>NC_091069.1:165573123-166198123 GCF_032405125.1 Capricornis sumatraensis
TGAGAATAATATAACACCAATGCAAATTTTATGCCATTATTCATTTCAATTAATTTAAACAGAAATAAACAAGTAGTTCTTTCCATATTAAAGCAGATACACTGAAGATCTATTTTCAGTTATCGCTGAAAATATTTTGGCTTCCATAAAGGAACCATCCTAACACCGCTGTTTTGCCCTCCTCTGCATTGTCACAATTCAGAATTTGTCACATTTCAGCCAGGTTCCCTAGACTAATTGGATGAAACAACTGCATTACAGTATTAAGATTCCTTTGCAGAATCAGATCAGAGGAGATCTGCACAGTTTATATAGCCTGGAAGATTTGTAACCAACACAGTCCAAATCTTATATGTTACAATACACTTTTCTACGTTTACAGTAACAATCACTTTTTAAAAAACTGTTATGATTTAACTTCACACTTAAGAACATCAACAAACATAGGGAGAAATTAAGATATATAACCTTCATTTCCCACCCCATCCTTACTTCTCCCCTGCGCTGTTTCGTGTTTCAGAGCGAAATGCTTACTCTTTTTTGAAGAGTCACAAAATCTCTTCTCTGGCAATCTAAGCCCTTGATTTTCCGTGTGTAGCACGACACACCTTGAAACAGAAAGCCACACACACCAGAGTGGGACGTTAATTTAAATACAGACTTAGGGGGAAGAGCTCCATCTACTGAATCAGTTAGATCACAGTTTGTACCCTATAGTTATCCCATTCACTACTTTCAACCTCTTAAAGACTCTGAGGAGAACTGAAAAGTTACAGACCCCCCAAACAGCTTTGAGTCTGATACCATGTTGAATACTTTCCAGTTACCCCGAGCCTCTTTCCTTCGCCCTTCCCAATCGCCAAAGCTTTCCATGTTTCAACATAAAAGAAAAATGGGATGCTCTGCTGTATAAATCATACTTGGGAAAAGGTAGAAAACCATTGGTAATAGAAAGAAAAGCCCCAGATAGCTGACGGGAAAGCAACAGAAAAAATTCACTCTACCTGACCCATTGGCAGCCCAGGTAAGAAGCAAAGAGAAGAGTAGCCTACTTATTCCTCTTGCCTTGCATCATCGCTGGGGAAGTCTGCAGCCACCCAGGATCAGCTCTTCTGGGCTCTCCCCAGTTGCACAGTGTTGTTGTGGCATTGGGAATTTGCTGTGGCTTCGTAAGATTATGGGGATATGCTTCAGCAAGCCAAAAAAGTCACAAACAAAATTCAGGAGAGAGAAAAAAAAAAAAGTACAAAAACAGCTGATCTGACTGGGGAAGCGCTTGGCATTTTCCTACATATGCCACGATTTTCTTTGGTATTTCCTGGTTCTATGATCAGAAAAGTTATCATATTGTGTTTATTATTGTTGTTTTTTCAGGGTTGCTGGTGGCAAGGGGTGGTACAGTGACAGCAAACAGAGTGGGGAGCAGCAAGGTAAAGATTACTTCTACTTGCTTGAAAGCTTTCCAGGGCATCATGAGGTTACAAAGTTCCTTCTTCAGAATACTGAAGACATATAGAAATCATATATAAGAAAAAGTAGCCATAGTCTTGCTAGATTGAGAAAGTAAAAAAGAAAAAACTTTTTAATACGGAACAAAGCAAATCGTATCTGAATAAACCTGAATGTTAATATAGCTGCGTAAGATTCAAGGGTATGTAAGACAGAAAAATACTTTATAAGTTAAGCTAAATTATTAGAATACAAAAAGACAGTAATAAGTATATACACATATTAAATAATAAGAGGGAGGCAACAGTTAGTTGGATTTTTAAATTATAGAAAAATACTAAAATGTAATAAATTAATAAAAGTTTGGATGAATGCTAATCCTCTTTTATGCAAAAATAGAATTAATATAAATGTAAAATGAAGCTCTGTGTGAGTGTGTGTGTGTCTGTATGTGTATTTGCACAAAGTATTATTGACTGACATTGAAAGATGCTATGTTACATAGAAATGAAAACTTTGAATTATTTTAAATTGGGCATTTAAAGTATCAAATTAACCTGGGGCTGGGTTTTTTTTTCTTTTTAAAAAATATATTTCATTTTCAAGTTCTGTTTTAAATCATGGAAAGAAAAAATAGAAAAGCACTGCATAGATGCATAATATGTATTTTGTAAAAAATTTCATTTGCATTTCTTAGAATATTTAATTCTCAAAAAACGGCTAATTGGCTTTTCTTCAAGCCTCTGCAAGACACAAGTTCAGTTCTGAGTCAAGAAAAACTACGAGAAATTTCACCTCAAAATGAAATTTATTTGGATAGTTATAAAGGCCTGAAAAATGAGATTATCTCCACCATAACTATAACAAACAGCTAATGAATAAATAAATTCTGACAAGAATCAATAAGAACTGCAAAGCCTGAGAGGGTCATCGCAGACTTGAAAAAGGTAAGCAAGTGAGGAAACATCCAACAGAGTTAATGGAGATAAAGCATTTTAAAAAATGGAAAGTGTTAATAATCACCGACAGGAAAGAATACACTTCCACACGGATGACAACAAGAAAATGAAACAAAACAACACAAAACAACTGGAAATATATATTTCCTGGAGCAAAGCATGACTACTGATTCAGCAAGAGGAGAACCTACTTCTTTGTCACTCCCTTTGGAAGCCTTGCTTAAAAAAAAAAAAAAAAAGGTTGCACAAAAGATACATGTGTTCTTTTTCTGGTATTATTACAGGCCCACCTAGATTTAGATTTAGCTTTCGATTCCAGATGAGATCAGACATGTTCAGACTAGCACATCCTTGTTCTGTAAGCACAGAGCTGCTATCATCTCACTGGCAAATTCTCGGATCCCCAAATTTATGCACAATAGATGCTCTTAAAAATTTCTACTTCAGTCAAATACCTCACTGAGTTCAATTTTTTATTATTTCACTCTGCTAGTATTAAGCCGAAAAGTTAAGGCAGGCGACTCCCATAAGAAAGGAAAGTTGAATAGTACTTACCCTAAGTATAATGTGCAAGCCTTAAAGGGGGAATCTACTTCTGTTCTAGGGTTTTTAGAAAGGAATCCAGGTCTAAACTCAGCTCTTGCCCTTTTCCCTTCTGGAAAACTGAGTAGACTCACAGAAGGTGGCTCTCAGAAAGATCTTACAAATCAACAGCCTTACCTGTGGCCATTCAGAAGACTGCACTTTGGTGTGTGTTTAAAACTATGAATAAAGTCAGATACAGCGCATGCTCAGCAGACAATTTAAAAATATTTATAACATTGTTGTTTCAAAAACAAATTTCCTCAAACAAAGCAAAACTCACATTTCTGATCCATGCCAAGTTTAACGTTCTGAGACAAAGCTGTTTTGGAGTTTTCCGCTGGGGAAAAAAAGGGCTTCTAAAATTTTTTGTTGAACGAAAAAATAGTTCTCTTTTCCCTTTTGGGTACTCTTAAAGAGGTGGAATAAAATTTGCTCTAAGTTTCAACAAAATCTACCTCGGGCTAAGATAAGGCAGTCGAAATTGGAGATCTATAAAAAAAATAATTTTAGAAAGAGTAACAAGGAACTAAAAACTATTAGTTTAAAGAATTTAATGGTCATCTGTACCTTCTAGGCAGTCGTGTTTGTTACTATACAAAAAAAAAATCTTGATACAAACAGGATATATTATGTATACATAAGTTATGCATTGATAAGAATAATGCACAGACAACTCTTGCATATCTAGAGAAGTTATGTTTTACTTTTGCTAACTAAAATCTGAACTCCTGAAAACTGAAAAAGAAATATATCAAAAATACAGGAGAAACCCAGGAATAATGTCAGTATATTTCCTGTTTTTCATAGCAGGCATGGAGAAGAAGGCAATCACATATCTATTAAATTTTGAGTTATACAAAATAAAAATTGGATCAAATACGGGTTTTAAAGTCCTAATTACTGCAGCAGGAATCCCTGTTCCCCCTGGCTAGGAATTTTTCCTCTTTCTCCTCCTGAGTGTCCCTAAGTATTCCATTTTATCATCTATCACCAAACCCTGCATGGCCCACAGATCTCCTAGACCTTATTTAAATTTCTCACATAAGTCTCTGAATGACTTTCAGCCCCTGCTCTACTTTCCAGGGGTGCTCATCTGGCCTCAGAAAAGCTCCACAGACACATCGTTCAGTATTTCTGACACTTTCAAGCTCAGCAGAGGGTGCCAAAAAAAAAACCCGATATTAAAAAAAAAAAGTTTATTAAAGTGAAACTAGGAGTGCAGATTTGAATAAGTTGCTTCTACTTTAATTTCCCTCTCAACTCAGCACAGGTGTTTCCTAACTTATACTATTGTGCATGCTGATGAGGGGGAGGGTGAAATTAAGGTGAGAGAGTGGGCTAAACACCGACCAGGACCAGCAAGCATTTCGGATCTCTAGCCTCATGTGTTAATGGACGTGTCTAAAAATGGACCCCCCAAAACGCCTATAAGGAGGTTTCTTTTTGGCAAATGATTAAACCAGTATACTGAAATAATTAAAGCTTTGTCCTTAAAGAAAGCATCAGATCAACAGAACAGAAACAAAGATAAAAATTGCACACACATATGCATGTACACACATACTCTCTCACACACAGATACACACAACTAGAGGGTGAAGGGAGAGGGAAATTAAATAAAAGAAAACAAACAGAGTCCTAACAGGCCATTCTCCGAAAAGGAATCTAAATAAAAAGTCATATGATATCTGATAGTGCAGGACACGTCGCCAAGAACTGGAGCGGATTGCCTACAGGAAGAAAGAGCCAGTGTATTCCAGCTCAAAGAGCTTTTCTTTCCTCCTCCTCTATTTTTTTTTCCCTTTTCTCCTCGACTGTGAATGTGTTACTCTCAGGTCAGATGCACGAAGAATCGCAGAATGACAGCTATCACCTTTCCCTACTCCTGGCGGCACGACTGGCTGATAGGAGCTGCCTGAGTTGGGATCGAGAGGGGCTGGTGCAGCTTTCATACGAGCCTCTTCAGGAGCCCCTCTGTCTCTTCCATAAACCCCTTTGGTCACATCAAAAACAGACACCCCCTAAAAAGTACAAGCAGAAAACAAAAATGCAAACACAACAGCCCATGGCAACAAAAGAGTTCAAGACAGAAAAAAAAAAATCAGAAACAAGTAAAAGGGAAAAAAGAAGAGAAAAAAAAGCTCTTGCTTTCAATATAAAACTTTTTCAAGATCGAGTTTCTTTTCTCTTATTTTGATGACTTTCTTTTTAAAGATCTTTTACTTCTTAAGCACTCTTAAGAGCATTAAAAATCTCTACAGAAATACAGAAAAGTCTCAAGGCAAAACACTATAAGAAGTGAGTTACCCTAGAGAAATTTGGATTTGCCAAAAGTTCCCCTCATTCTAATGTCTTTCAGCGAGTTCAAGTGCAAACACTGGCCACCTAGCTCTTGTTTTTTTCTCTGATGGGTCATTACTGAGGCAACACATACACACTAAGGTTTTCCAAAAAGACTCCTTGTTATCAAGTTACTTCAAACACCTCCCAGCCAGAAGGGCTTACTGACTAGACACCACTCTCTGCCCTGTTATGTATTACATCCCTGAGAAGCAGTTACATAAATGTACTCTAAAAATATGGAAAAATGTATATATCTATATTTTCCCTACAGTTTCCCACCCCAGGGACAAAAACAGATTATATTTTCAGTGGATGAAAAAAAAAAAAAAAAAAGGAAAGGAAAGAGTTTCTGAACCTTGAAACAACTGTTGTAGCTGGTTTCCCATTAGTTAAATAGTTATTTGTAGTTAGGTACTGCCTATAGTATATATTTAAGGATTTTTGTGGTGCTTGTGAATTTCCCCCTTGTTCAGTTTTATGTCTATTAAGTATCCTAAAGAGATTTTTCAAATAGCAATCAAAATATAAATGCATTAGGAGGAAAACTTTTAGAAAGAAAACATTGAGTTTACAATTCAAGGATGTTAGTACAAAGATATAAATGTACAGCATATATAAAAGGTGGAATTGTTTACACATCTTGCACAGACAGTTCACACGATTTCTTTCTTCTTTTGTTGGAGCATTAATTTGAAAATGATAAGCACTCTGGAATGTTTGCTACAAACACAAATTCATGGTGAAAATACACATGCATAGGCAAAAAAATCAAATGGAGAACACGCAAAGCTACGTGGCAATCAGAATCGTAGAAAAATCTCTGTCTAGACTATATTTCGCTTGAACTAGTAGATCACGGATGGGCAGTAATCTCTCTGTTTTTTTTTTTTTTCTTTTTGCCATTTACATCATTAAATAGAAACCAAAATAAAATACAAAATATCTGTTCCTTTAGTACCTTGTCTTAATAACTGACAAGCGACACAAGCGGTACCTTTTAAACGGATGCAAAAACTTGTGAGACCAAATGAACTAATGTACCCCATTGGTATTTTGGGAACCCAAATCCCATAATTAACTTTTTACTCAAGTGGCAAAAGTAGAAGATGTTCTTGCCACTAAACTGATTATTTTGTGGAGTCTTGTTCTCTGCTCCACAGGATTTTAGGGACTCAGAATGGGTAAAAGAGATAGTAAGAGAGGATGTATCCTGAACAACTTTTATTGTGAGTAGAAAAAAAATACCAGGGAGTGAGCATAAGAAAAGTCGGATTTAGAAAGATTAAAAGAAGAGAAAAGAGCAACATATCCAACTTAATTAGTCTTTTTCCTTTTTATTTTTTATGTATATATATATGTTGGGGTGATGGGGAGAAAAGATAACTGGATTTCTTTGGGAATGTCTTTGTGTCTTTATAGAGTGAATGTTCTGTTCCTGTCTCTCTCTTTTTAGGCGAAAAACTAATAAAAATAGAAAAACATATATCAGACATTAAGCTCACTCCCCCCACCACCCCTTCCCTTTGTAAAGAACTCTTTGTTCTCTAGTGAAAATGCTGAAAAATCCCCGGGCAGCTACTCCCTGAAACAAGTGCAAAACACTTAGAGGCTTTTGGGCTGGCTGGGAGCCAGGAACCCTCCCGCTGTCTGGTTAGAAGAGGAAAAAAAGAAGAGAGAGGGAGAGGGAGAGAGGGGAAGAGAGATGGGGGGGGCAGAGAGAGACAGGAAGAGAGAGAGAGAGGAAGAGAGAGAGGAGAGAGAGAGGGGAGAGAGAGAGAGAGAGAGAGAGAGAGAAATTGGAGCTTCCTTTAATAGACATAGGAAGCAGCGTTTTTTTTCTTTTTCTTTTTTTCAAAACTGGCGGTCAAGCGTTAAGTAACTCCCGTCTAAATCCACCTGCTAGAAATGAACTTGGGTAACCCCCCAGGGGTGCACAAAGACAGGGAAGACAGTAACATACTCCATACTCTTTCCCACCCCCCGTTGTACTGCTTCCATTCTTTCTGCTCCCATACACAAATGCCCACAGATCTCACACCACCCCCTTACCCCCCAACAACAAACACAGCGAAATACATGCTCCCTCAGTCTCCTAAAAAAAAAAAAAAAAAAAGGCTTTTCCATCTCCGTTGCGACACAGTGATAAGGGGTAGCGAACATCTCATACCTGGTGTGAATGCTAATCAGTCAGGAGTTCTCCTTTTCCCAAGACAGGGAACTGTTTCCTTCCAAATTTATTAGAACCTCCTCCACTGCCTCTTTGAAAAACCTTCTTTGTCACCCTCTCCCAAGTCCCGATACTTCTTTAAAAAAAAAATGGCTTCGGAGCTCCTTCTATTCTTGATATTGATTCTCTCTCTCTCCCCCCACCCCTCCTCCTCTCTCCTGTCTGTGTCTCTTCTGAGTGGTCTATTGATAAGTCCCTGGAGGCACTGGGTCAGCCTGCCCGTAGGAAACCAGACACAATGCACAAATCTCCGAGTGCCATTCTGCCATCAGCAAGCAGACCACGTTTAGGAGAGAGAGAGAGGAAAAAAAAAAACAGTAGAGCAAGAGACAGAGAGAGAGAGAGAGAGAGAGAGAGAGAGAGAGAGAGAGAGAGAGACCAACCGAGGGAGGGAGAGACCGAGAGAGAGGAGAGGGGGGAGAGAGAGAGGGGGGGGAGAGAGACAGAGGGAGAGAGAGACACGGAAGGAGAGAGAGAGTGTGAGAAAGACTGATTGGAACAGGAGGGAGGGAGAGAGAGAAAGGGAGAGGGAGAGAGCGCGCGAGAGGGAGAGCGACACTGCCAGTCAGGTTAATCATCCCTACTTTAATTAGCTGTTCGGCTTAGACATAAAACAATTGAATTTGAATGATCTGTCAGCAGGCTCGGCTGAACCAAAGGGGAAAAGCGAATATTACAAAAAGACTGTTGGTGTGTTCTGATAAGCAATACTGCTCGTACTGACAAATCCTCAAAGGGGGAACTATTAAAACTTACAACTAAACAAAAAGTGCAAATATAAATCGCACTAGATAGAGGTCTTTTTTAAAAAATGGAGTTTTCTCCCCTAGTTTTATCAACGGTAGATATTTATATGCAGGTGCCAACATATTAGGGTCTGTGTGTAATGTGTGAAAGTTTATTAACGATAGTCTAGGAGTGTAGCAGACAGATGCTGCAGAGAACAAGACAGGTACAGTCGGATGCCGAGTCTAGATCTTGGAGGGAGATGGATGCTGGAAGAAGAGGCACCGTGGCAAGAGATCAGCACAGACAAAGTCAGTGGGCAGACAGGCAGACAGATTTTAGGCACGGCACGATCTCGTCTAAAAAGGCAAAAGTTCTGATGCAATAATAGGTGCAAAACAATCCATCCATCCTCCTCTCCCGGGAGCACTCCAAGGTACAGTTAAAATAGATTAATCTTTGTGACAAACAGAGCTGGCAAGGCAGACTATGGCAGACACTGAAGGCGATTCGCAGACCCAAGAGTACCAGAGCCGGGAAAAGCCACAGAGATCAATCTCTCCAACGCCCTCATTTAGCAGATAAGGAAACTGAGGACTAGAGACTCAGGCTAATAAATCACAAGGGCAACAGCAGCGTTGACATCAGAACCCCGGGCTCAAGTGGCCCACCGGTGGTGTTTCTGTTTCCATCAGATGAGCCAACTTCTAGCTTTCAGTACAAATTCAGGCCCAACAGGTATGGAAATCACTGTTGTCTCCAGAATAACCAGATACGTCCATCTATATAGTTAGTGCCCAGACCTCTAATTTTTAAAAACATCGAAGTAGCTAAGTGGAAAAAAAAAAAAAAATCTTTTTTTTTTTTTTAGTACATTTTGAATTCTAGGGATTTAAGTGCTTAATTTGTTCTCAGAGAAAAGCAGAAAAATATAACATTGTACAGGCCCACTCTCAGCAAGGTATAGCTGGTGCCACACTCCAAGCTGGTGAAGACCAGTGGTTTGATCTACAAAGACCTCTCCCAGAGTTTGCAATTCTCTTTGTGAATATCATCTGCTACACATCACCAGGTAAAAAGATGTGGTTCTTTCATACAGCTTATTTTTAAAATATAGGCACACTGTGGGTGAAAGTGGTTGTCTTTCAGCTTACAGTGTCGTTTTTGGTCATGGATGACATTTGTTACCTGGAAGATGTGCTATAGGCAACTCTTCCTATATATTTCAATTGAAACGAGTTACTAAATTAGAAAGGGGACACTGCATCATCTACCCAGGTAACTGATGGTATCTTTTAGGACACACATGATCATATTCAGAAAGAATCTCCCTCTTACAGCAGATAATTGAAGGTAAAATTTCTTTTAAGGGGGAAGAGGTGCTTATGAAGAGAACAGTGCCATCAGATGTTACTGGAGAGATTAAATCTCTTGTCCTAAAACAAGAATGGTGATGTACATAAAAGCAAAAAACTCTCAGTCATGCTTCAGCAACGACATTGCTACTTAGGGCGAAAAGAAGAAAATGGAAAGAAATGTCAGGCACCTAGGAGCCCACTCGAAGGCAAGTGCTCTGAGAGAAGTCATGGCCAGAGTAATTTAGTTTATTTGCATGCCAACCTCTTTAACAATGGCTGCTGCAGCATGTCTAAAACACATTCTCCATCATCAGCTGATTTAGGGGAAAGAGGAATCAGTGATTTTGACACTGACAGGGCCTTCTGCAGGTAGGTCTCAAAGCACCTGATAGGCAAGAACCCAGGGAAGACAGTGCAGGCCTTAGTGAATGCATTCTGGGTGATCTGTGTGAAAGGGGAATGAGCTTTAGCCTCAAATGGACCATTATAACAGTGCGAAAGTCGCAGCTGCTCTCAGAGGCTCAGTTTCCCTACCTGTATAAGGTGGTGATACCCATCTCCTAAAGTTATTCTGAGGATGACATGAGTTAATACAGACAGAGTTCATGGTCATTAATTACACGGTAGTTTTTATTGAGGCAGGCAGACAATGACGGTGTGAATAAACAAAACTGCATACTATAGAAGTGCTGAGTGTGTTATGGTCAAAGCATGCAAGTTCAAGACACATAGTACATCAGGAATCTAATACACAGATTTCTATTCGAAAGAGTAAAGTTTAGGGCCCTAAGTTCTGGAATCTAAAATTCAAGGATTATCTGAGGGGTATTTGATCTTCTTGTCGCCAGACTTTGGCATATTTCCTAGTTAATAATAATAATAATAATAACAACAACAATCATATTCAATATATCACTGAGCACTTGATTTGTGATAAGCACTCTGGTTAAGTACTTATTTTCATCAAACTCTAGTGCCACAACACCCCTGTGAATTAGGTACTACCAATTCTCACTTCATAGAAAAGAAAATTGAGGCATAGAAGAGTTAGGTGACTTGCTCAAGAGCGCACAGCTAGCAAGTGTGGAGTTGGAGATGAAACCCAGGCAATCTGACTTTAAAGCCTGCATCCTCAGCCATGATGCTGGGCTGGCACATGGAAGGTATTCAGTAAATATGTGTTGAATACATGAACAGATGCATAAAATACCAGTGTATTGATTTCATTAGAAAACAAGTGAAAATCTATGCACAACCTCTTGAGTGAATCTTGCGCTCGGGCTGTACAACCTCTGCAGCTTGCTTCAGGTGGCAGCCCTTCCTCAGAAGCCAGGGTCAGCCATGTCCCTGGCTGGTGTTGAAAACAGATGAGGTGAACATTGCTGGCTATGACCACCCAGGGCATTTAAATATCTGACGGCATTTTCAGCACTTTGAGGGTAGTGTTAGCACACGGGTTATTAATTGGCTTAATTCCAGTTCGGATAATTACATCGTGTCTCTTTAATTTTTCCCTGACTATGCCATTCTTCACTTCCTGTCACAAATGTGCTCTTTAAAAAAGCATAGGAACACACACAAACATATAGTTATATTTAAGGTTTGTAAAATTATCTAGGGTGTTCTTTTTTCTAAATGATTAATATATAGTAGCCATGTCCATGTAATGAATGAATGGGCAAAAGAATTAAAGTCGTTGCAAAATACAGATAACTAGTTGAAGCTGAGATTTTCATTTGGCACTGAAATAAACAGATTTTTAAACCATTTCCTTGGTGACAGGATTCCAATCATTTTTTTTTATCATGGGCAGATATTTCAAGAACTGATGACCTGCTCATGATAAGCTGATTTCCTTATACTATGTAGTTTCCAGCATAAAAAATAGCAATGAAAACTAACATTTTAAAGTAGAAAGTAAGACTAGGACGTAAATGACACCTAAATGACACAGTATACTGAACTCATAGGTTTTAAAATAGTTGTTAATCCAGTTATTAGATCCTGACTTATTTAGCAACATTTTTTTTCACCAAACATATTAATAGAATAATCTTCAAATTATAGAAGAAACAGAAAAGGCTTCCCAATTCAATAAGCTTTGAAAAGTTTGACATCATAAACAGACACCACCCATCTCCTTTACCCAAAGAATTCTTGGCCTTTGAAATACTGGTTATGTTTATGTGATATGAAAGAAAATCTCCTACAGGCATCCATTTAATCATGTGCACAAATAGTTAAATACTTCACTGCAGAGAAAGGTTTTTTAGTCCTTTTCAGTGTACATTTGTATGAACAAATCGCCAAATATAAGGAACACAGAAAGAGAATAAAGGGTTAATTTATTTACTATGCATGAGAGTTTCTAGACCTTTGCTTCCTCAGCTTTTAGTTCAAAATTCCATGCATACTCTGCACATAATAATAAATGCCATAATTCAATGTATGCCATAATTTGATTTACTTTCAAGTACCTTTTCTGGTTCAGTTCTCAAAGCTTTCCTTCCTATAAACTTCCTCCAAATTGTTCTTTGTGGTCCTCTGTAAATCATCATTTGAAACTGGTGTTTGTGGGATGAGTCTAATACTGTAGAGAGATCTGTATCAAACTAGCTATGTTTCCTTTTGAGAATCAATGGTCAACTTCCATGCCCTTATCAGAGAACAAGACAAATTAAAAAAAAAGAATAAAACCCAAGCCCTTTCCTACCTCTTCGACTCCTGTAATAATGGACAGCTGTCATCAGTGGCTGTCCTCTACTTTGTTACTCATGCCTTGAGACTGAGATCTTCAGGATGATGTCTTTACACTCTACTTGCCGTATTTAATGTATTGTCTGGTATCACAACTGGCCATGTTGGCAGATGATATCTCAGACAAGCTGGAGGCAACAATTGTTAACATTTGTAGTTCTTCATATGCAATTGCAATTTATTTTCTATGTGCCTTAAGTTTCCAATATATAACAGGGGTATACTTATTAGTGTAAGCTTAGTGATTTGATGCTTAGACTAAAGTAGTATTATTGGATGGGATATTTAAGAATTACTAAGGGAGAAACACTTGTACTAGAGATTTTAATAGAGTAAACACTATTTTTTTTTTCAGTAAGAAGTCCTTGGATAACACGTTCTAAATTTAGTTGAGTTTTTAAATTCAAAAGAAAAGTGGACAATATTTATACTCAATATTAGGGACAGTAAATAAACTCTTGGTTTTAAATTTAAAATGTCATCCAGAAATAGCCTGATTGATTTTATAAAAGCATAGGATCTTAGACCTAGGTGAGTATTTAGGAGATTCTCTGGTTCTTTCAGTTCACAGAGGAAAGCTAAGTGGTTTATTTTATCTGATAAGTATTAGAACCCAGTTTTGTCTGTTTCCTGGTCCCATGCTCTTCTTAGTCACACTGGGCAAGAGGGCTGTCACACTCTTGCATTTCTTAGTCCTGGCCACATACCTTTTGCACACATATATATATATATATTTTATTAAAGAGCCTATTAAATTCTGGTGCTGAGAAAGGGAATCTTTATTTCAACTGTAGTCTGATAGACATGCCACAACAGGACTATGGTAGGCCAAATAATGACCCTGAGAAAGATATCCACATTCTTACCCCAGAACCTACAGATGGTACCTTATACAGCAAAGCAGTCTTATGGATGTGAGCTAAATGTAATTACCAGTGTTTCTCTAAGACAGAGACAGGTGGGTCAGAGCTAATAGTAAGAGATGTGGTGACAGAAACAAGAGGTTGGAGTTATTTGTGGAAGAGGTCATAAGCCAAGGAGTGCAGATGGCCTTTGGAAGCTAGAAAAGGTCAGGAAACGGATTCTTCCCTAGAGATCCTGGGGAACCAGCTCTACCACCAGCTACCTCTATCTGGACATCATTTTAAAACACAGCTAAAATATCTCTTAGCTTTTTTTTAAAGAAAAGTAGATACATTACCTGTTGGTTCAAACTGAGCTTGTGATACAAGACTTCTTACCAGTCTTCAGAAAACTATTGATTAGAATAGGTCAAGAATGGATCTCTCCCTCTTTCCTCTAAGAACTTCCTCCTAAGCTGACATGGAGAAATCTATGTTAATGGATATCTTGGTTAACAGATGAGTTGCCTATGGATCCATCTAATCCTGTTTGCCTATGTTTAGTCTTATAACAAACAGTTTTTCATTGGTGGGTTGGTACTCATCACCAAGTTAATCTACCACACTTAGCAGTAGGTTCTAGTTAAAAGAAAACTGAAGGGTTTTGCTGTGTGATTCTTGAGTACCAGGCGACCCAAATTTTCTCTAAACAGTGAGGTGCTCCCTTGCTAGCCCCGCATCCCACATTTGTTTCACTTTTGCCTTGTGGAGGTCAGAAAGGGAGAAAAGCAGCAGCATAAGGCAACATCATGCAAAACTAACTTCCTTTTTAGGACTGTCTTGCCTATATATATCATGGCCACTCAGATACATGCACAATCTGTAGGACAGTGCTCCTAAAAGAGTGGTTCTTGGCAGCATCAGCATTACCTAGAAACTTCTTAGAAAAATAAATGCCTGGATCCTACTCTAGACCTGGTGAACCAGATACTCAGAGGTGGATGTCTGAGTGCCTGTGAATATATGAGTGCCTATGTTTTAAGAAGCCCTTTGAAAGTGAAAGTGAAAGTTGCCCAGTTGTGTCTGACTCTTTGTGATCTCATGGACTACAGAGTCTATGGAATTCTCTTGGCCAGAATACTGGAGTCGGTAGCTGTTCCCTTCTCCAGGAGATCTTCCCAACCCAGGGATCAAACCCAAGTCCTGCACTGAGGCAGATTCTTTACTAGCTTAGCCACCAGGGAAGCCCAAGAAGTCCTTTAGGTAATTCTAAAGTCCAGTTAAGAACCACAGGACAAATCTGTGAGGTCTGGCAAGTATAGTGAAAAACCTGTTGGACTATGAGTGATATCACTTCTTCATCAGGGTGGATTTAATTGTGGCTCTGTTGTGTGCCCACTATATGACCTTAGATCATGTTCTTAGTTTATGTCATCAAGTACAAAATGGGAATGACAATATTATTATTATTGCCCTCTCTATGCAAAATGATAAACAGATCATGAATATGAAAACACTTCCCTGGTGGCTCAGAGGTTAAAGCGTCTGCCTGCAATGTGGGAGACCTGGATTCGATCCCTGGGTCGGGAAGATTCCCCTGGAGAAGGAAATGGCAACCCACTCCAGTATTCTTGCCTGGAGAATCCCAGGGACAGAGGAGCCTGGTGGGCTACAGTCCACGGGGTCACAAAGAGTCGCACACGACTGAGTGACTTCACTTTCACTTTCATATGCTTTATAAAAGTGTAGTCCCTCAGTTGTGTCTGACTCTTTGTGACCCCATGGACTATAGCCCACCAGGCTCCTCTGTCCAGGGGATTCTTCAGATAAGAATACTGGAGTGGGTTGCTGTTCCCCTCTCCAGGGGTTCATGTCCCAAGGCTATAAATACAGCATTATTATTATGGAAGAAATATCTATTTGAACTGCAAGGGTCCTGGGACCAAAGTGTGGGGGATATCCCCTTAATAATCACATTAACTAAGTAATATTAGTAAAAAAGAAATTAAGAACCTCAAATGTTAGGTCTAATTCTCCAAGCCAAAATGAAGCCTGTAAGTCTGTAGACTTTTAAAGGATGTGATAATGAGTGGAGAACCCACTGACAGTTTTAGCTTCTAGAACCAGGTGCTGAATCTTTTGATTCAAAAACTCCACCTTTCTGTTCATCAAGTAGCAAAATGTAGTGGCAGTTTTGAATGCTATAGTGCCAATGAAAGCCTGCAGCTTGTGAGATTCAGAGTCATATTTCTTTATAAATTAACCAGGCAGTTTTAGTAAAGTGGCCCGTGGTCGCTTTCATTTCCATACCATATTAACTAAGCAAGAAGCTCCAGGAAGCCAGCCCAAAGACAACTGACTATATTCTCAGATTTTTCAACGGAGAAGACATAAATCTTAGTAGGTGGAAAGGGTTGTCCAGATTGAGAGTTTTTCAGATATTGAAGTCCAAGCTCTTAAGGAGCCAAAAAAAAAAATCTCTCTATGGGTTAGACAGAATCATAATTTTTATGGAAAATCATCAGGACTTTATCCAATCTCTTAGTAATGAAAATCCACAGTAATGGCCAATGCTCTATAAAGGCGGGGCACATAATGTTGTAAAAGATAGTTAACCATCAGTTTTCCTTCTTGCATGAAATCATAGCAAGTATGCCTTTTGGACCACGGGCTCTTCCATCCTGTCATGATTAAAGTCTACGTGTCACATTTTGGCAACTCTTTCGTGCCTGGTGCCTTGCAGGATGGTTGTGGTGTGGAAAAGGGTTGCTTTTGGGTTGCTGCTTCCTCTGAAACAGTCACATCGTGTGCATCAGGGGAAGCAGCTGCACCTTGTAAGAGCTCTGTGTCCTTAAGCAAGTCATCTACCCTTTAACCTCTGAGGAGTGAAAATATCTTCAAAGGTGAACCGGGGTCTCCTGTATTGCAGGTGGATTCTTTACTAGCTGAGCTACCAGGGAAGCCCATTTCTTAGTTAATTAACATCAAACATCTACTTCGAAATGTCTATCAGTTCAACAAGTATTCCTGAAGAAAAATCTGTAGTGAAGTTACTGAGTGCCCAACATTTAAAAGGACAGGAACATATATTTTGCCAATTTATTGGCAAATTATTATTGCTTGAATTGCCTAACCTTTGTTTAAATTAACCTATGAGTCGAGTTCAGATGAAGTGGTCACAGGTTGTTGCCATTCAGTAGCTATAAGAATATATGGTACCAAATCAATGAGTCTTTCCAATGGAAGGGAAATTACCTGGTATATTTTACTGTAAATAATTAATGTAATTGTGTAATAAATATATCTAAATACCTAAAATGGTTATTTAAACCTTTAATTTTGATATATAACCCTATCTTTTCTGTTGTATATCCCTTAATTAGACTATATGCTTATTGAGGATAAACCCTGACTTATATACTTCTATGAATTTCCTATTGTCTCCAATACAGACGTTTATACATAGCATTTGCTTGCAAAATATCTGCTTTTTAATTGGATTCACTTCTTATTGGCTTTTCTTGGGGGCAATTAAGCCACAAAAGTGCCCATAGATAAAGGCATCATTTCCACTGAGGTGAAAGTTGTGATTCTTAATTTTTTTTTTTTTTAATTATGGATTGGGACATTTTTTTTTCCCATGTGACACTTAACCTGACTAATTATAGAAGTGAATAGAAAAACATGATTCTCTTTTAAAAAGCTCACTTTATCTGCAACATTTTTAGGACTTCAGCTAAGATGTCAAGCAGAATCACTCACTCGGCACAATGAAGGGGATAGTGAGTACATACTCCAGCTTAGACTCCAGATAGATTAAAGCAAGCTACCCACAAAGTTACGAAAACATAAACATGCACTCTCTCACAAACTCACATGTGCACATCCTTAAACTTAAATTAATGCAAAGGAGAGATATATTCTTTTGGTCTAGTGGAATACAAATGATGAAGACTAATAAATGAATAAGCAAAGCGGTGGGTAACCAAATCAATGTCTGCTCAATTCTGGTCAAGGAGGTGAAGTGAGGTTTCCCTTTGAGTCAGAGAATGTAGTGGATAAAAAGGACGTGAATAGCTGGGGGGATTTCCTGAGGCCATTGCAGACCAGCTCACATACTGTTAAGAGGCTCGTTCTTTTTATGAGACTTTTGGTTGCATTTGTAATGCTCGAGGTCCCCTAGAGCATTAAGTGCCACATCACAGCACTACAACTACAGGACTAAATGTGAGAAGGTACATTCCAAGCTTCTTTCTCTTTCAGATCCTAATATCCGGGAGTTTGTAGATATCTGCAAGACTGTTTTTTCTTCCTTTGTTCCCCTCTGCCCCCCGACAAAACAAAACAAAACAAAACAAAAAACCCTTCCTAATAGGACTACATAGAAAGGACTTTCTGTTTTCAGTAAAAAGCTCAATTCTTGTGTTTAAAAAAATGACCAATTGTAAGGCCTGTGAATTAGTACAGTTAATTATTTCCATAGATAGAACATATTTCATTACAAAAAAAACAAACTTGGTCTGACTGGTAAGTTTGTTCTAGATTAAGGAGTTAGCCACAGTTTGATAAGTATTTGTTGTCTATCAGGCTTGGTGCATATTAATTGATGCATATTTTAACATTTCACTACTGCATTAAATTATTGATAATTTGAAATTATTAGCCAGTACTGCCACCAGTTTTTTTTTTTTTTTTTGAACAATGCCACCCATTTCTTTCAAGTTTGGTTCAAAACAAAAAGTCTAGAATCTAATTTGTCAAGAAAACAACTGTGAAATTTAGGAAAAGGATAGGAATCACCAAAATAATGAGATCCAATTTTAAAATTGCTGCTGCTGCTGCTGCTAAGTCGCGTCAGTCGTGTCCGACTCTGTGAGACCCCAGAGACGGAAGCCCACCAGGCTCCTCCATCCGTGGGATTCTCCAGGCAAGAACACTGGAGTGGGTTGCCATTTCCTTCTCCAGTACATGAGAGTGAAAAGTGAAAGTGAAGTCTCTCAGTCCTGTCCGACTCTTCCTGACCCCATGGACTGTAGCCTACCAGGCTCCTCGGCCCATGGGATTTTCCAGGCAAGAGTACTGGAGTGGGTTGCCATTTCCCTCTCCATTTAAAATCGCTAGGGGAAAAAAAAATAATAAAATAAAATAAAATCGCTAGGGAGAACAAAAGCTCACTTAATCCTTAAGGAAAATGTAAAAGTAGGCATTCTGGTTATGTTGATGAAGAAGCTGAGGCTCAGAGAGTTTAAGTAAATTCTCTAAGGTGCAGAGTTGAGAGGTGGCAGTACTGTGTGTTGAAGCTTCCAAGGTATTGCTAGTGGTAAAGAACTTGTCTGCAATGCAGGAGACATAAGAGACCTGGGTTTGATCCTGGGTCAGGAAGATCCCCTGGGGAAGGAAATGCAGCCCACTCCAGTACTCTTGCCTGGAAAATCCCACTGATAGAGGAGCCTGGCAGGCTACAGTTCATGGGGTCACAAAGAGTTGGATATGACTGAAGCGACTTAGCAGAGTACAGTGCTATGTGTCACACATTGGTCTGTCTGACAATGGCTGTTCTAGTTTCTTTTACATGTTCCGTTTCCAGAAAGTCTCTGGCTATCCAGAAGTTTCTTTGGGATGTGACATCAGGTTCATGGGGTGACATAACAATTATAACAGCTATGCTGCTGCTGCTGCTAATCCTTGGGATTCTCCAGGCAAGAACACTGGAGTGGGTTGCCATTTCCTTCTCCAATGCATGAAAGTGAAAAGTGAAAGGGAAGTCGCTCAGTCGTGTCCGACTCCTAGTAACCCCATGGACTGCAGCCTACCAGGCTCTGGGATTTTCCAGGCAAGAGTACTGGAGTGGGGTGCCATTGCCTTCTCCATATAACAGCTATAATAATTGTTAAATGTATATGTATTAATATTATGCATCATATATATATATGCTTCATATAGATATGGCTCTATATACTATATATGCCATGTATGTGAATACTTAATAGCCAACATGTAGCAATTACAGTATACCAGATATTATTCCAAGTACTCTATTATTTAGTATTTATTATTTACTGTTTATTACTATTCACTTAGACTTATAACCTCTGTAAGGTAGAAATTGTTATCATCTAGATAATATTAGGTGAGATAACATCTAGATGAGAAAATAAGGCATACAACTAGAAACTGGCATCACCCAAGCTCCTCTCCACTGCCCTATCTCTCTCAGGTACATCTTCCTGTTTGTTACTACCTTGAGAACAACTTGACCTCCGCCTATCCTTGCAAGACTTGCTCCTTCTTAGGAGACAATGAGTACATCTTAGAAAGTGAAGCAATTTAACTATTTACTAGTCAATAGTTTACTTGCTAGGGAACAAAAAGGATGCAACTTTAGTGGAATGTTCCCATTTGTAGAGAGAAAGTCTCCAAAGCAAGATATTATGGCTTGGAAAGTAAGGGAAACACTTTGGTTATGGGGCACTTTCTGGGTCTGTCAAACCCTAAAACACATACAACCACTGATCCATAAACTCAGTTTAATTCAACATATATTTAAGGAGTACCTGCTACAAGCAAAAGACTCTGCTCTAGAAAATAGCTGCATAAATGGGTAAGAAGCCAGAAACCTGATGTTTAGAATATGCGAGAAAATAAACACCACGTAACTAAAATACAATGCAAAATAAGATCATTACCATAAAGGGTTGACAACAAAATTCCGTAGGCTCAGTGGCTTGGGAAATATCATTTGATGATGGACACAGGAAAAAGTTATTCTAGGAAGGCAGTGTTTGAGATGGACCTTGGAATATGGGGAAAGTTTCAACTGTTAGAGTTTAGGCTAGGGGCACAGAATGAATAAAAGCATGGGGATAGGAAAGCACAAACTGATTTTGTGGCTGATATGACTAGCTTCTAGAATACTTGAAGGATAGCAGCAGGAGTTTGAGACGCTGGATGGCACATTCAGGTGGGGATGTATATTTGGCAGCTGGAAACCTATATATGTGGTAGCAGAGCCCACAAGCCAGGATGAGATACTCAGATCTTCAGGGAGGCAATAGGAATGTCTGGTTGAAGCTAAAACTGCTCACAAACTTCAAGAATTCAGTGAGGGAAGAAAGGAAAGCAAATGTAAATTTTATGGGCAGAAGCAGGGAGAATGGATGAAGGGGCAAGAAGGAGCACTCTGATGAACAGGAGACTCAGGAAAACAGATGTTACGAAGCTCAAAGGGAAAGTGATCTAGAGAAGTGGAGACAGAAGGTCAAAACAGTCAAATCAGTAATGGTGGAGCTAGAACTGCCTGGAGGAAGAGGCATATTTAAGAGCTGGAGTCTTTACCACTAAACTCATCTTTGAAAGGACCACCTCTTATCCCTTTTTACTCTATGCCTAAACTTGTATATGTACTCAACCACATACATAAACAAACCTTTTTTTTTTTTTTTCCTGGGAAAAATTTATGGCATTATTGACTCTGAAGCACCCAACCTACATCTGGAAGCTTTATGAGTGAAGTTCAGATTTTGTTGTTTGATCTTTATTTAAAAGATGACTAATTCTTGATGCTCAAGTCAGCTGCTTTTTGATGGGAGGGCAAATTTATTCACATTTTATTTAATGAATATTTTCCTATCTGCCAGGCATTGTGCTAAGTGCTGGGATCAGAATAGTTTCCATAAATGCTTAAATGGCTTTTACCTGTGAGTTTTGCCTCCTATAGTTGGCATAAGTTGATGCACGAGTTTTTGTGTTCATAGTACGAAGTACATATTTATGTGAAAATTTTCTGTTCCAAAATGCTTTCAAAATGTTTTGAATACTTTTTGGTATCAGCAAAGGGTGCTTTAGAAGAACAAACCAATTCCAGGTCAATGCATTGCTTTGCCATGGTGGTAGTCTAGTGCGTGGGCAAGCAGGAAGAGCCTCTCAAGGATTTAAACAACTTTGAAAATCTTATTCTTAATTGTATCCTCTAAAGAATAAAGGCAAGAAGAATAATCAGCTTCAGACAGAGAGTTGAAAAACAGCTTCAGGATATGTTCTAACTGATGGGTTAAAAATGGAATAAAGAAATCACATGGAAGGGGTTCTACAAAAGATACCCTTGAAGCTTATTTATTCACTTATTTGTATACATTTCTTTGTACATGTATACATTTTTAAAGCCAGCTCTAAGATATCAGTTCAGCATTTTCCCTATATGTATAAATATTTTTTTTCTCCTAGAAAATAGGTATCTTATACATTGTAAACTTCATTCTTTCAAGACATATATTTTTAAGCCCTGTATAGTATTTCATTATATGGCTATATCAAGATACTTTAAAGCATTTCTCTATTTTTGGATAATTTGATTGCACTCCAATTTTGTCATTTTCAATAATGCTTTGTTCAGAAGCACCGGTATGCATACAGCCTTTGCAATATTATCATTTATTGGAAAGCTTTAAAACTTAATACCACAAGCAAGGAAAGCAAGGAAACGATACATATATTGTAAGCAAAGAAAGAAAAGCCAAGTGCCGCTAGTATCCAGGGTGATAGAACAAATGAGTGAAGTGGATGTGGCATAAAATGTGGGGTGGCAGGTACTTTGTCTCACTGGAGAAGACATGGCTTGTCTGAAGGGAACAGTTATTACTCAGTTCCAGATATCTGTCCCATGCAAAAATTCAGGTCTAATATTTTAAGATTGCCATATCTCCTAGAATCTGTAAAAGATCTGTGTTTCTTTTTGGTGAGACCTTTTGATCTTTAACTGTTGGCTCAAACTCTCAAATTATTTTTAAGTATTGTACGGACAAAAATTTTTATAGGCTAGTTTGATGCAGCTCACAGGTCACTGGTGTGTAAGCTTCAAATTAAAGAAAAGGAAAGCTGGTGTTTGAAATATATTTCTAGGCAGTGAGTTAAACAAATAAAGCTTGCTTTAAGTGTTGGTAGTAACAGGAGATGATAGTATTGGAGAAACTGAACCTAAACATGAAAGTCTTGGAAGACAGGTAAATTCTGCTCCCCATTTAATTATCCATGCAAGATTAGCTAGAAGAAGCTTCTCAAATGTTTCAGAACTCTCAAAGGACCATGTTTTATTTACATAAAACCTTAACCCAGTGCACTGTATGATGAGATCTAACCATCATTTCCCTTAATTTTCCATCTGAACACATATTTCACATTAACATCCACCTGCACTACTTCCTTTCATAAAGAGGAGGTGGTATTTGGCTATTCTCTGGTTCTGATTCATGAGAAATCAGCCCAAGACCAACATTTCTGTTCTTAACAGATTTTGGTTTTTAAATCTGTAGAACACAATGTTTCCTTGGGCTGAGTTCTAGCATGCCAAGTTTTGGCTGGCCACAGACTTTGACATCTGAGTGAAAAATCTTTCAACAATGGCATTTAAACTGAAGAATCAACAGACCTTTAATTATAACACTGCTTGTAATCTCCCTACCTCCCCCTCCTTTTATCATGATGTTCAAATTGCCTAAAATCACTAACTGCACGGACAGCATGTTATTTCATTTGCCATTGGAAATATAATCATTTAGAAACTTGGTAGCTTGAGATCCTGTATTAATTTTTGAAAAATCAGTATTGTTTTATTCACTATAAATTAAAGAGGCATATGCAATGAAGTTAAAATTATTGATTCATTAGAAACAGGAAATAAACCCTCAGCATAGACATTTTCAATTTAATGTGTTCAAGATTTATTTAGACCAGAATAGCATTTCTACTTGGAAATTAGGCATTAAATATATCAAAATATAGAGTATCCTTTTTTGTGAAGTTTCTCTAAGTGCCAGGGTCTCTTTCCATAAAATGTTAAGTGATCACTTTTTATGGCTTTTTAAAAATGACACAGTCAGAAAGTACTGTGTTTCCCTGGGTTTCATCTGTGTTTCTCTTATGTAACAACAAAAGACACCTTTAAACTGCTAAAACACTAGAAACCCTTTGAAAGCTTTCTTTTTAGACATAGATACTGAAAAAGTATAGTTTATATATCCAGTCTGTCTGTCTGGATATACTTAACGGATGTGTATGCGTGCTAAGTTGCTTCAGTGGTGTCTGACTCTTTGAGACCCTAACTGGGGTCAAAAACGTAAATGTGGAAAGTTATTTCCATGTTCTATAGTAGCTAAATAGTTTTTTCTTTTTGTTTTTAAATTGAGAGCTTGGTTATATGTGGAAAGTGGACAAAATTTCAGTTCTCTTTCATCTTGAAGAGAAATCTGGCTCTAGATTTCCAGGAAATTCCTTTATTTAGACCAAACATCAGGTTTCTACATATAATTTCTAATCTTCATGATATGTCTGCAAGATGGGTATCATTAATTTTGGCTGAAATATTTGATTTATCTGAGCCTCAGTTTCCTCACCAGTAACAGATTAATTATAGGAGGTTTTGAGTCTCTTTGTCATTGAATTTTAAGTAGTGGCGTTTGGATGTAACCCCAGATCTGACTTCAAAGCGTTTGCTTTCTCTTTGGGGGCAGAAAAACACCTCCCTGAAGAGCAGACAACTCTTCCCTGTGTTACTAACCTTGCTTTCTGAATACAATGGGTTATCAGAGAGGACACTTAATTATGTTTAGTGTCCCTCATGACTCTAAAATTCATCTTAATTCAGAGTATAAAATTCACAGTATAAGAAGTCATGTCTCTGATTTCCTGCAACAGACCTGGTTCAAAGCTTGCCTTTTATTATCTCCACAAATATGCTTGTATTTATAAAACTATGTCCTGTTTTTGTTCAGAAAATATGGTCCCTATCATTATCAACTTTGTGTGTCAAGTAGCCAAAAAAAGGTCAGGTGCAGGAAACTGGTTTTGACCAGCCCAGCACACTCAAGGATTAGCTCCTCCAAGACAGAACCAGCAGAGGAAATCCGAATCAGTGTTGTTGAGGGAAGTGTAGATAATAAATAATAGTAATAATAGTAACTACAGGTATTGCACTATTAACAAATGTTCCTGATTCTATTTATATATCGTAGTTAATCCTCACAATATGCCCATTTTACGTATGAGGAAACAGAGGTTTGGAGATGATAAATACCTCGCTTAAGGTCAAACTCTTAGGAAGTGGCATCTGTCTCCAGAGCTAAGCTTCATCTGTGTTACTAAACTATCTCCAGGATGAGGGGAACAAAATTTAAAGAGCAGTTATAAGATTATAAATGGAAAATGGAACCAAGACTCCGAATTTGTAGGGGGAACAGATTAGGAGCAAGGCAGTGGGTCCAGCATGGCCGAGGTCAGTAGGTGTTTGATACGTGGGGTGTCATGGGATAGCAGAGTTAGAGCAACGTGTAGAGCCGAAAAGGAGAGGCGGGGGTGCGGGGTGGGAGGACAGTGGGGGCATGTGTGTGGGGAGCCGTGGAGAAGATACATAGGGCTGTTGGGCTGATTCCCTGTTATTCTCTCCCACACATGTAAATAAAACTTGTGTGTTGGGACACAGCGGGCAAATAAACATGTCTGAGAGCCCTACTCAAAACTATCTCTCTTCACATGTCATTATTAACTGGAGGAAAACAAAACTGGTTGTCTAATGAGATTCCTTTTAAAATACAAATTTCTCTAAGAGGTCTAAACCTCATTCACACCTTAGAGTAAACGATTTTAATGAGGCTACCAGACCACCTAACTGAGTCTAAATAGTCAAGATGCCTTAGTTTGACTGGGGAAAGGTGATGGATAACTGTGGGGCCGAGGAGTAGAAGCAAGGTGCTGCGTGGTGATACAAATGAGGGGGAGAGAAGGATTTCCCTGGTAGAGAGGGAAGGCGCCAAATCTACTTCTGTGAAAATACTGTTGAGATGTACGTGAATGTAATGTACCAGCATCATCAATATCCTTAGTTCTCCTTGGCACTTGGGTCTAGAATTTTGATAGTAGCCAGAGATCAATTAAAAATCACAATTGGTTGCTAATTTCTGATGTAAATAAAGACTCAGCAGAATGCCCTACTTATAGCAGCTCCTCAGTAAATACTAGCTGGGCAAATGGGATATCAAAACTAGTCTGGAAGTGGGAAAATTTCAGATTTCCTGAATTCCAACCTGTTTCTCCAGTCCAACCTCTCAGGTTCAGAAGACTGTTTCCTCAGGAGGAAGGGAGAAAGATGAGAGAAAGTGAAGGAAGAACTGACACCTTAGTGCTCTCCTTCTTCTCTTCTGCATGGCCCAGGACAGCATGTTCTAGATTCTGGGGCCTTTAGAATGTACCTCTTATTACTGATGCAATGCTGAAATAATGGAGCTATTTTCAAGTTCAAACTATGAAATGCATGAAGAAAAGTGAACAAAGCAAAGAGGGTGTGTTAAAGATGAGCCCTTTAATTAAGGAGAAGCTTCACCCCCCACTGGAATTGCAAGAGATTTTTTAAAAAGTTTCACTCTAGACCTGTTCTGGGTCTGTCCTATGGTCTAAATGTGTATCTTGCCCCTCTCCCTTCCCCCATCTTGGGCTTCTAATTCTCAGTATGGTGATATTAGAAGTGGGGCCTCTGGGAAGTGATTAGGTCATGAGGATGGAACCTTCATGAATGAGATCAGTGCTATTCTAAAGGAGGCCCCACAGAGCTTTCCAGCCCCTTGGGCCAGGAAAGGAGAAGTTTGCCACCCAGAAGAGGATCGTCACCTGACCATGTTGGTGCCCTTATCTCAGACTTCTAGTCTCCAGAACTATGATAAATAAATTTCTGTTGTTTATAAGTCATTTAGTCTATGGTATTTTGTTATAATAGCTCGGACAGATGAAAACAGTCTACACAGGTACTTGTGAAATGCTGATCCATGCAATCTCAACAACTGCAGCAGGAGCATTAGAATCAGGTGTAGAGCCCAGGCATCACTGAGTTTGGGGTGCATGGCTGGTCCCCAGGTGCACAGAGAAGTGCTCCTGTATGTGTGCACAAGCCTTATCTTCCCTGGTTTTCTGCCCCTTCCAGCTCCCCTTTCACACTTATCTTTCACATCTTATAACATCACAGGATCTTCTAAATTATGTGCTTTTCAAATATGTTTTCTATCTTACTGTTGACTTAAAGAAGAGAGGGGCAATATTTTACTACAGATGGAATTTGACCCTAAGCTTGTTATTTTGGATATGTTTTCTTACTTGTGAATTGTGGCAAAAAATACCCATTCGTCTGAAGATTGGGAACACTTTAGAATATAAGAACTGGAATGTGTAGCCCAGTGGTTACTATCCCCGGCTGCATGCCAGAATCACCTAGAAGATTTAAAGAATACAGATCCCTGAGCCCTGGCCTCTGCCCCTCCCTTCTCCAAGTGATTCTTCTATAATGTCAGTTTTGGCTGCTTGCAGCCAGTTACGTTGACCACAGATCTTAATCAACATCTTCATTTAAGTGATGAGGAATCTGAGACCCAGACAGGTGCAGTGACTACACTAAAGTCACACAGGAACATACTATATGTGAAGATAAAGGCTGTGGGTAATGTGAAATTGATTACTTTAGAGTATATTTTGTATGTTTTAAGGAATAATTCATACATCTGCAAGCCACTTATGCAACTTTCCAAATATGGTTAAGAACAGAAAGAAAGCGAAAAAGAAGTGCAAGCAGCCAGAACTGGAATCACGTAAAGAAAGAAAGTGAAGTTGCTCAGTCGTGTCCGACTCTTTGCGACCCCATGGACAGTAGCCTGCACCAAGCTCCTCTGTCCATGGGATTTTCCAGGCAAGAATACTGGAGTGGGTTGCCATTGCCTTCTCCAGGGAATCTTCCTGACCCAGAGATCGAACCCAGGTCTCCCACATTGTAGACAGACGTTTTATGGTCTGAGCCACCAGGGAAGTCAAGTAGACCACACATAAATCCCTCAAATCTCTCAGAGAGACTCTGCTCTTGCCACTGTGTCCTCTTTGTCTTTGAGACAAAGTCCTGATCTCCAAGCCCGGCCCCTCTGCTGCACTGTAGCTTCCTGTCTCCAAAGGCCCAGTTGAATTTTCACGGCTACCCAGACAGTACCTTCATGCCTTATGTTCAAAATTAAACTCACGCTTTCCGCTCCAAGTCTGCTCCTGTTCTTAGCCCTCTGCTTCTGTTTATGGCCCCACTTAGGCTCAACAGTAAAATGATGTCTTTGGTGCCTTCCTCTCCCTTGCTCCCAAATATAACGGATATAATTCTCCTTCCGCCACGTCTCATCAGTGTTTGCTGGCTCCGTTCGTTCCCTCTGCCCCTGCCCTAGTTAGGCCCCTTGCTGCCTCTTCCTGGACTATTGAGATAGTCTCCTACCTGGTCTGTGTCCACTGGTCTCTCCCTTGTCCAATCCATCTTGCTCACGGTGGCCAGATTCATCTTCTGAGGCACAGCTCTGAGGATGTTACTCTCCTACTAGAAACTTTCAACAGCTCCCTATCGTCTACTGAATAAAGTCCAAACTCCTGGCCTGGTAATCAGGTCCTTTCACTTTCTGGTCCCAACTAATTTTTATCACTTTATTGCCCACTACTCGCCTTCACACACTCCATGCTCTAGGTAAACCCAACTACTCCTTTGCAGAGTCATTGCCATTTGATTCTTCTAGCCTTCGCTTATGGTTTCTGAAATGTTCTTTTCTTCTGTCTGCTCAAGTCCTGCTTGCTTTTCAAGGCCCAAATTCAGCATCGCCTCTTCTGGTAAAGCCCCCAGTTAGCCCTTTTCTGAACTACTGTAATACTAAATCTGTACTGCTTTCAGAGAGCACATCACTTTCTACTATGGCTTCCAGTGAAGTAGGCACATATCTCAGACCTGCTGCCGGATTAAAACTTCTCTGATGGCAGGATTTGTGTCTTGTTTATCTGTGTACTGCTGAGTACACACTGTACTGTACTCATTTACATATTTGTCAAGTGAATGAGTAAATGCATGGACTTTATGGGCAACCTAAGTGATGTTAGTTCCCCCGCCCCCAGTCTGAAGCAGATTAGAAGTAGCACATTAGAGAAGGAATGAGGATTAAGATGAGGCTGGCACAACAAGAAAACTTAATCACTAAAGAAGGGGAATAAAAACTATAAAAAGGAGACATGAGAACTAAAAATATTATGGAAGTCTGGGGGTAAATAAGCACAGAAACAAATAATCTTAGAGACTAAGGACCAAATAGTTAATGCCACATGCAACTGCTTGGAAACCACAAAACAATATTCAAATATACAGAATTATTTTTATACTTCCACATCCTCATCAGAATCAGTAGAAACACAACAAAATTGCTGTTTAGTGATGATGACCCGCACTCATTTATAAAAGTATGAATTATGGTAAATATATTCTAAGAAAGCTAAATGTGTATATCAATTTAAGATACTATATATTGAAACTTAATAAAAGAAAATATCTTTTGATAATGAAGAGGAGATTGTATCTGTTATGTGGGGTACTCTGTTTGTATAAACTGATTTCCATAGTGAAGTCAGATAAATAAACCCTCTCCCTTTACAGACATATATTTTTCTAAATATAAAAGAAATAATTTTTTACCATTAAAAATAAAATATGTTCATGATATACAATTTAGGAAAACAGAAAAGGGGGAAGATAAAAAATACAGTCTTCCAGGATCTATAACTTATTACTAAAAAATAGTTGTGATTACATAATATGTATAATTATGTAATTATGTATGCCATCCTTGAGTATATAACATAAATAGTCCACATTATTATAAGCTCTTCATAAACATTTTAATGATTCAAAAATTCTATCTAATGGATAAATCATAAAGCACTTAACCCAATTCCCTAGAGTTGAACATATGGCTTATTTCCAGTTTTATAACATAGCTATGGTAGCTCAGACAGTAAAGCGTCTGCCTACAATGCAGGAGACCCGGGTTCAATCCCTGGGTCGGGAAGATCCCCTGGAGAAGGAAATGGCAACCCACTCCAGTGCTCTTGCCTGGAAAATCCCATGGACCGAGGAGCCTGGTAGGCTTCAATCCATGGGGTCTCAAAGAGTCGGACACGACTGAGCGACTAAACTTTCACTTTTATGTCTAAGAAGATTTGCCATGAGCTGATTGTTGAAGTTAAGTGAGGAATTCATGAAGGTTCACTATGATGTTCTTTCTACTTTTGTATATGTTCAAAATATCTACAGTGAAAAGGTAGAAAATGTTTATAATAAACATTTTATATACAATGTTTTTTATTTGTAACTATTTTCTTAGCTTAGACATTAGTACTAGCTGCCTTGTTCAAGGTCTGACTCCATCATTACCTAGTTATGTGATTGTAGGCAAACTGCAGATGTGTCCTCTGCTTCAGTCCCCATCAGCTGAAAAATGGGTTTAATAATGGTAACTGATAGGGCCTGTAGTTGGAGAAGGCAAGGGCACACCACTCCAGTACTCTTGCCTGGAAAATCCCATGGATGGAGAAGTCTGGTAGGCTGCAGTCCATGGGGTCGTGAAGAGTCGGACACGACTGAGCGACTTCACTTTCACTTTTCACTTTCATGCATTGGAGAAGGAAATGGCAACCCACTCCAGTGTTCTTGCCTGGAGAATCCCAGGGATGGGGGAGCCTGGTGGGCTGCCGTCTATGGGGGTCGCACAGAGTTGGACATGACTGAAGTGACTTAGCAGCAGCAGCAGGGCCCGTAGTAAGGATTATCACATGACAAGATATGCTTCACATGCTTTCCACAGCACCTGGAATGGTGTTAGTGTGCAATAAATATTACTTTGAAAAACCAAAATGCTGGTAGTATAATTACATGTGTTGTGGTTATAAAAAAAAATCATCATATATAAACTGAGAGACAAGCCAGAAATAACACACTGAAGTATTCATCATGGCCATCTCCAGGTGAGGTGCTTATTCTAAAGACAGTGCCAATGCTAAAATAATTTAGACTCTTAACTACCATTATGGAGCACTTTCTGTGTGACTGATACTGGAACAAATGTTTCACATGTTTTATCTCATTTAATCTTCACCAGAATTCTTGGAAGCAATTACTATTACTATTCTATTTATATAACCAAGGAACTTGAGGCTTAAAGATTAATTAACTTGCCCCCAAGGACATAAGAATAGACAGGGCATGTTGTCAAACACAGGTCTGAACCCCTGGAATTCATCCCTAAGCTACTGGGAATGGCCTTTGGACCTTGATCTTTTTGTAAAGACCTCAGTGTTTCTAATCTTTATCCCTCAGAGGCAGATTTAAGCTTTGGACAAAATTTTGGCCCAACTTTGGAAGTTAAACTGGACCTCTGGTTGGTTAGAGCATATTTTCTTTCCTTTTACTTTCATTATTATTTAATTTAAAAAATGTATTCTAGAAAACCATTTAGACAAGAAAAAAGAAGTCCTCCACAAAATAAGCTATTTTTAAATAAAATTTAAAAAATTATTTTAATAAAATGAGCTATTTTTAAAGAATGCATATCTCATGGTCCAAAAAAATGAATATGCATATTGTTGTTCAGTTGCTAAGTCACGTCCAACTCTCTTGTGACCCCATGGACTGTAGCCTGCCAGGCTCCTCTGTTTGTGGGATTTCCTAGGCAAGAATACTGGAGTGAGTTGCCATTTCCTTCTCCAGGGAATCTTCCTGACCCATGGACTGGACCCATATCTCTTGTGTCTCCTGCACTGGCAGGTGGATTTTTTACCATTGAGCCAACTGGGAAGCCTAAATATACATATTAGTTTACAAAGATTTCCCACTGGTTTGATTAACTTATGTCCACTGGAAAATAATTATCAAACACACACACACATATGCACACTCTTTTGAAAACTTATAAAGCAGTCCATATTACATATTTCACTTTAAATATCTAATCTCTAAATGTGTATGCATATGTGTATATGTGTAAGATACAGACAGTGAACATTCGAATTTAGAGAATGCTTCAAAAACCTGAAAAAGGTGGTTTTCTATGGATGTTATGAGAAATTAAGTCACAGGAAGTCTTAACTTTAAAAAAGTGGTCAGATGGCAAATTGAATCTTTCACTTTGGGTCTCAGGAGGCTACTCATGTGCAATGTAATCTAGATGTTGTTGTTCAGTCCCCCAGTCGCGTCCAACTCTCTGCGACTCCATGGAGTACAGCACACCAGGCCTCCCTGTCCCTCACCATCTCCCAAAGTTTGCCCAAGTTCATGTCAATTGCACGGGTGATGCCGATTAGTCTAGATAAGAAATACCAAAGGGAATGCTGCATCTCCTCTGGCTCAGACAGCACATTTATGCATCTGTATTATAAAAAATGTGCCAGCTCTAGCAAGCTCACAGTACTGAGCAAAGTGCTACAGTTACAGCTGGGAATTTGTCTTTCAGGACTGGCTCTATTTATTGGTTGGTGGTTTTTGTTTTTGTTTTTTTTTTGGGGGGGGAAGGGGGGTGTCTATTTCTCCCTGGGGGTCCCAGTGGACTGTTTTTTTGTGGGGTATGGTGATGAAGGAGGGAGTTTTTCTGAGTTCTATTTTGGATTTTGGTGAATAGGAAAGCAGGGAATTTGCCAGCCTGTTACTCAGTTATACTGAAACACGATGCCTCAGATTTGGAGCACAGAAGGTGCTGAAAAAATTTTCTGAGGAGGTCTTGAAATATCCACGCCTGTCTTCAAGGAAGGACTTGTTTCTCTCAAAAATCACCCAGTAAATAATAGAGTACGTTGTTGCTATCTCTCTTCCCATAAAGGAAGTGGCCCCCTGAGTCCTATCCAAAGGCATCACACTCGAAAGGAAGCCATTATGATATTGAAATTTATGCTATGTTCTTTAATTTCCAAGAGAGTATTAAGAGGAATATGCTTGAGTGTGGGCCTTCTTTACAAAGTCACTTCTACATATGTGCACTGTTAGGAGTATGGGCTGCAAATGTTTGAACAAGCTGTATTTCCATATTTGCATTGTCCAGTCTTTTTTCGTTTTTCCTATTTTCCTGAATATGCCCGAACATATGTGTACAAACCTACAATTGCATGGCCACGTCTACGCGTGTTTCCAATTCCATAGTATCTTCAAATGGTTTGGCTTTCTAGAAACACAGCCACATAATTTTTGTTTTGATTTGAAAAACTGCTCGGCCAATGCATGCAGGTCATAATGGCAGGTAACAGACCATTTATTGAAGTGCTGAAACAAACAGAAAACAAAGTCCAGGACACCATCACAGAGCTGCGCTTCCCTTGTGAGATCCTCTCGGTTGAGGAAGGTTTGAGTGAGACAATAATAAAACAAATACCCGTAGGCTTTTCAAACAGTAACAACCAGTTCAGGGTTAGCAGTGTTTCAAGACCTTGATAGGACAATGAGGTCCTCAAGCTTTGCTCTCAGACGCTGGATTGCTGCTTAAGTAGCCTTTATCATTTCCCCCCTAATTTTGGTTGAAGATGCCCTTGAAATTAGATCATATTTGTTCCTAACAAAGCATATGCATATTGTGGCATCACTCTATAACCAACAATTGGTTTTAGCTCTCTGAAGAAAAAAATTCCAACAACCTTTCATGCTGAGATCTCTCATGCTAGTTCTCAGCACAGAAGTGATTTTTTTTTTTAAGTTGCATAAAGCCTAGCAAGGTTTAAGTTTTCCCAGCAAGAAGAAAGTGTTTTTCAGCTGTTAAATTTTTCAGATGCTTTTTTTGAATTTGGATAAAACTCAAAAACATGTTTGTTTTAAAATGTAAACCTTTTTATGTACAGAGGTTTGCATATAGAGAAATGTTATTACTATGTTTAAAGGTACTTTTGAAATAAGGAAGTCATGGGTACTTAAATATAACAGACTGTATGTTGCTTTATGGACATTTCATTAGGTGCTAACATAAATATGCTGTTCTGGAGGACCATGGAGCAAGGTTTGCTGGTGGGATCACCTATGACATTGGTAGTGGATGTATTTCTGTGTGGGAGCAAATGATGGCCAGGTGTGGACTGAAGAGCATCCTTCCAGTCAGCTGGTATGCTTTCCCAAGACCCTTTGGCCCAGTTGCATGGCACCTTTTGGCCCTAAACTTGCTTGATTCCTCAGCTTGTTGACTGGGCCAAAGTTGAGACAGCATATGGTATTTTAAGCACAAAAATGAGGAAACGCATTGAGGTCTCGACAGAGAGGCAGAGATGAGGGTCAATCATCAGAAGGCCTGCTGTCTGCCTATTTAATGGGCTGTCTGCCTATTTAATGGGTCTCAGTTCAGTTCAGTTGCTCAGTCGTGTCCAACTCTTTGCGACCCCATAGACTGCAGCACGCCAGGCTTCATTGTCTATCAATGGGTCTAGTCACTCTTCAGTTATAAGCACATTGAAGGTATGCTGAATAGAAAAATATGTTATCTTGATCTACCTGTTTTTTCCAAACATTTTTACTCAAGACTCACAGTAAGTTCATTTTACATTGTGATCCAGTGATTGTTTACATACATGGATGGAAATACATGTACACACACAGGTACTACATACACACACACACACACACACACACACACACACACAGGGTTCCAGAGACAGAAGGTAACCAATCTACCCACATTTTAAACCTTAGGATTCTTCATAATTCTATTGTATTTTAAAATATATTTTATTGAAGTTGATTTACAATGTGTTAATTTCTACTGTATAGCAAAGTGATTCAGTAACATATATATATACATGTATGCTGCTGCTAAGTCACTTCAGTCGTGTCTGACTCTGTGCGACCCCATAGACGGCAGCCCACCAGGCTCCCCCGTCCCTGGGATTCTCCAGGCAAGAACACTGGAGTGGGTTTCCATTTCCTTCTCCAACGCATGAGAGTGAAAAGTGAAGTCGCTCAGTCGGGTCCGACTCTTACTGACCCCATGGACTTGTAGCCCACCAGGCTCCTCCATCCATGAGATTTTCCAGGCAAGAGTACTGGAGTGGGGTGGTACATATATATATACACACATTCTTTTCTATTGTGGTTTATCAAAGGATATAGAATAGTTCCCTGTGCTATACAAAAGGACATTGTTTTTTTATCCATTCTGTATATAATAGTTTGCATCTATTAATCTCAAATTCCTAATCCATCCTTCCCCCTGCTCCCCTACCCCTCTCCCCTCTATAGAATATTCTATTGCTTAGAAAGTTGAATATCAAGGATGAGAAATTCAGCACACTTCAAATTTCTAATCAAGTACTTTCCAAGATTAAGAAAAGTAACTGATCTCTGGTTTAGTCTTTGAAATGCCAACAAAATTTACTTTTTCCCTCATTCATTCATAATTTATTCATTCTCCAAACACTTATTGACAGTCTGCTATATGCCTTACGTTATATACCTGCAACTGGCCTGTTTCTAGGCCAGTTACTTCACAGTTTCTTTAGAATTTATGGCAGGGTTGGCCAGATAATTCTCAAAAAGGAGAATCTTCCAGAGTAAAACAACTTGTTCATAGTGCTTCCCATCTAGCACCTAAGAGTTCTGATAGCTTTTCTCCTAGCCTCTTATGGTAAAACATCAGTCTATTTTATTTACTTTACATATTTAATCCTAATTTAAAATGTTGAATGCAGCCATGAGGCTTAACATAAGTATATTTGAAAATAACTTTTGCATAATAAGGTCTTCCTCATATATATGTGATACATAGAGGCTATTTACACAAATTTTCCATGCTACAGATATGCAGAAAGCTGACTGTTACCTATTTTATAGTTGTTTTGAAAATAAATGTGCTAAAGCATGTGAAGTTCTAAGAAGCAAAGTAAATAAAGATTATCATACTAGTATCTCCAGAGACAGTGTGTCTGCTTTTTTCTTGTTGAGGGCAGTATATGTACAATAAGAAGACAAGTTCTAAATATTTATTACCAGACCCTCTTTAGATGGCCGTGTCCTTCTATTCCAGTAGAAAGCATTATGGAAGTATAAAGCTGGAGCCCAATTCAATTACTTGCATGGCTCTTCCAGGAAATGGTTAACACTGTAGACCACTGACTTAGAAAATGCAGGAGACTGATGATACACACAGGTAGAGGAGACATGAGCCTCTCTCTTCATCAAGTAGGTCCTAATTCAAGGTTGTGGAGTTGCTACATTTTAAGAGTAAAATGTTTTGAGGCTTTTAAGAGAATTTCAAATGAATTAACTTTATTTTGGGAACTATGATTTGGGAATGATTAAAATATTACAGTCAGATTGTTTCATAAACATAATTATAGGCCACCTTTTTCAAAAAATCTCAATAACTCAGTTTTTTTATGGGTATGGTCAGTTGCCTGCCTAAAGTGATTCCATCTTCCAAAGCATGTTACTTTGCACAAATGACAGCTGGCATGTGGATACTGATGCAGAGAAAGAAGGAAGTGCTAAGGTTGTGGAAGTTGGGACTTGGCAGGCTTCAAGCACGAAGGGCAAAGGCGCCAGAAACATGGGCAAACAGCTTAAAATTGTCCCTTCTTATGTTTGTGCATTGTTTCTATATGGAAAATTACATTTCTCTGAGAGTATATGTGTAAATATGCATCTGCTAGTGTTTTGGCAACTCTAAGTTACCTAAATTAGTTTTGATCAACACTGTCGGATTTTTAAACCCACCAACGTAATAAAAGCAAGTTTAAAAAAACACAAACAAATCCTACAGTACATTGTGTGCTGTGCTGTTCCAAGCCTCAGTTTCAAGACAAAAGGAACGCGAGACTTTGTCATTCGCTAGCTGTTAATAATCAAGAGAAGATCTGCCAGACAAGCTCTTCGAGGGCTCTGTCTGTCTGGACCAGGTATATACTGAAATACACAAAGGGCTTTGCAGGGGGAGAAAAATGAGTGTTCATGGACAATGATGCAGCTTTCTTAATTAAGATTTTCATTACTGATACATATATTAAGTTCTGCAACTGCAAGAGCCAAAGCACTGTCATGAGCAGGTAGATGTCCCTGATTCCATCTTCAGGCAGTAAAGCTAAAACATATTAAGCGTGCACCCAGCAAATGTTGTGGGAGCCAGGAGAGTTCCAGAAATATTCCTGTTGAATGCAGAGAGGCCCCATTAAAAGCAAATTTGTAATGCATCTAATAGGCGGGAGAAAAGCCCATACCAATAGACTGTGTGCTCATGTGTTCCTGTTCGGGATTGCTTTGAGCGTCCAGCCACAGCAAAAGGTAGCTGCAGCTGACCTAGAAATAATCCCTACAAGCACATCAATAGCTCAGGCCCGAAAAGCACCTTTGATCTTTAGGTTTTCTAATGACTGTTGCTGAGAAAGGAAATAAAAGACTGATTTGGGGTCACTTTTGGAAGATGGCATAGACTCCAGTCCACAGCTGGCCCTGACTCTGTCCCTCTGGGTCACTCTGTCTGTTTTCCCTGGATCCTCAGGCTGGTCCACAAGTCAGTGTGGTCTGCCAAGGGTGTACCGGTCCCAGGAAATAATCTGACTGTGGTGTGGAGAAATCTTTCTTCTTAGATCAAGTTATTTTTTGCTAAGAGATGAGAGGAAATTAAACCCTGCTCAATCCTAGAAATGGATGAATATCTAGAGTACATGTTTTTGATTACATCTTGACTAAAGCCTAACTTGTTTTAGAGTTGCTGGCACTGTTAATGTGCACCCAGCTCTCCCTTGTTTTTCTGGCTTCTAATTACATCCCTCCTTATTTCAACTCTATCCCCTTGGGAAGTACCCGTAAAACTCTGATCTACTCTTTAAAAAAGGCCTCTACTTCTTGGTCATTACTAAAGAGGAAATGATTATTAGACACTGGACTTTATGAACGATCATTGTATCACAACAGTCAAAAATTGTACATTCATATCTTATTAGGTAAAAGCATTTATTTGGAATTTAAACATAGTCCCTCATTTTCTAAAAAAGAATAAATCAGAATCCAACACCAAAATCACTCAAAAGGTAGTCTTTAAAGTGTTTTCACTATAGTTCTTCATTGTTTGGGGAAAAGGGAGAAATTCCCAATAATTGTGACCAGTAAGATTTCTCTTGGATTCCTGCTCCAAGATTCAGATCTCTGAAGTAGTTTTCTGAATGTTAGTGTACATTTCTGAAATTTGTCTCTTTAAATATATTAGAGAGTTGGAGTGGAGTGGTGAACACACAGCCTACTGTGAGGTGGCTGACCTCTGTACAGATTATAGATAGGAGATGTTCATGACTGGTGATAAGATGACCAAGATAGATTGTTATAGACACCTTGTCAACAGATAATTCATATATTTTGGGAAAACTAAACAGTATTGATTCTTTCTAATCTTCATTGAAAAGTGGTATTATTAAAACTGGTAGACTGGTAGTCATATAGGCCCGAACACATTCTAGGAAAAAAAATCTACATTTTCTTACTCTCCTTCCCAACATTTTATGATTTTTGAGGTCCTCTTTTGCATCTTCGTGTTAATTTTTTTCCACCATGTTTATCACTGCTTTCACAGAATTTTTAAAATTTTTAAAAATTAAAAAATTATATATATATATATTTAAGTCACTTTGCTACACAAAAAATTAACACAACACTGTAAATCAATTAGGCTTCAATAAAATAAAGAAAAAGTGGTAGAGGAGTATGCAGAATCTCTCGGTGAAGAACCAATGTAGTACTATTCGAGTTTAATGATGATGGAAAAAGGAGGGGGAAAAAAATCCCAGAAAATGATTCTAATCAGAGACTTCCTACTACTTCTCTTATGCACCTTTGACTAACTTATAAGGACCAGAATGAAGGACATTGCTAGAGGATTTAGGTGTAATTTTTGCTCAATTTCTCTCATGAAACACATGCTTCTCGCATTCAAAATATAGGATTAACTTTAAATTAGAAGTGATAATTACTTTCCATGTACCAAAAGTCTAGAAATTTCCAGGGGGGAACTAAAAGTGGAATCAGTTTTAGCTTACTAAAAGTGTGAGAGGTTAAGGCGGCCATTCTAAATAAATATCTGGAAATGATTCTCTGAAATAAGATATTTCTGATTTATCTTCAATAACCTCACATTAGAAGAAATGAGATATAACAGAAACTACAGAAAGAATGCAGAAAGAATCTAATGAAAGGGAAAAAAACCCTTAATTTTATCACTACAAAGACCTCTTCTACAAGAGAGTAGAAAGACTCTTTGACTAAGTAGGTGGTATATGTACCATTGTTGTTGTTGGACTTGGTGGCTTGGTCGTGTCAGACAGACTCTGCTACCCTTTGGACTGCAGACTGCTAGGCTCCTCTGTCCATGGGATTTTTCAGGCAAGAATACTGGAGTGTCTTCCTGCAGGGGATCTACCCAGGGATCAAACCCATGTCTCATGCACTGCAAGCAGATTCTTTACCACTGAGCCATTGGGAAAGGCCATTTGTACCAAACATCTATATAATGTATATCCTATACATACACCACTGCCCAGCTTTCAATCGGCAATGATGTTTGGCGAAGAAAAGGGTGAGAAAGAATGGAGGGAAGACTCATGCTAATAAACAACACAACACCAATCATCATTATTGGATCCTGCTTGGCCTCTGAGTATAGGCCGTGTTACAGCGGCTGGGGTATAACATGTGACGTTTTCTAAGGGCATCAATAAGAAAGTTAAACATTCAGCACTCTGAGCCTGCAGTATGCAGTGCCAGCCTTTAACTGCTCCAGGGGCATCACTGAAACCTAGCCGGTAGTCACGTGCTCCCACTTCTTGGGCAGTTTCACTGCTCAGGTAGAGGAGTTATTTACTAGGCCTGGTTCCTACCACTTGCCTCAGCTTGTAAGTGGCCTAAAGGAGCTTCTATACAATCTTGAACATGATGGTTTCTTTTCTACTTCCCTTCTGGACACTGCCTAAGGATTTAAGGAACTGCAGATGACTTCTAGACATGGTTTTTCTTTAAAGACGTAGAAAAAATGCCCCAGAGCACACGACATCCCTTATCATCTGCAAATGAACTTTTTGTGCTGAAGGCATGCTCCAATTACCACTCAGAACAGTGCTGCACAACTCCTGCCCCTCAGAGAGACTTGGGGTACGCATGCCGGGAGCCAGATGCTCACTATCCCAAAACACAGGGAAGATGCTCTTGTCAGTTTGCGCTGGGAAGGGCAGGGGCGGATGCTGTCAGTGTGGCATTTCTGCCTCTTAGCATCTTTCACTTTCCCTGAAGTTGCTGAAAAATATTCCATTTCATTAAGTACGTAGTAATACACATGGGAGTCAGAGAGAGGGAAAGGTAGAGGACACTGATGACATGGCCTCTAGCACTTTATTTATGAGAACATCCAGAAATCTCTATCTACATCTGGTAGAAGAATAGTGTCAATTCTGCCCTGGAGACACAGATCAGGCAGTGTTGCCAGTGTGTATTTTTCCCTTCCCAATAATTTACTGATTCTGGAGTCTGATGGCAGAGCTCAGATGATCACTTTCACATTCATATGAGTGAACAATTAGCCTGTCCCTTTGGGGGAATGGGGATGTCAAATAAACATAAATGTATGAAACCAGGGGAAGTACTGACTGTCCCTCACCCAGAAACTCTGGTGGTCTCCCGAGTGGTGCTTCTCTCCCCACAACTTTCCCTGGGAGAGCGGTGAGGATGGGGGGTGCCAGCACACCACAGGAAACAGTGCTAGAGGCGACCTCACAGGACAAGAGGGGGCACTGCCTTTGCAGCAAAGGGTGAGGCTGAACAACAAAATGCTTGTGAGGCTGCTCATTTGCCCTTTGCATGTTTTTACTGTACTATTCACCTTTTCATTGTTGATCATATCTACTTTTAAAATATTAAGGATATGTCACAGTATTTCCCTAGTTTTGTTTGTTTGTTTGTTTTTAATACTGTTCATCATAGGGATTTCTATCTTCATGTAATAAAATGTAATATTCTTTTAAGTTTTCAGATGGGATTGTATGCTTGGAAAAAGCATCTTGTACCCCAACTTAAGAATATTCACTTACATGGCAAAAAGTACAACTGACAATTACAGAATTAGTGAAGATGCAGAGAAATGGGCAGACTCTTTCTTTGCTGGTAGGAGTATACATGGCTTTCCCTAGTGGCTTAGCAGTAAAGAATCTGCCTTGCAATGCAGGAGGCCTGGGTTTGATCCCTGGGTCTAGAAGAGAGCATGACAGCCTACTCCAGTACTCTTGCCTGGAGAATCCCATGGACAGAGGAGCCTGGCAGGTTACAGTCCATAGGGCTGCACAGAGTTGGACTTGACTGAAGCGACACAGCAGCAGCAGCAGCAGGGGATATACGTTGACACAATTTTGCTGGAGGACACTTTAGCAGCAGATAAATTTTACTTTGGCAGTTCCACTACTAGAAATTTACCCTAAGGAAATAATCAGGCAAGTGAATTTAAAAAGAATGCATATATGTATAGAGATGGTTACTGTAGCATTGTTTAGTTAGAAAAAATTTCCAAATATCCTAAATGTCCATCAGTAAGTGACTTATTCAATAAATTACCCTCTACTGGAGTACAATGTGGCTGTCAAAAAGATAATGTGGATCTATATTTATTATCATGGAAAATGCCTGTTACAATGAGTAAAAAAGCAGATTGCAAAACAGCCAGCAGATTTTCCTTTTATTTTGAAAAGAGAAAGACAAAGAAAAACAGACAGATAAATAGATATGTTTGGAAATATATTCCCCAAAGTGTTAACTCTCTGGGTGGTGAGATTTTGAATGGATTTTTTTTCTTTTACATCATTACTATAAGAAATGCAAACCAAACTAAATGTATACTTTAGAAGCAAAGAAAAAAATAGAATTTGAATTTTAGGGAAAAAAGCTTAGATAAATTCTGTAACAACTACTTAAAAATTCAAACATGAGTTTCATAGTCATTAGCAATTAGTAACTCTCTGAATAGGGTGACACTATTGCCTGACCATTCTCTTGATCGGTGGCATCACTGCCTACCTCAAGTTTCCTCCAAGTTTGACAATTCAGGTGATGCATTACATCTTAAAAGACTTCAAAGTATAAAAGCTCACATACTGGAAATAACCCAAATATCTATACCTAGGGCATTGTTAGGAAAATTCTGGGAGTTTTATATGATAGGAAACTATTCAGACATTTTGGTGGCAGTATGCAATTACACTGAGAAGGGCTTACATAATATTTAGTAAACAATAGAATACAACCTTATACATACAGTATATGCTCAATCATGTTAAATTCAGAGAAAAGACTAGAAGGTGATCTAAAAAATTGTTAATAATCACTTTTTCTGTTTAGTGGGATTGTGAATATTTTCTCCATACTTTCTTAATATTTTACAATAAGTGTGAATTATAGAATCATGAAAGAAGTTAACTATTAAAAAAAATACAGCTGTGTTGCTCAACAGCTGGCAAATTTTATCCCAGATGTATCTACAGTTGAGTTTTGAGTCAAATGGTCTTAATGTCATTTCCTAAAGGAAATCTAATAGAATGGAATGTGTTCAAATAAAGGAAAGCTGTCATTGCCACCACCTCTTTGCAAGCCACCACTTTATAACAGAATAAATCTGAATGGGGAATCCTCCTGGCTATTGGCAATTAAGAATTTACACATTCTTCAGGTCTTTTTTATATCTTGTTTTATGCTACTAGAAGCTGAAGTTTAGTTAATCTTTAGTACTCTGAAATGTCTCCAGGTCTGGAAGCTATTTTGGAGCCTGCTGGCATAGGACACCATTAGGAATGGAGGCTCATCCATTCATTTAAAGTGAGAGTTCCCTGGAGTAACAAGGGTGAGCTGCTATACCAGGTCTTCTATAGATCATTAGCTTTCTTTCCCTTTTTTTCCTTCTCCTCTCTTACCTACCCACTCTTCCTCTCTCCATCCCTTTTTCCAAGAAAATAAATAAATAAATAAACAGTCTGTGTACAGTTAGATGGAAGCTCTTAAAATTCAGAGAAAATTCACCCAGGACCAATACCACACTTCAAGTAGATGACCTAATTGTTCCTAAATAATCATATGTTAGCAAAATGATGATGGAAGAAATCAGAATTGTCACTTACATATGTATGTTGCATATTAGAGGCTTGTCAATAAGGCAGAGAGTAGATATTGAGTGAGAAAGCAAGAATATAACTAGGTAATGCCAGAATGGGAGGAAGGAGAAGGCAGAAGAAAGTAACGGCGTGGGTTCCTGTGTCTTTTGGCAAAGGTTATCTAATCACCTGTTCTTGGCCTTTTGGACTAGATATTAGCCTTTAAACTAAACTAGACAGTTTTTTCTATATGAAACACAGTGCTTGGTGCAATGTAGATGCTCACCAGAGGCTTAGAGGATTGAACAGAGCCCTTTTACTGCCTTTTCATTCTGGCCTCAGATTGGATCAAAAAGAAACTAAAACCCCTAATATCTTTTCATGCTTATTATGTAAAATTCCACCCTAATTTGAACTAAAAGGCACATCTTCTCTAAGTTTCCACCTTGGTCATTGAACTTCTGGAGAAAGTCACACAAGACAGAATAGGCACTATAAAAACCCACCAGACTCACCTAGGCCTTCTGCACTACCGAGGAGAATCCCACTGTGTTCTTCTGGTCAACCTGTGATCCTATTTGTCCCAAGAACTATTTTAAACTTCTACTTTCCTCAAATCTCCTCCTCACTTATTCTTGGCAGCACCTTGCTCCCTAGGAGTGACCATGTGGGACACCTCTCAGCCTCTCAGTACCAAGCCTACACACAGCTTGCATCTATCTCTACCCTTCCTTCTTCTTTCTTGTAACTATGGAAGAGATGTTCCTCCGTCTATCCTTCTACTTGTGCTCAGGACCCCGTGTCTCTGTCCATACCAGGAACCATTCCTTCAACGGTCATCCTATCCTATTATCGCTTCTACACACTGAATCTCTCCTCTCTACTGTATTTTTCTAAGCATATAAAAATGCTAAAATCTCCATTCCCCTCCAGAAACTTCTTTTCACCTCACCCCACCTGCCCACATTCCTAAGATATTATACCAGCTCATTTTCTTTTCCTTTAAGGTAATATTTCCAAGACTTACCCACATTTGCTCTGTTTCTTCACTTCTTATGCTTTCCTCATCCTTTAACAAGTAGGTTAATGCTTCTACCTCTTCAACAAGCCACCTTTTGCTAAAGTCAACAACAACCTCCAGACTAATATATTAAGTGATTTATTTTTCAATCCTTAACTTACTTGACTTCTCAGAGGTCACTATTGACCACTCTCTTTGAAACACTTTCTTTTCTTGGCTTCTGTGTCAATGTTTTCTGATTTTCCTACTACCCCTTAGCTATTCCTTCTGAGGATATTCACAGCCTCATTTTTCCCTTCCAGGTGATTAAATATTGAGTTCTTCAAGTCCCAGTTTGGGCCTTCTTCTCCATCTAACCTTGTCCCTAGGCAATTATCATCCATGCCAACAGCTTCTTTTGTCTTCACTTTACTTCTGAATTCCAGTTGTATATATTCATCTGCACACCCAACATGATTACTTCTCTCTATTGAAAGCATTTGACACTAGACATCTCAAAAACAGATCTTAACCCCAGTTCTCCTCTGGTCTTTCATAGAACCCTGAGTGGCACCATCCTTCATATTTTTAACAAACATAAAACCAGTAGTCACTTCTTTTTCCTTCATCTCCCACATACAATCCATGTATTTGTTTCAAAATTGCACATTTCGTTTCTGAATTCTCTCTCAGTCGCATTCATTTTGCGTCCATTCCCATCATCTCTACACAAGTCTATTTACTACTATAGTCTCCTTACTTTTGCTCTTCCTAAACCGTTTACCACAATGAACCTAGCTTAATTTTTTAATTTCCGGATTATGGTAGTTTATCTTGTAATTTTAAGAGAGAATACAGAAAGGTCTGGTATGCCCTCTACCCCTCTCTCATAATGGCCCAATATAATATCTTTAACTATAGTACAATATCACAATCAGGAAACTGACATTGGTACAATCCATGCACCTGATTCAGATTTCACTCATTTTACACACACTCATATAAGTGTGTGCACGTTGCTCTGTGCTATTGTGTCCTTATGTAAGATTTGCATGATGACCACCACAGTCAAAATACGGGACGGCTACATCCTAAGACTATTTCGGGCTACAGTTTTGTAGCCACAGTCAGCCCCATCTTCCCTAATTCCCTAATCACTGTTATTCTGCTCTCTATTTTTATAATTTTGTCATTATAAGAATGCTATATAAAGGAAATCGGCTTTTTCACTCAGTGTAACATCTCTGTTATTAATCCAAGTTATACATATCAAGAGTTCACTGCTTCCAAGTGTTGAGCAGTTCCATGGTTTGGTCATACTATGGTTTAACCATTTACTGATTGAAGGACATCTGGGTTGTTTCCAGTTTGGGGCTATTGTGAGTAAAACTGCCATAAACTTTGTTATCTGTGTGGATATGTTTCCATCTGTTTGGGATAAATGTACAAGAGTAGCAAGATCTTTTTAGAATACAAAATTGATCATGCCACTTTCATTCTTAAGTGCGCTTTTCCATTGCCCTGAGGCAGGTCCTTAACATGTCGTCAGAGATCCTGACATCTACAGGCCCTGAATTATCTCCTCAACCTCAGAGGTCAGCGCAGAGTCACTTCCTCAGGGAAGCGTCTTCTGTACTTCCAGACTCACTTAGATCCCTCTCCTATATTGCTTGTAGAGGACCTGGCACTCTTATTTCACAGCAGTAAGCACAGCTTGCAATTATAAGTTCTTTTGTGTGACCATTTGATTAATGTCTCTCTCCCATCCCCCAGATTGTAAACTCCAGCAGGGCAGAGGCTCTGTGTGTTTTGCTATTAGGTTTTCAGCACTTAGTAGACATTCACTTTGTGTTTAATGAAATTCCACCAAGGATTTTAAGACAGATAGTCTTGGATTCAAGTTCTGTCTCTGTTACTTCCTAGGCATTCTTGGAAAAAAATTATTCAAACATGCTAAATATCCATTTCATTTTTATAACATTATATACTTAATAAGAGTAGTTTAAAAGGTTAAATCATATAACCATTAAACATATTTTGTCTAGTACCCAAAGAAAGGCAAGTACTCAACAAATTTTATCATTAGTTTCACAAAAGATACGAGTTTTTGTTTTTGTTTCCAACTTGGGTTTAGTTCATTGTCTTCATTTCTTGCTTGTTCCTGGGATTCTGATTCTGGTAATTTTTAAGAGTCTAAAAAGGAACCCTCAGTTCAGAACTCCAATAATTCTATGACAGCTGGTTTCAACCTCAGGTATGATCCCTTAGGCATTTGAGAGCCTTATTTGACCTCTTGGCTCTGGTTTCCATTTTCATTTTACTTAATACTTCCTCCTCTTGTTTCCCAGCTTGTGGATCTTAGGGTTCCCAGTTTACATAAAGAAGTTTTCTAAACATATCTTGCCTCATTCCTTATGCTAATACTTTTCCATGGAGGAGAATCATCTTGTTGGTAAGGCAGCCCTTGGTCCCTGTTTCTCAGTTGGCTGGGACTTATCTATTGAAGTTTCTGAGTTTTTCTCCTTTCTAGACTGCTTCGACTAGCGGGAGTCAGCGACCTAGAAAAGTGTTACTCTTATGCAGATCCAGATATTCCCTTGGGAGGAAGAGAGTCAGTGAGCCCCTTCTATCTCTCATACTAAGTTCTGTCCTTCCACCTAGACTTTAGCAAAAATTTTGGCTCCCCAGCTATCAGTTTTTTATTTTTCAATGGGTTTAAAATTTGAGTGGGGAAAAACTGCTTTTTATTGTACCCCTTCAAAGAATCCTACACTTAGGTTTATGCCTTTGCTCGGGATATCATTTCTTTACTTTTCCTTTCTTTCTTTTCTTTTTTACATTCAAGCCATTTTTGAAGACTAGCTAATTGGGAAGCCTGGGGTGCTGCAGTCTATGGGGTCACAAAGAGTTGGATACCACTTAGCAACTGAACAACAACAAAAATCGCATTTTACACGATGTTTTCCAGCCCATAAGTTTTCTTTCATGAATGAAATCCTATAGTACTTATTGGAGTATCATTCCTTTTGGAATTGTGATTATCTTATGTGCATATGGAACACTCAATAGTATGGCTTCTTTTCGTAACTCAATTTTAAGTTTCTTAAGAACACACAAGGGCAATGTGCTCGTTTATGTTTTAACTCTCCACTAAACATGATACTGAATCCTAGCTTGTGCTGTGTTTTCATTTTAGTAATATACTCCCCCATTTCCTTTATGAAAAGCTTATGGAAAGCATTGTTTAATAGGTAGAAAGGCTAAAAGGAATGGAAGCAGAGAGAGGTAATGCTCCTGGCTGTGGCAGACTGGTCTGCAGTGTGTTTTGATTCTCTGAATCAAAGATAGAAAAAAATAGCCACTACTACTACAGGGAAAAAAACATGAGGAGGAAGGGTCCTGAAAATGATATCTGAGCAATGAAAGACGGTGAATACTTTAAAGATCACTGAATTTAATTTATTCAACCTAAATGCATAAAAGTACAGGTGGGGACATTATTTATGCAGGTATATGCAAATCACTTTATAAAATAGGCAAAGCCCTTCTGCTTTTTATAAGTTGCCAAGGTGGTTCCTGATATTTTAAAAGCTATGCACCTTTCATGTAATTTCCTAAGACTTGGAATCCCTCTATCAGAATCTCATAGTCATTGTCGCAGCAAGTTTGTTTTTTTTCTCTCCTCTGGGACATTTACAAGGCTCTCATAACCATCATAAAAAGAGTGGTTTCCACAGAGATGTGACTGGAAAAAATCACTTGGAAATCGCTGAGGAGCAAGTCACAATGTTCAAAGCAGAGAACATAGGCTTTGAAAACATGAACCCATCTGACCTCTTGAATTTAGAACAGTGAATTCCTGAGCTCTGAAACATGGGGCCCGGCTGTGCATGCCATATTGGTGCTATAAGACTGGCAGTAGGTTGGCTGTGGCATGGTCTATTTCAAACTCCTTCACAGTGCCCAGTGCTGCATGTTCCCAGATGACATTTGGTTGGCAGAAGCTGGGCCTCCAAAGCTGGCAGTCTGGAACGCAGCCCACTGTGTTTTGACAAACACATAATTGACCATCTGATCACCAGCCTACGTTCTGCACTCAGGTCACTGAGGGGACCTGGGCTTTCAATAGGTCCCTTACTCCTTATCTTGTTCATCTCCACAAACATTTCTCCAGAAAGTAATACAGAGAAGACTTATGCACACCCACACATATCTTCCCATTTGCTAAAGAGAGCATGGCACATGCAACAGAAGCCGCTGAAAACCTCCTTTAAATTGTCCTGGCAGCCCAGCGTGAACAAGAGAAAAGCACACTTACGGTGAACTCTAATTCAGAAGGAAGGAACAAATATCCGGCATTGTTTCAGCACTCGGCTGTGCATAAGTTGCAATTCAGTTCAATGGCTTGGAACTTCTTCTCAGAAAAGGGCAGCCATGGGAAAATGATAGGAACTGGGGCTTTGATTGACGTTAGGAGGATCTTATTAAGAACTGGTTTCATTTTCAGGTGAAACAAGAGAAAAGCCAGACTGGCAATGTCCCCTCCTTCTTGGCCTGCCAAGGCCACTATGAGAGGAGGAGATACATATTTCTGGAGACCAGTAGGCCCAGTTCAAGTTGAGGTCTCCAGTGAAGGGATTGTAAGGAACATTTCACCTGAAATTTGGCCCCACACAACATGTGAGCCTTCATCCAAGAAGGCAAGGTTTGTGCATGGGGCCAAGCCAGGCTGGTGTTAGGCAAACATCAGTGTCTATGCAGCACTACCCAGTTGCCTCTCCTCTCCTTTCCCAGCCCCACTGCACAGTTGAAGCCCTTGGTTTTCATCTTTGACCTGCTCTCCCTTTTCTCAGTCAGTCACCAGACTGCTCTTTTTCTAAAACATAAATCTACTTAAAATTCTTCAAAGCCTCACCAAGCCTGTTACTTCAAGTCCAAACTCCTTGCTCAGCACACAAAGCCTTCCATGATCTGCCTCCTGCTTACTGGCCAGCCTCATCGCCTTTGAAAGGATCTCCTTCAGTCACGAAACTTGAGCCGAGAACTCGGAACCTGCCTGCTGTGTGTCATCTCCCTGCTGCGTGTCACCTCCTTCGCGCTCTGTTTTTCTGATTATGATCTTGTTGTTTGCCCCTCCCCCATACGCACCTGGTAAACTACAGTTCACTCTTCAGGCTTTTAGGTTCCGCTTGGGCACCTGCCTCCCTGTGCAGGTAGGTGCTCCTGCTTCTTTTTCGTTCCCTTGCTACATCTTGTATACACCTCCATTCCAGTGGCCATCACATGGCATGGCCTTTATTTATGTATATCTCCCTATCAGGCTGAGAGTTTTAACAATGGGGAGCATTTCTTATTTATTTAGCAGTTCTTAAAACTGAGAATAGTGACTGGTTTTCCATAAATGTTTGTTGACTGAGAACTGAATAAAGAGCCATACGTGATAATCCATCAAAACCTAAGCTAAGCAGTAGTATTAACTTCTACAAGTAGGATAGGAGCCTCCAAGCAATCCAATGAAGGCAGAGGACCCCAGTAGTAAGGCACTTTGGATGGTTATCACTGGGTGAAAGGAAGAGTGAAGGACTGAGGGTGTGATGGAGGAATGTCTTGTTAACAGAGAAGGTAGGCAGTGAATTTTCAGGCTTTTCAACATTTAGTTTTCAATATGGAAAGGTCCTTCCTGAGAATGCATCTGAGTGTGAACCATGGACAGTTCTACATTTTAAGAACCCAGTTCTCAAATAGGGTGAGTCTGTGCTATCTACTTCAAGGCAGCATGTCAGGTCATGGAGGGTTCCTTTCTGCTCTGCTAAAGATGAATGGGATGAAACACTTTCGGGGGAATGTCTGGAAGCTATTCAGCTCCTATTGAAATCTATGTCAAAGACTTTGGACTAAAGGCAGTGCCAAGGAGAAAAAATTCGAACAGGCAGAATGTTGCACCTGCCTGGAGGAGGCCATTCAGTGGCACTAGGAGCCAGAAGCGCTAAGGGATAATGTTTTCACCTGTCCCCGGGGAACTTTTCTTCTCCTTCTGATGGGCCCCTGGGGCACCACCTCCGGAGCCATCACCTCTGTCTGTGGGCACATGAGGTCAGCAGAACTGTCACAGGCCCTGTCACCCTTGAAACAAAGGCAGTCTCAGGATTTGAAACAATCTAAGCAAGCATGAAACCTGGCCTGGGAGGTGAAGGAAAAGGTTAGTGGGTACATGGATGGGCTCTCAGTCTATTCCAGGTCATTTGCTCAGCCTCATCTCTGGTTAAAACTTGGATCTTTCTAGAAGCTGCCAGATTGATGGTTGATGTAGTATAGAATCAGTTTCACATTTTCCTATGAGCCAGGCACGGCCTTTCAATTATGTTTTTTATCTCAAAGGTCTCCCCTCAATTTCTAATCTATGACCCAGGTCTCCAGGCCCCTGAACTGCTTGTGTCTGAAGCTTGCCCTCCAGTGCTGACGTCATAATAGCTGAGCCTGGCGGGCAGGAGTGCACAGTGCTGACTCATCCCCGGTGATGTGAGGATTAATGCCTTGTCTAACACACAGCTATTATGTGAACTGTTTTTACACAAAAGAACTGTAACAAAAATGATTTGCCAGTCAGAGGACTAGAAATACACAGTGCTAGGTAACTGGAGTAGGGACAGAGAGATGTAAAGTGGTAACCGCAAGCATGAATGCCGACACCCTCCAAAGCACTGACAGACCCACTCTATCAACACCGAGAATGAGGAATAACAAGACTTGTCAGGGGCAGAGAGGACCCACCCCTGCTGTATAAATGCATTACACACAGCACCAGTCTTTAGGGAGTTTAATCAATCTCCTTTCTCTGTCAAATAACTGTCACTTTAGACTTTAGCCTTAGCATCCTTTGGAGGATATTGCTCCCCTAAATATATTTGCAACTCGCTTCTAGGAATGTGAGTGGAAGCCACACACAAGCGAAAGAGCCATGGGAACTCCCTTCCTGTGCAAATGCTTGCAACACAAGAAATACCTCGCAGTGCGAAGGCGTCAGTGAAGCGAGATAGAATGTTGTGAATATGGGACAGTGTTCACCAGGGAGTGAGAAGCAGCTGGAAGGACACTGATAATACTTATCACAAGAGGTGACTGCTACTACCTGTAGCATTACTTGGGTAGTATCACTTGGCAGTGACTTTGATTATCTGGGTTCATGGCCCCAGAATCTCTTTCAAGCAGCTCGAGGTAAAATTTATCCAAACCAACTCAGTGCAGCCTAATTTGGGCTTTAAATAATAAATATTCTCTCTTTTCATCTGAAATCAAGTTATTATTTTTCCCCAAATGACTTTCCATCTTTTCTAAAAAGAGAATGGTACCTTCTATAAACCTCCTAGCATATGTAATCCTGGATTTCTCTCTTTTTTTCCTGGACTTTACAATTTCACAGGATTTCAGCCTAAGTGACTGAAGTTTTATACTTCAGTCTTATACTTCCTGTAAAAGGATATTAGAAATTTTGTACAAAAAATGAAACCTCTGATCTAGAAGTTGAAGTGAAAAGCTATTGAACCTAGAGATGGTGTATAACTGAAGAATAAATAATTGCCCATTGATTGACAGCAGAGCAAAAGCCCAACTGTTGCTGGTATCTGACTGAAGAATGTAAGCTGTAGTCTAGAAGAGCAGTGACTTTTGCAAACAGCAGCTGTGGCCAAGTCAAAGGCAGTCTTTATATAATACAAGTCCAGTGGCTTGGGCTGCTGGCCTTTTCAGCCCCCTCATGATGGCAACTACTACTATCACCAAGAGCATCGATTCCAAACATGAAAGAAGCTAATACACAGTGAAGACGCCCTGGAAACCACAACAAATTCAACTGGAAAACATGCCAATAAAGACTCAAATTTCCCAAATCAGGCACTTTTTTTTTTGAAAAGTAAAGAAACCATTTTTACTTACACAAAGAGAAGGGGCAGGCCACAGGCTGATGGTCAAGGAACTGAAAATCAAAGACAAAACAAGGGATTAAAAATAAACCAAATGATATTGTGGCGAGAAGGAAAGCAAATTAAGTTTAGACAGGACTTGTTGCTCCTAAAGCATGAGCAGTAACATCCCATTTTGTCACCTGGAGCCCAAGATTCAGGACTCATAAAATGTCCAAAGATGTGGCCTCTTGCTGTTTGATCAGTGTAGAAGGGGTGGTAACCTCTTTCTTTGTCAGCTTTATTCTGATCGGAATCATATGAACATTTTCTAGAGTTGTGCTGTTCAATATAGTAGCCACTAGCCATATCTACCTATTTAAATGTAAAATACTTAAAATTTAATAAAAAAGTAAATGTTTGGTTCCTTGGTCTACTAGTCACATCCCTAGTGCTCCACAGCCACCTGTGGCTGGCGGCTGCCTTACAGATAGACCATGTTTATCGTTGCTTAAATAGCTATTGGGTAGCACATGAGAACAAGTAAAAGCTTTACTATGTTGTACATGACAAATCTTAGCTAATTTTGACAAAGATGAATCAAACTCATAGACTTTGTTTCTTTGAAGGGTAGATTTCATATGTTTCATGCTTTGGATAAATTCAAAACCTCCATGTGCTGTCAGTCATTAACTGACAGTAGTTACTGCCTTGTCTGCTGCATAGCACCAGGCTAGGAATGTGCCCTCTGACAAAAGGATTTTAAACAAAAGCATCTGTCCCCCAAAATGCATTTCTAATAATAAAAACTTCAGTTTTCTGCTATACATCAACATGAATCAACATAGGCAGAAACCAACATAATATTGTAAAGCAATTATCCTTCAATTAAAAATAAATAAATGTAAAAGGAGGAAAAACAAAAAACTTCAGTTTTGGGGGGAGTTGACCTTAACAGTTTCTCATTCTATATTTCAAGTCTGACAATTTTCGTTTGTAATCGTCAACACACAAGCCAAATAAGCGATTAATGGACTGGCCTGCTCACTATTGTTTTGACAGCTTTTCTTACAGAGAAATAAAACTGAAGTAATAGAAGATTCAAGAGAATAAACCAAACAAGGATGCTGAGAAGACAAAGCAGGTCTCCTTATCCCACCCCACTCAAATATGTCAAGGACTTAAAATATGCTGGTTGAATTTTTGTGTCTCTGACACTATGGTTTTAGCCACTTCGCATAAGGCCTCCAGAAAAATGCAAAACAAACTATATTAAAAAAGATCAAGTAGAAAGACCTGATTAAATAAATTAGCATAGAATAAGGATAAAGCAGAAAACTGGCAATTAGAGCTTCACTTCTCAGCAAGTTTTCTGGACAAATGCACCACTGTAGAGATTCCTCCAAAGAATACATTTTTCTTTTTGTGGACTAGGTGAAACCCTGTTCCATGAACATGCAGGAGTGAAGGATGGTGTTCATCTCTTTGGACAAGAAGAGTTAAGTTGAAAATCTGCAGCTTGGACCATAAAGAGAGGTTGGGGGTCTCCAATGCTTTTAAATTGTTTCACAAAATTGATGAGCTTAATGAAAATTTTAAGCAAGATAATTAACTTATGTATGATTCACTGAAAGTATACACAAACTTGAAATATATGTGTGTGTGTCTATATATAGAGAGACCAACTAGCTTCAAAGACTTTAAAACTCTAAGTTTTGCTACATTCTAGTCCCGTCTACAAGCTGGTATCCTAGACTATCGCACTGGTGCATCTTTTAAAGTATTTTTCCTTTCTTCTCTTCTTTTCTCCTTTCCTTCCTTCCCGCCTGCTCCTCCAATATTTTTGAACTTGCTTTCTTTCCCAACCTTTGAAAAAAATGGAGAAAAATATGATTGGTGGTTAATCTGTGCAGTGTGCTCGCTTATTTTTTTGTTGTATGTTATAAACCCAATAAGTCTTAATAATAATTATGCTCTTTTTGAACTATACACAGTATTTATGTTCTTATATCTAAGCATACAACTTTCTAAATTTCAAGGAGTATTTATTCATAAAAGTTAATCAGTCAAAATTAAATTTTTGATGTGATCAAAAGAGATCGATGTAAATTATACCCAGATTGACTAATATATCCAAGGTCTGGAATGAAAAACTATCTTTCCTGGATGTCAAATGACACACAGGCTGTCAATGACAGGAATCCAAGATGGAGAGAAAATTCACAGTGTGTATGTCACAGTCTAAGACAAATTAAAGCCAAGTTAAATTAAAGATTTTATTGGATATAATTGTTGTCTTTCTGTATTAATGAAAATCAATAATATCTATCCCAAATTTAATATTAAGGCTAAAAATTTAATCTCAGAGTTCTTCTACAATTTATAAACATTCATAAATGTCAAAAGGCCCCCATTTCTTGATTGAATTACAATCTGCTATGCAATTTTGAAAATATGTATTAATCTGCATGGGTTTATTTTTGTTCAGCTCAAATTGTTATTTTATTGATATGTGCCCTTTCTGCCTAAGTGATATTCACTTTGTATGTCTGTATATTGTTTTCATCTGAAACGCAAAGAATTATCTACAGTCGTTTTGCACAAGATTAAAATCATTTGCATTAAGCATGCTGGGTTCAAAGAACAAATATCTAGCAAAGAGTACAGAACTGTAAAGGCCAAATGAATCAGGACCTTAAAACAGTAGGGGAGGCAAGAGTAGAGAGAGGGAGAGGGGTTAAGTGTGATTTTAGTTTTGTGATACCTGAGTAGAATTTATTATATAGTATCAGTCTCCACGGAAGTAGAAGTATTATTAACTTTTAGTTAATAGTAACTGAAAGATTAGTCCATTCTGATTTCTGTGTATGTAATGTTCCAGGGCAGTGATTCCCAACTTTTGGAGGTGATGCAGATCCCTATGAAAATCTCTCCTCCTAGAAATTCTTCAAAAATACCAAGTTTCAAGCGTCTCCCAAACTCCAAGGAGGTCTTCTAAGAATTCCAGTTTAGTAACCCTCAGCCTAAAGGGAGAAGGGAGAACGTGTTCTTTCAGTGCCCTTGCTCATCACTTCTAGGATGTTTTAACAAGTTGCTATAAAGTTAAAGCCAGTAGTAAATGAAATGTATGAAAATGGAGCATACTACATGAGTAAGTATGTGTGGCTAGAGAAACACAGACTCCTTCACGGGACTTCCAGACTCTTCTTTCCTAGTCCTTGACCACTTCTTTACGAGAAAGGCCATAGAGCCTTAGGGACAATAAGGTAGAGGAAATAATGAGCAAAGGAATGATAATAAGAGGTACTATTCACTGAAGACCTTCTATGGTTTCAGGTATCCTAAGTAAATGTTCTTCAATTTGAATATGGGCAGACCCAGGGAAGTGGAGCAGTCTGACGAGTATGCAAAGCCACAAAGTAAATAATAAAGATGTGGCTGTCTCTTTAGAGAGTCAGTTGTCCTTGTGGCTAAGTAATTCAAAATCTTATTTGTACGTGTACTCATTTATCCCATAACTACTTCTTGAAAGTTATACACAAAAAGAACAGACCCTGTTCTTGTCCCCATGGAACTTCCAGTTTGGTGAAACAAACAAGGATTTCTTGAGGAGCGGAAAGTAGAATATGTAGATATTTTTAGGATGAGACCTGAGACTTTGCTGAAAGCCTAATTTGTGGCACACTGTTTCAGGCATCAGGCATCAGGCACCCCGAATACTGGATGCTCACCTTAGCCTGAGGATCACCTGCCTAGAAGAGTTTAAAAAGCAGCTCTAACAGTATATCATTTAATCCTGACCAAAAGAGTCATTTCTACTTTACCAGAGAAAAAATGAGATTTGAGAAATTAGAAAACTCACCTTAAATCAGACAGTTTCTTGGATTTAATAAGTTTGTACTGTTCCAAAATCTATATATTTATAAATCCTAAGTTCCGGTACCTCTAGGTATTTCTCTCTTTATGTTTGCCTTTGACATTTGGACTAATTCAGGAATTTGTTAGGCTAGTTTAGGCTTCTCCTTTGGAAGGAGACATATTTGGCTTGATTTGGATTCTACATATTGGACGGTGGTAAGGGAAAGCTATGGTTAATATTATACCTCTTTTATGGGCAGAAGCTGAGCTACTTGCTAGTTGAGGTAACTGGCTGGATTAGAAAAGGAGCCCAGGGTGTCAGTCTCTCATTCCTCCTGACTAACTCCAAGGCTAGGCAATGGCACTGTCCAGGGGCTTTTCTGCAAGTGGGGTTCACACTGGTTGGTAAAGAGTGAGAGAAATTTGCTAAGGGAAAATAATAGTACAATAAAAAATGGGAAATAATCATAACTCACTTACAAAAACTGGTTACTTTTAGCATTGTGAATAGAAAAGAGAGAACTTATTCATCACAAATGAATCAGAAAATTAGAATGTGTCACAGCACTGATGACAGAGCTGAGGAATTCAGATGAACTGAAGTTCAACACTTATCCTTCTATCTGAATAGGGTAAACGGTGAGACAACAGGACAGAAATGACCTCTTAGACATGCCTTTAATCCTTCCAATCTTTCTTTTCCAACTACTTTCTCTAGTATTTATGTGGGTTTACATCTTTGTTTACTATGGGTAGAGGTAACATTTTAATATTCTTTTTATGTTCTAGAAGTATTGTGTTAATTAATTCTTATGTGGGAGTCATTCCAAACAGTAGGATGAAGATTTTTACCTTATTGATTTTCCTAATACCTTTCTGGCTTCCAGTGTTTTCAAAGGAAGAGGCATTATTGGATTTTTAGATTCATATGTCTCTCAGAATAAGTGCCAGCTTCATAGGTTCCTGTCAATTGATATTCCATCTTCACTCTGGATACATGATTTCCTTTATCTGACAGATTCAAGAAATTTTATGCTAGATTTAATGACATTTCATGCACCCTGAATTTGGAGGTTTTTAATTCTGTATTTTCTACCTGGCAAAAGATTTACAAGTTAAAGTCAGGTGGAAGGGTTATTCAGATGTGCATACAAAGCACGCTCAATTTCCCATTAGGTACCCCGGGGTCTCCTGCAAGTTTCTTGGTCTTAAGGAGACTGACTATAAATGCCACAAATGGTCATTCATATCTTAGGGGCCTGCTTTTCAAGACTATCTTGAGAAGAACAATAGGAATATCATAGTGATGCTTTACCATTCCTTAAAACACTATGATAATTCTGAATAATGCCTACCTTCAAAATTTAGATGATGAAATAACGATCAGTAAAAAGAGAGAATTCAAAAGCTAAAGTTCAGGGGCTTCCCTGGTGGTCCAGTAGTTAAGAATCTTCTTGCCAGTGTAGGGGCAGGCTGGATCCCTGGTCAGGAACTAAGATTCCCACATGCTGCAGAGCAGCTAAACCCATGAGCCACAGCTACTGAGCCCACACATCCTGGAGCCAAGTGCCACAGCTAGAGAGCCCACGTGCCGCAAGTACTGAAGCCTGTGCACCACAACTGGAGAGTCGCTGTGGCAAAGCGGAAGATCTGACACCATGAAGATTCTGCATGCCACAACTAAGACCCAATGCAACCAAATTTATAAATGTTAAAAAATAGAAACCTCACATGTATCCCATTGTTCACTGCAGCACTATTTACAATAGCTAGAACATGGAAGCAACCTAGATGTCCACTGACAGATGAATGGATAAAGAAGTTGTGGTACATATACACAATGGAGTATTACTCAGCCCTAAAAAAGAACACATTTGAGTCAGTTCTAATGAGGTGGATGAACCTAGAACCTATTATACAGAGTGACGTAAGTCAGAAAGAGAAAGATAAATATCACATTCTAACACATATATGAGCTTCCCTGGTGGCTCAGAGGTTAAAGCGTCTGCCTCCAAGGCGGGAGACCCGGGTTTGATCCCTGGGTCGGGACGATCACCTGGAGAAGGAAACGGTAACCCACTCCAGTACTCTTGCCTAGAGAATCCCATGGACGGAGAAGCCTGGTAGGCTACAGTCCACGGGGTCGCAAAGAGTCAGACACGACTGAGTGACTATATACGACTGAGTGTATATAGTCTACAGTCCACGGGGACGCAAAGAGTCAGACACAGCTGAGACTATATACGACAGCCTATATAGCGACTAGGCGACGCATATATATGGAATCTAGAAAAATGGTACTGAAGGATTTATTTACAGGGCAGCATTGAAGAAACAGACATAGGAACAGACTTATGGACATGGGGAGAGGGGAGGAGAGGGTGAAATGTATGAAAAGAGTAACATGGAAACTTACATTACATATGTAAAATAGATAGCCAACAGGAATTTGCTGTATGGCTCAGGGAACTGAAATAGGGGCTCTGTATCAACCTAGAGGGGTGGGATGGGGAGGGAGATGGGTGGGAGGTTCAAAAGGGAGTGGATATATGTATACCTATGGCTGATTCATGTTGAGGTTTGACAGAAAACAACAAAAGTCTGTAAAGCAATTATCCTTTAATAAAATTAATTAAAAAATAAAAAACTCAAGTTCAGCAGTTAGATTTGGGGCCATTTCTGAGCTTGAGACATTGCTGAGATATAATTTGAGACTCCACCCCATCCCACATTAATCCTGAGTGTTCCTGCTTCTTACAGATAGAAAGCCTGAGGAATTAGAAATGAAGTAAAATCAGTAGGGCTGGGAGGGGTGGCAGAGCAGGGTGGGAGGTAGTGTCAGGTACTGAATTTGCTTAATATATTTAGGACAATTTCTTACAGCTCCTAAAACAGACCTAACTCGATGGCATGACGACAATTTAGGAGCTCTTTACAATCTGACTCCAAACAACTTTTCCTTCCATATTTCAAACTCCCGAAGTTATAGCTTTATAGATTCCAAATGGATTGGTATACCAGGACCTTTTATTATATAGTATATTAATATTCTTTAAGGGACACTGAAAGGGCTTCTCAAGTGATACTAAGGGGTGAAGAACCTGCCTGATAATGCAGGAGATGTGAGAGATGCAGGTTCAATCCCTGGGTCAGGGACGATCCCCTGGAGGAGGGCAAGGCAACCCATTTCAGTATTCATGCCTGGAGAACACCATGGTCAGAAGAGCCTGGCGGGCTATAGTCCATAGCGTCTCAAAGGGTCGGACATGACTGAAGTAAGTTAGCGTGCATGCAAACAGGAGATGCTGTAAAGATCTGGCATTGTTATCATGTGGCCCAATCAAGTAGAAACACTTGGTCATAATGCTGCTTACAGCCCATCATTAATGCCATTTGGTACAAAAAGTTGTGCCTATTATAGGACACACTCTTCTCCAGACTCCTTGGTATATATAAACACAGAAAGTAACATGTTAGTGTACAGAGGGCTTTGGAATAAATATGGGCACAGCAGGAGGAAGAACCATTCAGATCAGTGTGAACAGAAGGCTGTCTTTACTCAAATGGTTTCCTTGAATTTTTTAATACAAAGGGAAAAATTATGACACAGAATTTATATAAAAAGATATAAATTAAGCAGGTACTTTTACCCGATGGTCTGTTAGATACTAAACCAAGAGGACAATGTGGGCACAGTCTGTGTTTTAAAGACTTGATAAGAGCTTTCCGTAATACAGATTGGAAAATGTTACTTCTGTCCTTGTTACCACCAACTATTTGTTTAAGAGCAATCCAAGATCTTTCATGATCCGGATCTAGCCCCGATCCACCTCTCTTGTTTTCCCGCATCACTGCTTCCTTACACACTGTGACAGACTATTTGCTTTCCACGAACATGCCCAGGACACCTCTGCCCCTGAGCCTTTGCTAACAGTTCACACTAGAACCTCCCAAGCCTAGCACAGTGTCCTAAACACAGCAGGACCCTCCAATGTTTGTTGAATAAAAGCTGTCTATTTATTTTATAGGACAAAGATGATAGAAAAAAGTTGTTAAATCAGTAAAGGAATTGCAGCAGAAAAGGTCAAGGAAAAGTTAATTTTAGTGCGTTTTCAGAGTGGGGGCAAGATGAGCCTTTAAGATTAGGAAAACTGATGCTCTTTATTCTTGGGTCTAGCCAATGCTATGAGTCAGTTACTTTTTTGGGAACAAGTTTCAACCTCAAGGTTAAATGAACACAAATGCTCTGTCCATCAGCATATAATGAAAAAGCTGTGGCTATTTCCACATCAGCACAGTGAAATTAAAATATGCAGTGCCTTTCTCAGGGGCATCATGTATGACAGACCTTTTGAAAATAGTGCCCCTTTCCATTCATGTACAGAAAGAGCTATAAAAACAAAAGTAAATGTTTAAAACAACTGGAATAATATGACACACAAAAGAAAGAGCTGAGGTATATCTTCATAGTTTTCTGACTATAAGAAGGGCTGTAAAGAGGATAATGATAGGCATTTTTGTCCTAGGGCAAAATGATATTAAACTGTCCAGCGGAGAATTTAAGGCTTTAGGATGAACATCTTAAAGGTACAAGTGGTAAATAATCAAATAGATTGCTAAGAGCTGTTATGAAATTTCTATCTTCACGGTTATTTAAAAATAGGAAAGATCCTCGTCTGTTTCAGATGGAATAAAAGCAGCTCTATCTCCAGTCAGGAGGGTGAATTCAATAGCTTCTCTAGTCTCGTTTTGCTCTATATTACTACAAAATCCTATAACATGCTGATTCCCTGAATTGTACAGAATTACAACACAGTTGAATAAAATACATTCCATGGTTTGAAGAGGACAGTGTGACACAAGAAGTCTGTAACTAAATTCAAAATAGTGTATAGACTGCTTATGTATAGATTCAGTTTGCCAAGTGTATATTGATTACTCAAACAGAATTGAGCAAACATATACTTGAATCTACTATGGTTTTTAACATAATGATTAGCTAGAGCGAAACATTCTAACAACTAATTCTTTCATGTCCAAGACATTTTAGCTGAATATTTAATAAACCTGTTATGAATATGCATATAAATTCAATACCCAATTTTTTAAAAAGTTAGAAAAAAGAGCAAAAAATTATATAAGATTTCACTGTTATTATTCCCAGGACTATCTTCAAAGACATCAGGAGAATTGGTGAGCAAATACTTTTAAATGGCCAAAATGGGCTCCATATGATTAAGAATGTAAATCTCATGACAGACTCAGGGAGAGCTCTAACAGAGGTGGCAAATTACTGGCTTTCTTATCTATTTACCTTTCAGCTTTGGAGCTCAGCAGAAGTGTCCATTCCATACAAGCACACAAGATTAGATGAGCAGTTCCAAAGGCCTTGTCTGAACCAAATCCATTTCATGTAGTTTGCCACATTTCTTAAATAGAAGATGAGCCCTTTCTATCTATGGCCCAGATTTGGGTTGGATCGCTGAACTATTGCCCAACTCTTATAAGCAAAGCACTAACATGTACCAATCAACAGGCAGCCCATAGCAGAGGTATCAGGAAGGTCAAAATACACACACATAAGAAATTGGCAGTACATTATAGAGAAAAGCTATTTCTAAAGATGGACTTTGGCTACTTAAAGCCTTTGAGTGTTATTCAACTTTTGTTAGGGGAAAAAAAAATCAGTCCCAGTGTTACTCGTAAAGATCTGGTTAAAAAAAGAGATCAAGACAGAGAAATGTAGTTTTATCTTTCAAGCCATTATTTTCATAAGAACACAAATCAGAGATAAACTATGACAATTTCTTCATAGCTGACTTGTTGGAGAATATTGTTCTCGTCTCCACTAATGACTTCTGGAGGTTGGTTATTGCTGTGATCAGGAGCTGGGAGAATAGAGGCCTAAGACCTTTCAAGAGAAACATTTTGTTCAATATCCATTCAGAAAATAAAGCCAGCATTAAGCTGACTTTGATAACCTATCTACCATTATGGTTGATTCACTCCTTACGCTGTTTTGAATGTGAAGAATGAGTTGAACAGTAAAGGTGGCAAGCTAACCAGCAACTGGAATTTGAAAGGCTATGGTTCAAGAAGCTGATAATAATGTTAGAATTCATGAAACTTAACTCCTGGTTCCCTCAGTCCATCCCTTCCTGGCTTCACATCCACATTCGTATCATTAGGCAGGTGAAGAAAAAGAAACAAATGTGATCGGGACTGCCTCTTTGGGGACACAGTCGGTTCTTGATCCTCCCCAACTGTAACCTGCTCTCAGCTGTCTGAAAAGTTAGTAATTGAAATGCTTTAATACTTCTTCTTAGGGGAACTGGCATTTTAAACTATCTCTGTTGCTGCTGTTGCTGCTGCTGCTAAGTCGCTTTAGTCATGTCCGACTCTGTGCAACCCCATAAATGGCAGCCCACCAGGCTCCCCCGTCCCTGGGATTCTCCAGGCAAGAACACTGGAGTGGGTTGCCATCTCCTTCTCCAATGCAGGAAAGTGAAAAGTGAAATTAAAGTTGCTCAGTCGTGTCCGACTCTTAGCGACCCCATGGACTGCAGTCTACCAGGCTGCTCCACCCATAGGATTTTCCAGGCGAGAGTACTGGAGTGGGGTGCCATTGCCTTCTCCGTAAACTATCTCTACAAGATCCAAATTCAGGTTTTTCCAAGGTAATGAAGAAGGTATTTGGTGATTCTGTGTTTGTGTGTGTGTGGTGGTGGTGGTGATGGTGATGGTGGTAAGCGCTGGTGGTCATGGTGGACTCTGCTCTGGGCTATAGATTTTGCAGCTTTATTGCCCAAGGGGGTCACCTGATTTCCTATCTCAAGAAACAATGTTGCCTATGGTTTAATTGCAAATAAATATATATACATACATATGCATATATCATATATATATTATATATATATTTATAGATTGAAGGTGGGAGAAGGGGATGACAGAGGAGAGATGGTTGGATGGCATCACCAACTCAATAGATATGAGTTTGGGTAAACTCTGGAAGTTGGTGATGGACTGGGAGGCCTGGCATGCTGCAGTCCTTGGGGTTGCAAAGAGTTGGACACGACTGAGAGACAACTGAACTGAGTATATATATATGATTGAAAGTTATAAACATTTGGGGACTTTCTGTCTATACACTCTATGAAGTGTTCCTACTGATGTCAGAGTAATTTAGGTAGAAATAAGGAAACATAAACGGTTTCCTCTGACACTACAAACATGTTCTTCGTGAGTGATTTCCTCCTGGTTAATTGCCATTCATTCCTCGCTCTTTGGAGCATGTGCTCAAGTAGACTTTTCCACAGTATCTTTCCTGTGGGTGAAATTTACTTATAAATACCTGAAGACTTGTATTCACCTATTAATGGCCTAGGAATTGAGGATGTTTTCTGTCTGCTGTTTCACCTTTCACTTCATAAAAGGATTAGATTGTAAACAGCCTAGCAGAATCCTTCAGGCCAAACCCCGGCTGAGCTGATCTCAGCAGGCAGGGAACCCGTGGCAGCCTATGAAATACAATTATGAAAATAGAAAGGATTCATTCATACTTTCAGGAAGAAATTACGTTGTTTCCAAGATGACACCTAGAAAATAAGACACATTACAAGACACTGAGCAAGATCTGACTTTAAGAAGAGTCAGCAGAGGTAAATTTCAAAAAACACCAGATTTGCCAGAGTCTTCTCAAACTGTAGGTATATTTTCAGTGTCTGACCTGCACCAGACACTTTAAGGGAAGTCCATTTGTCTCTGACCAATGAAGCCCCAATACCCATGCACAAAAGGCAGTGAGCATTTCTCATCTCCAAAGGCAATCAGTTTATGCCCCAGAGCCTGAGGGTTCATGGCTTTCTTTTAATTTTATAAGTCTGTATATGCCTGGTTCCTCCTGCATGAATGGGTCCTAAGGAAGTAACCCATCCACAAGCCCACAGAGCTAATTAACCCCATCCTGAGGGTTACCCCTCCTTCATCTCACACATCCACTCAGTGTTTTAAATGACCCAGCAGTAGCATGATCAGATGACTTTTTTTTTTCTCAGTGAGGAAAACATGGTGTTGGAAGAGCTAGGATATGTCTGCTTTAATTCAAAACAGCAGTGGGACCCTAAAACATTACCAAATATCAGCAGTGCAGAAATGATCAAAAATGCTTGAATGAAATCTTTCATGATATTCATCCAACTTACTGAAGTTTCTATTTTTAAAGAACAAATAATACATAATAAATACTGAGGAGGAGAAGTTTGAGCTATATCCAGAAAAAAAATTTTAAATCTCCTTTTACTAGGGAAAAATAAAAAAAGACCCATAGCGTCTTTCCTCATCTTTAACAACTTAAAAAGAAGGGCCAATGAGAAGAATGACACAACCCATCCTTTTTCCATTTCAAGGAATAGGCTCATGTTTTTCCAGATTTATTTTTGCCAAAGTGAATGTCTTGAAAACTCTGAGATGATCGCTGTTTTCTAACTTTTCAAAAAAGAAAAGAAAAAAGTGAACATGATGATGGTGGGTGATTTAATGGAATCAGCTTGTCAACATGATGAAACTGAAAAAGCTTCTACAGAATATGTCCACATGCTAAAATAAAAAATCTTTAACATAATGTATATAGTGTAGCATGATTTTTGTTATGGCAAAAGAAGAGAATATCATTAATTTAGACAGTAAGTATAAGGTTCTGCTAAAAACTCCATGGATAAATCATAGAAATACATCTTGGCCAGACAAATGGAGCCAGACAAGTTCTAGTTCTTTCAGAAGCTATCAAAAGAGCCATCAGATTTTAAGTCTGTCATCTCTCATATGTGATAAGAAAAATTCTCAGCAATTTCTCTCAGTAATACTAGTTATAGCTTCAAAGTTTTAGTGATTTATACATAAAAGGACAAGAAAATGACCTTTCGTGAATGTCCCATTTTAGGCAAACCATAATGTCTCTTGCATTCTCAAAAGTAAGTGTGGCAGACTGGCTCATTTTTGTAGGGCTCGGTGGGAGAACATGCACATCTTGTGTGAACTTTTAACCTCTCCTTCCTTTGCAGAATGGTTTATGCACACAATATTTAATGTCCAAGAATTCTATAATTCTTAGCATGGTGGTCAGTCAATACAAAAGAGAACCATCTAATATTTAAAATTCATGTTTAGAGTGTCTTAAATCCTATGCTCTTGAACTAAAAACCTTATGAAAGTTCTAAAACAATTGAATGCTTCTTCCTAAGTGTCTTATAGGTGTGGTTGCCAACTGAGAGTGTTAGGTTGGTAAGACTGGTTTAATAGGCAAAAAAGGTGCTGGATGAACAATGTTTTTATTTACACTGGTTGGAAATTGTATATTTGATTTATAGCCCAAATCAAGCTCTTATATCAGTGCCTCCAGTCTATGACTGGAATTGCTTCATTTGTTTTCAAAGATTCCTGCCCATCATTGATTCTTCAGATTCTAAAGGACTTAGGTCTATGGGGTCCAATCCCTCACTACTTCTCTAATCTCATTTCTCATCATTTGCATGCAACATTGGTCCAACTGCAATAAAATATGTTTACCTAAGTGGAACAAGAATAGAAATGTGAATTAGGATTGAAATGAATAAAGCAATTAGAATTAGTGACTCTATGCTCTTGAGAAAATTCAGCTCTCTCATTGGAGAGATACCTGTGTTTTTAACTGAGCCTACCACTGTGTGGATTACCATAAATTGTGGAAAATTCCGAAAGAGATGGGAATACCAGACCACCTGACCTGCCTCTTGAGAAACCTATATGTAGGTCAGGAAGCAACAGTTAGAACTGGACATGGAACAACAGACTGGTTCCAAATAGGAAAAGGAGTACATCAAGGCTGTATATTGTCACCCTGCTTATATAACTTACAGGCAGAGTACATCATGAGAAACGCTAGGCTGGAGGAAGCACAAGCTGGAATCAAGACTGCCGGGAGAAATATCAATAACCTCAGATATGCAGATGACACCACCCTTATGGCAGAAAGTGAAGAGGAACTAAAAAGCCTCTTGATGAAAGTGAAAGAGGAGAGCGAAAAAGTTGGCTTAAAGCTCAACATTCAGAAAACAAAGATCATGGCATCTGGTCCCATCATTTCATGGGAAATAGATGGGGAAACATTGTCAGACTTTATTTTTGGGGGCTCCAAAATCACTGCGGATGGTGACTGCAGCCATGAAATTAAAAGACGCTTACCCCTTGGAAGAAAAGTTGTGACCAACCTAGATAGCATATTGAAAAGCAGAGACACTACTTTGCCAACAAAGGTCCATCTAGACAAGGCTATGGTTTTTCCAGTAGTCATGTATGGATGTGAGAGCTGGACTGTGAAGAAAGCTGAGCGCTGAAGAACTGATGCTTTTGAATTGTGGTGTTGGAGAAGACTCTTGAAAGTCCCTTGGACTGCAAGGAGATCCAACCAGTCCATCCTAAAGGAAATCAGCCCTGGGTGTTCTTTGGAAGGACTGATGCTAAAGCTGAAACTCCAGTACTTTGGCCACCTCATGAGAAGAGTTGACTCATTGGAAAAGACTCTGATGCTGGGAGTGATTGGGGGCAGGAGGAGAAGGGGACGACAGTGGATGAGATGGCTGGATGGCATCACCGACTCGATGGATGTGAGTTTGAGTGAACTCCGGGAGATGGTGATGGACAGGGAGGCCTGGCGTGCTGCGATTCATGGGGTCGCAAAGAGTTGGACACGACTGAGCGACTGAAATGAACTGAACTGAACTGAACACAGTGTCTGAACCTTCCTTGAGAATTAGTTAGATACAGGAGAACGTGCAAAGCACTGTCGATATGGAGCCATGCTTTCATTCATTAATTTAACAGAAGTTTTTCCAGAGTCTACTATTAATTACTCTGCTGATTAGACTCCATTGCACCTCTCAAGGACCTCTACTGTAATGTATACTTTACAGTTTTTATGTCTCCAGTATTACTGATAGGTTACTAGCTCACTCTTGTAAGTTATCCTAAACATAACCATCTGCCTAAAACAACTTGTTGTTCCTTATTCACTCTTTTCAATTGCCCTGTGACATCCAGCAACAGCAGCAGCAGCAGCAGCAGCAGCAGCAGCAGCAGTAGTAGTGTTAGTTGCTCAGTCATGTCTGACTCACATGGACTGTAGCCCGCCAGGCTCCTCTGTCCAAGGGATTCTCCAGGCAAGAACTGGAGTGGATTGCCATTCCCTTTTCCAGAGGATCTTCCCGATCCAGGGATTGAACCTGGGTCTCCTGCATTGCTGGCAGATTCTTTATCATCTGAGCTACAGGGAAGAACTGGCATGTCCTACGTCGCTTCAGCCGTGTCTGACTCTTTGAGATCCTATGGACTAGAGCCTGTCAGGCCCCTCTGTCCACGGGATTCTCTAGGCAAGAATACTGGAGTGGGTTGCCATGCCCTTCTCCAGGGGATCTTCCTAACCCAGGGATGGAACCTGGGTCTCTTCTGTCTCCAGCTTTGGCAGGTGGGTTCTTCACCACTAGCGCCACCCAGGGAAACCCTGACATCCATTAAGCCCTTATCAATAATCTGACCCTTTGTGGCCTATATATTATCAATTCAGTTCATTTCAACTTAGGTAAGAAACTCCTTCCCCATCATCAACTACTTTGTCTTTTTCAAACAGTCAAGAAAAATCATATATGTCTGCCCAGTACTATTTGTTTGAAATGGATCCTTACGATCTTATTTAAAACAGCATTCTTCTCTTTTCTTTTTTTTGAACAATTGATGGGGTCTCCACTCCTGAGATATATATCTTGAGTTTCAGGCAAATTATGAGTCAATGGTCTACCAGACACAACACTCACTACTCTCTGGGGAGACCACTTCAGAATCCAGCAGAGGATCATAACTTTAAATAAGCTCAGTCTCTGGAAGGATTTAATGGAGCACACATCTCTGGTCCCTTGCACCTTGTGAGGAGGTACCCTGCCATTATATTTTAGTCTTTTCTTAGGTCAGTTACAGTGAACTTGGTATGGAGAACATGAATTCTTCCTTAACATGTTAAATTTTTCCACCTCAAATGCCTTATATACAAAAACACAAGCGTTTAATGTATGTCCAGAGCAGCAAACATTCTCCCCCTGTTTCTTTTCAGATACTTTCTTCTCATATAAATAGTGGTGATAGAATTATAAGTGCCATTGTTCTGCCTCCATGTTAATATTCTTACTATCTTGTATAAACAGGAGTGAATGAATACATACATGACACCAATCAATCCCTTTCTTAAAAATGCAGTTTTCATCTTTTTAAACAGAAGAGGATGAAATAATGAATTCAACAGGCAGCTTATCTGTTTATATTTTGAATGTTAATAAAGTAAAACCAAATTATTGCCTACGCTCTTTTCAGATTTACATCAGCCATTAACACTCTCCATGCCAGCCTGGGCCAAGGGAAAGTGGAACTAGTAGCCTTGGGTCCAAGTCCCTGGAGTCAGCGGGAGAGGATGTGAAGCAGCTAGAGCAGGGGGAGATATTCACTGGCAATAAAAGAAAAAATATATATATGTGAGAAATATATATATGCAAGAAAAAAATATATATATATTTGTAGAGCACATTGCTAGGAAGAGATCATCCGGGGGCATTAGGTGAGAGAAATATCAAAACCAACCATGAGAGTGCTCTGAGGCGACTAGGGAAAAGCGAAATCACTCTTCTTTCAACCTCCTCACTGACTTCCCTTCTTCCTTAGTATGCTTTCTCTATCACGTCCTACTTCTCCCTCCATTCTTCAGGTCTTCCTCTGCCTATTTCTAACAAAGAAGCATTTAAGAAAATTTTAGGAAACCATGAGACCCCTCCCCCCCAAAATGAGAGGAGACTTATGATAACATACTGTACATTTTTATATACCCAAGAAAATACAACCTATATTTGATTGACCAAGAACTAGAAACTGGGACTTTTGAGATTTAAAAAATTCATGGTATGTCTGGTCATATTAATCTCCAGACCAGCTGTTTTTTTTTTTTTAGCATCACTGGAAAGAGCTATAAGAGAATCATGAGCATAAAAAAATAAGGAAAAATGGAATTTTATAAGGATTTACACCTGTAAAGAGAAAGGGGCTTTAGAGTTGTCTATTGAAATTCCCCTCAAATTATTTTTTGGACTTATCTATGAGAATACCAAGAGAAGGAATTTAGGAATTCTTGTTGGGTTTAGGGAACTACTAAACCCTGTCTATTATGTTCATTACAGTCATTCAAGCAAATAAAGGATAACTAGAGCATGGTATCTCACAGTGAATAACATGGTTGGTTACTCTGCCACTCTGACATATGGAGGCAGGGCCCACAGGACCGAGGGTCTCCTTATGAATACTACAGAGAGATGCTCAAGTTCATCTGAATGCTCAGAGAATGAAGGATTAGCTGGATGGTGTCAGCTGTGAGGTACCTAATGTATTCTCTAACCAAGCACTGTCATTCTGAGCCTTGCCTTCTTGGAAAAAAATTTCAACACAGAGCTTATGGGAATCCTTTATTTGGTCACTGGGTGGGGGAGGATGCTGGGACTATGACAACATTCAATGGCCAGAGACAAGAGGAAGCGAGAAGAAAGAGGAAACCCAGAAAGCACGAACGAGTGCCAAAAGAAGGGTGCCAGCTCTGGAGACTCTCTTACAGAATAAATAGAGAATCTTAAAATAAGAAAAAAGAGAGCATGTGTTGAGGGAAACATCAGTATACTTTCGGAATCTGAGGCAAAAACGAAAAATATTTGTCCCTTGCCAATTTTCACCATTGTCTCATGGAAGATTCCTTTTTCTTCCACTTTAATATATACAAGTACATTCTTTTCCTAAGGGTCAGTCTTCTGTGATAATGACAGTCTTAAGTTATTGGCAAAGTTGAAAATGAAACTGTGACTTCCAGGCTATGTTTCTAAGTTGAGTCTATGCCCTCCAAAGTGTTCAGTTTGTTTTCTGTGTTTTTTTTGGGACCAGTGGCAAAAGATACCTGCGGTAGGGGCAGACTTCCTTCTTAGGATATATACAGCTCCAGAAAATAAATACCTTCTCACCATGACTTTTGACTTTCATTTTTCTCTCTTTTCTCTTAGACTATTAATCTTCAATTTCTTCTCTACCAGCCTGGGCCCTCATGGTTAGCTTTTAAGACATCCACCATCAGTTTTGTCGTCTATGACTTTAAATTGTTCCTCACTAGTTCTTGAAGCCATATGAACCCCATCATGTATGTTTGCCTCAACTCCCAGGTTGCTGAGCAAAGCTGAGGGAAAATTACAAAACTGGATAGCCTGGTGCCCTTTCCGAGTTCTGGTTTCCAACCTGAGCTGGAGTTTTGGAACTACTTTGCAGTTCTTTCATCTTAGTCAGTTTCCTTTCTCAGTCCCCAGTTTCCTTTCGTCATGTAATTAACTGCTTGCAACTTACCTCCTACCCTTTATTCTCAGCTACTGTATTAACCTTGCCTTCTTTTCAAACAGAAGACAGAGCTATCAAATGTCAGTCCTATCACGCTACCTCTGTCGGAACCCATCCCTGACATCTCAGATACTTTTTTTCTCTAGCATTAATTATCTCCTCCAGGATCTTACTATATCAGTTACTCCTTCTATCTTCTGCATTTTCCATTTTCCTACTGCATGCCAACATGCTTCAGTTGCCCACATGTGAAACAAACAATAACAGTCACAACAAACTAACAAACAACAGATCATCTTCTGTGGACACAGTCCTTCCTTCCTTTGAACCACTTTTAAGCTTTCTAAACCGATTCATTCCTCCACACAGTAAAATCTGGTTTGTCTACCTGTGTTGCCAATTAAATGACCAAGGTCTCCAAAAGCCTCTGATTGCTAGCTCCTAAAATCCATTTTTCAACGTTGTTGCTTTCTTTCTTTTTAAAGTCAGGTTCATTGATAAATAATTTGCATATAATAAAATTCACCTTTCCTTTTAATATCTTTCTACAGTTCAATAAGTTTTGACTTCTGAGTTGGTTTCTTGATATGTGTAAAGTAAAATCCAAATGCTTTGAATTCATACACAAATCTCTTCAAAATCTCTGAACAGTCTTCCCCATGTAACCCACTGTCTGGTCATGTACCCTTTAGCGAGATGAGTTCTGTACATTTTAGCTTCTAGAACTTTCTTCAGTTTCCTCCCTGTAAACATACACGTTTTTGTGTAATATAGTAAATGCTGTATTAATATCACATCAATTTCCATACAGAATTATAAAACTAGATGCTATTTTGAGAAATTGATGTTTTCAAAATAGAGTGTAACTTTAAAGGTCTCTGCTGTTTTAGTGTTATGGGTTGAATGGTGTCCTCCTCAAATTATTATGTTGAAATTCTAGCCCCTAGAACCACAGAATGTGACTGTATTTGAGATATTGATTGATAAAGATGAGGCAATCCTGAAGTAGGGTGGATTACTATCCAATATGACTGGTATCCTTTTAAAAGGGGGAATTTGGACACAGACAAACACATGAGGAGAACACTATGTGAAAATGAAGGCAGAGATTAGTGTGATGCTTCTATAAGCTGAGGAACACCAAAGATGGCTAGCAACCATCAGAAGGTAGGGGAGAACTATGGAACAGATTCTTTAGAGCTTGTGGAAGGAACCAATTCTACCGACACTTTGATCTTGGGTATTTAGCCTCTAGAGCTGTGAGACAAGAATTTCCGCCTCTCAGTTTTGTGGCACGTTGTTATGGCAGCTCTAGTAAACTAATACCTGTAGTAAATAAACATCTTTGAGTATGCTGGAATACTACTTTGCTCATTCACTTACCAAGTCCTTAATGGATACCTAGTGTGTGCTAGGGGCTCCCCTGGTGGCTCAGTGGTAAAGAACCTTCCTGCCAGTGCAGGAGATGTGGGTTTGAACCCTGGGCCAGGAAGATCCCCTGGAGAAGGGAATGGCAACCCATTCCAGTATTCTTGCCTGGGAAATCTCATGGATGGAAGAGCCTGGTGGGCTATAGTCCATGGGTCACAAAGACTCAGACATGACAGAGCAACTAAACAACAGCAGCAACTAGGTGCTGGACACTGTTCCAGGATGTGATGATGCCAGGTACATATGAAAAACTCAGGCTATTTGTTGCACGAATGAATAAGAACTTCATCATGCTACTGTATTTTTTTGTGTATTTACTAATAAGCAGTTAATCTATTCATCAACATAGGACTGATTAAATGTCTACCATTTATTCATTGATCAAATATTTATGGCATCCCTACTATGTGTCAAATAACATTCTAAGCACAGAGGATAAAATTATAGATAGGACAAATTCTCTACCTTCATGAAACTTGAGTTCTAATAGGGGGACATCAGACACAACAACAAGGAAATAAATTATGTAATTTCACTCTGTGCCCCACAATGACAATCATAAGTATTTATCCTGTAAACTCTCTAACTCTTGAACAATGCCCAGGGCAATACTGATACTTTAAAATATTCCCAAATACCACTGCCTGTTATTTCCCTTATGTTCCTGCAATCTCCATATAAGCCTGAATATTTAAAGTCATTAATATTCCCTGGTGGCTCAGATGGTAAAGAATCTAACTGCTATGCAAGAGACCTGGGTTCAATCCTTGGGTCAGGAAGATACCCTGGAGAAGGGAATGGCAAGCCACTCCAGTATTCTTGCCTGGAGAACCCCATGGACTGAGGAGCCTGGTGGGCTACAGTCCGTGGGGTCACATAGAGTTGGACAGGACTGAACGATTAATTCTCGTAAGCTTTTCTTTAGGCTTTCTGATCTAAGCTTAATTTTAGGAGTTTACACATTACTTCAGAGTCTACAAAATAAAGATCAACACGTTGAAGTCTGAGAGTGGAGTTAGGGTAATCCACAGGCAGTGCACAGGCTAAAAATGTTTGGGTAGGACACCCAAAGTTGGCTTTCTCAGTCAGCCAATGTCATTCAACACCTATTTCTTAATTGCTTCCAATATGTTAACGCCTATGCTGAAGACAGGAGAACTGTGGGAAAAGCAGGCATGGTGCTCACCCCCACCAAGCTTATGTTCTAAAGGGAAACACCTGAACAGCTGGTTTCACAGTCTCTTTCCTAATTACAACTGTGATGGGGCTGTATGAAGAAAGCTGAGGGAGCTCGGGGTCAGGGGACTCGGCCACGAGGGGTTTGTGAGAAGCCTCCTTGAGGAAGTGGTACCTCAGTACTGACTTTGGGGCTGGGGTATGTATGGATCTTTGTTTCAGCAGGGATCACAGACTCTTATGTTTCTTCCTCCTCCTCTCCTTTCATCCATGTACACATTTCAAATACTTAAAAGCATTCTTCAAATACAGTGAGAACACCAAAACTAAACACAAGAGAAGAACTCTTCCGAGGAAAGGGGCCAAAAATAGAAGGGGGAAAAAAACCCCTAATCTCACCATTTGTTTTGAAAACATCCAAAATGATTAAAACATATTATAAGCTAAAACATATGAACTAATCACTTGCCAAGTTTCATTTTTAAATCATAGCCATTCTCGAGGTTCATAAACTAAAAAAGAGTCTTCAGTGTGAACTTGTGTTTTTCTTTGCTTGGCCCACAGTTGGCCTGAAGCATTTGCTGTGGAGCTGTATGGAGGAAAACGGATCCAGCTGGTTAGGAACACATGGAGCACCTCCACTGGAAGGTAAGCTCCATGAGATCAGGCCTTGGTCTATTCATAGCTGTGTCCCTAAAGCACAGAAGAGCACTTGGAAAACAACAGAGACTCAATGAATGCTGAATGGCTAATTGAATGAATATTCTGGGCCTTTGAAGGAATTCTCCTGATCTCTTTTCTTACCCGAGCCCCACATCTTGCTTTAATCCAGTGGTTTGGGGGCAATTTTTACCCACCAGGAGATGTTTAGCGACATCTAGGGACACTTTCAGTTGTAAAGCTCTTGGACACAAGGAGATCAAAACAGTCAATCCTAAAGGAAAGCAACCCTGAATATTCATTGAAAGCACTGATGCTGAAGCTGATGCTACAATACTTTGGCCACCTGATATGAAGGGCCAACTCATTGGAAAAGACCCTGATGCTGGGAAAGATTGAAGGTAGGAGCAGAAGTAGGTGACAGAGGATGAGATGGTTGGATGGCATCACCAACTCAAAGGACATAGGTTGAGCAAACTCCGGGAGGTGATGAAGGACAGGGAAGCCTGGCGTGCTGCATTCCATGGGTTGCAAAGAGTTGGACATGATTTAGTGACCGAACAACAAAATCTAGTGGGTAGAGACCACAGATGCTGCTAAACGTTCTACAATGCACAGGATAGCTCTGCACCACAAACATTTACCTATCCCCAAATTTCAGCAAGGACAAGGTGGTAAAACTCCACCTTAGGCCCCTTTTTACTATTGGGCTGTATTTGGGAGTATGGGGCTCCATATATTTGGGAGAAGTTGAGTACTGGAGGCACCAACCTGAAGAGCCTCCTTGCTTCATCCTCATTCCATTCATGGTCCAACAGAACTGCCCCACTGGGCCTTTTGGCCCCACTGGATCAATATGCAGTTGCTGGGGAAACCAGCTGGAAAAGATCTGTCTTTACAATGGTAGGGAAAAATTTTTACTGTGTATTGGTAATTTCACTGAGCTTATCAAAGAATATAACCTAATTTAAATAAAATTAGCTTGTTTAGAGTCTACTCATGTGTCTGTAAGAAAAACAAATGTCCTCCCCTAATTCAACCAGTTTCTCCATGTCCGATCAGGACCTGCACACCAGTCTAGCTTTATAATAAATAAGATCAGCTTCAAGAATTCACCAAACCCCAATAATAATACAGTATAGAGAGACTGGATTGACACCTTTTCGTCTGCTCTGTTCCTTGCCTTGGGTATTAAAATAGTAGAGCTCGTTTCGGTTTCAGTTGGGAAACTCCCATGGTGCCAGAAGAGTACATGTGCCGATTTCCCCATGATGGTGGTTGCTCCAGGAATCCTGGTATTGTGGCATGGGTCCCAGTTACCATAGAGACTGCATACACTGACAGTGCAGCATTATGATTGGTGAGGAAGGCATATTTTGCAGAAGCTTTTTGGAAAGATAAAGAGAAGACACGGGAAAGGGAGGCTCCCAATAAAGTGGCACAGCAAAGAGAAGTCCCTGATCATCACAGATTCTAGAAATTCAGGACAATAGAGATTGCAACTACTATTACAAAGCCAACACAAACTTTTCCCCCCAAGGCTGTGTCAAGTCAGGAAAATTTCAAGTATGAGGAGAAAGAACTGATATAAAATATTCTCAAACAAAAAAGTAAACAAATGAACCTACCAAGGTCTCGAGGTAACAAAAATGATATGGCAAGAAAATATTTTGAAGTGATTCAAGGCAAAGGAAGAAAAAAGGAATCTAAGAGAATAAAATCAAAAGTTACATTCCTGAGGATGGCTGATTTATGGAAAGGCTGGCAAAGAGTAACTTAAGTTCTGAGTGCCTATGTTTCCTGCCCTGAAAATGGAAAGGAAAAGAATAAAGATGAGTCCCCTCTCATTTTTAACAAGGGTCTCTGTAAACCTCCCAATGGCTTGACATTATAGCAGATGAATACGATACATGCCAGTCAAAGAAAACCCGACAAAAACTCTTAGCAAATACGTAAATTAGAGAACATTGCCCATGATGCAAGCTGGTTCATTCCACAGTTTCATAAAATAATGAGAGCTTAAAGTGTACTGACAGTGTGTTTTCATGTACATGCTATTTCTCTGCATACATTTTGAGGTATAGAATTTTTACAATGATCAAGGCATGTGTGCCATGTAAAGGGTCCAAGTGTTGAACTGTAGATATTTTCAAATAGGAAAGAAGGCTGGAGATAGGATGTGGGTCAGTGCAGGGGATGAGTGAGAACGAACTTAGGAGAAAACCAGTCCAGGAATTGTCAGGTAAGTGATCATAAGTTCCGTGATGTCCAGGTCTATGTCTGGTAATATTTTATTACATATACTTTAGCCTAATAAGCCAGTGGAAACAGTGACAGACTTTATTTTCTTGGGCTCCAAAATCACTGCAGATGGTGACTGCAGCCATGAAATTAAAAGATGCTTGATCCTTGGAAGAAAAGCTATAACAAACCTAGACAGCATATTAAAAGCAGAGACATTACTTTGCCAACAAGTTCCATGTAGTCAAAGCTATGGATTTTCCAGTAGTCATACATGGATGTGAGAGCTGGACCATAAAGAAAGTTGAGTGCTGAAGAATTGATGCTTTTGAAGTGTGGTGTTGGAGAAGACTCTTGAGAGTCCCTTGGACTGCAAGGAGATCAAACCAGTCAATCCTAAAGGAAATCAATCCTGAATAGTCATTGGAAAGACTGATGACGAAGCTGAAGCTCCAATATTTTGGCCACCTGATGCGAAGAGCTGACTCACTGGAAAAGACCCTGATGCTGGGAAAGATTGAAGGCAGGAGGAGAAAGGGATGGCAGAGGACAAGATGGTTGGATGGCATCACCGACTCAATGGACATGAGTTTGAGCAAGCTCCAGGAGATGTTGAAGAAGAGGGAAGACTGGCCTGCTGCTGTCCATGGGGTTGCAAAGAGTTGGACATGACTGAGCGACTGAACAACAATATAGCCACGGGCCACTGGAAATCCTTGTCTCCAAATTTTAATTATCATCAATATATTAATAATCTCTGAAATCTATATCTTGAGCCATTAGTTCTCAAATCTATCTACAATTTTGAGCCATTAATTCTCTCCTGACCTCTAGCCCTCTATATCAAATGACTTATTGGACAATTCCAACTGGATAGCACAGCATGTCTAAAGTTCAACCACCTTTTCCTTTACAGTGTCCCTCCTTCCTATGCTCCCTATGTGAGCAAATAGCATCAATATTCACCCATATGTCCAAGTCTCATACGTGGGAATCATCACCCCTTAAATAATCACCAGATTTGTAATTCTAATGTAATTTCTTTTAATAATCAAAGAAGGCTTTTGTGCATAGAAAGCAATATTTACAGTTAATTGGGTTTTAAACTATCGTGTGTGTATGTGTGTACCTATCTATATACACATATATTATCCTATTTATTAGTCTAACAATTCCTCTACAAAAAATGAAAATGTTTCCAGGAAGGGTGAGGTTACTAGGTAGAAACTTTGGGACCTCTAACTATTTCAACTACCCAGGGGGTTGGAAGAGTTTGGATCTAATCTAGGAGGACCTTCCAGAATGATTCTCTAGGGTGTCACCAATGAACACACTGAATATTCTTAGAGTGACTATGACGATGAGTTTTAAGGCAACATCCTACTAAGAGAATTTTACAACCTGTGTCTTCTGTGTTCAAGTTCTATGCTGCTTGCTCGGTCATGTCTGATTCTTTGTGATCCCACGGACCCACCAGGCTCCTCTGTCCACGGGGATTCTCCAGGCAAGAATACTGGAATGGGTTGCCATTCCCTTTTCCAGGGGAATTTTCCAACCTAGGAATCAAACGGGGGTCTCCTGCATTGCCGGTGGGTTCTTTGCCAGCTGAGCTTCCCAGGAGTTCTGCTCTTACCTAATTCTTTTATAATAAACTTTCTACTTTGTAGCCTAATAAAGGTAGACAGTATTTTGTTTTCTCCATCAACCAGGTTCCTTGACTCTGGCGACCTTTTACTTTTGATGTTTCTCACATTTCTAGGTGTCTTGTTCCCACTCCACCACTTTAACTTAGGCCTCCACTGTCTGTCATTTGTAATATGGTAATGTTCCACTGTACTATGTCCCCTTCTGTTTCTGAGTCTTTGCACATGTCACTACCCATGTCCAGAACAGCCATATTCCCTGATAAGCATTTACCAAATGAAAAAAATAACAAATGCTTTAGATGTTGCTGCTTTGGGTACTAAACAGAAATAGTAGCCTACCTAATATTCTGGATAAACCTGCACAAAAGTGCTCTTACTCTCAAAATTAATTTTGAAGAACTTGAAAATTTTGCCATGGAGAATCATGGGGGCCATGCTACAATATTAAGTCTTGGATCTAATAAAAATGCCTGCAACACAGAGAAAGAAGGACTCATTTTTTTTTCTTCTTCAATTCATCCAGCAAATATTTGTGGAACACCCTTTAAATACCAGGCACTGTTATAGACACAGGAAATTTCTTAGAGTACAAAACAGGCCAAAACTACCCCTCCAAGATACAACCCCCTGCAATTATGGGCTTATACTCTATGACAAAGGGAAATAAATATGTAAATAAAGCATTCATCTGAAGAGAATGATTTCTATGATGAAAAATGAAGCAAAGGAAGGGGGTACGATTTTAAATACGGTGGCTATGAAAGGCTTTCCTTAGAAGTGAAAATTGAGTAAAGACCTGAAGATAGTGAGCAACCAAGACCTATCTGGGAAAAGCATCGCAGGCTATGAGAAAAGGCTCTGAAGTGAAACATGTATGGTGGGTGAGGGAAGCAAGGAGGTCAATGAAGCTTTGGAGGTATAAGCCAGGGCTCAAGTGCTAAATGAGGACACAAAGTAATAGAGGAAACTGATTGTGTAGGCCTTGTGGACTATTGTGTAGGCTTTTGTTTTTCCCCCTCTGGATGGATGGGGAGTCATTAGAGACTTTTGAGCAGAGGAGACATGTGGTCTGACTTACATTACATGCATTACAAAGTATCCCTCTGCCTACTATTTTGAGAACAAACTGTTTGTGGCAAGTCCAGAAACAGAAAAGGTAAAGATAGGAGACTATTGCAGTAATCCATGTAAGAGATGGTAATAGCTGGAGTTAGGATAGTAGTGGTGGTCAGCATGAGAAAGTGGTAAGATTTTGGATGTATTTTGAAAGTAGATTTGCAGAATTTGTTGGTAGGTTGGATTTGTGAGATAAATAAAAGACTGTGAGAGAAACAAATTTTTGACTTGAACACCTCTAAGGATGGAGATGCTATTTACTGTGCTGGGAAAGAATTTCTATTTGTTAGGTAAAATAAAAGAATTCCATTTGAGTATTTTACGTTTGTGGTGCTCATCAGACATCCAGTAGAGATTTTGAGTAAGCAATCGAATATGTGAGCCTAGAAGTCACATATTCTAGCCCAGGGTAAAGGCCTGGACTAGAGATATAAGCTTAAGCTGTGAGCTTGGGTATGAATATTAAGGAAGTGAACAGAGATTAAAAAAGAGGTTCAAGGAATGAGCTGTGTGACCCTCCAGTGTTTACATGCTGGGAAATGAAAATGTATCAATCAATAAGGGTGAGAAGAAATGGCCTGTAAGGTAGGAAAAAAATCAGATGAGCTTGGAGGACTGAAAGCTAAGTGAAGAATGTGTTTTGACGGAGAAAGCTGTACAAACAATGCTGAGAGGTCAGGGAAGACTGTGAATTGGTTGATGGAGTTAGAACCATGGAGGTCACTTATAATCTTAGTGTGAACTGTTTTACCACATTGGTGGGTGCAAAGGTAATCAGAGAGGGCTCAAGAGAGAATTGGAGAATAGGACTGGAGAGTGTTCATAGTGAGTATCATGACATTTCTTGAGAAGTTTTGCTGAAATGGGAATCAAAGAAATAGGATAGTAGCTACAGTGAATGTGTGTCAGAAGAGAGTACTTTTTAGGGGGAGAGAAATGACAGCATTTTGTGTGCTTATAGGAAAGATCTGGTAGACAGAGAAAACTGATCATGGAAGAGAAAGGGGGAAGCGTTTAGAGAGCAGTGTAGATGAGTGTGTGAAAGAGGGTGGGGTCTAACGCACACAGAAGGGTAGGTTGAACAGGAGCGGGCAGAGTTTCTTCACAGTTATGGAGAGAAACCAGGGTATGTGGGCATGGATGCAGATGGGAGGGTAGGTGTGATGGGGAGTGAATGCGCAAGTTCATTTTTGAGTGCTTCTATTTTCTCAGTGGAGTAGGAAGGAAGGTCATAAGTTGAGATTAAGGATGGGGAAGGAAATGTTGAAAGTTTGAGAGAGGGAAAGATGAGAAATATTCTTATAGCAACATGGGGAAGGGAAGGGATAGGGAAGTGTGATGTAATTGCAGGGCAGCACTAAGAGCCTCTCTGAGCAATTAAAGTTTAAAGGGAGAGTCAGGTGACCTGTGTGTTTTTCTCCAGCCACATTCAGCTAGCCTGTAGGCCTGGAATAGATGGGGAGTTGCAAATGATCAGTGTAGTTGAGACTTGCCAGTTGAGGACAATGAAGCAAGAGACGATCAAGGGGACTAAGGATGTATGCAAAGACATGATTAGAATTGCTGTCCATGGAATCCAGTTATACAAGGAAGGGGTAATATGAGGGCCTCGGGGTAGAATCAATGTATTGGAGGCACTAGGAGGCTTCAGGGATTGCTGTAACAGAGGGGACAGTGGGATTGGGTTAAGAGAATATTAGGTGGTTGGTTGGAGAGTGGGATGCTTGAAATTGAGATTATAGAAAATTTGTAATTATTAGTAAATAAAAGGTCAAAAGTATAACCACGGAGGTGAGTAGCTACGATAGGGTAGAGGACAGATCACGAGAGAATCAAGGGATTGAGAGGCAAAGTATCAGAAAGATTATATATTTAGACACTGAAATGACTTTGTATGGTGATGTGGTAGAAATGAAAAGAGCGTTAGTGAGCCAGTGGCTAAAATCGTCAAGAAACTGGAGGTGGCAGCCAGAGATGTAGCGGATCACTGCAGGGGACAGAAAACTTTCCTACCCCTCCTCAGCTTTCCCTCTCTCTCACTATCTTCACAGCTTATATGACGGCATCAGCAAACTTTTAATTTCCCAGACTAGCTAGCTGTAAGTAACCCATGACTTCCTTTTGTTCTTTCTATTTAAATTATTCCTAAGTCTGAAGAATTTCCACTTTCAAATATTTGCTCTTCTTTCTCCCTATTTTGGGCCATCACTACCCTTGCCAGTCACTCTCCTCTATAACTCATTTAATGTTCTTTATGGTACTAAGCACTGTCAGAAATTATCTTGTTCAGTTTGTTTGCTTTTTGTTGCAGGGAGCTTCTATTTTCCATCATGAGAATGTGAGCTCTGGAAGCGGAAAAGCCTGACTGTTTTGTGTTTGAAATATAATATCCTCTGCAATAAATAACCCTAGAATGAATTAATGAATGGCCCCCTGTTACATGCTGATGAATCCTAATTTTCTGTTTCACACACTGGCATTATTTTACTTACTACCTCTTTCTACTTCCTTTCCTGCTCAAACCATCCATTTCACTAAGTTCAGGGCATTATACTGCTCCCCCTGAACATTTCGTTAATTTCTATCCTGGTGATTTTATAATATTTCTCCCCTGTTTTTAATGTCAGTGCTCCCCCACACCAGTTCTTCAAGGCTCAGCTTTGGTCTCTTCTGGATGGCTCTTGCATGATTATTCTGAGACCTGCTGATTTCTCCCTTCTTGAAAAACCTGCTATGCTTAATAACATCAGCTGCCTTATATTTTGTAGTTGTTTAAGGAGTATTCATCTTCTCTTTTCAATTTGAATATAGATTTATTTTTGGCTCAGGGATCCTGACTTACATCTATGGTATCACTTCAGTTCAGTTCAGTTCAGTTCAGTCGCTCAGTCATGTCCGACTCTTTGCGACTCCATGAATCACAGCACGCCAGGCCTCCCTGTCCATCACCAACTCCCAGAGTGCACTCAAACTCACATCCATCGAGTCGGTGATGCCATCCAGCCATCTCATTCTCTGTTGTCCCCTTCTCCTCCTGCCCCCAATCCCTCCCGGCATCAGAGTCTTTTCCAATGAGTCAACTCTTCACATGAGGTGGCCAAAGTACTGGAGTTTCAGCTTTAGCATCAGTCCTTCCAAAGAACACCCAGGACTGATCTCCTTCAGAATGGACTGGTTGGATCTCCTTGCAGTCCAAGGGACTCTCAAGAGTCTTCTCCAACACCACAGTTCAAAAGCATCAATTCCTCGGCACTCAGCTTTCTTCACAGTCCAGCTCTCACATCCATACATGACCAAAGGAGAAACCGTAGCCTTGACTAGACGGACCTTAGTCGGCAAAGTAATGTCTCTGCTTTTCAATATGCTCTCTAGGTTGGTCATAACTTTCCTTCCAAGGAGTAAGCGTCTTTTAATTTCATGGCTGCAATCACCATCCACAGTGATTTTGGAGCCCCCCAAAATAAAGTCTGACACTGTTTCCACTGTTTCCCCATCTATTTCCCATGAAGTGATGGGACCAGATGCCATGATCTTAGTTTTCTGAGTGTTGAGCTTTAAGCCAACTTTTTCGCTCTCCTCTTTCACTTTCATCAAGAGGCTTTTTAGTTCCTCTTCACTTTCTGCCATAAGGGTGGTGTCATCTGCATATCTGAGGTTATTGATATTTCTCCCGGCAGTCTTGATTCCAGCTTGTGCTTCTTCGAGCCCAGCATTTCTCATGATGTACTCTGCATAGAAGTTAAATAATCAGAGTGACAATATCCAGCCTTGACGTAGTCCTTTTCCTATTTGGAACCAGTCTGTTGTTCCATGTCCAGTTCTAACTGTTGCTTCCTGACCTGCATATAGGTTTCTCAAGAGGCAGGTCAGGTGCTCTGGTATTCCCATCTCTCTCAGAATTTTCCACAGTTTATTGTGATCCACACAGTCAAAGGCTTTGGCATAGTCAATAAAGCAGAAATAGATGTTTTTCTGGAACTCTCTTGCTCATTCAAAGATCCAGCAGATGTTGGCAATTTGATCTCTGGTTTCTTTTCTAAAACCAGCTTGAACATCTGGAAGTTCACGGTTCACGTATTGCTGAAGCTTGGCTTGAAGAATTTTGAGCATTACTTTACTAGCGTGTGAGATGAGTGCAATTGTGCGGTAGTTTGAGCATTCTTCGGCATTGCCTTTCTTTGGGATTGGAATGAAAACTGACCTTTTCCAGTCCTGTGGCCACTGCTGAGTTTTCCACATTTGCTGGCATATTGAGTGCAGCACTTTCACAGCATCATCTTTCAGGATTTGAAATAGCTCAACTGGAATTCCATCACCTCCACTAGCTTTGTTCGTAGTGATGCTTTCTAAGGCCCGCTCGACTTCAGATTCCAGTATGTCTGGCTCTAGGTGAGTGATCACACAATCGTGATTATCTTGGTCTTGAAGATCTTTTTTGTACAGTTCTTCTGTGTATTCTTGCCACCTCTTCTTAATATCGTCTGCTTGTTAGGTCCATACCATTTTTGTTCTTTATCGAGCCCATCTTTGCATGAAATGTTTCCTTGATATCTCTAATTTTCTTGAAGAGATCTCTAGTCTTTCCCATTCTGTTGTTTTCCTCTATTTCTTTGCACTGATTGCTGAGGAAGGCTTTCTTATCTCTTCTTGCTATTCTTGGAACTCTGCATTCAGATGCTTATATCTTTCCTTTTCTCCTTTGCTTTTTGCTTCTCTTTTCACAGATATTTGTAAGGCCTCCCCAGACAGCCATTTTGCTTTTTTGCATTTCTTTTCCATGGGGATGGTCTTGATCCCTGTCTCCTGTACAATGTCACGAACCTCAGTCCATAGTTCATCAGGCACTCTATCAGATCTAGTCCCTTAAATCTATTTCTCACTTCCACTGTATAATCATAAGGGATTTGATTTAGGTAATCTATGGTAACTCCATAATAATTAACATAACATAGAACAGGTAATGAATGTTCCAAATAATACCATGGCTTCATGGAATAGTTTCATTGACTTCTATTATCCTCAACAATCTGACAACTTGACTCCTTTCCCACTTTTCACTGTGCTTTCTGCTAAATCTGAGTATTCTTTCTGCTGTACCAATATTGTCTTCAGTACCATGCCCTCCTGTCGGAAGCAGAGTTTTACACCCTTGCATTGCAATTTTCATAACTAAATCATTGGCTTTGCCATTTTGTTGCTGGATTTTTTTTTTGGCAATTTTAGTATGTTCAGGACACAGCTGCTAGGATCATCTTTCTTCTTGGTTGATTTGATTCTTTCTTTAAAAAGAAATCCTTGCAGTTCTTTTTCATCACACTTTATGTATCCCCTTGGGATTTATTTTTTCCTTGGCTCCATCCTTGGCCTGGTTCTTCTCTAGTTTCTTTAACTGTGTTCAGTCCCTGCTTCTCACTAGATTTGCCCTTTGTCTCATTTAAAGGAATTGGTTTTCACACCTTCCTTCAAACCACCCTGTATATTTAGAATAGTTTCTCAAATAATATAAAATTTATAATATTTATGAATAAGTGACACAATGCCAAGATATTCTGTCTCTTCTTTCAAATAACATCTGAAGATGCACCTGTACCACTGAGTTCTATATTTAAGATATTGAATAAGTATCATTCATCCATCTGCTTTCATTCTGTCTTGCATTTTTCAAGACCTGTTTAAGAGTTGTATTGTGAGGTCTTTGGGGCTGGGGATTGTCTGGCATAGAGTTCACAAACTGGCCTTTGCTCTGTATATTCATATTTCTTGACAAATAATAAATAACAATAATAGCCCATTGTGCTTTTTCACATTCCATGCATAAGTCCCTGGAAAAATGAAAACTAATAACCAGGGATTATAATAGAAACACTGAAACAAAACTAACCTCTTACTAGGTTTTGCTACAGTAACATAGACTTCTAGGCCCATATTCTAATAAATAATTACCTACTTAAGTCATTTGTAAATCATTCCTTTGCCAACATGGTGTATCATATCAAATGCCTATGTGGCTTTTAGGACAGAGAAAAACAACTAGAAGATTACAGCTATGTGGGGGATCAGAGCGAAAGCAGCAAAATAAGAGGGTTGCTCTGCTGGGTGCACAGTTTGTAAGAATTAGTCTCACAAGCAGAACTGCTTGGCAGAATACATGCCTGCTCTCCAGTCCCCTCCTCCCCATCCCTTCCTCTCCTCCACTCCAGACTCTTCTCAGTAACGGATGACTTTCTTTTTCTTCTTTCTTTCGTTTTCTATTTTTTTTTTTCAATCCAGGTGGGTAGTGTGTATCATTTTGTATGAAAAATCTGCTTTTCCTGTGAGTATAACAAATGCTCTGATTGAAGCTGCTCTATGAAAACGGCTGTATGTCTAACGGAGGAGGGGACTGTGGTCATGGGCGGAGTGTCTCCACATTTATCCACAGATGAGCCACATTCAAACTCCAGTTTTCAAATGAAGACAAAAATGTTACCATTGCCTTGGTACTGCAGTGGCCACTAGATGGCAGGTCCAAAAATTTGAGTGGAACCTCAGAGGAGGGCAATTCTTACATGGGAAGTAAAATAATTCTGGTACTCAAGCACTGGTTTATCAATAAGCCTCTGTTGTTCACCAGAACATTGGGTAGACAAGGCAATATCCATGTTGATTTCACAGAACTGCAGTGAGAAGGAAGCCCTTTGATATCTAGGTGTCTAGAGCATTGTCTACACACAAATCCAGATACAGCTAGATTTTTAGACTTCTATTAACTGACTTTCTCAGACCTGGTTTTTATAAACGTTCAGTTGTACTTCATTTATCTTATGGTCCTGGCACTACCTTGCCATAATCTCAGGGGGTATAAAATGTAGTTGTTTAATCTGCCTCTGTGAGAACACAGAGAAAAGACTGTCAAACAGGCTGGGAGATATGTATGTGTATGTATATATATATATATATATACACACACAAATAAAACTGCACTCTCTATCACTTAGCAAAATGTATTTACCAGTAATTCTAATTTAGAATTTTATATATCTGTCTATATGTCTATCTATATCTTTATTTTCTATACTAGAGGCTGACCTTATATCCATGTAAATTGTTTTAGAAAAGAGAATGGAAGACATTATTTAATAGGAAAAACAAGTAATCCCCATGATTGAAGCACATATGAGTAATGAGTAAATTTAGAAAAGATCTTTGTTGGACCCAGTGTTGTTTCCATTTTCCTGGACTGAGATGGAAGACTTATAAGAGTGGAGCTTATGAGGCTACGAAAGAAGTCATTCTTAAGCCAGTTATTCTGAAGGTAGATTGCATCTCTCTCTTCAGGATTTTTTTCTTTCTTGGTTACTAGATTATCCTGACATAAGTGGTTTGACTACATGGACATTGAGCACTTTTCTCTACCTTTTAATTAAAGAACTGACCTTATGATTTTTAAAAGTAAAGAATCACAAGCTCTGAGATAATTTATCCTTCTCACTTGAGAAAATATGTTCTAAACTCAAATTTATGTTTGTACAAAAGCTATGACATGCATTTTGATATACATTTAAGCATCCTTGCCAATTAAAATTCTGTAACAATGAAAGCAACATAAACTCAATTATAGCCATACAACTCTCTCATCACTCACCTTTTGTTCCCTCTTTCTTATTAAATTTAGGTAAAAGAATAATAGTAAACAAGTTGATTTCATCTACCCTTGCTCCATATCTTTGGACAGTTAAATGTCTACATGAGACATGAGAAGAGGACATATACTTATTCTTATTCTTCCGAATAAGAAACAAGCTTCTTTTTTTTTTTTTTAATAAGGAATAAATATGGACTATCCTGATTAGCAAGAAGAGATTTTACATCAGCACTAGCTGACTTCCTTTCGTTTGGCAGTAGAATTTAAAATACGATGACAGAAACAATTTATGATGAAGTTCCATGGTTATTTCTACATAATTGTGGTGAATGGAATTTAACCTCCTGTTCTCCTCCCACCAAAAATGCTAAAACTTGTGGCTGCCTCACAGAAAAAGCACTGGAATGGAAGCTGAAGCTTGGGCTCTACCCTGATTTTGAGGGTATTTCACAGGGTGAGAGCCAGAGGGTATGGCCTCCCTCTGGGCTCCTCTTCCTCACCTCTGAGGCTTTAAGGAGAAAGTCTGGGATCCTTCTCTGGTTTAACATTCAATACTCAGCGAAGTGAATTACCATGCATCCCAGATAATTTTTATTCTCAGAAACAGACGAGTTTCCTTAGATGAGAGAACAATGCTGTTAAGGACTTTGTACTGAAAGCGAACACGTCCCAATCAGCATAGTGGATCCGACTCACAGAAGGGAAGTGGAATTGCTTCTTTCTTTCTCCATTCTGCTTCACTCTTCCACAGACTCCCCCATGGTCCATAAATCTAAGTCCTGCCCCAGGGGACCTTCTTGGCAGTCCCTGGTTGATTATTCCCCAAACCCTTTACTTTTCCTCTTGGACATAGAGCCAAACTCTGTTTCCCAGCCCTCCCTGCAGACAGCCACAGCCTTGTGACCACATTCTGGCCAGTGGGATGCCAGCAGAAGTGACATGCACTGGTTCAGAGCTTACCCATAAAAGTTCCTTTGCAATTATTGCTTTCTTCCATCAGCAGTCTTCTGGCTGGTCACCTGAAGGTGACCTTGGAAGCTATGTGCTGAAGATGACAAAGCTTTCGCCCACCTGGATCCCTGACCAATCTTAAATGAGCAACAGATGAAATTTTGCATTAGGCCTCTGAGACATGGAGGTTTAAGTAAATAGTATAGAAACTAATATTATCTTAATTAAGAAGCTCTCTAAATCAGAGATTGCTCTCCCTCCAAGACATTTTATGTCTCAGTGATCAGGTTTTCACATTGTAGTGGATTCCTTACTGATATGTAAGATTTTTGAGGATGATATGTATTTTATTCATATTCTCATCCTCCATGGAACTTGAGTCAGCTGAATAAGTGCTGAATAGAATATGGACAGTTTGGAAATTGTAGAATGCAGTAAAAGAAGTATTGATTTTAAAAAAGTCCTAGCTTCTTTCTTGTCCTATTTAGGTGGAAGGTAGGAATGATGAGTTTTTTCAGAGTGGTAATGCTGTATTGGGACCACCATGTATGTGGGTGTGTGTGCTCAGTCATGTAGCCTTTAATATATTTTATGTATAGCTTTCCTAATAATCATGCTCCAAAAATTAAGTGCAAATTAAATATTTTAAAAATTAAAGAATACAAAAGCAGGAGATACATGAAGAGATGAATTGAGAAATGTGAAAAATAAAGGATTAAAAATTGTCTGGATCATCATTACATGGGTCTTCTACTAGCCCTTATGAAATTACAGCTATAAACTATTACCTCAGATAAATCACCGTGCTTTTGGTACCTTACTTTCAGTGTTAGTATTGACCTCTTTTGAGCCAAATTCCTTAGACATTTTCTGTTCTATTTTTAGTTGGCCTCACCACAGCCCCTCCCTGAAACGCTTCACCCTTGGTTTCCTCAATACTGGCCGGATTTTCTCATTCTGTCTCCGACTGTCCTGTTTCATCTTTTCTTTGGCTCTTTCTTATCCACTCTTTAAGTATTAGAATTTCCTAGTATTCTGCTCTGGGTTTTTCCCTCACAGCTTGTTCTTGAGTCATCTCAGTCTTATGGTTTCACTGACCACTTCCTCACAAATAACTCCTGAGTATATCTGGCCCAGCACTCACTTTCTCTAGAGCTTCAGACCTGTATTGTCTATAGTCTCTTGGACACTTTAAGACAATCTAAACATCCTGTAGCAAACTTGAATATGGCAAGTCCCAAAGCAAAAGCATGACTTGCCCTTTCCTGGCAAACCCCTCCCTCCTTCTCTGCTCCCTGTCTTGGTGGATGACACTGAGTTAGACACATGAAACTCTCCTTACTCTCTCTGTCCTTGATCTAAATTAGCTAATTAAATTCTAAATCTTCAAGTGTCTTTACAGTCGTTTTGAGATTTTTAGCCTGTTTGAGGACTAGAGAAGTAGAGGCAGATTAAAAATAGGACTTCTTTTAACTCAGTGTCGAGACCTACCACTATGAATTTCTTCACACAAACATATAAAAGAGGCAAGAAGAACGGAATGACAAAAAGATTTTCATACCCTTCCGTCATACCTGAGTTACCCTGTGAACTGGCAGAGAATCACGAGAACTGTTCTGAGAGTGAACATTCTCACATTCCATTTCTTCAACTGGGACTGCTTTGAAACAAAATTGAATGGAAATAAAATATATTTTCAGAGGTGACAGGAGCTGTGCTCACTGCTCTTCCTTCCATAACCTCTGCAAAAGAAGAGTTTAAAAACTGTCCCTAAAGGCCCAAACCTGCAGAAACTCTAGGCCTGTGGTTTCCACCCCTTCCTGGGTATAATTGTGAGGGCTTCCCTGGTGGCTCAGACTGTAAAGAAACTGCCTGTAATGTAGGAGACCCAGGTTTGATCCCTGGGTCGGGAAGATCCCTTGGAAGAGGGCATGGCAACCCATTTCAATATTCTTGCCTGGGGAATCCCATGGACAAAAGAGCCTGGTGAGCTACAGTTCATGGGGGTCTCAAAGAGTTGGACATGACCTACAACTAATACTTTCACTTCTTCTTTTGGGTATAATTGTAAGGGCTTGCATTGATTATAAGTGTTCTATTTTCCACTGACATTCAAATGAGACTCCTCCCTCATCTAATCAGTTACTTCGATTTCTTGATCTTAAAATTCATTCTTCAATGTTTTCTACAATTTTTCAACATTAATAATAACTTCCTATAGCAACTGTGGTTCTTTTTCTTTCCTTGGTGATATATTTATCATCTATTACACAAACCTCCTCTTTGCTTCCTCCCTTTGCACCACCAGCTCTAACATCTTAAATTTTCATTTGACATACTGCTTACCTAAATTATTTCATGTGTGTTCCCATCCATGGAAATTCATTTTTGTGTGACATAAATCCCTACCCTATTCTATTTCACAGTAATAAAACTTTATACTGAATTGCCAAAGAGACAGGTAACCAACCACGCAGTTTAAATTAAGTGCAAGATACACATGTTTGAATATTCTTCTCTCTGTCTGAGATGTGTAGAGACAGGTCCTGTTTGTGTCTGAGCACTCTGTCATCCTACTCAAACTGTTGGAGTTAAATCACATAAGAACAGTTTTCTCACTTTGAGTCAAAAGTAACTTCTGTTATGAAAAATAAAAAGCACTGTAATGAAATCATATGTGCATTAAAAAACTCTTATAAATAATGGTTATGATTCAGTACAGTCTATGAAAGAAGCAGCTCATGACTTGAGCACATGCCAGTGAGATTAAAACTCATTCAAGGTTGGCATTCTCATTGATTGCTGTCCCTCAGCACCTTCAATGGTTTCCAATCCTTGTCCATGCTAACCTTTGCTAGCTGTTGTAGCCATGGTAAATATCCTGTTTATTGGGTTTTATTAGCATTTTAAATTTTGACATTTGGAAAAAGTACAATCTTCCTTCTTTTTCATCCTGTCATTTTTAATGTATAAGTGTCCAGCCTTGTTCCAATTTTAAGTTCCTTTCTCCTAGCTTCAGAAAATTATAATTTTGGAAACTCACAATTATACTGCTAGTTTGTGGCTAGAACATATCAACCTCATACAACAAAATTTTAGTCAGAGGCGTTATTCATACAACTTAAGCACCAAAGTTTAATTCTGTTTTAGTTATTTGGCATTTTTGGTGAAATGAGTTTGGTTTCAATCACCCATTTAACTATGTTGATTCTCCACCTCTTTTGGTGATATAATAGTTATAATGCTAGATATCTGCACAGCACTATGAAGTTTTCGAGGTGCTGCCATATACACAGTTCTTATTTAATGCTCAGTATTGGAGAAGGCAATGGCACCCCACTCCAGTACTCTTGCCTGGAAAATCCCATGGATGGAGGAGCCTGGTGGGCTGCAGTCCATGGGGTCACGAAGAGTCGGACACGACTGAGCAACTTCACTTTCACTTCTCACTTTCATGCATTGGAGGAGGAAATGGACCCACTCCAGTGTTCTTGCCGGGAGAATACCAGGGACGGTGGAGCCTGGTGGACTGCTGTCCATGGGGTCGCACAGAGTCGGACACGACTGAAACGACTTAGCACCATGCTTTGTTATAAGCAATCATATATTACAGCCATTTTTGAGATAAAGAAACACAGAAACGGAGAGTATTAATATTACTCTGGATCACACATGGCTGGCAGCAAGACCAGAACCAACTCCTATTCCAGGGTTCTTTCCATCACATGCATGCATGCCTGTGTGCTAAGTCTCTTCAGTCATGTCTGACTCTTTGTGACCCTATGGACTGTAGCCTGCCAGGCTCCTCTGTCCACTGGATTATCCAGGCAAGAATACTGGAGTGGGTTGCCATGCCCTCCTCCAGGGGATCTTTCCGAACCAGGGATCGAGTCGACGACTCTTATATCTCCTGTACTGACAGGTAGTTTCTTTACCACTAGCAGGACCTGGGAAGCCCTCTTTCCACTACATCACATTATTATTATCATTAACATTTATTTACCACTGCATACTTATTCAGAGAAGGCTGTTCTTGCCTGGAGAATCCCAGGGACGGGGGAGCCTGGTGGGCTGCCGTCTATGGGGTCACACAGAGTCGGACACGACTGAAGCGACTTAGCAGCAGCAGCAGCAGCATACTTATCATTGCTTTTTAATTATCCAAGCATCATGTCCTTCTCGTCATGGCACTGATATACTTAACCTATTTTATCTGATCTCTTTCCTAGGTTGTATTCACCCTTCCAGTTCTTCATGGCCCTCACTAGACTGTGAACTACTTGAGGACAATATTTCATCCATGTTTGTATTGCTAGCCCCTGGTGAGATCCTACCATGTGTTTGTAAATATTCACCTTCTCTTAGTTGTAAACTGTTTTCAACACATGAATTTAAAAAAAAATGATATAAAGGTTAGTATTATCTGAGAGGAAGGCATTTCATCCATGTCACAAGTAGGAGAATGGAAAAATCAAGAGTGAGTAGCTTTGAGAGTATCAATGATTCAGTGATAGAGATATGAAACAAAAACAATCCAGGGATCTTATGCTCATGTTACATCTCTGCCATCACAGTTGAACTCACTGGGACCAGACAGACTGTGGGGGCTGTGCAAGCAGCATGAATATAGTATTTCCACATCCTTTGTGCAGGCTATAATTGTTAAAAAGAACTGTGGCAAACTGGACATTTTGTTCCCTTCTAATTTATCTGTGTTCCTGTAGCCATGTCTTCACTTCTAAACACTAATCACTTCTCTAGGTGAGCTTAAGTGCCTAATTATTAAGAGCCCTCCAAATTTCTAGTACCATCTTCAATATAGTTAGTGCCCTTTCTGTCCCATTTGCCCCCTGTGCTTGGTACTGAATCAGTGTAGCAAATATCCCTAATGAAGAATCATGACACAGGGTTAATTTTACAAATTAAGCAATTCCTTTAGTTTTTATGTCAATTCCTTTCCTCTTTGAATCCCCATCCTCCATTTGTTTAAAATACATCCTACTGTGAAACTGAAAAAACAATGTTACTCTGACAGTTCAAAGGGAAATTACTGAAACCTAGGCTATGTTCTACAGATTCTTGTCACCTGTAAACTCTTGCATGTAGCATCAGATAACCCAGTCTTCCAGGGAATGGTAGGACAATACATTATCAGATTTAATATTAATCTCTAGAATCCCAGATTTATTCCTGTCCAGGTTAAGTGCTCTTTAGGTTATTATAGCAAAAAATAACACAAAAAATCGATTACAACCATTAATGGAGGCTTAAAATATTAACTTCCATAGCTTTAACCCAATATCTATAATTAAATGCAAAAAAATGCTAAGTTAATGCAATGTTAAGGTTGAGCTTCTAATTGCTCAAAAATCATGAAGTTTAAAATTAAGGTTTCTAGTGCCACTATCTTGTTAGTTCAGCAACATTCCTCATATGATTTTCTGCAATATATGTTTCATTTAAATGTGTCTGTGACAGAGTTCCTAAGAAAGAGTATAAAGTACAATAGGCTTGAATTCAACTCATAGATGTCTGCTTAGAGCTTTATATAATCAAAAGTATTGGGAAAATGCAATTAGTTTTAAGTTACGATGCCCCATTTGAGTGATTATCATGTTCTTGTTTAGGAATTTGTCCATTTCCCCTATAAATCCTTTAACCATCACTTCTAGCCATCCCCTGGAGAAGAAAAGACAATTTATGTAAAAACAATCAATCTGTGGGCTGGGATAGTACATATGGGTCTGTTCTTCCAACATTTGACAGAAGGTATTCATGTGAAACTACGACTTAAGAGAGTATATCAGAATATTCAAGTTTATGGGTATATTTAATAGATAAACCAAGACTCTGGGGATGGTTCAACAGGGATTCAAGTCCTTTTAATGCTACTTACTAGCCAAGGTGACTTTGAGCAAATTATTTAACCTCTCTGAGTCTTATTATTGGAGTAATTATACCCACTTTGTAAGGTTATCATCAAGATGAAATGAAGTGATGTATGTCACACAGGTTTTGTAAAGCTCTCTTGGAATTTATAGTACCATTTCAACTATTACCATTACAGAATGAATAACCATACTTTAACCATCATTTGGTTGTCCATATGTATTTCTGAAATACAAAATTATCATTTAGATTTATTCTATTAAAAGGTATATAGTGGTGTTATATATATATATATTTTTTTTTTTTCATAATAGTTCCCTTAGGATAGGTATGTGTCTGTGGCTTATTACTGAGCATACAGATGTGTTCAATACATGATGCATCAGGTACATCAGCTAATTCTGAAAGCAAACGAGTGAAATGAATTCCTAGATATTGAGGTGCCATGCTCAATATTTTCTTCAAATGCTATGAAACAGTTGTGTCTAAAGAAAGAATATGCTTGAGAAATTCTAGTCCAACATGCAATTTAGAGAGAAAGTTATAAATCATAAATATAAGGACTTAAAGCTAAAGTGCCACCTCAACCAAAACAATAATAAAAACTCCTAAGTGCATTCTGGCACGAATAAATAAAAGCAGCAAAGAGCCCGCTGTGGACAATGCAGAGCCCAGGAAGGCAACCAAGTGAGTAAACAGTAAGGCAGGATTATCCTCATTTGGGAGGAATCCATTCCAGGCAGGAATTAAGGGGGAGGGGATGAGGGAAGGAGAAAGGAGGTTGGGAGGAAGGGCTTTTGCATCTAAAAGCAGCTAAGTTACTTTGTGGAATGAAAAGGAAATTTGCTTTTCCCTGTCAACAGTAATCTTGTTTGAGGTCTAGCAGACAGGTTCAGAAAAGATACATGTGTTCCACCTACTTGGCTTTTCTCTTCTGGCAGTGGGGTATACAGGCAAGGTTCAGGTTAATCAAACCCACTCAGAGTTACATGGCCAAATTCCTTTCCAAAGGTATAAATACATATTCTTCAATAGCTTTATTCAATAGACTGATAATTTATTGCACAGTTCCTGGCACATTCACAGCCAAATGGATTTGCTCCTGGGTGTACTACAATGCAATAAGTGGATTTAAATGAAAGGTAGGGAGATTTATACTGAAGCCATGAATCACAATTGATAATTACTGAAAGCAAAAATTTCACACACATGTAATACCCAGAAAAAAATAGATAACCAATAATTTCTGAACCTTGTTGGCTTTTCCTATGTTAAAACAGTGGTAGAGATGAGATTTCAAACAGGGGAGTAGCTGGATCAATGATGTCAGCATCACGCATCATGTCTGACTTCCTGTGATGTGGAGCACATTAACCTATCTTCTTAGTACTTCATTTTCTTACCAATTAATAAACTGACTATAAAACCTTTAACTAATATAAATTCTATTAGAAAGTGGCCTGTTTCCAGAATAAGCCAAGGACCCTAGCTATCTAAACCCAAAGACTTATATTCTCCAAGCTTTTTAGCAATATCAGCATATATTTATAATATTGCAGTTAACTCTTTTAAGACTAAGAAAGTAGTTAAGGTTTCAATGGTCATGAAGAAAGCAATGGCTATTTTCTGAGAAAGGCAAGACTTTTCTTTCTATGATAGTTTAACTCAAAAACTTTTGAAGTCCTTTTCTTTAAAGATTTTCATAATTTACCTTATGCATGAAAAAATCTCAAGAAATGAGTAAATATTGTTAATTTAAACACCTCCCCCCCAACTCCAGGAAACCTCACAAAACTAGATGACAAACAAATTGGAGGTATTTCATTAATTAACTCATTCAGCAACAATTTAACAAGCACCTACTATGTCTGACATGAGGCAGTGAACCAAAGCGTTCATAGATAGCACACAACACCATCACCTAGTATCATAAAAGCAAGACTAGTCATAGTCAGCTTTAGTGGTTTTGGTTATAAGGTAAATGAAGTTCAAAACAGTGATCATTTAAGTTTTATTTGATTAAAGAATTTGAAATAATCATTTATATCATTTAAGTGTTTGTCTACAAATGATCTCCTTGCTAAAATGCTGAGAATTGCTACCTAGAGCCATTTTTGAAATAATGAAAACAAATCAGTAACAACAACAACAAAAAAAACCCCAGTGATTTGGGTGAAGAAATCTATCTTATTTAAAAAATGTCATATTACCAAAGACCAAAAAATTAAATGAAAAGTGTTCTTAAAAACTAGATTTTTATCTCCAGCTATGTTGAAACTTTTTCATTCAGCCTGCATTTAATTAGTGTTTACTAATAGAACATGGAAGATAGTATCTCTAGGAACTTCTTTCTTTTATTCCATCAATATATTGAGAGGAATGACTACCTATTTCAACCAGTTATCATGAAGGAACCCTGTCAGAAAACTAAAAATGAAGTGGCTCATGAAGTTGATACATAGGTTAAATAAAATACAAGAATTCTGCTCGTATCCCTTCTTTCTCCTTGGAATGGCAAAATCCATGAGAATCCCTGGATATGAAGGAGGGAAAATTGCTTTGGATATTTATGCACCTGGCTAGGCTAGTGAAAAAAGAACATGAACCTCGTTGTTACTGCATGCTTCCAGATGGCCTTTCGTATATAACAAAGAGGGCTGCTAGTAACTTTAGAGTGTTTAGAATAAAATCCATTTATTCTCTTTTTGGGGTAATCTGAACATTGCCCTTCTCAGAACTTTCTGTTTCCCACATAAACTACCATTTGTGAACCACTTTATAGTTTGCAAAATGCTTTCACGTGTGTTGCGTTGCTCAGTCAGAAGGCAGCAGAGTGGGGACTAAGAGAAACGGCTTTGGCACCAGGGAGACCAGGCTGTTCACCAGTCCCTTACTAGCTGTGTCCTGTGTGCAGGCTGCTTGGAAACTCTCAGTCTTTTTCTCACTTGTAAACTGGGATAATAGTGCCTACCTGCAGTGAGGTAGAGGTTAGCTATGGTGCTGGTAAAGTGTGATCGTCATCAACAACCCGTTGCAGGGACACCAAAGGCTTCTCAATAGGCTGCTTCTCTTTATCGGGCTGGAGGAAGGGATCTACCCCATTACTTAAGAGTACATAATCCAAGCCTCTAGTTAAAGTAATGGTCTCTTCAAATCTTTGATCTGAACCATCTTCATAAAATGTTTCTTTAATTCATGGCCAAAACAGACCTTTCTACATACTCTCAGATAGACAGCCCTTCTTTGGAAGCAAGATATAAAATTTAATTCTAGGTCTTTTTTAACCCTGAAACTATGTTCCCTGAAGCAATCCATGTGCTGCCATCAGATTTTATTAGGTGGGCTAAAACAGAGTCAGAAGGAGATTTTCTTACATAATAGCTGTCCCCAAGAGACCTTCAGAGAGTCAGTTAAAGTTTTCTAATGAAGAATTTTTGAGATCCATAAGTACAGGAAAAATCTTGATGGCCTCTCTCCCTTACTGGTTCATTGATAATTCTCAAACACGGGGCTGGCACAACTAGAGTAAAATTCTGCAGAGTGTAAAGTGGTGGGTGTGGATGTTTTCGGAGCCAGTCAGTCTCTGGCAGCTGACTGAGTCACACTTGTGCTTTGCTGCCCACTTACATCTTCAGAGAGCAGCCTGGGTGGGGATGCTCATCAGATGTGCTCATTTAAGGACAAACCCATTTGAATATTATAACAACATTTGGCAAACTTCCTCTGCCGAATGGTGAACCTGGCCCACTGCCTCTGAGAACTATTGCTTGGCTAGGAAACACAGGTCCTTTGATGTTCTTCACATGGTAGACCATATTCAGGGCCTCCTGACTAATAAGTCTTGCTCCTCAATCATTTTCAAGCTCTTGACCTGCACCAGTGGGTTACAGATGTGTGCTGCATCCTTTTGCAACATATGGCTATTTTCAATCATGTCTGGAGAATCCAGATGTCTTACTGAGATCCAGTAGTCACATGCTTCATTAGGAAGAAAGCAAATGTCTACTGAAGAAGTTCTATGTGGAGACTTCTGCACCGTACTTAAAGCAACGCTCTCTATTCCCTTAAGATGTTTGTAAGTCTTTCTGGGAGTTAGGAGCAACAAAACCTATACAGGCAACACTACTTAACACTTACAGATCAACACACAAGTGAGTACAAACAGGATATATAAAGACTTCAGGGTAACAGGACAACAGAGGATGGAGCAGGGAGTGATGGATCTACACTCTCTAAAGTGAGAGGGAAGTGCATCCCAGAGTGGAGAGAGAGCATGGATCAGGGCATGGGGATGGGAAAGGACCAGCTCACTGACCCCTGAGGTAGAGGGCACAGGGCAATCAGAGCAGGAGGGACACTGTGGGTGCCTGAGGAACTGACCCACTTGGTTACAGAGACTGCCCAGCCGCCAACCAAACCCCTGTTCATTCTGCTTTGGGGGAGACAGAACTTAATGGTGACCTTGGTGTTGGGGAAGAGAGGCCAAGGAGAATAAGTGTTATTAGAGAGTTGTCAATCAGAGGATGAATTGGGATTTTAATCTAGAGACAGAAAAGCAGAAGAGTAGTATCCTAAACCAAGAAAATGAGATGAAGAAATGATGGGTGACAGCAATGATTTTAGACGCTTAAAAGACTGTTTTCTGAAAACAGCCTGAAGGAAAGGTGGCCTATTTCTATTGGTTCAGAAAGGAAACGAGAGCCATTTTCTCCAGGCCCACTGTGAGGTCCTGAAAATAAAGAGAAGAAAAAGGACAACTCAAGAGATGCTGGGAAAGAACTAGAATTTAGTGACTGATTAAATGGGAAGTGAAGGGCAAAAGAGAATTTTAAAATGATACTAATGTCAGGGCCCGAGGAAAGGGTCTAAAGGACAGTAATTAGAAAAGAAAGTATATTCCTGGAGTGGAAGATGCTTTGGGCAGTGATGGGATATCCAGATGATTAGGGGTGTGTGTGTGTGTGTGTGTGTGTGTAAATTATAGACACACAGATTTAGAGGTAAAGCCCTCTTTTCTCTAATGTTACATAACAGCTTACAACTTTAATTCAGCTACCTAATTTTTTATTAAACAAGTACTTATGAAGGACCTATATGTGTGTAAGGTTTACAATACAACTATGTGTAAATCTTATACTAAAGAGACATAAAAGTTCCATCACTCAATGGAAAATGGTTTAAACCTGTTTGCAGCGTTATGTAAAGAGTACATTTTCATTTTTTACATTAATTTTCTATTGTTTGTAATTCTCGGGCCACCGATAGAAAAGTGCTTTCATCAGTGATAGATGTGCCATCTTGACATAATTTATAATCAAGTAATTTGTATTAGTATACTTGGATATCTTTTTTTTTCCCTCTCAAATAGCATTTATGCATTTAAATGAAGCCAGTGAATAAGACGTCTTTTGGTTACAGCAGGTCTAAATTTCTACCCAGATCAGTCCTGATTAGAAACCATGCAGCTCCCGGAAAGGATACATGCTCACTCTCTGCCTCACATGAGTTCTGGCCTTATGGCCATTGTGTTAGGACTACTATCAATGGTATTGTGAGTTCCTGCTTGTTTAGGGTTGAGAGGAAAAAGAAAAATGCACACTTATTTTGCACAAAGCAGTGTGTAAGAATCCAATGGCGGTAGCCTCTGTTCATGCTCAATTCAAGTGTGATGGAAAGCCATGGGGAGCTGCCCTATACCCCTCTACTAATCTCCTACACCATCTCCCTTCTCTCACGCAGCTGATGTCTAAGGAGCTGCAGAGCCTCAGGCTATCAGTCAGTCTCAGAATCAGGTTCACCTGTAAGTGCCAAAAGGAAATCAAGTTTTAGAAACGTGGCTGGATTCTTTCTTAACCATTAAGATAAAGGAAGAAGAGCACAAGAAATGGATGTAGAAATCTTATTTCTTTATAACTATTAAGACCTGAAAACCTACTTTGAAGAAAACTAGTCATGGAAAAGAAAATAACTTTTTCACAGCGGTTAAAAAGTACCCAAAGAAATAAACAAACATATGAAAGCCTCTTAATATACCAAGGTATTACTATATTTATTTCTGACCTTTGGCTACTGACAAAATATGAAGGATGACAATTCTATAGCTATTCTATATAATGGCAGATGCTCCTCTTATTCAAGGAAACAAAATCCTGTTATGACATTTCACTAAATGTCTATCCAACCAAAGAGCATTTTATGTGTTCACTTTAGACAGTCTTGTTCACCAGTCCTGATAACTATAAATAAGACCTTACCTTAAGCAGTCCACCTTGTGTGTGTGTTGAATATTTTCTTCAAGTGTTAATTTTATAGTACATGATGCAGTAGAGTGGGACAATTATATACAGCTCTATCAGTCCCATATTTTTATTTCCCTTCTAAAACAGATTTCAATTAATGGCAAAATTCTGTGAAGTGTTCAATGTACACCTGCACTGCTGGTCTTTTTCACCATGGTACTATTACTGGTGCCAAAATGGCCCCTCATGTCTTACGTCTATATAGTGCAATCCGTTCTCTACTGTCGTATCATCTTCTTTTTGTAAACAGAAATTCGGCTTTCACATAGCAATTTCCACCAAACTATAAAAGTGCTAATGATGCCCAATTTAGGACATAAACAATTTACTACTGTCCTCCTTTGAGCCTTTCTCTTTTTTAATTTCTCTAGCTCATTACACAAAGAATTTTCTTTCCTGTAAAGCTATGGACAGGGTTGATTTCATAATGGGTTACAAATTGACATTTTTTGAACTGATGCTGATATCAGACTTTTGGTCAACCTATCAGTCAAGAAGTAGACTTTGTACGTGACACTTTTCTTGCTTGAGCAATTGACTCCAAATATCCTACTTTTATTTTGCTTTTCTCACTTTCCTTTCTACTTCTATTTAACTATATCTTCTATATTTTTTTAATCAATCATCACATCTGGTCCTATTTTTCTTATGCAATTAAAGTATTTCCTGAGTACATTTTAATTCAGTAATTAGTTGTATTTGTATCACTTAATCCATAGTTTGCTTGATTACTTGCCTAAAGTACACATATTTATCAAATTGACTAACATTCACTGGGAATAAACCAAAGTCCAAATTGCAAGTGGATTTGTCTATAGCTTTGTATAAGCGTGGCACTAGACAAGACTACCATTCTTTAACTCTGTTTCCTCTTCACTTATAGAGGAAGCCTTGAAGACAATAAATGTGCTGTTTTAGCTTTGTAATCTTTTTTGGTTATCCTTAAGGACTAACATTCACCCTTTAGGAAGAAAATTATAATTTCTTACTTTCTGGTTTCATACTTGATTTCTTTCTCCCAGTTTTCTTCCATCTTAAAAATCATAATTCATGAGTTATGTTTTGAACACACAGAGCTTAAGATAAATTTTTCTAAAGAGGATCTGGAGTAAAAGATATCCAAGTTTAAGAAACAGAGGGAGCTTATAGCTTACTTTTATTATCTTTCTAATTTTGGATATAAAGATGCTTTTATTTATAAGTCTGTCCTTTAAGTAGTATGGAAAACTCTCAAAAAATTTCCTATTTAAAATGAAATAAATTCAATTTGAGTTATACTACTTATTGAGAATTTACTATGTCTAAGACATTATACCAAGGAAATTTATTTCACTTAAAGAATTTGCATCTAGCAGAGGAATCAGACTAATACCAGATGATGATGAAAATTAAGTACTAAGTTTCATACAAGCACCACCAAAAATTTGTAGGGAGAGGGAGGCCTAGGAGGAATCAGTGACCTTTGCTAGGGAGAAAGGTGAAAAGAAGTAGGCATGAAGGATTGCATAAAAGTAATGAACTTTGAGATGGACAGACAGAATAGCACAATGGTTAAGAGTATGGATATTTTCAGTTGAGCTTCCTGGGTTTAAATCCTGGCTCTGCCACAAGCCACCTGTCTAGCTTCCTTTCCTGTGTTTCTATTTTGGCTTCTCTGGTGGCTCAGAGGATAAAGAATCTACATGCAGTGAAGGAGACGTGTGTTCTATCCCTGGGTTAGGAAGATCCCCTAGAGAAGGGAATGACTACCCACCCCAATATTCTTGCTTGGAGAATCCCTTGGGCAGAGGGGCCTGGGGAGCTACAGTCCACGGGGTCACAAAGAGTTGGACACAACTGAGCAACTAACGCTTTCACACTTTAAAGATAGACAACATTTGACAAATGGAAATGAAGAAAAGGTATATATGCAATCAAGTAAAGAAAAGAGCACTAGGTCAAAAGTGAGATATTCAGGGATAGAAAGTGCTCTTCCATGGAAACCACAGGTAATGTTTCATATCATACTCTTAAAAACTATTTTAAGCAAAATTCCACACATTATGTGGTATTGAATGTAAAATTTTCTCCTAGCCTTTAAGGTACATTACTAGTGAAGCTAGAAGGGAAGTAAGTAGATTTGAGGCTGTCACTGGACATATCCTGATTGTGCCTCAGATGTTTCTGTAAACTTCTAATATGGTCTTTAAAGAAATAAACCTCACATAACTTTTATTGTTTTAGAACACTTTTAATTCCATAAATAAATGGAAACATCTGCAGCTAAAAACATGGAGATTCTAGATATCTAGGTATCTATTTCCTATTAGAGCTTAACTATATTTCCTTATTATTTTTGTCTCTAGCTAAAGTTCTCTGGCAACAGACATCAAGGGAGAAGACCTCATGAGTTCTGAAATCTAACCCAAAAAGATGATGGAGTCAAGGACAGTGGCAACTTTTTAAACTTTTTACTTGAATCTGCCTGATTTTTTACTTCCTGAAATCATTCACTACTCTATTCTACTTTAAAACCATTGAAATAATAGGAAAGTTACAGAGATTCAGTAAATGTTCCTGTGGCCTATTTCCAAGCAGCCCAACATTAATGGGAGAAGTAAAGGCAAAGGAGCTTTTTCTCTGACATGAGTTCCTAAACAATACAATTATGGTTCACTCTATGGTTATAAGCTTTAGGAGCTGCCACAACAAAGTCTCTGCTGCAGATGTGGCCACTGGCTGCTATCCCCAGCAATCTGATACATGTTTGTTGTTTTAAACACACACGTGCATGCAAGTGCATGCGTGTGCGTGCACACACACACACACACACACACACACAATCTTTTTGTATTTTGTAGAGTAGGATGAAGCTGGACACAAAGGTCAGGTATTCCAGTATGGTTTCTTTCTATTTGCTTGCTCATAACCATGGTGGAAGCTTACACATTTGATGCATGTAAGACTGTATCTATTACCCTGTGTTACATTTCTGACCTCAGAATTGTTTTTTTCAACAATGCTGTTTTATACAAGCACAACAAAATAAGTCCAAGCTGACTACTGATGTTGGGTCACTCCAAGAAGTGTCTGCAATATAGCTTCAAAAATTTACCTTCTCTCTAAATCTAGGTTTATTTCACGGAATAGTTATACGGTATCTTTCAAGAAAGTAACTGAGAATACTGCCTCACATTTAATTGGGCATTTAGACTTGAGAACGGAGAAGGCAATGGCACCCCACTCCAGTACTCTTGCCTGGAAAATCCCATGGACGGAGGAGCCTGGTGGGCTGCAGTCCATGGGGTCGCTAAGAGTCGGACATGACTGAGCGACTTCACTTTCATGCATTGGAGAAGGAAATGGCACCCACTCCAATGTTCTTGCCTGGAGAATTCCAGGGACAAGGGAGCCTGGTGGGCTGCTGTCTATGGGGTCACACAGCGTCGGACAGGACTGAAGCAACTTAGCAGCAGCAGCAGCAGCAGACTTGAGAAGTAATCCAGTCCAAGACTTTACCATAATACCATATCTATTGTCATAGATATCCACGACAATACAAAAGACCGTAAGAACTCCAGCATTTTGTTTGCTACGTAGATCTAGGATGTTTCAAATGAAGTATTAACACTTCATGAGATAGTAGCTCAATTTTTGCTAATTCCTGGCATGTACATTAAGCTATTTTGCAGGAAAATGTAATAAATTGAAGTATAATTTAACTCCTATTTTCCCAAACAGCCTCCTCTTACCATCTTTCCTGAAGTATTTCTTTGATCCTTGGAAAGTCAGTGAAAAAAATCAGGATTTTGTGTTTGATTATGTGTACACTTATTAATAGCATACTGGGCTTCCCTTTTCTGATACTATTAGAGATTAATTATGGCTTTCCTAATCCAACTTTAGTATTAGACAGGTAAATTTTATTAGTTAAAATGAGCACCATAAATTCACAGTGTAACTTATCTGGTACATTTCTTCTACTCTAGTTTGAAAATATGCTCTTCAGGGCTGAATGGCTCAAATATAATCAGGTTTTATTTTTAGAGAAGCAAACTCTATACTTGTATGTGACCCCATCAACAATTAACTATGTCCTAATGGAATTAATACAGCATACGAATTCAGAATTGGGTAGATGAGAAGAGGAAGGGAGAATGAAACTCATTCACTCCCTTGCTGAGGTTCTGCAAAATAGCTTCCTTATTCCCACAACGTGACATTTCTCTTCCTTATTTCCAGCATAGTTAAGGTCAGTAGCCCTAAAAATCTTCTACATAGAGATTTACGTGTTTCCCCTAAAAACATAAAGATGAGCTTGTGGTTAAAAAAAAAAAAAAAAAAAAGATGTCTCCTGCTAAATTGTAGTGTCAAGATGGAACAGTTACCAAGCAAAATTTTGAAGATTTAGTCACACTTCATGCTACCTTTCTACCCTTGTCTGCTTCACAGATTTGAGGACGGGGGTCACAGCTAGTTTATCTCTTTTGGTTAGAACGCCTTTCCAGATGAGGTCATCATTTTCATTACTCTGTTTCTCTCTCACTAGAGCGTCTTTCTAAAGGCAACGGAGGACCTCTTTAGTGAAATATTGAAGGCAGGGGATGCCTAGAATGATTAAAAGACACAAAGCTTTCCCATAGCACTTGTTCTTTTTTCTGTAAGGAGATGAGGTAATATATAATCTCCTTCCTATATTACTACCACAAGGGCAATTTGTGGGAGGAAGAGATGGATTTCTGGGAGTAAAATCCTATTGCATGGCCAGGGCTATTTTCAGAAGGGCTTATCTTCAATATCCTCATTTCAGAATTGGTCTCTTTGCTCAGAGCAGTAACTTGGGCAACACTGAGAACCCCTATCTTCAAGGCAGGAATGAAAGTTATTTACTTGTTGTTGGAATACCTGATGAAGAAAAAGGAAGATGCAAAAACAAGTGATTCTGCTAAAATAAGGTGATGTATATGAATAAATGTCACATCCTGCTGCTATTTCTCATGTGGTTTGTGTCTCATACCTCTATTCACTCTTTTGCTCTGCTGTTTCTACCACCGGGCAGCCCACATGTGTAATCTAGACAGACAACTAGTTTGCTCATACATAATTAAATAGTCTCTAGAGGCAGTAGATCATTTTATCTTTTTAATACCTCAATACTTGCTTCAAGTAGGAACAGTTACAGAGAACCTTACCATGTGTCTGATTCTTTGCGACCCCATGGACCATAGCCCGCCAGGCAGCTCTGTCCATAGAATTTTCCAAGGAAGAATACTGGGGTGGGCTGCCATTTCCTCCTTCAGGGGATCTTCCCAACCCAGTGATTGAACCTGCATCTCCTGTGGCTCCTGTATTGGCAGGCAGATTCTTTATCACTGTGTCACCTGGGAAGGCTGAACCTTACCATAGGACATGGAATCTGCACTTGTCAAAGATATCACTACACATGTAAATTAGAAACTAATCATTACTTCCTTTCTGGATACAGTGCCAGCTTTGCCTCAGAGTTTATGTTGAAATATACATCTTTATGAAATATTTCTCACTGCAGACAGCATCAATTTAGGAGTATCAAACATTGATTCCCAGTCCTCTCATGCCTCAAAACCAAAGAGAGGGAAGAGCTGAAAAGGGTAATTGACAAAGACCTGGACTTTCTTAGATTTTAAGAGGCCAGTTGTATTTGTAAATTCCTGATTTAAAAACCTGACAATCGTCAATGCCAGACTATTCCTGGACTTCTTCATCATATACTTTTCCCTAAAGTCTCTCAAAGAACTGAAAGGCGTCCAGAGATTAAAATAAACTTGACAATCATGTTGCAACTCAAACAGATCCTGATTCTTTTCGTCACTTTTTAATTCATTGCAGATGGTGTAAATGGGATGTTTACTGGCTGGCAGGTAATGAGTCTTGTTGTAGATAATAGTGATGGACGGGCTCTCACGCCTGTTGACAGCCCAGCATCTCAGCTGCTGTATATGGCTATCACCTATTGCTTGGTAGCACGCACAGTATCGTGACAGGATGCAAACTCAAGTCCATTTCTCTCAGTAGAAATGATTATTGGTACATCTGAATCTCACTAGTCACATATGAGTTGCACTGATTTCATCCTCACTGTCCACACGGGTAGACAGTCTAAGATGTGATCTAATGTCTACTGCTCTAAAAGGAAAATGTAATCTGTTTAAACATCCAAACACTCTTCTTCCCAGGTACTGCCATTCATCACAACTGTCAGTGCTTCTGTGGAAGAGTAATGACCCTCAGGCATGGGATAATGCTCCATAGGGGCCTTATGAATGCCACTGCCAAGCACAGAAATTGATCGGTTTTCAGTGGAGCTGGTATGTGCATCATGAAAGACCTGCACTTACTCACTAAATTACAAGTGGCTGTTTACTCCTTATACAATAAAGCCTGGGTTAGGGAGCCACAGACCCTGCTGACTTTAATTGTCCCAAACATGTGAGCACTAGATTTGGGCCTGTCAGTGAGATAGATTTAAACAGCTTGAAACTGAAAGTTGGATCAGAGTCATTCAAAAATGCATTGGGAAATAATGTAGGTACTGTTGCCTTCCATTCCTTTTTCTTTTCCTTTTTTTAATCCTCTCCAGCTATGGAAGGTAACAACATCCCACTTTCCAATATAAACACAATTTTTTTAAAAACAGGGTAAGCATGCCTATGAAAAGTTAATTCTTTGTTTACTTCCTGTGGGTTTCCCTCCATTTCTGGATTGCTCATGCATTGTTTCTACAAAGTAGGATAAAGATGAACAGTTACATAGTATGAACTCGTGATTTTCAAAATGTCTCCCAACAGCTCTATTTCCACATTCAACCTATATTGACCTTTTCCTTTAAATCCTCCCTACACTCCCAATCTCATCTACGTTTACTATGAAATCTCCTTGGGAGATAGGCTAACTTGCACTCTATAAACTATTCATACCTTGGTAAATGCTCCATTATTTGAAAGTTTTATTCCAATATATCTCTTCCTCAGCTAATATACCTTTAACTTTTAATTTCTGTTCAATCTTTTTTTTTGCCAATAACTTCAACAGCATCAAATATTTAATGATTGTATTTTTCAGTAAATAAGTTTTGGTAGTTCTATTACTAGCTCATGATATTTTTATGCGTTTTTTAAGGGGGTAGAGATAGCCAAAACTGGAGGGACAATAAAAGATACCCTTCAGAATGTCACATGTATGTTAATTTACAAGACACTGGTTGGTCTTGCCTTGAAAATTATTTTTCAATGTGTATGTGGTGAATGGCTTAACATAAATAAACAAAGGAAATGAAATCCTTTACTCATATGGGCTCATTCCATTTTAAGAAAATTCTCTATATAGAAAATGGGTCCTTATGAAATCATTACAGTTAGAAGAGCTCTTTCTACTTGAGAGTTCTCTGTTCCTTTGGCAGTTCAGTGTTATGCCCAACTTAACAAAATTTTTTGTGTTCACAATTTTCTGATTATTAATATCTCTAATGATGGGACTCAGACATTTTCCTGGGAAGAGAGACTTACAATTAGAGAAATCTTAATAATTAGTGAAATATACCAATGAGATAATGAAATTGGAAGCTCTCAGTATCCTGCCAGAGATGAAGAAATCTTTTTGAGAATTAAGAATATGCTAGAAGACAAAAGATCAGATAGTGAACTGAGTTGAGTGACCTTTGATGTAAAGTGTCAGCTAGAAATGTCAATCCAATTCAAGACTGGATACAAAGGGACATTGTGTCACTGAGCAGAGAGGTATTAAGTTACCTGATTATCTTCTCTGGAAGAATGCATTATGGTTTAGACACTTTTATTACCTGAAAGATGTAGACAAATCAGGAAAGATTAACAACCAGTTTTATTAGGAGGTAGCAGATGAGCTAGTCTGAATAGCACTGGTTGTTAAAAGTTCTGTATTCTCTTCCCAGCTTTGATATGCTCTCACATGGGAATAGTCATTCCTGAAATTTAGATAGGATAATTTATATTCTGTTCCCCAGAGAAAGGGCAGTTTGGGAACTGAAGGGAGGGAAGGGTTTAAAATAGCAGGAAGACCTAGGGCGGCAGAAGGGCAGGAAGTTCTATTATAAGATTTTCAACTTTAATTAAAACAGCGAAACAACAACAACCATTTTGTTAAGCTTTCATTTAAATAAGCCCAGTACATTTAGTATGTGCAATATGTCTTTCATATTTAGTACCTAATTGTTTTTGATACATGGAATAAGATTATTCCATAATGCTAAACTATTATGTGCATGTTTCCCTAGAAATGTAATTTACAAGGTCATTCTAGAAACTTTGACTATGAAATTCAATATCACTTTCAGCTAGTTACCCTTAATTCTAGTGCAGCTTTCTCATCTCTTTACACATACCCTGAAGCTGTAACCTCTGGTTTCATAGGAACATCCCATTGAAAAAGCCTCCTGTTCCTTGCTTTCTGAATTATTTTCTAGATATATTTTCAAATACAATTGCATGTCTTACCAATTAATACCAGTTATGAATATTATTGAGAAATGATTCATATAATTTTCTAGGTAATTAGTGAAAATAAGTTGTCCAGAAGCTAACGATAAATTACCATTTTTACACAGGCCATTATTCCTGGGTATATTTATTATGATTTACCATTTATTAAAGGGTCTTTATTGGCTGACAAAGTATAATAGAGCTAAACTTCTTCCAAGGAACGAGGATGACTCACTAACATCCCAATACATTGTACTAATACCTATCCCAGGACTTCATCTTTTAATTCTGTTGGGAAACACCTATAAACATAACATAATTTATTTCTTTTCTGATGTTCATTCAAATTCATTTGTCCCTAAACATTGTAGTTATCTTCTCTGTAGACTACTTTGAGGGGTAGAGTGGTGAAGAATCGGGACATATCAATTCACATTTAAAAGAAGCAGAAGAAGGGTTTAGATGACAAGTTATCTTAGGCAAGTTTTAGGAAAAGAGGCAGACTTATGATGACCCTTAGTGAAATAAGCCCAAACTCTTCATCACTCCCTTACCTACTGAGGTGCTCAGTTGCTGGTGACTTTCTCAGTTACTTTAATGGTGTTCTCCCCACCAGATAACTCTGCTTCATTTGCAAACACTGTTGGGCTGTGTTCACAGTTCCTTTTCCTCTTCCTCTAAGGAAGAATGTTTTTAGGCCAAAATAATCCTTGAATAGGCCAAAGACGGGAATGCTATACATCATAAATCAGTTTCAGCTCTCTTGGCTACTCAACATAAGATATCGCAAAATCTCCATGAAGTAATATATTACACTGTCATGAGATTATTTCCTATCTTCAGTTTTGGAAATTTTCTTAACCTATTAGTAGGAATTACTTCTCTTCTTGCTCCTCTACTCTTCATTATCTCTATACAGCAAAGACAGTGATTTCCTCAAATGTGAAATCAAATCCTATTACATAAATTTCCAATAGCTGCCCACCACCATGAGACGAAAACTCAAAACTTCTCACTTTGAAGCTTGCATAATCTGGTTTCCAACTTCTTTTCTGATCACATCTCCAGTATATTTCTGCTTATTCCCTGACCTTATTTCATAATTCACATGCCTAACTCACTTTAGGCTCAGAGTTTTTGCTGTTGCTATTCCAATTTCCTCCAGATCTTCACATGACTGGTTTCTAACATCACTTGAGTCTCAGCCAGAGGCCATCTTTGTACATGCTGTATCTGTTAGGTTATACTCTTATTTTCTTCATTTCACTTATCAGTGTGTGTTAGTATGTCTACATATTTATTAACTCTCTCCCCTAACTAGAACGTTCCATGAGGAAAGAGGACCCGTTAAGTCCAGGTCGCGATTATATTTCCAGTGCCTAGAATAGTAGGGGCTCAATAAATATTTGCTGAATGAATGAGTAAAAGAGTGACTGAAAAATAACAGAATGAATACTGGAGTGTGCTTTTCATCCCAATGGTTCTTTAAATGAACCTCAAATGCTTAAAAAACAAAAATGCACTTTCCTAGCACATTAGCATCAAAATTGCTAATTTTACTAATTAAAAGACTAGGCCTCAATGTACATTAGTGACTGGTACAAAATCATGTGACAAATAAGGATTTCACAATTCTGATCTCAAATTATGTCAGATGAATTAGTCCCACAGTGTTTTTCTTATTAGAAAGTGTAAACCAGGGGTAATTAATCTGAGGTCCAACATTAGGCTTTAGGTGGTCTGTGAATCCTCTGAAAAGGTATTATGTCTTCTTTTGGGGAGAGGGTCAACAGCTTTCACCAAAATTTCAAAGGAAGCCGTAAGTGGGAGGAGGCTAGGAATCCTTTCAAGCAATAGCACTGTAAAGCACTACGCTATCCCACCCCTTCCTCCGTGATAGTGCTATTATGTTCTTTTGACTACAAAGATGCTAGGTAGCAAGTTGCAACCACTGCCTATTTGAGTGTTTTTTCATACTCATTGTTTGTGACTATTAGGTAAAGCTCACTTTGCCCTACGGCATTCTTACAGTTTTAAGACTGACATTTCTGGAAAGAGACACATATCTACATCCTCAATTCTGCTAAAATACCTTTGACCAGTTGGGATTCAATCTCATTTTCACCTGAATATGTTCTATACAATCATTTTGAAATTCTCTGGCATTTATTAATTATAAAATTTGGGGAAAAGTTTAATCCAAGTCCTAGAAGTTTCAAATGAAATAACACTGGGTAAAAAAATAACATAATAGCAAAATAAAACAAACAAAAAAACTGGGTGTGCTGAACCATATGAAGTTGCTGTTTCTGTGAATCAAAATGGTTGAATACTGGCAAAGTGAAATGGTTCAACCCGTGGGTTGTTAACTGCTATTGTTGTTAGAAAAATGATTCTTACTCTCCAATTCTCCCTTCCTGTAAACATTTCTATTCATGTGAAATGTATTGTGGGTAACCGGTGCTGGGGGGTGGGGTTGAATTTGCCCATTATTTTAATTCATAATGCATAGGCCTTCTTAATTCTTACTATAGCAGGTACCTGCAAATGACAGAGAGCCTGGAGAATAGGTATTAGAAGACTAAATTCACAGAGGCTTATTTTTCTCATACCCAGATGCACTTTTAGCTGGAAAAGTTTTAAATGGATGTCAAACCCATGGAGCAAGCTCATGGGGACCATATTGGTTTCCTATCGTTGCTGTAACTAAATACCACAATGTTAACGTCTCAAACAAATCTGTTAAAGAGTTTTGGAGGTCAGAAATCCTTAAATCAAGGTGTCAGTGGATTGCGTCTTTCTGGAGATTCTAAGACAGAATCCCTCTCCTTATCTTTTCCAGCTTCTAGAGGCAGGCTACACTCCTTGGCTCATGGTCCCTTCTCCATCTTCAAAGACAGCAGTGCAGCATCTTCAAATCTCTGCGCTCCCCCCGCTCCCCCCGCTCTCTGATTCTGCTTCGTCATATGTCCTTCCCTGACTCTGACCCTCCTTTCTCCTTCTTTCTTTTACAAAAACACCTGAGATTACTTTAGGCCTATCCAGAATCCAAGGTAATCTTTCCATTTTAAGATTCTGATTTACTCACATCTGCAAAGTCCCTCTTGCTATTTAAGGCAATCTGTTCACAGGGTCTGAGGATTAGGACATGGGCCTCTTTAGGGAGGGCTTCCCTGGTGGCTCAGCAGTGAAAAACCTGCTTATAATGCAGGAGACGTAGCTGACACAGGTTTGATCCCTGGGTTGGGAAGAGTCCCTGGAAGAGGGCATGGCAACCCACTCCAATATTCTTGCCTGGAAAATCCAATGGACAGAGGAGCCTGGTAGGCTACAGTCCATGAGGTTGCAAAGAGTCAGACATGGCTGAAGTGACTAAGCACGCATGCCTGCTCTTTGGGGAACAGGTCCATTATTCTATTGCTGGGTTCAAAATATTCCAGGACTCAAATTGAAAGCAAGATAGTATCATATTTCTTTATAGCTGCATAGAAAATTTCACATATACCCACTTATAATTTTTAAAGACACAGAAACTTAACTCTCCAGCCTCACTTTTGGCACATGTGTATGGAAATCATAGTTTAAGTTTTGGTTTGTAGGGTCTTACAAACCAAACCTAGTTTCAGTTAGTCCTACTTATATTCTAACTTGTCCTTTTGGCAGAATTCATACTGCTATCTCTAGCCAAAGAATTATTAATATGGTAAGTCCTTTCAGTAGTACGTTCTATTAACTCTAAAAATAAAGACACAGATTTTTAACCAAGAACCAACCAGGACAGATTCCCACACTTCCCATCATATCTGTCTTGTGCCCTGCCTTCAGGCACTGTATACAATCTGTCTGAATAAGCTAACCAGCATTTGCAGATGTTAACACTTGACTGTTGTTCAGTTGCTAAGTTGTATTCGACCCTTTGTGACTCCATGGACTGCAGCACACCAGATTTCCCTGTCTTTCACTGTCTCCTGGAGTTTGCAGGTGTTAATGTATGACTCTACCATGAGAAATTTCCTCCCTCTGATCCTTGCTTGGATAAACTTAACTCAGATGACTTCCTTCTTATCTCACCTAAAAAGGCCTGTTTCCCTGACCTGCATCTCGCCCATCCACTATCTCAGTGAACACTAGCCCTTAAACATTCCAGCCTCATCAGCACAGGCCCATCATGACGGCATAATATCCTTGTCCTGCTAGAAACTGTTCAGCATCCAGAGGACCATCTTTATGCTGATAACACTAAAATATAAAATAATGCCAACAGCTGGTGCTACAAATGGCTTTTAAAAACGATGTTCATTCACTAAAATTCCTCTTGCTACTTTTGACATGAAACACGCAGTCTCTAATTATTCTGATCAAGACGGTGAAATACAAAAACAAACTTTAATTGTGTTTAACAGATATTTAATCAGGACTCACTGAACTACAGATTAAAGCTGAAATTCATAAACCATAATTACCCGATTGTCGCAATCTTTTGGTCCACATTCTCCTTCCGTCTGGGCGTCTGGCACCTTGCCCCGAATTTCTTTTACTGTCTTCTCAGCTTCGTTACTGTTCATGTTTTCCAGCAGAGATTTAGCACAGATTACAAAATATCTGTTCTTGGCAACTTTCTTCATTAGCTTTTTCCCCCTTGCAAAAAAGTTTATTTTTTTTTTTCCTACCAGAGTAGCTGGAACAGGCATACGTTTAGGGTACTTTGGTGACACAAACTAATTATATAGTTATCAAGAGATAATAAGGCAGTGATAACGAGAGTTACTAGTGCTACCACGTAGGTATCATGCAATTTCTCTAGTATGCCATGCGGTGTGTCCCAGTCACCATGTAATTACCTCATGTCACGACCTCATCGTTTTATGGAAAATGCTTATCTCACCCTAACAAAACCTTTTCTGCCACATTTGATAAAAAAGTGTAACTCTTAGTTCTTATTTCCAGTACCACTTATTCCCAATAAGATGCTATCTTGCAGATTTAAGAGAAATACCTGTCCTTTCCTAAAAATTTGCTTTTACATGGAGCAAATGGAGCAGTTCTGTTTTCTTTTGCTTTATTTAACCCAGGTGAAAGAAGTAACTACCAACAATACATCTTTCTCTTCTGTTTTTTTCTGTTTTTTTAAACAACAACAACAACAAAAAACCCACAAACAAACAAAAAACACCAAAAGAAGAAAAAAAGACCCAACCTCACCCTATTTACTTAGGATTCGTTTAGTCTGGCACTTCCCCCTACTCTTCCCTTTCAAATCTCAGTCACTCACATTTGTTTTTTCCTAGAATTATGGTGTAAATCATTCTTAACAAGCTAGCTTGAAACATGTCTCACTCGGTAGAAACACATAACGCCACTGTAATTGAAACATGGAACTGTGAGCTTGAAACTCTTCCTATTTTTTTGGGCCTCTCTTCAGAAGGACATGCCGAGTTTCCCTCACAGTGCCATAACCCCTGTGTCACACAGTTAGGATAACATCACAGACCAAGGCAAGAGGATAAAGAGAAGGCGCTGGCAAAAGAAGAGGTGGGTGGTTCCTTTATTCCCCCTAGTTGAGCAGATACCCCTATGAGACAAGGATTGTAGTTACTAGTTATTTATCTCAAGTCGAAGGCTTGAAGTTTGACCTCACCAAGACCTCTGGATACGACATCCCACCTGAGAGTTCCAGTTTAAAACAGGATAGAGTGGCTTACTTTACAGCACAGATGAAAGCTATTTCCAATTCTGCTTTTATTAGTCATCTCCCTGTCTGATCGCTTCCCATTCAATTGTACATTTAACTCAAGTTGGGGTCAAAATCACCCCCAGATTTAGAAGGGCCAGAAAAATTGCCATCCCATCCTAGAGCATTGTTCTTCAATCACACAGTTCCTCTAAATATAGTTGATGGCCTTTGAGATGCAAAATGCATCACTTAAATGTAGTAGAGGTCCCTTTCACTGCATTGCCAAATCTATTTAGCAGAATCTTCCTGGAATAATCTGTCCCTAGACCTGAGGATGCGCAGTGATTTTAAGCATTTTAAGCTAACGATAATGGTTAGTGCTGAGAACAGATGTACCTGGCTGTGATGTGATCTATTCCAGTAGGCTTTTATGAGCTGTTCATTCCTATTGACTTAGCATTTTATGTCTCTGCTTTTGCCTGGTGTGATGGTTACATAGGGGTGTCGTGTGTGTATTTTCCTGATGTGTGATGGCAGCACAGGGGGCTGTGTGTATTTTCTCAGTGCAATGGCTACACAGGGTGTTGTGTGTGTGTTTGCCTGGAGTTATAGCTGCACGTGTTACTGTGTGACTCTCCCCCCACCCCGATTTGATGCCTGCTGGCAGGGTCCTATGTGTATCTTTTTCTTAGTGCAATGGTTGTACTCATTGCCCTGCTAATGATGGACATTTCTAGTGATTATCTATCCACAGGGTCCTGGGGAAAGAACTGCAGTAAAATCAATAAATGGTTCTAGACAGGGCCTTGTAAACATGAAATGACACCCCAGCATAAATGCCTTTTCCTACCATAGCATGTTAAATCCAAGTGCTGTTACCTTATTGGCATTGGGATAAAATTTCTATGGTCTCTCCATCTCTTCCATATATTGCAATCGTTTGGGGGAATTTGAGATTACTGCTGGTTGGAGGGCTTTTACACATGAATCTGTCTAATGACATTTTTCACTACATTGTCCTACGCATCACCTCTTATACTCCATCCTGACTTGCTCTGGGATAATAGCTGATATTCTGAAAGTGAACATGGCTTTTATTTATTCCTGCAGTCTCACCAGGCCCTCCCCACATGTGCACTACATCACACACACACACACACACACACACACACACACACACACACACCACCCCCTCCCTTACTGCTCTCTAGTCTCTGTATCCCTCCTGTGTTCACCAAATGGAACTGACAAAGCAAAGAACCAATGAGGTTAAAGTCTTTTGAAATCCCTGGAATACAGATGAGCTGGGAGGCATCTGGAAACAAAACCAGACACTTGAAATCAAAGAGACAAGTAAATTACTATCCTAATCTAGGAAGAATAACTAAAGGTGTCAGTGGGGTTCCATTGATAGCACTTGGCCCTGAGCCAGAATGCCAAGGGTTCAAACTCCACACCAGCTTTGGGCTCAGGCCCAAGACTTGACACTGCAGGGTGCAGCAGCATGTGCAGCAGTGTTAAAGGTGTCAGCCTTCTGCAGAGAGGTTAAGTCCAAGTCCTTCTGCCTGCTTGTCATTATACCCCAGAGGGATGCAGAGATAACCCTCGCTTCCTCTTCAGTGCCTTTCTCAACAGGACAGACTGTGGGGGAGCCAGTACTCCGCAGCAGTATTTACTAATATCAGTAATGTACAATTAGTGAAATGCCCCTTTTCTGATAAGGCTGCTTGAAGAAATAAAGTATGTGCAAGAACATCCGACTGCCTCCCTCCTTCTCCCTCCAAAAAACCTGATGGCTTTCCTAAAGATTCTTCCTTCAATGCAAAGAGCTAAGTTTGGAAACCTAAAACCACGTGTCTAAATGAAAGGAAATGTTTTCATTGGAACAGCTTACATGTCTGGTACGCTTGCATAAAAACTATTGCATAGCATTTTAGAGCTAAAATTGCTATAAAATGCTTAATACAGTAAGAATAATTATGAGATTTTGCACGCACAGCTGGTATACAACTAAAGTCTCAGCTACAAATTCAGTGAGGCATGGGAAAACCATTTATAAAAATTCCTGGTATGCCAATTTGACTCACCATCAACAGCCCATCAACACTTCTTCATTCTTTAGGTGGAGAGGGAAGATATTTACCTACTGAAAGCTTTATTTCTCCTTTTATGGCTGTCATTAATACTGGATTCAAGGAATTCTAGTCATTACTTGACAGGGACAATATAAATAAATTCTAACAGGACACAGCTGACCTGAACACAAAGCTTTTCCATTGAGCACAGTAGGGAGAAATTGAGTAGGCAATGAACCAGAAGACCAAACTATAAAGTTTAGCTGCAGAACCATCCCGTTTTGTCCTTCCTCTTTCTTCTGTTCCTTTACCTCTTCTCATCTCCCCTCTCCTTTTCTAAGATTCAAATCCTTGAGTGACTTCCTAGGTACTCTGGACGCCCCTGGTCACAGCCCACCTGGCCTTGCCTTCCCCTGGATAACACCCTAAGGACAGAACTCCACTCTCTCCTCAAATTATAACGGTTCTTTCTTCTCCATTCCCTTCAGCATCAGCTAACAATTATTTAAAAAGGAGCTAAGTAATTTGGATGAGCTGTTAATGGTTAATAATAACTCAATAAAGATTATTTCTTGATAAAAACTGTATTAAAAGATAAGGAAGAATCTCTTTATTGTGGCTTTATAGCATCTATGGAGAACGCCATAATAGATGAGATGACTGTCATCAGAGGCATTGCTGAATGCTTCCTTGCATGGCCTTGGTCATAGAAAGAGACGCCACAGTGGATATATAGGAACCCTCTGGGAGATAGTGGGGGACACAAAGGCAGCACAGTACAAGATAAAATGAATTGGGCCAGAGTCAGGAAATCTAAGTTTGAACATCAACAAACCCTGCCAACATGTGTTTGAGTAAGTCATTATATTCTCTTAGCTGAAAAATGAGGTCCTTGGATTAGAAAATCTCCACGGCTCTATCTAGCTCTGAAGTGAAGGTCGTGTCACTGCTGTCTGACTGAAGATCAGTTACTGTTCCTAGGTTAGCTGCTTCCTCCAGCTAAGAATTAGTGGCTCTGAGTATAAATGGCTGATATTCCACACGGAATCTAACTGAGGGAGTACTGATGTTCGTAAATAAGTCTTAAGCTCTTTGCCTTCTACCTGCATCTATGACTTCTGAGTCAGCTCCTTGATGTTATACAAGTATTTTCTTAGCATTTCGTTTTTCCTTGTTTCAACAAACATTTCATGAATATTCTCTACATGTGAAACACAGAACTAGTCATTGAAGACAAGGCAAAACAGGACACCATCTTTGTTTCCTAAGAAGCCCAAATGAGTCTACTATTCTTGCCATTCCATCTCCCTTTCACTTCTGCGCATTACAATGTATACTTCTAAAACTATAAATGTAGCATAGAAAAAATAAGGGGAATCAGACTTAGCTAATCTGTGCCCAGTTCAAAGTGCTGTTTATCGTCAGCAAAAGACTATGATAATAATTGAGATTAAAAATGATAGTGCACTTCAATTGTACAAAGGGTATTTATCAACATGTATTTTGAGGTCACTGATGTACATTAAGAACAGCAATTTGGGTGGCAAGAAGATTATAAAGGCAAAACAATCCTTCCTGTAGTAATCCTGATAAAATTGTAGGATAAAATCAGTGAATAGTCTCTGGGGAAGTAAGAATACAGAATATTTTTTTCAGTATTTTTTTCTTCTGAGGATTTTAGGTTCTTATTCCTTCAAACTTTCTTCTTGAATTAATACTAATAACTGCCATTTATTGAGTGCATATTAAATCATAAACACTTCCAATATAATATTGCATGATAAGAAAATGATTCTGCAATATGGATATTATTACCCTCATTTTACATATGTGAAAACTGAGGCTGAGAAGGGTGAAATAATTTGTCAAAGATAATACAGTGTGCAGAGTTGGGATTTAAACTAGGGTTCGTCTTTGTCTGTGAAACATAGCTCCATAAACATGTCTTGATTCTGCCAAATCTATTCAAAAATAAATAATCCTGCTTGAATGCTTTGTTAACAAACAAGGAAAACAATCTTCATATTCTTTCTTCACATTCATTCACTGCATTACATATAGTATGATGAAAACAAGAGATGGTTAAGATTTTTCTAAGAGTTGGCTGCCTTTTCATATTTATTTGGACTGAGATGAATAATTAAATTTGGGGCTCTCGATCAAAGAATGAGCTATTTGCTATCTGCATAAGTATTTGTTGTTAATTGATCAGACACGGATAAGGTGTGTTATTACAACTATATTTTGAGGTATGATTTACATTGTTCTACTGCATATTACCCTGTGCTGTTTTTCATTTTCCTGCACTTTGGACTTTTTGTTTTGTTTTTATGAATTTAGTCACAGTTGGTTGTGTTTTGAACTTTGTAAAAATGTAATTCTAAGAAAATTAAAAAAAGAAAAAGAAAATATTTTCAAAATGATGTCAAAATCAAATCTACCCCTTACTAATTCGATTTGTAGGAAATGGAGAGTGAAGTATTGTAAGCAGAATGCTTTTAAATACATCCTAATTACTTCAATGTGCAAATGCATTGACTAAATCAAAGCATGCATTTAACACTTTGCACTTCAATTGTGCTTATTTGTCTAAGTTCTATAGATAGCAATTCCATAAAAAAAAAAGAGAGATAAACTTCACTATAGTTAGTCATTCTATAGTTACCTGGGGAAAACAATCATTCTTAAATTCAAGCTTACTTCTCAAGTCTGCTCACTTTTGGACTAATACAGAACATCATTAGTGCAAAGAATACAAAATAACAGATAATTAACTGCAGCTACTCAAGTTTTCCCAATTGATCCTATCTTTCTATTCTCTTCTGCTTTTAGTGGGTGAGGTGAGGGGTGGGAATAGTGAAGCCACACAGGATGAAGCAGACAGACCGAGTCCTGAGGAATGATGCCATGGACTGGAGGGAATCCACAGTCGAGGCTGGGATGGAATTATCATGTCAAGGTCACTTAGGGCTTGGTCTGGAACCACCTGCATCGGAATCTCCTGAGGAATATGTTAAAAAGACATTTCAGAGTTTCACCCCAGAGCAACTAAACTGAATGAGTAGCTCTTGAGGTGGAACTCAAAGATCTACATTTTAAACAAGCTTCCCAAGTAATTCTTACGCTACTGAAGCCTGAAAAGCACTGGCTTATATTCATTGGAAGGACTGATGCTAAAGCTCAAACTCCAGTACTTTGGCCACCTCATGTGAAGAGTTGACTCATTGGAAAAGACTCTGTTGCTGGGAGGGATTGGGGGCAGGAGGAGAAGGGGACGACAGAGGATGAGATGGCTGGATCGCATCACCAACTCGATGGACATGAGTTTGAGTGAACTCTGGGAGATGGTGATGGATAGGGAGGCCTGGCGTGCTGCAATTCATGGGGTCGCAAAGAGTTGGACACGACTGAGCGACTGAACTGAACTGAACTGATGCAGTTCTCTGATTCTGCACCCAGGGATAGCCCTGCTAGTATACCTTTGTTCCTTCTGTCCCAGTTGTCAAGATATATGTGCAAGTACAAATAGCTGACCTGGGAGGTATTAATGGTAGTGACAATAGCCCAAGGGCTTAGACAGTCATGTTTAACATGCACGATCTCATCTGATCCCTACAATAAGGATTGTGACTTAAGTATTATTACTATTCCCATCTTTCAGATGAGGAAACTGAGATTCAGAGAGATGTAGTAATTTCTTGTTTTGAATGTCACACTGATTATTGTGAGAGTTCCTAAGTTTTAACTCTTTAGCTCTTAGCCTTGTGGAAAAATGCGTTCTTGAAAGGTGTTTACTTTCAAAGATGTTCATGATTTGGTGATAAAATTATTGTAAAGGGTGTTAGGCACCTAAAACAAAATGATAACATTACTGTAAATAAGGTAAAATGTCTAAATACTAATAAAATTGGTTATTTATTATAATACATAGGATGTGAGCATTTGTATTCAGGTCACTCTTCTCCTCTGTATTTCTATAATTACTAAAATCATCTAAATTAAATTGCTGATCTTTGATAAATTCATTCAACAGTTATGCACTTTGCCAAAACCTGAAGTATAAAAGGTAAATAGGACAAAGCCTCTGCCTTCAACTGGGTTTACAGTTCAGAGAAAAGAGATGAACATGTGTACAAATGGTTCCGGTTTACCTTGTGGTCAGTGGAGGCCTGAGTTGGAAAGAGAATGGTTCTTCTCTGGGCAGAAAGCAAAAAAGGGTGTGGTCTGGAAATTTTTAGTTACTCTAGCACTTTGCCATTGGCCAGTGTAAGGAATTTTGATTTTTTAAGATTACATTTTTACTTATATAGTTTTGTTAGAAAAAGGGCAGACTGAGTTACTTGTGTACTTTGGGCTGATAAAACTTTATGTGGTTTATTCTTTCTGGCATCCAACCGGGTTCCTTTTTTGGCTAAATTCTGGGTATAAAGCCAAGTTAGTCATTATGTTTATTCATTCTTACATAAAGCAGCTGAAATTTTCCTTCTGAGATGGGTGCCTGATAAATGTTATCAGTAGTAGGTCATGCCACTCAATAAAAGTGACCTGTAGATACACTGGCTATGTCCTTTACTTTGTTTTCATCTGTTTCAGTTACTTAAAATGCTATTATTAGATTATGAAATTTTTACAATATGAGAAATTTAGAAGTTAAAAGCAGTTGAGAACAGAGTACTCAAGATTTGTTCCCTTGTGATAAGCTCATACACATGCAGATGTGACCTGAACATATTAATGCCAGAGCTGATGGATGGACTAAAAAAATGAGGTTCTGGAATGTCAAAGCACAGGCAGATGACCTAAGCAAATGTTCAAGAATCCAAAAAAAAAAAAAGAAACTCTGGGAAACACTGGGCAATAGAAAGCATATGATATGATTTAGAAAATATATATCATATTTTAGATGAGAAGATTCTAAATATTGATATCTCAAGTACTTCCGAAGCTTAATAAACTGGAAAAGGAAGACCTTTTAATCCCTTTATGAAGTGATAAATAATAGACATCTGTTCTTTTTTCGAGCTGAATTATTATCAGACTTGGAATTATTTTTATTTACATTATTTACTGTTTGCTTAACATTTTTTACTTTTCTAATCATTAGAGTATTTTCATAATATTTAGAAAAGTTAAGGAAAAGAAGAAGTAAAATATCACTTAATTCCATCATACAGAGGAGGTACTAGTATTATTCACATTTTAATGTATTTCCTTTGATGTAACCAAATACTTTCATTCATTTTTCTATTGATAATTTGGGACCATGTTAGGTATACAAGTTTCTTTTGGATCAGGCATGTTCAGTTACAATGTTTCATGAACATTTCCTAGTATTAATATTTAAAATATTTTAAAATTAATAACTATATAGTTAATAACATTACACAAATAATATATACATATGTTCCATAATTTGCTTAATAATTTCTTTGATTAAATATTTAAGATTTTCTCTTCTTTTACTTTTATAAATGGCATTGTGATGAATAGGCTTGTATACAAATCTTTGTCTGAATTTCAGGTTCCTGTAATTTCAGGTTCCTAGAAATTAAATGATTGGGCCAAAAGATACATTTTTAAAGAAAGTTTCTTGATAATGTAATGCCTATTACCTCACAGAATTTGGTGTCAACACATGATCCCTCACAATTACTATTATATGAATGACAGTTTTACTGTACATTTATCAGCATTAAAGATTACTGTTTTTATAAATGATGTCTTTGACTACTAGTGAGTTAAAATATTTTTTCATACGTTTATCAGACAATTGCATTTCCTCTTTCATAATTTTTCTTTTTATAATCTTTTTAGATTTTTTTGAACAAATAGGTACTGACCATCTCAGTACCTTCTTATCTTTTGCTTCCATTTCATTTCTGATGCTGTCACTAAACCCTAGCCTCTCCTTACCTAATCCTGAACCTTGACATCATGTCTGCCTAGTCTGCAGGTCATATTTCTTCCATTCTGATCCATTCTGTACACTGCTGCCTAACAGTACTTTTGAAAATACTGCTGTTGTCATGTCAGTCCTGATTAAGATCCTACATTAACTTCCAGTTATTATTTATCTATTAGCTAAATTCAACTGCCATCTTCAGGGGGAAATTAATCCCATTCTTGACTATGTCCTTATGAGTTCTGTTGATTAACATAGGTTATTGAGATATGGAACTTATATGCAGTTAACTTTTTATATGTGAGTACGTTTATACAGAGACACACGCACCTAATACTGAATACTAGATATGAGTCTTGAAATGGGATTTACAGAGCTTGAAGCCCAACTTTTTATGTTTATAAATGAAGAAACTGACTCAAAGAGTTCAATAAAGTACTCGAAGTCATAGCGCTAGTTAAATGATAGAACTGGGACTAGAAACCAAGTCTCCCAATTCCTAGTTCAATGCCTTTAAGTATGGAATAATAAAAAAATCATTTGTATAATTTAAAGGCTAGAAAGAGCTAGGAAACCCATTTAATTTAAATCTGTTCTTATGTATAAAAGATTGTGAAAATCCTGTCACATAGAAGGCTTGAGTGTTCTTATAAACATGAATAATATACTTATAAATTGATCAAATGTGTCATTAAAAGTTTCATAAAATTTGCACACCAGCAAATGACCCAGTTTATACTAGTTTGCTTTCTTCTCGTTAATCTACATTGTTTTATTTAATCTATTTTGCTTCAGTAGAAGCATGGTGTTTTTATTTTAGCATGTTGTGGATCATCATTAAGTTTCTTGCTAATATCTTGTGTTATTCAATGGAAAATCCAATTTTCCTAGCAACTTCTATAAAGAATTTCCTCTGACAATAATTGGGGATTATAAGAACTACCCTAAAAAGAACTATGTCAATGTGCCTCTATTTAAATAGTAAACAACACAAACTATTTTGTAGGAGAATGGGCTGTGAGACTGGGAGTTGCCAAATATACTAATTATTTAGAGGGATAGGGCAGGCAGAAGGGGTAAATGTGGGAATAGCTATGACTTGAACTAACTTGGATAGAAGCTCATTGATTGTAAAGGGTTGATTTAAAAGCATGTGTTTGCCCAACTAAAGTATTGACAGAAAGAGTATTTATTAAATCATACGGCAGTTAAACAGTTACAATATCCAACGTTTAAATGAATAGGCGGGTCATCCAGTGCTAGAGGGACACTAAAGAGATCTTAGCTATGTTTTCTTTCTCTGTGTGCATGTGTGTGCACACAAAATAGGCCTATTCATTTCATACTCAACAAACATTTTTAAGCACCTACCAGAAGCTCTCTATTACTGAAGAAATGATCCAGCTTTTTGTGATTATCCTCTCCACAGCTATATCAAAGAGATGGATAATAATCTATACCTGACTAATGCATTATAACAAAAACTGAGAAAGTGGGTAGGAGGAGAGGAACGAAGAAGCAGCACCCTGCATTTCTCATTTCACGCAGCATATGATTTCTTTAACAGTGATAATTAAAAACTAGTCTGAATGTTTTAAAAAATAACTGCTACTTTTTCTAATATTATTTTATAGTATTTATTTTATCTACTATTACATCTACTACTAATAATATATACTATTTATTATTTTCTAGTATTCTTCATTATTAGAAAAATAAACTTTGCTTTAAAACTTCTAAATTGTTATACTAATAATAAACAAATAAAATAGGCATATACCATAAGAGAAAAAGAGAGAGAGAACCAAGGAGGCAGAATAACATAGAAAATACTCATTTTTTACAACAATAAATATTAAGTCAATTAATTTATTATTAAAATAAAAACCATAACATAGGCTTAAAATTCCACAAAATCTAACCATACAATAGTACTTTAAGAATACTAGTTTTGTAGTGGAGAAAACTGAATTTAAATATTACTTCTGCATTTACTAGTCATCACCTCTTTCCTAAGGAGAAATTTACTTAGCTTATTTATATCAATTTGCTAGTTTATAAAACATGAATAAAAGTAACTGACTATATAGAGAGGATTGAATAAAACAATATCTATAAAGTTCAGTGCCCAGCACCACTAAATAATCAATAATATTTATTATTATTTGTAATATTTGTTTTAAAATGGTAGATCTAAATGAAAGAGAGGTAAAAATCAAAGGAGTGTTATACAAGATATACTGATAAGTGAAAAAACTGATACAATACAAAATGAAAAAATCTAAAGAGGCAGAGTGAGACTTAAGAAGAAAGTAACCATTTCTGCAAAGAAACTAAAAGCAGTGAGAGGGCTGAAGCCATAAGCCTACTGAAATTCAGATAGAGAAGCACACAGAGGTGGCTGGGAATCTAGGTCTTTGGAATAATGGGGCCAAAAATGTTCGATATGAAATGGTGGACCTAAGTCTGTTTTGCTACTTCAACAAGAGGCTGTAAAAAATATGGCCATCTGCTGCCTGGGGCAATATCTCATACAGAGCTGCAGGCACTGAAACATGGAAGGATGAAGGTATAGATTCAGTCTCGTGATCAAATATTCTTAAAGGTAAGCTAAAGACACCATTATAAGACTTGGATTGGGACTAGAAAGCCAGGAATGCAGATAGAGGCAACTGGAAAACCATCAGTCAAGGAGGTATGAAAAAAAAGAGAGAGAGAGTGCCAAGAGGGAAGACAAAAAAGCTATATGACCGACATTAACCTGCAAAACAAAACTCTAAAACACAGAAAGGGAAGTTCATTTCTAGCTATTTTATTCTTCAGATGTGATGGTAAATGGAATTGTTCCTTAATTTCTCTTCCTGATCCTTTGTTGTTAGTCTATAGGAATGCAAAACAACCACAAAATTAATAACTGGAATATTCACTCCAGATAAATTAGATTTTATAGAATTGTCTGATAATGATTTCAAAATGAGTATATTTGCAATGTTCAGAGATATATAAGACTCATGTGTAAAAAGAACAAGAAATTACTGAATAAGAATAGACAACAATAAGATAAGAATAGGTGCAGAAAATAAATCAAAAATCTTAAAAGTGAAAAAAATGTACACGTAAAAATACAATAGGTAGGATAATTTAAGACTGGGCAATTTCAAGGAGAGGATTAAGCGAGTTGGAAAGTGATATAAGGAATTCATTCAGAAAAAAAAATCACAGAAAGTAAAATATGTTTTAGGAAAATGAAAGAGCAGCTGACATATGGTAAATTGACAGGGAAACACCAATAGATAGCTATTAATATTATAAGAATCCCAGCAGAATAAAATGAAGGTAATGAAAAAGAAATAACAGAAGAAAAAAAAAAGCCGAGAATTTTCCAGAATTAGAGTCTTTAAATTAGAAAATATATCCATAGTTCATGACTGATAATTTAAAATAAATCCACATTAAGACACATTTCAGAGAAACTATAAGATATTAAGGATATATAAAAACTCTAAGAAGTTACCAGAGGGAAAAGACCAAGTACTTAAAAAAAGTTGAAAAATAGATTGATAGTAGACTTGTCCTATGTAATGGCAGTTAACAAAACAACAGTCTAAGATGTAATTGAGAAATATCTTCTAATGCTACACAAAATACCCAGATAATTGTTATTTAAAAGATAAAGACATTTTTAGACACACATAGTGTGCTACCCAGGGCCCTCCGTAGAGGATTATGAAAAGATGTAGTTCAACAAGAAGGAAAGTAAATCCAGAAAGGAAGCTATAGGATCTACAAATAATAGTGGGCATAGTAATAACTAAAACATATGAGTAAATACAATTAAGTATTGATTATAAAAATAAATGATAATTCTCTTTTGATATGATTAAAACAAGTAAGTAAAACTAAAACTCCATTCAAAACTTATAATAATGAGATTGATATTTAAGAAGTGGATAAAACATGCTAGACACTTTTATTTCTGCATGAAGGAGTAAGTCAGAAATACTAAAAAGTGGATTTTATTTTTTAATAGAAAATTATGTAGGTTAAGTACACATAAAAAATTTTTAGTATGAGCATGAAGATAAAGATAAGCCACATATGAACTTTAAGCCCAGCAATAAAATCCATGTACTAGGTCAGAAAAGAATTTTTTAAATTTTTTTTCAATCAAAACTATATAAAACACATCTCATTGTAATGCAGTTGAATTCAGAATCAGTAATAAAAAGAGCAAATATATGTTTGCCAAGTAGAAACATATATATATATATATATATATATATATATATATATATATATATATAGGCTGCAATGCATGGTATGTGGGATCTTATTTCCCTGACTGGGGATTAAACCTGTGCCCCTGCACTGGAAGCATGGAATCTTAAACACCGGACCACCAGTGAAGTCCCTAGAAACATACAGTTCTAATTAAGGGTTAAAAATAAATCAAAAGAGATATTACAAAATATTTAAAATTAAACAAAACTATATATCAAGACATGTTATGCAGCTAATGAGACACCTGAATGAGAATTTTGAGACAGATTCATTTTAAAAACAATAAAAAGTATTAAAATTGAATGAGAAAAAATCAACTCAGGAATCTAGAAAAAATGATCTAAATAAAATAAAAAAGAAAAAGCAATGTTGACAAAAGCATAAAGTAATGATATAGAATGCAAAGACATAATCAAGTCAATAAGCAAACTCAAAAGCCAATTTGTGAAAAAAGTAAGCAAAGCACAAAAATGTCTAACAGCTAGTAAAAGAGGTTAATATAAATAATATTAGGAATAAGAAGGGAACATATCTAAAGATAAAATTAAATATCATAAGAATTTATGAAGAGCTTTGTGCAAATAAATTTGAAGTGTAGATTAACTGTAAACTGTATATTTTCCAAAAACATCCAATTTCTCCTTAAAATTGACTTAAGAAGAACTATAACACTGAATAAAGCAATAGCTATGTAAGTAAAGGAACTGATGATAATATAACATCTACCTTACACTACCTACCACCTACTAATACAAAATATTAGGTCCAGATGATTTTAGAGGTAAATCTAACCAAATCTTCAGAATAGGTAATCTGTATAGTATAAAAATGTTTCATAAATAGAAAAAAATAAAAGAAAAATGTTGCTCAACTTATTTTACAAGGCTAGTATCACCATAACACCAAATGTCTATAATAAAAATTTTAAGAAAAGACTAATCTCCCCATGCAAACATATATACAAAGTTATCAGCAAATTAAACTCAAGACTGGATTTAAAAAACACACCAGGACCAAGTAAAAAAAAAATTCTTTTCCAGGAATATAAGAAATGTTGACTATTAAGGAATGTTTTAATATCATATAAAATACTAACATATTATTGGGAAATTTTATCACATTATTGATGCAGAAAACGCATTAGATAAAATTTAATGAGTATTCTTATTTTTTTTTTAATATTTATTTATTTATTTGGCTGTACTGGGTCTTTAGTTGTGGCAAGCAAACTCTTTCGGTTGTGCCATGTGGGATCTTGTTCCTTGACCAGGGATCAAACCCAGCCTCCCTGCACTGGGAGAGCATGGAGTCTTAGCCACTGGACCACCAGGGAAGTCCCAAATATTCTTAATTAAAAATACTTAGCAAACTTTAAATAGCTGATGGGAACTTTTCAATAATAATTTTGATTTATCAAAATCCCAAGCAAATACCACATTTCCAGAATATTTCCATTAAAGGATGAAACAGAGCATTCCTAATGTCATGGCTTTTACTCCACATTCTATACAGGTCTCAGTAATGCAATATGACAGGAAAAATAAATTGAATTGAAAATTAATCGATAAATTGGAATTGAAAATTAAGAGATATGTTGGAATTATTTACTCATGATATACATGTCCATGTAGAAAACCCAAGAGAATTTCAGTTTAGCCAGTGGAACTAGTAAGAGAGTTCAGCAAAGCTGTTGAGTAAACACCAATAATAACAAATAATCAATAAAGTGGAAAACAGACTTCATACATAATATCATGAAAATTAAGTTATATGAGAGGAATTCTAACAAATAAGATCAAGCAAGACCTTTAGGGTGAAAATTAAAAAGCATTATTATAGAACTGGAAGGAAAAGCTCATCAAGTAGAGCTCTCCATGTTAAAAAGACACAGTGTCATAAGAATATCCATTCTCCTCCAGATTACTATCTAAAGTTAATGTAATAATTAAAATTAGTAATAAGTAATAAGTAAAATTCAACAGGGCTTTTACTAAACTTGACTAAACAACCCTAAAATTTACCTTGAATAGCAGAAGGCCAAGAGGAGCAAAAAGAATTTTAAGGAAGAACAATGTAAAGAGATTTACCTTACCAAATAATAAGAATATTATAAAGCAATGGTAATTAAGGCACTTTGGTGTTAGCACAAGAATAGAGAAATAGTCCACTGGATGAAATAAAGATACTAAAAACAGATTTGATATAGGTGAAAGAGGCATTATAAATTAGTGGGTAAGGATGACTAATTTGTTAAATGGTGCTGGGATGACTGGGTTACTCACAAGAGAAAAAAAAAATAAAACAGGATGCATGTAAGATACCATACACAAAAACAAATGTCAAGAAGATTAGAGATCTAAATGTAAAAGGAAAACTTTAGAACTGTTAGAAGAAAATATAGGATGGTTTCTTAAGGATCTTGTCATATTGAAGGGTTTTTAAAATGACACAAGAGGACAAACCATAAAGGAAAACATCAATAAACTTAACTGCATTAAAATCAGAAGGTTTAAAAATAAATGCCACTATATACAGTTAAAAGAGAATACTAAAAATTGGGAAAGGATATTTGCAATCTATATTGCCCCAAAGATAAGAATCCAGAATATTACAACAACTACAAAACCAAAACCGAAAGCTGTCCATAACAGCAGCTCAACAAATAACTCAATGGCAACGCACATGAACACACACGAGGAAATCCCAGTGGTTTATAAGTCAAAAAAACTTTTAATGATATATTATTCAATCCCCTCAGTCTGACAAAAATGTAAGAACCGTGGTCATTCCAAATGTTGTGAAGCATATGGAAAAGGTCTCATGGACTGCTAATGAGAATATAAATCGATACTACCACTTTAAAAAGAAAAATTGCATAATTCTTAGTAAGTTATTAAACTTTAAAAAATAAGAAATTATTTAATAAAATTTTAAAATGCATTTTTTTCTTACAGTTTAGCATTTCCTCCTTTGCTTCCAAACATGTACAAAAATGTTAAGTACAATTTTGGTGGCAAATGGGAAATACCAGAAATAATGTCTAACAATTAGAGACTCAGATTTTAGTGACACATACAATAAAGTTCATTTTATATAACTCATAATTTATAGCTTATGTAAAACTAATTCATGATGAGAGGAATCAGAAGAGTTGTGCAGTTTTTAATCTTTTGTTAAAGTTTTAGAGAATATAGCCTGTAAGGGGGCATGAAGGATTCTCCTAGGTATTGCGAATGTTTTGTATGTTGGATTGAATATTGTTGCATGGATGTATACTCACATAAAATCTCATCAAGCTATACAATTAATTTGTGTACTTCATTATACATAGCTTAGAATAATACACGATAAAAACAGGTTTGGAAATAAAATTTCCACATTGAGGTTTGTTTAACTTGGGTGCTGGATTCTTGTATGTTTACGTTATAATTCATACTTTTGTATGTCTGAAACATTTTACATTAAAAAATGACAGGACAGACTACTGCTTTTCCTAACTAGAACTGATCAAGGTAAAAGAAAACACTAGTGTCATCTTTTCCTCTTCACTGTCCCTGACATTCGGTCCAACTGTTCCAGGAATCAATAAACACTTCACAGCCAAGTGTACTTACAAAGTGATCATTTAGTTGAATCAAAGCAAAACTTTCAATTCACTTTTCGACTATGTGTAAAATCTAGGCTTTCTTAAGTGAATGACCAGCATCATGTACTAATACAATGCTTCCAATGCATAAAGATCAGTCATCCATTTAGGTGTTTCAAACATGAAGTGGGAGATTGCCAAGGGTTTTTTTGATGTGAATCAACAGGTGGTTTGGCATTAATATTGCTATTAGTTTCTGGGCTTCACCTCTGGTTTCAGAAAAGAAAAAGAGACAATACCTTTTCAATGCTGTATTTCAAGTTAACCATATGGAAAGCAAGGTTTTATTCCAGCCAATTCTCTTTGTCTCAAAGCGCGGAGGAAAAGTGCCAGCCACTGCTACTCCCGCCACCAGCCACGGTACAGATGTTTGGAAAATGCAAAAATAGAGAAATGAAACAAAAAGGGAACCCTCAAAAATAAGTTTTGCATAAATGAAAAATGGAGTATATAATTATTATAGCTGCAAAAAGGTAAATACACTTATTTTTTCCCATTGTGTTAAACGGAAAGAACCAAAACAAACAAAAACATTGATGTTTTAACTTAATGTTTTGTTGAAACCGATGATTACAAGGACCAACTCGTATGTGGCTAAAAATGGGAATAAAAAACATTTCTTTTAATCTGATAAGATTTCTTTTACCTCAAAGAATTCTAGAATATGACCTACTTAAGTGAATACTTTTAAAAGAAACGGATTCATTTAAAAATTCATGTTTTCAGGTGCCAAAATGGGAAAGGAAAAGTGTTTCTATGAAATCTTATAAGAGAAAAATAATGGAAATTATAATGGTTCCTTATACAACTCAGATAAAACATAGCTTGGTAAGAAATGTCTCAAAACTGTTCAACTGTACATTCCTGAATTAGCTTAGCTAATTTACAGACAGTTTTTCCAAAAGCAAACATCCTGTTAGATTTAAGCACGCCAATGTAAATTATTCTTGGTTTAAAAGAAAAAGTTTTTTAAAAATTATGTAATTTCTGAGAGAATACTGGCTGGATTGAAAGTTAGACCAGGATTTAGGTCTGGCTCTGCCACAGTCCTGTTGCGTTTACCTTTGTTCCTGTTATGAAACAGGTCTGGTCTCAGTGTCCATATCTGTGCAGTGGACATGTGACACAAATAGAGCCCTGTCGTCAAGCTCGTTTCCAGTCTCACCATTCTATGAACCCAAGGAAATCACTCCAGCACAAGAGCTTTTGTTTTCTTCCTTCCTTTCTTAAACTAACAACCAAATAAGTAAGTAAATATATATTAAAAGCACATATACTAATCCTCTATCTCTCTGAACAGGAAGAGAGAACATTTTTTTGGTTACCATTATCTATTCCCTAACGTATATTTAAAAAGAGAGTTCCCATATAAAAAGATCTTTATTTTTTCCTGAATCAAAAATAGCATATCATTTCTTTGCCATTTAAGTTCTATGAAGAAAGAAAACAGAAAATCATTATAGAAATCATATTAGGAACTTTAAGAAGGAAGAAAAAAGTCACTAAATTTCTTTTAAAATTCAATGGTTTGTTTACATCTTTTCTGTGACCGAAGATATAATTGCCACTTCAAACTACCTTCATTTCCTTTTCCTGGGGCAATAATCTTAACTGTGTAAAACACAGAACCCTCTTCACATACCTTTCCCACCTGCCTTCTGAGGTAACAAGGCTGAGGTATAGATTACAGTCTGAGATACCTAGGATGGGAATTAAACATTTCATCTGGGAGACAGGATTGTGATCAGTTTGCCAAATCTAAAAGAAAATTAAGCCCCATCACTACTTTGGTAAGAAATTTGAGTTCTCGTGGCTGAACAATGATCATCATTTTTACACAAGACTTTTAAAAATGAAAGCACCTGGGGCATCAACCAGAAAAAAAATCTGAGAATGCAGCGTTCTCTGTCAACATTTAAACCAGGTAAGACACAAGCAACTGCCCTTAACCCTTACAGAGAGGTATGAAAGAATGCAGGGCGACTGACACCTTGATGAACAATAGAAGCTCCGCTTTATGAAAAGGCCTAAGTCTTTGGGGCGAAAGCGCCATTGCTCCAAGTGCTGATCCACGTAAGGCACCAGCAGAGGCAGAATGCTCGGGGGCAACAGGTCAGGCTCCTGTTTAAGGTTCCAGCTCTGGCTGCACGCTGATAAGCCTGGGATCCAGCAGACACACACTCAGGGAACACCAAGGGTGGGTCCCCCTGCCAGGGGAGGGCCTCTCAAACAGAAAGGCAAGAGTCCGAAGTTGCACAGTGTGTGAGCACTCCCTACTGGCTGCTGAAGTGAGAGGTGAGCCAGTGGTGTTTTAGAAAGGGCTGCCCCAGGTTTCTGTGAGGAGGCTGAAGGACTCTGCTCTTTTTCTAGGGGATAAGGGCGTGGCTCTGATTAGGCTTAGACTGGTTCAGATGTTATGCTCCTTGAGAAGCAGGTGAGGAGAGCTTACTGATAGGAGGAAATCCAAAAACTGGCAAAAATTGTGTAAAACTGGTTATAATTTTCATTAACTCTTTCAGCTACAGTACCCCCTTCTTATCCAAGGGGGCTAGGTTCCAAGAACCCCAGTGGATGCCTGAAACCACTGATTGTGCCAAACCTCATATCCACTATATCTTTTGCGGTACATACATACCTATGATAAAGTTTAATTTATAAATCAGGCACAGTAAGAGATTAACACCACCTACTAATAAAACAGAAATAATACAACAATATACTGTAATAAAAATTACTGTAATTTAAGTTGAATGTGATCTCTTTGTCTCAAAATATCTTTCTGTACCGATCAAATGACTTTTCCGTCTCCACTAAGCATCATGCACTGTGGCCACAGTCTGAGGTGCGACAGCAAAACTAACACGAATTTCTTTTTCCTTCTTCACAATTTCACTGAGAGAAGATTCATTCCTACCATAGATCTTAGTAACCTCAGCATACCACTTTTTTTCCTTAGTAAGTTGAGAACTTTCACCTTTTCAACAAAAAGAAACACTTTACAGCTTTTCTTTGGCATAATTGATTTGCCAGCATTACCGCTCTTATGCATTGGGGCCATTATTAAGTAAAACAGGGTGACTTCAACACAAGAACTGCAGTACCGTCTCGGTCGATCTCATAACCGAGCTGCCTACTAAGTGAGTAACTGGTGGGGTGCTCTGGACAAAGGGATGATTCACATCCCAGGTGGAATGGCAGGAGATTTTATCATGCTACTCAGAACAGTGCACAATTTGAAACTAATGAACTGTTTATTTTTGAAATTTTCCATTTAATGCTTTCAGACTGCAGATGGCTGTGGCTAACTGAAACCGAAACTGGGGAAGGTGGAACTGAGGATAAGAAGGGACTTTTGTATTAACATTTTATATACAGACCCGTGTATGAGCATGTGTGTGTCTGGGGTGGAGGGGTTGAGGAGGAAATGAATTTCTGTGTGGCTCACTTTATTTCAGTAATAGGAAATCTTGGGACAGTCCAATGTGTTTATACCATTTATGTTTTACCAGAAAACCCCATATATAAACTTGATGGAACTGCCAGATATGTTCGCTATACCACTACACCTAAGCCCTAGACAGTGGTCTCAAGTCTAGGGCAATGATACTGGGATGCTGAATGTTCCCAGGGCTCTGCTCTGTTCTGGTTCTTCTGTATAATAAGATGAAGGTCAAAATGGCAGCCTGCTAAAAGCAGAAGCATTTCAGTTGCAGCAATAACTTGCTTGTCATCAACTTGTTAATGCAATAGTCAAACATTTCTTTGACATGTACAGTATCAGCTAACTTCAGCAGATAAAGGGTCTAGAACAGGAAGATGCTGCAGATGCTTTAGCTTGGAGGAAGGCTTAGCAGAGCCAAAACGTCAGCAGGGCCTGTTTGTTCCATACTTTCCATCGGGCTCTGTGAAAGAAATGTTAGATTACTGCAATGACAAGTTTGTGACAAGCAAGTCATTTGTGCAACTGGTGCGCTCCTGTTTTTATCTGTTTACCATTCAGACTTGTGAATGCCATTTCAAGCACTTACAGGATTTCTGGCTCCCATTAAGGGGAAATGGTTTCTCCATGTTTAGAATTTTCTGCCTCAAAGAGAATTACTAAGCAATTATTTATCCCTGTGGTCACAGTGTCACACAAAAGCACTCTTGAGTTGTTTAGTTGGACTCTGAATCATGAAATGGAGTCCTGGGGACTGGATAGCTTGGAGCATCAGAAATTTCTCATCTAGTTTATTGGAATGACTACAAAGCAAGCCTGTAAGAGTCAATAAAATTGTGGCCAGCTTGAAATACCTTGCTCTTTTGCTCTAGGATCATATATCAAGGCCATATGCTTCAAGGCCCATAAACTCACTTGTAATGAGCAGATCCTGAGAAGCCAAGGCCTGACTGTGTCACAGACACTGACATGTGATCTAACATATGATAGTCTTGGTGACAAGGACTGCTTTAACTTTTGAGAAGAGAACTTACACGGCCTTCTCCCCAAGTTCTGAGGGTAACCGGAGGCCCTATCCAAATCCAGGAAACGTTTTAAGTGTTTGGCAAAAGGTAATATCATAATCTAAAATTAATACTTGGGATCATCCTACCAAGGGTGACTTTTGCACAGCAAAGGGCAGATTTTGGGTCAAGAATTCAAGACTGTCTCCTTAGATTCTTCATCTGAGATTGCTGAGTGACTTTTAGTAAGTCATTTTAACCTCCTAGGAGGAGGGTACAAAATAATAATACCTATTCCTTGTTTACCTGCCGTGAATGGTCTCATGGTCCATGTCATAAAACATGAAGAATGCCCTCAGAACTCAAGAACAGTATTTCCTAAAAGCCATGTATTCTCCTTATGATTTCAAATTCTGTCCATTATTGGCATTGAATTTCTAAATGATTCTAGGTATACCTCTTGAAGAACATGGAAGCATGAAGTTCTGAAGCGGGAAGGCAGACACTTACAATATCTAGGGAAACAAGTCAAAGCTGGAACAGAGTTAGAGTGTTAAGAACCAGCCAGAACGTGATGATGAAACATGAGGCAGAGCTTGGTATGGATGACAAAAGAATGTTACAGAAATGGATAACTCTCCTTGCTGAATAAAAATTTTATTGTTAATAATCATTTCCCAGACATTGCAAGCATTACACAATTTACATGTCTAATATCATCTTTACAATGGCTCTATGGTGTGTGTATTATCAATTTCTTTTCACTTGTGGAAACTAAAACTTTAGAGAAATTCAAATACTTCACCATAAATCTGTATGTAGGAAAGGTGTGAAGGTATTTTCCCTTCATCCAAAGCCCTGATACTCTTAACCACTAAAGAAATAAAGTCACTTCCACTGCCTGCAGAAGACATTTCTCCCTAGTTTACTGGAAAACCTTTTCATCTTACAATGTAGATATTCAAGAATTGGATATAAAAGGCCTGGTGAGATTATTGTGACTTTAACTGTGTGGCAATCCTTGTTAGGCCTCTGGGAAAGCGGAGCTTCATCAAGATGTCGTTTCTTTTGCCTCGACCTGAACTAGTCCGACTGAAAGGCACTGTGAAAGAGGTGGAAGGGATTCTGACCTAATCACGTATCTTTGTGCCATGAGTGCGGTGGTGTTTGGCTGCATCTCCCTCTTCCATGCCAATTTCTTTCTCTCTCTTCACATGCATAGCCTCTAGCTCACCCTACTCTTTGCTCCTAAGTTACCTCCGGTTAGACGTCTTTTATCACTTGTCTGCTATTGTTTTCAGGTGTGGGGGAGGGTGGACTCTTTCTTACCATGACAAGGATTACTGAAACAGTCTAAACTTCCAACTTTGTGCAGAATGTAGCCTTTGTTCAGTCTTCTGCTTTGTTTCTCTTTAATGATAGCTTTGCCACAGGTTTTCCCTATGTAACTCAGAGCTATGCAAATCAAACTGGGTAGCAAGACTGCAGCTGTTCTATCTCAAAATGAGTCCGAGAGGTGGAGGCCTGAGTGAGGCATGTCTTCTGAGTATTGCACGTCTAACGGCTGCTTACCTTGCACGAGTGGCAAAGAACGAGCTCAGTGAGATCTGCAGTGGCTTTCCTTGGTCCGTTTTTAGTGTGTGTTCAGACTGGACCATAAGAATTTTAGCTTACACAAACTTTTAGTTTCCTGGTATTTATACTTCCCCAAGCACAAGATTCTTAAAAGCTACTCAAAAAGACATCATGCATCATACAGAATCATAAAATCTCAGGGCAATGTGTAAAGGACCCTGAAGTCTGTGGTCTGAGTCTTGACCTGGTGCCTGAATTTGCTTGCTGGGTCTGTTGCACACCACCAGGGACATGGTGCGCTTAACCTCGCAGGCAACCCAATCCTGCTCTAGGACTTCTGTTTGTACAAAGTGTTCTTCCTTTTATTAAATCTTAACATGTCTTTCTAAAATTCCCCATCATGGCTTCTAGTTCTTTTTTTTCACTATGTCCTCCAATCCTGAGAACTTCTGGGAATTCGTAATTTAATGGTTCGTTTAATGACAATTCTTGTGCATTTCATATACAAACAAGGGGGTTTAGATCATCTTTTTGCCTTGTCCCTCTTCCCTCACCACACAGAACTTAAATACCTTTTCTACCCCTCTGTCAACCCTGGGAGAAATGAAAGGCAGTCATTCTACCCAGTTTTATAATTTCCTTTTGGATGTAGATAACATAAATGGCAAAGCATTCTTAATCTCTTTGATTTTCTGTCCTAACCTGGGGAAGATCTTTCTAGACCATGTCAGGCAGACTTGACAGCTACAGCTCTTCATAGGGTGATCATCGAGTTTACTGTCCAAACAAGGCCACTTTTTGAGGGTAAAAGGACTCTATCAATAATTATGCCAAGATCAAGTACTTTTCACCTTCCTTTTCACCAACTCCCATCTCTTCACACCTTAGGTCTCTATTTCTATGTCTGCTTCTCATTCCTGTCTGTGCACTGTTTAGCAATGGGCACATTTATCCATTCATCTCTAGTTCCTAGAAGAGAATGTGGCAGGTAGGAAGAGGTAAGCTATATGTATTTTTTTCTTTTAAATTGAGGATATATATATATATTTTTCCCCCCTGTATACTGTGGACTTCTCCCCTTATTTCTTAAGCAAATACCACCAACACACATTGGTTTCATATTTCTGGAGATGAATCAGAAATACTTAGTGTCACAGGAAGGGAATGATTTAATAGAAATGAGTGGCTTTGAATACTGAGAGCAATAAGCAGAGTGAAATGTGCTAACTTTTCCACTAAAAGTCTACTGTACCTCTTTACAGAACACTGAACAATAAGTTCTAATCTCTTTGTTCACAAGTAGTTTTTTCAGCAGCTGTACCCACAATTCCAAGTTTATAGTAAATCAATTATTATAGGCAATAATGGTAACATAGGGTGACAGTTTTATTTGTGATCCTATGGAACAAAGGGTAGCATAGGGAGATTCCTGAGAATTCTCCACTAAAACATTGGTGGCACTTCTGATGCTTTCAGAAGTGTCCCTTTTCTGTCCTTTGGCCAAGGACATTCAGTAGTCCTGGTGGCTTTTTAGCAGTGTTTGTTTCTGAGTAATAGTGATTTTAAAAAGAGAGAGAAAAAGAAAGTCCTGAATCATGAGAATCACCTAGAAAAGGCACTCATTCCCTTCTTGACATATTTAGAATATTCCATAAAGATGTGAGTTTATCCTGTTTAGGTTTAAGAACTTTAGAGAAGACAAACCCAGAACTTCTCTTTCAGTGTTTAGAAGCCTCAATAGCAAGAGTCTATCTCATTTTCAAACCTAAACATGTTCTATTGCTGTGTAAGCCTATTTCGTCACTACGTGGCCTCAGTGAAGAAAAGAAAGTCTTATTCCTTAGTTCCCATAACTTGCTTAAAAAAAACTAGTCTCAGCTCACTATCTCAACCTTCTTTTTCTTTTAAAAGATGAAACAATCTCAGTGTTTTGACTTCCCCTTAAATATTTTTTTTCAAAACAATTTTATTTTAGTATAGCTGGTTTACAGTGTTGTGTTAGTTTCAGGTATATAGCAAAGTGAATCTGTTATACATATATCCACCCTTTTTTAGATTCTTTCCCCATGTAGGTCACTACAGAGTAATGAGTAGAGTTTTCGTGCACTATATAGTAGGTCCTTTTCAGTTATCTGTTTTATATATAGTAGTGCGTATATGTCTGGAGTAGAAAACGGCAACCCACTCCAATATTCTTGCCTGGAAAACTCCATGAACAGAGGAGCCAGGCAGGCTGCAGTCCATGGGGTTGCAAAGAGTCAGACATGACTGTGTACATACACACACTGTATACATGTCAAGCCCAATCTCCCAGTTTATCCCTCCCCTTATCTCCCATTGATAACCATAAGTTTGTTTTCTACATCTGTGACTCTGCTTCTCTTTTGTAAGTAAGTTCATTTGTACCTTTTTTTTAAAATTTCACATATAAGCAATGTCCTATGATGTGTGTCTTTCTCTGTGCAACTTTCTCTACTTAGCATGACAGTCTCTAGGGTCATCTATGTTGCTGCAAGGGGCATTATTTCATTCTTTTTTATGGCTGAGTAATATTCCATTGTATATACGTACCACATCTTCTTTAACCATTCATCCATTAACGGACATTTAGGTTGTTTCCGTGTCTTTAATTTTAAATTTTACTGGGAGGGGTTTAATAACTTTTTCTCTCCAAGGTGTTCATATCTAATTTCAGCTACATTTCAAACAAACATCATTAAGTGTATGATCTACACATAGAGGAAATAGTAGAAACATCTATATTCTTCATGTTTCTTACACAATCAACTATTACAACTAGGCTTAAATCTCAGTTTACATTTTATACTCTTGATTAACTTTCTATGCTCTACTTCTAGATGTTGTTTTTCCCTTGAAACTAGCCATTCTTTATTTTCAGTCCATCAGTGACATTTACCAAACCATCATAGATAATGGAAAATATGACTTGCAAGAAGATTTAAAAACAAAGTGATAAGCCTTGCTTTGTATGAAACAAATTTATAGAGAAAGAAAACCTTAAAGAGAAGAAAAAATGTCGATATTCATATTCAAGTATGTGGTGGTAGTTTAGTAAAGATGTGCAAACCAACATGTCTATATGAACTCAGATATGAGTGATGAGAGAGTGGGATGAGTTGCCACTTGTAATGTTTATTTTTCTTCCTGAAGAATATTAACATTACCTTTTATTTAACAACATTCTGTTGATTTTCTGTTTTAGGAAATGTTAATTTCCAATGACTATCTTTTTTCTGAAGTGGATGGTCATATCTATGTCTTAAATTGTTGTTATTTGGAAACTGTGCATAAGAGCACTTTACTTTCAAAGCATGCATTCCCTGTCTGACATCTAAAACAGTGATTTACAACTAGCTGTTTAGAATTCCTGGTGTCCCATTGCTCATGGGATTTTGCATCACTCTTCCCTCCTTAAAATATAATTTTACACCAAAACTCATTTTTTTTTTGGAGATTTTTGAAATGCTGCTACCAATGATTTAGAATACACTGGATTTGTTAATAGTGGAAAACATGTGTCTATTAATCAAGGTAGTAAAAAATCAGAATCCAAGATGACATACCATTTCTACATTTTTCCATATTGACTACTGAGAATTCTGAAGTTCTTAGCATCAAATAAGCAGTTTAGAAATGGTTTTTGTTTGCTTGTCATTTGAGACAAAACCAAAAGTTCTGCCATTTATATGGAGTTAGATCATAACTCTAGCTTTGCTTTAGTTCACCAAAGCTCTCATTGGACTCAGAAAGAAGACAAGGTATTATACAGCATGACCTTAAGATGGTTAGTATCCAGAGTCCTGGTATTGTCAAAGGATTACCAAATAAGTTTTACCAAGGCCTCCCTGGGATAGTTTATTGCACATAGGTTAGACTGCCGTGTTTATAACTTGCAGATAGTAGTATTGCTGCTGCTACTGCTGCTGCTGCTAAGTCGCTTCAGTTGTGTCTGACTCTGTGTGACCACATAGATGGCAGCCCACCAGGCTGCTCTGTCCCTGGGATTCTCCAGGCAAGAATACTGGAGTGGGTTGCCATTTCCTTCTCCGTGATAGTAGTATTAAATGGTTGTAAATGGTAGTTTCCCAAATAGTGAGCTTCATTTTGGCAAGAAGAGACAGTGAAGGTAAATATAAAGGTCTCATCACTCACAAACCAGAAAGGTGAGCTAAACCATAACTGTTTCTTGGGTGATCAGCCACAGAGCACCACTCTTTTTAAATCAAACTATAAAGTTATGACCAACCTAGATAGCATATTCAAAAGCAGAGACATTACTTTGCTGACTAAGGTCTGTCTAGTCAAGGCTATGATTTTTCCAGTGGTCATGTATGGATATGAGAATTGGACTGTGAAGAAAGCTGAGTGCCGAAGAATTGATGCTTTTGAACTGTGGTGTTGGGGAAGACTCTTGAGAGTCCCTTGGACTGCAAGGAGATCCAACCAGTCCATTCTGAAGGAGATCAGTCCTGGGATTTCTTTGGAGGGAATGATGCTGAAGCTGAAACTCCAGTACTTTGGCCACCTCATGCGAAGAGTTGACTCATTGGAAAAGACTCTGATGCCGGGAGGGATTGGGGGCAGGAGAAGAAGGGGATGACCGAGGATGAGATGGCTGGATGGCACTACCGATTCGATGGATGTGAGTCTGAGTGAACTCCGGGAGTTGGTGATGGACAAGGAGGCCTGTTGTGCTGCGATTCATGGGGTCGCGAAGAGTTGGACACGACTGAGCGACTGAACTGAACTGAACTGAACTGATAGTTGATTTACAATGTTGTGTTAGTTTTTGGTGTATAGCAAGGTAATTCAGTTATGTGCATATATACATATATATTCTTTTCCACTGTGGTATATAATAGGATATTGAATATAGTTCCCTGTTCTATACAGTAGAACATTGTTTATTGATTTTATGTATAATAATTTGTATCTGCTAATCTCAAACTTCTTATTTGTTCCTCCCCGACTCCCTTTTTCCTTTGGTAACCATAAATTTGTTTTCCAGGCCACAGAGCACCATTTATGTAACAGTCTGAATTTCTATCATGACTTTAATTTTTAAGTTTGTTGAATGTAAATATAATAATGTTGTTATTAAGCAGCTCATTTATTAAATTTATAAAGAAACTTTCTCCAAAATAGTATACTTAGTCTAATCTATTATTTCATCTAATCTATTGTCTATTTTGACCCATATATTGCCTTTACAGAATTTTATTTTATAAAAATCTACATTATATATTTTCTAAACAGCATAATCCATTCTTATACCCAAGGTATTCCACTCCCAACATTCAGTTCCAAGAGATTTACAGAAATAACTCAATATTCATTACTTTGGGGTACATGGATGGTCTCTGGGTCCATGACAGCTAGTTAAGCAGGTCACTTCTGAGCCACTATTACATGAGTAGAAACTGCTTTATAATTATTGGGTAAGAGAACACTTTCATTATGGAGGGACATATGATTATTTCAAAAGCAATGGCTTTCAAAAGCAATGATCCCCATTCTCATAAATATTCTCAGAAATTCGGTATTATTTCCCTCCCTCTACCCTTTTGAAAAGTAGATCTCAAAGTGAGTACTGAAAAGCACTCCTTTGGTAATAATAACACCTCTTACTCTGAGTTAAAAGTTGGCAAGCAGATTTTTAGGAAGGCAGAAGCAGTAGTCATTATAAAATCATTCAGTCACTAATAAACTAAAAATAAAAATGACATTTTATTGGCCAAAAATAGAGGAGGGCAGATGTCTGAATAAAGGTAACCTTGTGGCTGGCACTAGATGGGCCATTTGGTTCTGCTGCCTTTTGGGATGGGGGTTGTGGTTCTCTAGTTTAGTGGTGCCTAGCACTGAGGTATCATAGAAGCATCAACAAAGCTCATCTACATGATAACAATAGATTTGAATTTATGTTAAGATAAAGTTTTTTAATTAAAAAAAGTTTTATTTTTATATTTTGATTGTTAGGTTAATAATGTGATTTTATTTTTTTTCAGTTTTTATTGGGATATAGTTTATTTACAATGTTGTGTTAATTTCAGGTGTAAAACAAAGTAAATGACCATCAACAGAGGCAGATATGATACCCATCTACAATGGAATATTACTCAGCCAGAAAAAGAACAAAATAATGCTATTTGCAGCAACATGGATGGACATGGAGATTGTCATATTGAGCGAAGTAAGTTAGACACAGAAAGACAAATGTCATATGATACTGTTTATATGTGGAATAACAAAGGAACTTATCTACAAAACAGAAAGAGAGTTACAGATGTAGAAAATAAACTTATCATCACTGGGGGGTAAAGAGGGAGGATAAATTAGACGATTGGGATTGACACATACACACTAGCACATATAAAATAGATAACTAGTAAGGACCTACTTGAGAGTCCCTTGGACTGCAAGGAGATCCAACCAGTCCATTCTGAAGGAGATCAGTCCTGGGATTTCTTTGGAAGGAATGATGCTAAAGCTGAAACTCCAGTACTTTGGCCACCTCATGTGAAGAGTTGAACCATTGGAAAAGACTCTGATGCTGGGAAGGATTGGGGGCAGGAGGAGAAGGGGACAACAGAGGATGAGATGGCTCGATGGCATCACTGACTCGATGGACGTGAGTCTGAGTGAACTCCGGGAGTTGGTGATGGACAGGGAGGCCTGTTGTGCTGCGATTCATGGGGTTGCAAAGAGTCAGACACGACTGAGCGACTGAACTGAACTGAACTGAAGGACCTACTGTTTTGTAGAAAGAGCTCTACTTAATACTCTGTAATGGCCTCTATGTGGGAAGAAGTTAAAAAAGAGCACATATATATATATACACACACATGTATACAAGACAGACCTTTTAAACAACCCTATCAACTGTTCAGTTGCTTACAGCCATATAGTCAGGCAGCTGTTCCTGTTTTGGCAGGGGGAGCCAAGGCAGAAGAGGTAATACACGTGCTTTTCCTGCTGCAGTAGGCTCAGACATATTCCCAGCAATTTGGTCCCACTGTTCTCATTTTTCTCATGTCACTCTATGAGAGTAAACAAAATACACACCAGGAAAGAAAAGAGCTGAAGAAGTTGCTGGGATTTCTAAGGAAGAAGAACCCAAATCTTTCCTGCTTTAGGCAAGAGAACATTTTACTATTAATGAAAAGAGATGGCTAAATTATAGCCCATCAAATTTCAAATACAGTTCCAAAGTATGTCTAAAAATGATCCAAAAGAAAACAAAATTCCTCCTGTTCTGAACTATAAATTCTGAAGGCTAATCCTGTTCTCATCTTATTCCTGTTTCTTGCTCTGCCCTAGAAAGGATTAGTGTCTAACATTAAACACATAATATACAATAAAGAACATAAATAAGGAACAATGTATGCTCATAAAATTCTGAGTTCAGGGCAAAAGGAGTGTAAGTTCTTAGCCCAGCAGATGAGTCTTACTGACAGTAACAAAGACATGTTTCTAACTCATCCATAGAAGATTCTGAAAATGTTCTCTAATATGTCTTGAGATGAGGTTTTGGTGGTGTAAAAATCTTGTGACTAATATGGCACATATTTTTTATTTTCCTCCTCTCTGGGACCACAGGATCATATTTAAGTATAGACAGAGGCAGAAGAGCATGTTTATCTCTTTTAGAAGTTATACATGTTACTATATTCTATTGTAAATGAACTGGAAAGAAAAATACCAAATGCCTTGATGCGGGGATCTGATGTTTCATATCCATGTATATCTATGTTTTCTTTTTTTCCTATTCTTTCATTTTTTGTGCCCCTTTTTTTTTTTTTTTTTTTTGAGGCTTGCCCTTACACTGCCAGATTACTTCTGGTGGTTGCAGCCCCTGTGACATTCCTTTGACCATCCACACTGTCTAGTTCAATACAAACTCCCAAGGGGCTTTTCTCCTACCAACATGGTAACTGATTGAATTAAAATGATGACTTCTGTTTTATGTCATAAAAACCCTGGAGTTAAAATGAACTTTTAGTCTTATAAATAACTCCTGATTATTAGGCAAATAGATATGTGTATTTCCCTTTCTGTAGTATAACTAAAAGCCCTGGAATTCCTAAGTTTATCTTCAGTTGTTATATTGAAACTGGACTAATGCTGTTCCTTAAGCATTTTTTTTCTCAATTCCAACAAGAACCACCCTAAAATCTTCTATGGTATATAACAGATCATAGCAGCCCACATGAAAGCAAATGCTCAAATGTTAAGGACTTAGTGAAAATCCAGACTGGGAAAGATCTGTGAGTTACATGAAGCTTGGGTGAATTCATTCAACTGAAGAATTTATTGCTGGTCCAACGGATTAAAGGAAAAGGAAAAGTAATGGTACTGACCCACTCAAGGGGCTTCAAGAATTTCAGGGTAGTCTCTTGGCTATCTGGAAACCTGGATTATTTGTTCTGTGAGTAAGTGAAGTTGCTCAGTGGTGTCCGACTCTTTGTGACTCCATGGACTGTAGCCCACCAGGCTCCTCCATCCATGGAATTTTCTAGGCAAGGGTACTGGAGTGGGTTGCCATTTCCTTCTCCAATTTGTCCTGAGCATGACCTAAAGCTATGCAGATCTCCAAGACACTCTTATCTTCTACTTCCTATCGTTAAAGTTCAGATTCTGGAGGTATTTTCATTATAAAGTATGGACAGGTTACACATGGGTTGAGAGCACATGATAGTTTAGAAACTAAAGTGTTGCCTTATTATCGGTCTCCCTTACAAACCTTGAAAGGTCAATATGCTATTATCTATGGCAGTTCATGGGGAAGTTGACATAATACTACTTTAATGATTCAGTTTATAAATGGGCCATTTCACTGGTAAAGTAGGGCAGACTCTAAGAAGCAGTTGAAATGGTAAATAGTTTTTGTTCCAGAGAAGAACCTTTTCTCTCTAAATCATTAATATTTCTTCACTATGTAGCTAAATCTCTATCACACTAGGTTGATACATAGTCTAGGAAGATTTTACTTAGAAAGTTCCAACATACAGTCTGCTTTCCACATCCACGGATGCTATTTTATGGAAGAATCTTGGACATCTGTGAATTTTGGTATTTGTGGGGGTCCTGGAAAGAATCCCTCATGGAGATGAAGGGACAACTATATATATGCATTTCTACCATAAAATGGCAACAACAATTCTGGTTGAAACATCATAACCTAAGCAAAAAGAAACACCTAACATATAATAAAGTGCATCACACACACACACACATATATATGTATATATCAGTTCAATTCAATCGCTCAATTGTATCTGACTCTTTGCAACCCCATGAATTGCAGCACGCCAGGCCTCCTTGTCCATCACCAACTCCCGGAGTCCACCCAAACCCATGTCCATTGAGTAGGTGATGCCATCCAACCATCTCATCCTCTGTCGTCCCCTTCTCCTCCTGCCCTCAATTTTTCCCAGCATCAGGGTCTTTTCAAATGAGTCAGCTCTTTGCATCAGGTGGCCAAAGTATATAGCTATATACACATCTTCCTTGACTTATGATGAGTTACATTCTGATACACCCATCATAGAAATATCTTAAGTAAGGAATGCATTTAATACACCTAGCTACTGAATGTCACAGCTTATTCCTAGTTTACCTTGCTGCTGCTGCTGCTGCTGCTAAGTCGCTTCAGTCGTGTCCGACTCTGTGTGACCCCACAGACGGCAGCCCACCAAGCTCCCCCGTCCTTGGGATTCTCCAGGCAAGAACACTGGAGTGGGTTGCCATTTCCTTCTCCAATGCATGAAAGTGAAAAGTGAAAGTGAAGTCACTCAGTCACGTCCAACCCTTCGCGACCCCATGGACTGCAGCCCACCAGGCTCCTCCATCCATGGGATTTTCCAGGCAAGAGTACTGGAGTGGGATGCCATTACCTTAAACATGCTCAAAACACATTAGCCTACAGTTAGGCAAAACTATCAAATGCAAAGCCTATTTTATAATAAAGTGTTGAATATATCTCATATTATGTATTGAATACTGCACTGAAAGTGAAAACCAGAATGGTTGTGTGGGTACATAATGGTTGTAAGAATATCACTCGTTTACCCTCATGACTGTGTGGGTGATTGGGAACTGCGGTTCACTGCCACGCCCGCCATTGGGAGAGTGTGTTGTATTGCATATCATTAGCCTAGGAAAAGATCAAAATTCAAGATTCAAAGTAACATTTCTACAGAATATATATTGCTTTTGCACCATTGTAAAGTCAAAAAATTGTTAAGTGGAACCATTTTAAGTCTGTCTTTAAAACCCACCAAGTCAAGACTGTGCAACAATGCTGTTGACTTCAGTTTCATTTTAGCAATTATTTTAGATTCCTCTTTTTGTACATAGAGGGGAAAATGACATCATATAAATGAAGCAAACAGGAAAGTGCAGAGGGCGAATGCAAGATGCCCATATACTGTCTACCAAGTGTTGCCAGTTGTGAAAGATTTGACACGCTAATATCCACTCATTTGGACTCGTTACTGAGACACTAAGAGCTTGATAGCTGGCAGGCATTACATTTAAGTGCGGTTACAGAGGCCCCCAAATATTGACAGAGTGCCAGATTCTAAGAAACTATTGATGTACACAGCCGGCCACAGCTCCAGACACCTCTCAGACAGAGTCTTTAAATGTCACAGATAAATGAATTTTCATGAAACTGGGAAAGAGAAAGGAAGGACAAGAAGAAAGAACACAGAATGGGAAGCAGGATAAGAAGAAAAAGAATAAAATCAGTTTTAAACCACTGACATAAAAGCATGTGGCATCTCATCTCTAAAGAGCCTTACAAAGGATGAGAATCAAGCCTTCTGAAGGCATTCTGTGTTACCAAATGCTAAATCACCTTGAATAATTTCATTGTGTTTTTAAAAAGTTAAGGGAGATACATGATAAAGAATAGCTTCAACAAACCATTTCTGAACAAAACATAGTTCAAATGTAAATATTGCAGAACTCAATGTTGCAAACTTCAAAATAAAATAAAGGAACATAAAATAAAATCAGAGAACCATAGGTACACGTAAACATCAGAACAACTTCTAAGCTGTTCTCTATGTATATTAGAGGTTAAAAGTCAAGGTACCATGAAATTTGTTTTTCGCCAAGGCACAGATGCATCCTCTGACAGTCTCCTTTCCAGAGTCCTACTGAAAGCAACGACACCTAGTGAGTTTATAACAAGACACTGAGGAATACTTTCCTTCTTTACCTCTCTCCCTGACTTCCCACAGAAAACATCTACCAGGGAAATAAACGGGGTAAGTTGACACACGATAACAGAAATGAGCCATGGTTATAACTAGAACAACCAAGTGTTCCTTAGAAATCATGTGTAACTCAACGCATTTTAAATGTAAATGAAGCTTTTTCACTTTGACAGTCTCCCATCTGCTGAGAGCGCCTTCCCTTGACCTTGATGCACTGTGTCATTAAAAGCAACCACATTTTCAGGATTAGAATAGTTAGAACACGGTTTGCTTGTGCATTTACTTCTCCGTATTAGAGTTGTGCAATCTCCACATTTTACATAGAGCAATCATGCCAATGCAAAATTCTTCCTCCTATTCAAAAGCACGTGGGTAATTATTTTTTTAACTTGCAGCAGTGTGGTTTTGAGAAGCCTCACTTGCCTTATTACTAGCATCATAGTAAGTCTTGATATATTAATGCATTACTTTTCTTCATCTGATTCCTTTTTGGGTACCAGGGACATTAGAAGTTACTTGAAGAATAAAGTTCCACAGCTCAAATACGCTAAAGGAGTTTTGTTTTTCCATCAACTTTTCAATCACTTCTTAGTGCTTTTCTTTTTATGATAGGAGATAAACTGAGTTCCTTCCATGAGAAAAATAATTATTTTCTGTGTTTTTGAAGTCTTTTATTTTGAAGACAAAATTAGCTTTAACTCAAGTGGAAAATGCTGTAAAATCTCAGATACTGTAATCAGTGACTGTATTAAAGCTCTCAAAAAGTCTGCCAATTTCCATGTGAGGCCACAATTCAGCCAGAATCACAAAGAGACATTCTCCACCTTACCTCTGGCCATTCTAACATTTTATACTGTAAAATTATGGGTCAAGACAACTATCTCTATCATGTTCATACAAATATGCACACACACACACTGTTATTTTTTTCTCTGTGACTGTGTAATAGGCAGAGAGAGATTTTGATTTACTCTAGGTTAAGGTCTAGCAAATATGTAAAAATGGGCATTAAAATTTTCTGATTATAAAAGTAGTGATAATAATCATCCTCAAATACTTAGCAACTAATTAAACACCTGTGGTATACCCCTACAAGGAATACCATGAAGTTGTTAAAGAGAATGAAGTAGGTTTATATGCTATATGACAAGATATAAGACATATACTGTATAGTCTCTCTTGTATGAATAACATGAGGACACATATAGGTACAAACTGGCATATACACAAACACTGTTTGTGGGGAGGATGTATGAGACATTTAAGATTGGAGGGATGAGGAGAATTTTACTTGATGCTGGGAAAGACTGAGAGCAAGAGGAGGAGAGGAGGACATGGTTGGATGACATTATTGACTCAAGAGATATGAGTTAGAGCAAATGCTGGGAGATAGTGAAGGACAGGTAAGTCTGCTACTGCTGCTAAATCGCCTCAGTTATGTCCGACTCTGTGTGACCCCATAGATGGCAGCCCACCAGGCTCCCTCGTCCCTGGGATTCTCCAGGCAAGAACACTGGAGTGGGTCAGGTAAGCCTAGTGTGTTGCAATTCATGGACTTGCAAAGAGCTGGACATGACTTAGTGACTGAACAATAGATATTTTTTCAATTACATGTTTAAAAATTAATGCCAAAGTGCTGGGAAGACTGGATAACTACATGTAAGAACAAGAAATTAGAACATTCTCTGTAACACCATAAGCAAAAATTCATTCCAAATATATTAAAGACCTAAATGTAAGACCAGATACTATAAAATTCCTAGAGGAAACCATATGCAGAACACTTTTTAACATAAATTGCAGTAGCATGATTTTTGGATCTGTCTCCTAAAGTAAATAAAATAAAAAACAAAACTAAACAAATCGGACCTAATTAAACTTAAAAGCTTTTGCACCGAGAAGGAAATCATCAACAACATGAAAAGATAACCTACTGAATGGGAGAAAATATCTGCAAATGATACAACCAATAAGGGATTAATATTCAATGTATATAAACAACTCATACAACTCAACATACACACACATACACACAAACCTGATTAAAACAAAAAAATGGGTAGAAAATTGAATAGACATTTTTCCAAAGAGCACATGTAGATGACCAATAAGCATAGGAAAAGCTGCTAAACATTGTTAATCATCAGGGAAATGCAAATCAAAACCACAATGAGATATCATCTCATACCTGTCAAAACGGCTATCACCAAAAAGAACACAAATAACAAATGCTGGAGAGGATGTGTAGAAAAGGAACCCTACTATGTTGTTGGAGCCACTGTGGAAAACAGTATAGAGGTTTCTCAAAAAACTAGAAACAGAACTACCACATGACCCAGCAATTCAACTCATGGGTATATATCTGACAAAAACAAAAAAACTAATTTGAAAAGATAAATGCATCTCAGTGTTCACAGCATTAGTCATAATTGGCAAGATATGGAAACAATGTAAGTGTCCATCAACAAATAAATAGATATAGAACATGTGGCATGTATATACATTACATGTATATTATATATGTGGCTACACAAAGTAGAATACTGCTCAGTCATAAAAAGAAAAAATTTTGCCATCTGCAGCAAATAATAGACTTGAAGGGCATTAGGCTAAGTGAAACAAGTCAGAGAGAAAGGCAAATACGGTATGATATCACTTATATGTGGAATCTAAAAAATGCAATTAGTGAATAAAACAAAAAGGAAGACAGATACAGAGAAAAAACTAGTGGAAAATGAGGTTACCAGTGGGGAGAAAGAAGGGGTAGGGGCAATAAGGGGTAGGGAATCAAGAGGTAAAAATGCTTAGTATAAAAGAAATTACAAGGATACATTGTACACAGGGAATGTAGCCTACGTTTTATAACTATAAATGGTTATAACATTTAAAAGCTGTGATTACTATATTATACACCTATAACTTATATAATATTGTATATCAACTCTATTTCAATTTAAAAATTAATGCCAATAAGGCTATCTGAGTACAAAGTTATGAGAGAACTTTTTCCTTGTTTTTCTCTGTATTAAAAAACAATATAGGAACTAAAAAAATCTTCAAAATAAATTATGTAAAAGTAATTCAGGTTAGTTATAAGAAATTTGAAAGCACTAAAAAAGCATAAATAAAGTAAAAAAAAAAAAAAAAAGCTTATAATTCTCTGACCCAACAGTAACCACTGTTGAATTTTCGGTGGGTTGTGTCCAGTTTGCAAAGTCTCTTCTCTGTTCTACTTTAGAAACTAAGAAGGATCCTTTTCATTCTTTTAGGCAGAGGGACACAAAAGAGTTTCAGGAGATGTTTTACTCTATAGCTTCCTGGACACCCTCCAATACCACACTTTTTTTTTTTTTTTTTAAATTTCTAGGACATTCTTGGAGCAGCATAAGCTATATGTGACACTTCCCAAAATTTCCCAGGTCTTCCTTCACCTGGTATTGCTCTCTGAAAAGTGGGATCCCTGTGCTACCTCCTGATCTCCACAGAGTTGGAGCTGAGGGGACCTCATGATGCCCCACAATTATTGAAATATTTGCACTTAAATCATTTCTGGAGGACTCAGAAATGCTCTGTTCTCCTGAACATACAGAGATGCTTCTCTGAAAAGTATCTGGCCTTATAAGATCTTGAAAAGTGAAGGAAGAACACAGACATAGAGGTGATATACATTTTTTTTTAAGCAACTGACCTAATGATTACAATACTTTTATTTGCTCAGGATTATTTTCTTTAAAAGGGTATTAACCCTCTCTGCCATGTAGACACCAGAGTATTACTGCTACTGTATACCCTTTAAGTACTTTATCCTCCTCTCAACAAATTTAAGCATCTTCCACCTTCATTGTTGCTGTTCTTGAAAATAAGAAAAGACTGACAATCATTATCTTTATTATGGGTAACGTCCATTGATTGCTTTCTGTGGTTTAGGCAGTTTACTTACAGTATTTCATTTAATTCTCAAAATACTCCTTTTGGTTATTATTATTATTCCTTTATTGCAGATGAAAAATCTCAGATTCAAGAATATTGAAAAACTGCCAAGTGTCACAAATCTAGTTAAGAAGCAGATGAAGACTCAAATCTATACCAGACTGACTTCAAACCTTACTAAAGATTATTTTCCAGATTAAATTTATGTGACTCCTCACTCACAGGTGCAAATCATGCCCAGAGTTTTCTTCTCTCTTCATTGTCTTTCTAAAACTCTGTGTGTATGTGTATGTGTGTGTGTGTGTGTGTGTGTGTGTGTGTGTATGTGTGTGTGTGTATGTAGGAGAGAGACAGAGAAAGAGAGCCTCAGATAAAATGTCATAAAATTTCTCTAGAACTCCATTTTCCTCACCTCTAAAATTGATAACATCTACCTCAGAGGTTTATTGTGAGGACCAAATGAGATAATATAAGTGAAAGCACTTAGTATACCTAAAATAAAACATCATCATTATTGCTGTACAAGTTTCCCTCCTTTGCATAATGGATGTGTTCTAGAGAAGGTGATTATGAAAATGTATAGGCTTAACTTCTATTATCAAATCACAGAGCAATTGCATTATAAAGTCATAGAAAAAAAGACTCATAACAGATTAGAGGAAGACTTGATGTAAGGCAGGGACTCGGGTAGAGGTTGGGTCTATGAATGTCATACTGGGAGCAGTCTGTATGTTGGCAGCACTTTCTAGATTCTCTTATCTCCCTCTCCTCAGCCTCCTTGGTCTAGTAATTTCTCAGCTCAGTTACTCTAGCAGTTTTCTGAGATGTTTTCCTTCTTTTCCTTTGTCTGGTGATGAGGCCCAATGGAATTTGTATGCAACAGTATTTCACCTGATGGCCCTATCTCACACATGATACAGAATGTTAGAAATTCCTTTAACCTGAGATTTCCAACTAAATTTGTTAGTGCCCTACTTTCTCTGAATGTTTAGTTATAAGTTTCAGTCATATGTATTAATAATATTTTTATTAGCTTCCTCATGTTTATTATTTTGAAAGGCTTCTGGGTCAGAAACTATGTCTTCTACTTTTTTGGAAACCCTACACTTACTAGTGAGTCCTATAAATAAAATGAAACTTTAAATAGTACTGACTTCACCTTCAAATCATAACTAAACCTGACTCTGGGCTTGGAGTGCTATTTTCTCCCTGTAGTCTCATCAGATATGAGTGTGTCATGTTACTAACTGAGGCCAAACTATATGCTCCCACAGTTCACTTCTAACAACTGGCTGCATCTCAGTACTTGCCTTTTCTTGAGGTACCAGGACTTATTGTCATATTGATGCTTTAATTTTCTCAGCACATCTCTTACATGTGGAAAATATTCAGAAAAAATGGAATTTTAAAAATAAACCATGTGCTGCCCAGATCTTAGGAAAAGCTGTGATGTTTGAAAGCATCAGATTCAACTAATCAAAGGCATGGAAGCCTTATTAAATGTATTATCTTTAGAGCTCAGGTAGGAAACAAGATCCAACCTCAGCATACCATTGGGTATGAAGTGAGAGAGGTCAGCAGATCCTGCACCCTTATGAGGTAGTTTAGACGTGAGTGTGGAGTCTTAGCCATTGGGCCACCAGGGAAGTTACGTTAGATACATCAGCTATAAGTATTCTTAATTTCTAAAAGGAAACCTTGTTTCAGGTTACCTTACACATGGAGAAGGAAATGGCAACCCACTCCAGGATTCTTGCCTGGAGAATCCCAGGGACAAGGGAGCCTGGTGGGCTGCCATCTATGGGGTTGCACAGAGTCAGACACGACTGAAGCGACTTAGCAGCAACAGCAGCACATATGAGAGCAGCTTGGAAGCCCCCAGACAGCCTCACTAGATCAATTCTAGATCAGTTCTAGATCAATTCAAACAAGGCTCATTAATATTTTATTTAATATTTTTCATAAGACTAAGGGATCTACTCAGGACCCCTTTTATTTTACTGCTTGTTCATTTTCCCACATCAGTCCTCTCTCCCCCCATTTTACCATTCATCCATTTATTCAGTATATAAAAATATTAAACACCTAAGGGGATGGGTATATAGATAGATGGTTGATAAACAGATCAATCAATCAATACATAGATAAATAAATAAATAGTAGATAGCTGGCTTGACAAAATATATGAGAAGTGACCTTAAGAAATGTAAGGAAAGAGATTTCAGATAGAAAATCCTTTAAACCAGGTATTAAAGGATAGATGGGATTTCAAAGCATGCAAAGGGAAGATAAATCATTTCAAGAAGAATAAATTGTATGAACAAAAAAGGTCATCATTGGGAAAAGCAAATCATTTGGTTCGTGAAAGAGAGTAGCAAGAAATAAACTGGTAATATTTAGGCAAATTAGGGCTATTTCACAGGGGAACTTGAGTGACAACCAAAGAGCATCACTCTGTTAATAAACTACATCTGAAGGAAGCTCAGTAAACAACTCAGAAGTACTATAATTTTAATAGACAGTATTTATTATATCACAGACTCTGAGGTTTGGGGTTCCATGGGGGAGACGCTACATTAGTAGTAGAGAAAAGGTCCTCATAGCTACTGAGTCTTATTTCAGCTAAGGTTCCACCTATTAAGATTAATCATATCACATGACTTAAAAAAGAATCTTACCAGCGCCTAATCACATTAACATTGGTCCTTCATTCTCAATAATAAAATGCAAGAATAGTAGACTGGGTTGCCATTCCTTTCTCTAGGGGGTCTTCTCAACCCAGGGATAGAATTCAGATCTCTTGCATTGGAAGTGAATTCCTTACCATCTGACCCACCAGGGAAGCCCAGTAAATTCTATAGCGTTGCCTAAAGGCTGATGAATCTGGCTTCAATGGGAGAGCTGAGTAACTTAGGCACATGTGAGATGTCTGTAGTCAAGTTTGACACAAGCTGAACTTGAATAGAGCTAATATGTTCACACATAATTTGTTACGTATGTTTAGCTCTGGTTCTTTCTATGATACAGAAGGTCATTTCAATGCATTTGGAACTTTAAGATATCCTCACATACCCTTCAAAGTTTATTGCTAAATGTGTAGGATCCTTTGACTTTAGTCATCCAAAAAATACCCCGTACCTAGTACTTCCTTTCCCGCATCTCTTTCTTGTTCTTTATAGTTCTTTCAATCCTCTGATATGCTTTATATTTTGCATGTATTTGTTTATTTTCTGCCCTTCTCCTCCAAATATTAGCACTTTGAAGACGAGTTATTATTTTTTGTTTTTGTTTTTGGTATGCGTCTGTTTGTTCACTGCTGTAATGCCAGTATTGAAGACAGATACTAGTTGAAAGACCACTTTTGAAAATGAAGGTAAAATATAGAAGTTCAGTTCAGTTCAGTTCAGTTCAGTTCAGTCTCTCAGTCATGTCCGACTCTTTGCGACCCCATGAATCGCAGCACACCAGGCCTCCCTGTCCATCACCAACTCCCGGAGTTCACCCAGACTCACGTCCATCGAGTCAGTGATGCCATCCAGCCATCTCATCCTCTGTTGTCACCTTCTCCTCCTGCCCTCAATCCCTCCCAGCATCAGAGTCTTTTCCAACGAGTCAGCTCTTCTCATGAGGTGGCCAAAGTACTGGAGTTTTAGCTTTAGCATCATTCCCTCCAAAGAAATCCCAGGGCTGATCTCCTCCAGAATGGACTGGTTGGATCTCCTTGCAGTCCAAGGGACTCTCAAGAGTCTTCTCCAACACCACAGTTCAAAAGCATCAATTCTTCGGCGCTCAGCTTTCTTCACAGTCCCACTCTCACATCCATACATGACCACTGGAAAAATCTTAGCCTTGACTAGACAAACCTTTGTTGGCAAAGTAATGTGTCTGCTTTTGAATATGCTATCTAGGTTGGTCATAACTTTTCTTCCAAGGAGTAAGTGTCTTTTAATTTCATGGCTGCAATCACCATCTGCAATGATTTTGGAGCCCCCCAAAAATAAAGTCTGATACTGTTTCCACTGTTTCCCCATTTATTTCCCATGAAGCAATGGGACCAGATGTCATGATCTTCGTTTTCTGAATGGTGAGCTTTAAGCCAACTTTTTCACTTTCCTCTTTCACTTTCATCAAGAGACTTTTTAGCTCCTCTTCACTTTCTGCCATAAGGGTGGTGTCATCTGCATATCTGAGGTTATTGATATTTCTCCCAAGCATCTTGATTCTAGCTTGTGTTTCTTCCAGCCCAGTGTTTCTCATGATGTACTCTGCATATAAGTTAAATAAGCAGGGTGACAATATACAGCCTTGATGTACTCCTTTTCCTATTTGGAACCAGTCTGTTGTTCCATGTCCAGTTCTAACTGTTGCTTCCTGACCTGCCTACAGGTTTCTCAAGAGGCAGGTCAGGTGGTCTGGTATTCCCATCTCTAGGAATTTTCCAGAGTTTATTGTGATCCACACAGTCAAAGGCTTTGGCATAGTCAATAAAGCAGAAATAGATGTTTTTCTGGAACTCTCTTGCTTTTTCCATGATCCAGTGGATGTTGGCAATTTGATCTCTGGTTCCTCTGCCTTTTCTAAAACCAGCTTGAACATCTGGAAGTTCACGGTTCATGTATTGCTGAAGCCTGGCTTCAAGAATTTTGAGCATTACTTTGTTAGCATGTGAGATGAGTGCAACTGTGTGGTAGTTTGAGCATTCTTTGGCATTGCCTTTCTTTGGGATTACAATGAAAACTGACCTTTCCAGTCCTGTGGCCACTGCTGAGTTTTCCACATTTGCTGGCATATTGAGTACAGCACTTTCACAGCATCATCTTTCAAGACTCGAAATAGCTCAACTGGAATTCCATCACCTCCACTAGCTTCGTTCGTAGTGATGCTTTCTAAGGCCCACTTGATTTCGCATTCCAGGATGTCTGGCTCTAGGTGAGTGATCACACCATTGTGATTATCTTGGTTGAAGATCTTTTTTGTACAGTTCTTCTGTGTATTCTTGCCACCTCTTCTTAATATCTTCTGCTTCTGTTAGGTCCATACCATTTCCGTCCTTTATCGAGCCCATCTTTGCATGAAATGTTCCTTTGGTATCTCTAAATTTCTTGAAGAGATCTCTAGTCTTTCCCATTCTATTGTTTTCCTCTGTTTCTTTGCAGTGATCGCTGAGGAAGGCTTTCTTATCTCTTCTTGCTATTCTTTGGAACTTTGCATTTCCTTTTCTTCTTTGCTTTTCGCTTCTCTTCTTTTCACAGCTATTTGTAAGGCCTCCTCAGACAGCCATTTTGCTTTTTTGCATTTCTTTTCCATGGGGATGGTCTTGATCCCTGTCTCCTGTACAATGTCACAAACCTCAGTCCATAGTTCATCAGGCACTCTATCTATCAGATCTAAAATATAGAAGTTGGTGAGCCAATACTAACTAGAGTGTGGGAAAATAAAGTTTCTATATAAAACTTCCGTCCAAAAATTCACATGCTGTATCATTTGAAAACATCATCAGCTAATGACTTCATGAACTAATTTTCTATAGAACATATTTTATTTTATTATTTTTTTCTTTCTTAATTTATTAATTGGTTTTGCCATAGAACATATTTTAAAATTTTATCTATTTGCTTTTTTTTTTTTTTAACTGTTTTTGAAATAAGAATTTCATTCTTTCCATTGACTGCAGATGGAAATCATAGCAAGGAGAGATGCTTTGGGGTACAGCAGATCAATTCAGGACTTCTGACTCCAGGGGCTAGGTTCTATGCACGATTTTATACCAGCTTGTAACTCATAATTAATAAGATTTTAGTGCTGAATTGCATAGGATACTAGAATTCAAACCAATAAATAATGTCATTAGCTTGTAGCCTCTGCTAGGACATGGCTTTCTTACAGAAACAAAGAAACAAACAGCAATCCAGAAAGAAGAAAGGTGAAGACCTTGAAAGGCTAAACACTGCTATTCTTAATTTTCCTTTTAAAATACAGATTGGCCTTTTCCTAGTAATTATATTGATGCTTTTGGAAGAAAATGAAAGCGTTAGTAACTCAGTCATGTCTGACTCTTTGTGACCCTAGGGACGGCAGCCCACTGGGCTCCTCTGTCCATGGAATTCTCCAGGCAAGAATACTGGAGTGGGTTGCCATTTCCTTCTCCAGGGGATCTTCTCAACTCAGGGATTGAACCCAGGTCTCCTGCATTGCAGGCAGATTCTTTACCCTCTGAGCCACCAGAGAAGCCCCTGGAAGAGAGGAATGAGATTTAGTATACAATGCAAATGATAGGCTTCCCCGGTAGCTCAGCTGGTAAAGAATCTGCCAGCAACACAGGACACCCTGGTTCCATTCTGGGTCAGGAAGCTCTCCTGGAGAAGGGACAGGCTACCCACTCCAATATTTGGGGGCTTCCCTGATGGCTGAGATGGTAAAGAATCTGCCTATAATGTGGGGAACCTGGGTTTGATCCCTGGGTTGGGAAGATTTCCTGGAGGAGGGCGTGGCAACCCACTCTAATATTCTTGCCTGTAGAATCCCCATGGACAGCGGGCTACAGTCCATGGGGTGGCAAAGAGTCAGACAGGACTGACTGACTAAGCACAGCACACACAGCACATGCAAATAACAGCAGGTCAACCATAGCTTATCAAGCTCTGGGAACATTATGGCTTTTCCTTCCTAGGTCCTCTTTTATTCTGAAAATATCTTTTGCATTAGAAATATTCAATAGATTTCATTTTCAATACAAAAATCTAAACTATCAAAGTGTCAAAAGAAAACATTGACAAATCCTTTCATAATCTTGGCAGGGGAAGGACTGTTTACCTGACTCAGTCTCTAGAAGCCATAATGGAAAAGATTGGTAAATCTGATTATATTAAAAGCAAAGTTCTGATGGCAAAAATATATATCTTATAAGCAAAGTAATTAAAAAAAAACAAACTGGGAAAAATATTTGCAACTCATATAGAAAAAAATAGCAATAAATCAATAAGAAAAAGATCAAGGACCTAATTAAAAGAAAAGACAAAAGGTAAATAGTTGCCTATAAAAAACAGTTACCAAAATCATTAAAACATATTAAAAGATTCTTGGCATCACTCATGATAAGGAAAAGGCAAATTGAAAATACAGTGAGATATCATCTTTTACTTATACAATTGGCAAAAATCCAAAATTTAAAAAAATACTACTTTGTTGAGGCTGGGAGTAAAAAGGCACTTTCATATATTGCCAATGGGAGTACTCAGCAATACAACCCCTGTCGAGATCCGTTTGGTAAAATTTCTCAAAATTTAAGATGCATGTAATCCTTTGACCAACAATTTTACTTCTGAGAATTTATCCTGCAAAAAATCTGCACATCTATGAAACGATTTATGTACAAGGTTGTTCACTGGAGCATTGTTTGAAATGACAAAAAATGTTTATAAATAGGAACCAGTAGAATAAACTATGATACATTTACATAATGGAATACTGTGCAACTGAATAAAAGATTAATGTAGCTCTCTATGTACCGGTATAAAAAGATCTCCAAGATACAGTGAAGAATGCAAGATTGAGAACCGCACTGAAAATGCATTGAAATATGTGAGATGGCTGATTCAAGAATAATCTCATATAAAAGTGAAAATGAAGTGTCTTAGCTATGACAAAAAGGTTCCCTTGCTCCCCCATCTTTTAGCCACTGGTGTAGCCAATATTTGGGCAAATGTGGCCAGTGTTCAGCATCCCTGGGACTCTATCACCTTGAATCATAAAATGCTCTAGGTTCTTCCCTCCCTAGCTCTTTAGCTTTCTTATGATATTATTAGACACCTGCTCCTTTCTAAATCCAATAGAGTTATTAGCAAAAATCTAAAATGCCATAAAATGTTTCAACCGTGAACTTGTTGGGACAAATCCCATCTAAAAGTCTGGCGTGATTCCCAATATGTTCTACTTTCCATGTGTTGAGTGGAAAAGATCTGGTAATCTACTTGTTACTATAAAAGAAAAAGAAAACACATTCCTCTAGGAGTCTATATGTATTACTGAAAATAATAGGTGTAATATATTTATCTGATAATATTTATCAAGATTCTAGAATGCTCAGGTGATGTCTGAGCACTGAAAGTAGCCATGAGGTTATTAACATAAGACAGAATATAGCATTAGGCTGATGATGTATGCTGAATACTTTGGAAGCTTATATAATCAGTGCATTATGATTAAGAATAAATTTAATAGCAGCAGCCTAATTGTTTGTCAAATAAGCAACACATTCATTCACTAGTCAGAAATTATAACAGTAGTCCAACAACCCATTTCCCCAAAGATTTCCTCATATTTGTAGTCAGACTGCTATTTGGAAGAACCCAGAGATCACAGGAAAAAGCAGGGGTTATACTCCTAAGTTTGATTTCCTATTTCCTTTGGGTCATTAGTTATTTTGGTAAACGGGTAACCAGTGGGTTATCCCTCTGGGTCAAAATGTCTTCCTCTGTGTTCTGTTATTTATTTTAGGCAATTATTTTAAAACAATGAGGTAGGTAGGTAGCGAGTATTGATTGATTCTTCATTAGGAAAACATCCAGTACATTCTGGGTATTTTGCGAACATTAAAGGTACAAAGATGAAGGATACAGTGCAGGTGTACATACCAAGTCGCGTCAGTCATGTCCGACTCTTTGTGACCCTATGGACTGTAGCCACCAGGCTCCTCTGTCCATGGGATTCTCCAGGCAAGAATACTGGAGTGGGTTGCCATTTCCTCCTCCAGGGGATCTTCCCAACCCAGGGATCGAACCAATGCTTCCTGCAGCTCCTGCATTGCAGGCAGATTCTTGACTGCTGAGCCACCAGGGAAGCCCAAAGGATACAGTGTGTGTGTGCGTAGTCGCTCGGTCAGGTCCGACTCTTTGCAACCTTTTGGACTTTAGCCCACTGGGCTCCTCAGTCCATGGGATTCTCCAGGCAAGACTACTAGAGTGGATTGCCATTTCCTTCTCCAAAAGATACGTACTTGCCCTCAAATATTTTGGTCTATTGTTGAGAATGTAAAATAAATATGCAAATAATTATAACACGGGGGTGATGCCTGCTATAAATGAGTTAAGTACAAATCACCATGGGAAAACAGAGGTACGGGACACTGACTTTTAGTGAGGTGAGGTGGAAAGGGACACAGGTAGAGGCAACAGAAAAAAATAATTTACAGAGAAAGGCAGAATATAGTCTATGGAGGGAACCGCAGGTGGCTCCAGACAGAGCTCTGGGTAGCATTTGGAAATAGCAGGAAATGAGGCTTCAGGGGTGGGTAGAGTTCACCCAGGTTGTGATGGAAGTACCACTTTAGATAACATGATCAGGGAAGGCTGAGACCTGAATGAAGAGAGTCAGCCATGCAAAACTCAGCAAGAAGAGCATTCCCTGCTGAGAACTGTACTTAGTGTACAGATAAGTCTATTCCAAGGAGTGGTTAGAGGGCTAGGGCTCTGATTCCTGGTTGTCAGAGATGAGCAGAACTATTCCAAATACTATTCCCCTGACTTTTATCTAATCTCATTTGTTGTCTCTGGAACCATGGCTCTTTCCCATCAATGAATTCATTCAGTCCCTGTAATCAACTCTGATTAGTGTTGTTTAACATCAATCTTTTCTACTTTTTTTCAAAGAAAGATACCAATCAGTTCTGCACACCCCTGCTTGTTAAAAGCAGCACCTCTCCTGCTGACTTACCATTCTCTTAATCAAAAGGGCAGGAGGAAGCAGTTGGGATTCACTTTTCTTTTTTTTTTTTTTTTTCTTTCAAAGTACACAAATGTCAACTTCCTCAAGGATGTTTGGCATAGCAGAGTTCAGTCATGTAACATACAAAGTCAACTTGATCAAAAGTTTGCAGGCTGCCCACTGCTGAAATGGAGGGAGAAAAGGAAACTGAGGATTTCTCTGAAGTGTGAATGAGTGCAGAGGCCACTGTCACATGTGTATTTACACTGAGGACATGCTGAGCCGACAAGGGAGCTCAGGAAATGTATACCTCTACAGCTATGCTTCTCTATCTGCACCTTTGAAACTCAAGCCACATTCTGTTTCCTTTCCTACTTTTATTGTTATCGCCAGCCAAGGACTTTTTCTTTAGCTTTGTAGCAACCCCAAGTCATGGACATGTATAGGTATTTAAAAAATTATTTTGACTGCCAGTCTTCCAATGTTTAGCTGAAGAGTATAACCATCCTTGCCCCCCTGAACTTGAAAGTGTCAACATGGAGAACACGTTGTTCATTCATTCACTCATACCTTCTCTTACTCTTTTAACAAAGCAGTATCCACCATGTGGCTGTCAATATGACAAAACCTTGTCAACAGTTCCCATGGAAGACACTTCTGTCAAAAGCAGAAAATAAATTTTCCAAAGAGTTTATTATTTTAGATTAAACCATAACTCAATTTGATTTCAGAATAGGTAATAAATCTGTAAACAATACTTAGGGATATGTCTAAACCTGAATACACATTCCCATTAAGCTCAGAAGTCATCATATATGGTCCCAAACAAAGTTGAAGAAGTTATTTCATGTTTGTAACAATGTAGAGCTGGTATAGTTCACAAAGAACATTTTGTGCAAGCTCATCATTGTTATAATGTGAAAAAAAGTGACAAGAAGGGGCAAGGTCACAGAGCTCTGAGTTCCAGCCAGAACTAGAATTCAAGCTCCAAATTCCTAACCTAAGGACTTTTATTTCATTTATTAGGTAGGTCTGAGGGATGGTGAAAAGAGGGATACAAAGTCTTAAGGTCACTGATATGGAGGGACAAGGAGAGACAAAAGATGCTAAAAAATCACTGGCCTAAAGAAAGGCTCTGCTTTACTTTCTTGAAATGCCTCTCAAATCTTGGGAAGAATATAAGAAGTGTGTATATAAGATCATCATTCCCACCTCTTTATACGTTCTGAAAAAAATCTCAGAGCAGTGTTTTCCAAAATTCCTTGATCATAAGCATCAACTGGGTTTCTTGCTTCAGATACAAATGCCAAGGTCACTCCACGGAAGTTCCTGATTCTCTAGGTCTGGCTTGGGGGAGGGCGGACCCAAACAATGGGTATATTTCATAGGTGACTCTGATGATTCTTAGGATCAGGGATGTCTGGGGAAACAATGTCCTAGACAAACCTTTGCCACAGCAGCTAGAAAATTCTTCATTCCTAATGAATTGTCCCATTTCAATGTTTCTGTTGTGCCTTTTAAGCAAGTGTAGGCGGAGAAGGCAATGGCAACCCACTCCAGTACTCTTGCCTGGCAAATCCTATGGACGGAGGAGCCTGGTAGGCTGCAGGCCAGGGGGTCGCTAGGAGTTGGACACGACTGAGTGACTTCACTTTCACTTTTCACTTTCATACATTGGAGAAGGAAATGGCAACCCACTCCAGTGTTCTTGCCTGGAGAATCCTAGGGATGGGGGAGCCTGGTGGGCTGCCATCTCTGGGGTCACACAGAGTCGGACATGACTGAAGCAACTTCGCAGCAGCAGCAGCAGACTCTCATAGCAAGCCATGAACTTACAAGTTCTTTAACATGACTTTGATACATGTACAGAGTTTTAAGGGCTTTTAGCAACAGCGAAAGTTCAAACAGGGTTCTTACCTAGCTCATTCTCATAGAAGCAGCAACTCTCAACTCCCACTTATCAATCCCTAATTTATTTTTGTAAACAAGCTTTTGCTCAGGCAACATATAATAGAGTATAGGAGTCCTTTTTATTTTTTTTTCATTTTTAGTTCACTGTCTGTCTGTCTGGTTGATCAAATTAATTTCTACCCTGCTGAAGATGATATTCAGAAAAATCAGCCTGTCTTTGCATAGATATTAAGAATAATAATGAGGAAGGCATATGAAATAAAAATGACTAGGAAAAGAAAGTTCTACCTTTGAACCCAGTCCCTTTTCTCCTATTCAGTGAAAACATCTGTCATATATCTTTTTGACATATAGAAACAGGCCCTTTTCATATCATCTCTCCTCTCTTGATAAGACAGTCTATTTCTTTCTAAATTCTCCCTGAGACTAACTCTCCTGTTTTCCTACCTACATTTTAGAAAGGCAAAATCAGCAAACGCTGTCTCAAATGAGCTCACTTCTTGTATCTTTCAGTCAGACTTTTGTTAAATGGATAAATGCACAGACCCACTAAAAAACCCAAAATACGCCCATCACTTCTTTTACAATAATGCCACAATCTGGAGGAAAAGTGAATTTTGGGGAAAAGAACAGTCCACGTCCTCATATAAGCATGAGAGGAGGGGCAGTGACTATAGAGATCTGTTAGTTGCTGTTGGATTGTAGTTATATTAAGAATTGCACAGTTTCCTTTATCAAATTAAACTGGTAAACAAGCCTAGATAAAAACACATGTTTGCTTTGATTGTTTTCCTCAGTTCTACACAAAGTAATCATAAATTCAGTTTGCCATCATTAGTATGTTTTCAGTTTTTGGGGAAAATATCTTTTTCCTCACAAGGACTATTCATACCGAGATGATGAAGTCCACAGTCAATGATGTATGTAGTTGTGGGGGTGTGGCAGCTACTACAGTAAGCACCTAGTTTAGTAGACTATTAGAATTAGGAAGCTTGATGCATGGCAATTTTTCCTATTGGGAGGGAGCGTGTCTCCTGAGTGGGGCAGAGGCTGAGAGGCAGTGAGTGGTACAGCCTGCAGCAGGAAATACACTTGACAGGCAGAATCCAGGAGCATCAGACAGCAATACAGTGCCAGGAGACAGCAGAAACGTGTGGGCCCTTGAGGCACGATCGAAAGATGATCGATGGTGGGTGACCATGGTTTTTAAGTGTCCATCCTCAACAACAATAACCTTGGCCACTGCAACACTGGTAGTCAACATTTAAAAAAATCTCTCTAATTATGTCGGTGACCAGACTAACTGCCCAGGTTGGGCTGGAACAACAGCTAACAAGCTGCCCCTAGCCTCCTCCAGGATTCAAATGATGAAGCCACAGCAATCACAGCGGTGGTCGCAGCAGCAAGAGCACGGCTTTGACCTGCAGTTCTTGCCCATCAAAGAGCTGCGACCTGTCTGCTCCCACTGACAGGCAGATAAATACAGAGATCTGTTGGCAAGTACATATTTATGTGTAGCTACAGCTCCTTCATCCAGACCTACGGAGAATGCATAACAGCTTCCAGTGGTGTAACACTGCACCCACTAATGGGGTGAGACCCATTACTCACAAATGGGTGAAAAGAAGCATCAATATGCAGGTCTTAACCCCAGTTTGTGGGCAGAAACCTGTCATTCCATTGCAGGCCGATAGGTCTCCTATTCAGACAGTCCTTGTTTAATTTTCCAAACACCCTTCCTCTAAATGGTGCCACTCTATGCTGTGCAGACAGACAGGTTTGACAGGCAGAGCCATCTATTTCACACTCCCTATGCCAACTGCTGGGAAAAATTAGTCTCGGTAAGTACCCGGGATTGACTTGCTGGGGAGGCAAACGAATTTGGCACTTAGGAGGTATTATCCATATCAGAACTTGGGATGTAAGCCTCACAGAGGGTTGTTCCTATTCAAAATGCATGAAGTCAAGAGAGTCCAAAAATGTGTACTAGTGGCCTACTTCAGGGCATATCCTATGCTGAGACCAGAAGATAAAGAGAAAAGCAAGGCATGGTCTTCTCTAGAAGGAGTTCTGTGTAGGCAAGAAAAGGCAGTCCCTTAAAGAGCCATAAGATGAAATGGGGCACTTGTCCTAGGAATGGAACACAGCAATGTGTACATATGATTCTTGGCCAATAAAAAAGTTGAATACAGATGTGATATGCTGGCCAAATTGTTACCCTTCAAGAAATGTCAGAACTGTCCAAAGAAAGGCCAATTGAGTCCATGACTGATAATAATGGCACACAGCAAGAGACAAGTTAATGAGCACCATTTCTTACAAACAAGTACAAGGATACCTTTGGGATCTCTGAGACTGTTTAAGAGTAGGACAAAGCTTGGGATGTTCTTGAAATCTCTGCTAACATAGAGTCTTTACTGAGGCTTCCTTTTGATGTTGATCTGGTTTAACTGCATAAGGAAGGGAGAAAATGTGGGGAAAGGGTTCAACCACTATTTCAGGAGTTAGATAGTGAAAGTTAAGAGCTATATAGTTGAGAACAGTCCTCTAGAATCTCTCTGAGCAAATTAGCATGCTTTGATATGCAGGATTTCCCACAAAGTCTTGCCTATCAGGAACCATAAGTATGAACCCAAAGGAGTCTGGGTGTCCCCTGAGTTTATTCCCCAAGGAGTCGAACTTCTAGAGCACATTACATTGTTCAGGAATATAATACAATTAAGCCCTTACTGATTAGAGGCTTGAATAAGCCTGAGGGTCCATTCTCCATACTGATCCTGCCTTATAAGTAGTGATGGACTTCACTAAAAAAGCAAAGAGGATCCCACTTTTAGGAGACACTTTCCAGTTAAAGTTATGGCAGGACTAGGGTTACAGTTGGTAGGAAAGAGACATGGAGAGTGCTGTTAATGTTTTTAAAAATGTCCCTTTCCTATTTTCACAGTCATCCTGTTTTTCGAGTTTTGGTTGCTCAACATCTGAGTGACCATAACTGCCTCTCAGTTGGCATCTCTGACTAGTCTTAACCCCCTCAGTCCACACTGCACATTATAGGCAGGTTAACTCTTATAACACCGCTTTCATTTATTTTTGCTAGCCTCACTAAAAAGTGTCAGTTATTCAGCAAATCCGTATTGAGTTCTAACTGTGTAACAGTCATTGTTCTCATCAGTCATATAACATAGATTTTAGACTTCACCTGCCTTTTTAAATTCATGTCCTAAAAATCTTCAGCAACATGGATCTCATTTCTAATTTCATTACTTCCTATACATATTAACTTCATTCCCATTGCTGTGCCTTCTTTCAGGTTAATTTCTTTTTCTTTTTTCTCCCTATTTCTTTGTTATCTGATATTACTTCACTGCATTCCATCTTCCCTTCTCTCCAAAGCACCCTTAAGTTTTCAACCTTCAATGCCCAGCTTTTATAGCTACAGCTAAAGTTCTCCCTCCACTGTCAAGCCTTCCATATACCATTAGAAGCCACTTGAATGGGAATTCTCACAGCACTTGCTGCCTTTCTTTACTGCTCATTTTGGTGCATAATTACAGGCTAGTGATTTCTACCTAATTAGCTTTAGGATCTAATTACTAATCTCTGCAATAAGATTATACAAACTAGAAGCTCCTTGTAAGCAGGTATGGTTCTGATGATGGTGACACTTGTAATTATTGTGAGACATAATAATTAAGTTTAGCATCATACTTGCTTCTAAATTTAAATTGTACCTCTTCTTTTAAAAACTTTTTCTCTCTTTATGAATCCTGTCAAGAAAAAAGGTAACAAAAAGAGGAACACAAATACATTAAAATGTAATGGCAAGTGATATTTACCAGTTGCAATGATGTTGGATTTTGCTGTTAGTTTCTCTCCTTTTGACACGGATATTTACTATTATATGTACTCTACACTAATGCCAATATTGCCTAATTAAATTTTATATTAATTAAGTTTTGGATGGTAGCATCAGCCTAGGGGTAGAGCAGGTATAGGGCAAGTGAGACCAGGTTCAGGATATCAGATCTCTGAGATTCATCAAGAGGCTAAGATAAGGACATTGTGGCGGCATAATGAATGGTTCAACACATGGTCTGCCAAGGTGGATGAATGCTGTTTCTTACAGATAGGGCTATCAGGTTTCAATTATGATTGAGGCAAGCATATTTTTCTCAAAATATAATCAATATAGAAAAGGATATGTGAATATATGACATGAAGAGCAAAATCAAGGTTAGAACCAAGGGTATCAGATTAAAATACAAGTGGATAATACATCTTGTAAGATTAAAGTTCAAATTTCGAATGGGAAGAAGGTACAGGCAGAGGCATAATGAACACAGTTCTGAGGATACTGTCTGTGGATCCACAAAGGAAAAATGAGGAGGGTAAGACAGGAGAGTAAGCCTACTGTAGTGACTGGATATCAATATTGAGAGTTTCAAACTAGGCAAGAGGAGAAAAATAGCTAGCAGAGTCTGGACTGGAAGACAGAATAGTAACATTGAAATTAACATATAGGTGAAGCTTAAGCCCAAGGCTGAGGTAAGCAAGCATTGTTAATTGGACAGGGTGTGTGCAAGCGTGTTTGCCTGTGTGTATTTGTGCATGCACACACATGTGTAGGTATTTCCCTGACATGTATTAACCGAGAATATTAACATTCTTCTTATTCTATAGCAAAAGAATAAGTGATGAAGACCAGGATGATAATGGTAATTATAATAGCAGCTAATGTTTATTGAGCACTTACTGTATATACCAGTAAAACATATAAATATTTTACATTTATTGGACAATTTACTTTGCATAATAATTTTATGATGAAGGTATCATCCTCATCTCCATTTTAGGTACTAAGGAACTAAGGCACAAGAATGAAATAGCATCCCTAGGATCACACAGCTAGTGACTCAGAGACCAGAGAGTGACCCAGACCCGGAGAGTCTGCCCTCCTAATCACTCTGCTGTGCTGCCTAAATCCAGAACAACAGGAGAGTTGTACTTCCTCATGATGGGGCTTATCTACGTCTACATAATCTCTCCTTTTTTATTCCCACAGATATAGATGATTTGAGGATACTCTTACTAAGAACAGTAGCACTTCTCAGAAGTGTGACAATGACATATTATGTTGTTCAGGAATATAATGAAAATATTGTGGTAACAGATGAGAGAGATTCAGCTCTTATAGACTTTAATTTTTAATTATACTATGTAACCAACAAAGAAATATTGTGGTGAAGCAGCAGCAGAACAATAATCAGGCTAATAGGGAAAGTCAAACTTTAGTCTCTGCCACTAACTGTGGGTCCCACTATCTACCTCTCCACCCTCCATTCCTTTTCAGGGTGATATAAGGGTTTATAAGATGACTGAAAAACACATTTTGCCTTATGAGGAGTCAAATTCTATTACTATTGTGGATTTCTGAATCATGATAATCCTTTGGGAATTTGTATTTAAGGCAGTATGTAGATGGGACTTGGGACTTTCCTCCCACGTCCAGGAAAGAGAGTGACCAAATAAAATGTTAGCCATCATGACTGATAAGTTCAAACTCCAATGTCTAATTCTGTAGTGGCATCTCTGGACAGAGTTGATAGTTAACATGGGGGCACAAACATTTTCATTAAAAACCAAAGAGAAACATACATAACTTTGAATCTTCCCTTGTTGGTCTCCTAGATCAATCCCAAAACATCACCTAACAAACATGATGACAATTTGCAATTTTATTTAAATTTCTTTAGTATATAAACAATTCAAGTCAATTATTTTGGCTTCCAATTTTCAGCTCGACTATATCTCAGGACAGAACGGACTCCTTAAACGTCTAGGGAATCATTTAGATGTGGGGCATTGTATCATCTGTACCTTACTGGCTACTACTCTAACTCTTCAGTACTAGTATTTTCACAAGTGAGCATGGGTCAAGGCAAAGAGAGGAAAGAATGGGGCAAATACTTACAAGCTGTAATCCCTGTTGTACAGGTAGGTCTAAAGGTCCCTACTTTTCTAGCCTCAACATGCTGGAAGACTCTGACCTTAAACAGAATAGGGAATGTCTTCAAGTAGGAAAACCAAAACACCTGTACTCTGAACCTGTTGGAGAGTTTCTGGCCCTTTTTTAACATTTGACCTTCAATGAATAATACAACTGCTTTTAGCCCTTAGCTCACACCAGTTGCAAAGGTGACAGATACCTGTCATATTTTAGGACAGCTTATCACCTTAACCCCTGGAGTGATAGAGTATTTATAGACACAAAGATAGAAACATAAAACACATATGTATAGGCAGGAGTTCCTTGGAGGTGGCGATTAGGACTAGGCAGTAATTTTAGCTTGAAGTTCCTATGACTTAAATAGCCACTTGAGCTCTGCTCTCACAGTTTACGATGTCAATAGAACCCCTAAATGAAATTACAGCCTTCTGATACGCAGCAGGATATCTTTCTTTGCCATGCAATATACACGGCCAGGAGAAATTGCTTTGTACATGGAGTTTCACTAAGGCAGAATTTATCATAAGGCTGCTCTGCTAAAATATCATTAGGCTGTTATTCACTGGATAACACATCTAATGACTCGGGGTGCACTTGATAGCCATGTTTCAGTGAACACACATGCACGCCCTGATGTGAACTGGGCACTCCAGTGCTTCAAAGCACTATCGATTTCAATTCTACCATAATTTACACCTGGCTTGTTTTGCCAATAGTTTGAACCCATGCTAACATTGGAACATACACATACAAGTATTAGAGGAATCAGAAATGAACTGTGTTGCAAAATGCATGCTGCAGACTTTCCAGGATTCTGCCTTTATCATCTCCCTTAATGCTACTTAAATATCTTATACTATTTTCTCTGTTATGTTTGTACATTTCTTCTGTTAGCACTGTCCATTGTTGATGGTGATAGTAATCTCATATTTTTACACACTGTGGGTTACTTCCAGGGAAGGAACTGGGTGCTAGTCATCCTGGTTCCTCCAACATCTAGCACAGCACTTGGAGCATAATAGTTGCTCATAATAATTTTGTTTAAGTCTCTTCTTCCATTCTCTGTTCCATAAATGTGGTTTACTCCAGGGGTTTGCTCTCTTTTGCTTTCTACCAATACATTTTCCTTGAGAAAGGTCCATTCTTTAATTTTAACTATGACGCTGAAGCTGACGCTTTAGATGACTGCTGAACTTAAGTCTACTCCGGACCTATCTACCACTTCCCTGACTAAATCCAACAGCCTACTAGGCATCAGTCTGGATGTTTCCCCAACATCTCAAACTGAACACATTCAAAGACAAATTTATCCCCTTCCTCCAGCCTACAAGACCCATTCCTCCTCCTCATGGCTATCTTGCTTAGTTGTAGAAGGCAGAAACTTGGGAGTAATCCAAAATTCCTTTCTCTTGATGCCCAGCCCAAAGGTTATTAAGGTGTGTCCATTCTGCCTCTTATCTCTTGAACGTGTCTCTTCCTTTCTATTCCCATAGTTATTGTCCTAGTTCAGAGCTTCATTGTGTTCTGTCTTAACAATTTTAGTTGCCTCCTAACTCATTTTTCTGTCTCTCTTCTCCCATTCCTCCAATCATCCTCCACCCTGCTGCCTGGGTGATCTTCTATAACACAATTTGATCATTAACCTTCTCTACTTAAAACTTTTAAATGGCTCCCCACATACCCTAGGATGAAGTTAAAAGTCTTTGCGTGGCAATCAAGACCCAACAGGATTGTTCCCTGCCTACATCGATAGCATAATTTCTCCACACTCCTCTACTGAACGTTAGTGATACTGGTCCCCAGCTCTGCTATGCTATTTCCTACTGAAGTGTCTTTGCCCCTGCTGGTCCTCTTACTGAATGTCCTTCCTCCCTCTGACCATTTGGGAAAATCCTTCAAGGCTTAGAAGGGATTTATCAGCTCTTTTATGAAGCTTTTCCTAACTCTACCACAAAGTACATTCAGGTAAACTTTTGCTATTTTGTGCCTCCAAGGTTCCTGGAGCATCCTTCAGTTATGATTCTTAGCATATGGCATTATCCCAACTTGTTTCCCTATCTGTCTCTCCACCAATGAGCAACTTGAGGTCAAGTCTTTTGATTTTTGTATTGTCAATGACAAGACCAGAACTTTCACAGCAGCATACAGAGGCCTGCGTGCTCAGGCTCCCACTGCCTCTCCTGTCACGTCTACCACTCTGCTGCCTGCCCATTCTCATCCTGCTACAAAGACCGCCTGTTACCACTCAAACTTGCCTGACACAGTCCTGCCCAGGGCCTTTGCCCTTGGTAGCTGCGGATCAGAAATGCCTTTGCCTAGATATCCACAAGACTTGCTTCTTCACCTTTCTCAAACGTTGTCCCCTTAGGGAGGCGTTCTGTTTCCATTATTTTAAAATCGCAACCTTAGCCCTCACACAACCTCTTTGTCTTTCTCTCTCTTATTTCACTTTTCTCCATAGCACTTACCAGTGCTATCTAACATACTTTGTATTTTACATATGTACCTGTTTGTCATCTTTCTCCCTTGCCTAAAATTCAAGTATTTTGAGAATAGAAACTTCTGTTGGTTTTGTCTACTGTAGTATCCCTAACCCTTGGAAAAGCCCTAGGTTCACAGTATGTGCACCTTAATAAATACTTATTAATAAATGAATCAATCTTAAACTGCTAGAACAACACCTGACACAGAATATGGTTCAAAAGTGTTTCTTGCATTAATAAGTATATGAGTGAATGAATGAATGTTAAATCTGCATTTAATGAATGTAAAGAAGAGACAGTCTTTGTAATCTGATCCTGATAACAATGCTGATAAATAAGTCAAATGGGTACTATTATCCTCATTAGACAAATGAAGTAAATGAATAAGGTTAGGAGCCTAAGTTAAGGCAATGTGGGTAGTTGAAGCTTTGCTACTCTTTTTCAATTCACTGTTAAAAGGAAGAGACTTTTTTTTGCACTCTGTTCATGATCTATGTCTAACATTTATTACACTATTTTGGTTCCTTTTGACTAGGAAGGCAATTAACAGGAGATGCAAGGTGCTAACACTTTTTATTACAATTTGTGTCTTTCCTTATTAGGTGCTTTTCATAAAAACGGATCCTTTTCTTTCATTTTCAAAAGTGGATTAGGCACTCATACAATTTTGCCCCTCAGAGTTGTTTGTACATGACTACCCAAGAGGGCATCATGCTACAAATCCTGCCAGAATGAACTGGAAGGTGAGTGTGGCATTTGTAGATTGAAAATGAACAGGTTGTTTGGTGCCAAGTTTGAGCTAATGGAGATGTCCTCTATGTGTTAACACCCAAAGGAGAACATATTCAACAACAAAACATTTCAGTTTTTGGCATGTCTATGGAGAGTTAACTTTCCATTGTTCAAGGGTTAATTATCCATTATGTGAATCATTTCTCTTTCTCCCTCTGGCTGCTTACATCTAGGAATTCAGTTTACTAGAGAATAAAGGGGAAAAATAAAAAGAGAAGGAAATAAAACCAGTACATTTCATTTATATATATTAGAAGCTCTAGAAAAGAATTCAATGTAGGAGACAGAATTAGATGTAGCTTAGTGATTGCTAAGTTGATTGACCATTGATGACAGATATCATTAAATTTCACAAGATATTTTGGATTCTTTTAATTATTGTTTATTAGGGTCAGTTTGTTGTATATGAAGTTAGTCTCTGGATGTTATTCATGTCAGCAGGGTACGGTTTAGGGTGCTGGAATGGTTCCCTCTCCTCCGATGTGTCCAGAGCACCAAATGTGCCCTAGGATGCTCCAGCTTACTGATTGAAGAAGATCCCACCAATTTCTTTATGCATTCATGAGAAACAATTGCACTTGGGTATTGTCGGTTACTATTTGCCTAAGACAGGGCATTTAATTAGTACTTGTTAAGCCTGGAAAATCCCATGGATGGAGGAGCCTGGTAGGCTGCAGGCCAGGGGGTCACTAAGAGTTGGACACGACTGAGCGACTTCACTTTCACTTTTCACTTTCATGCACTGGAGAAGGAAATGGCAACCCACTCCAGTGTTCTTGTCTAGAGAATCCCAGGGATGGGGGAGCCTGGTGGGCTGCCGTCTATGGGGTCGCACAGAGTCGGACACGACTAAAGCGACTTAGCAGCAGCAGCAGGAGCAAGATAGTGGAAATGACTGGGCAGCCTGTCCTCTTGACTCTTTCTTTACTGTGTTGTCTGCTGCAACCCTCTCCTGTCTAGTTCATGGGTATTCATAGCTAGTCCTCATGCCTTTCCACATCTGATGTCAACCTGAGCTCCTTAGATGTTGAGTTTGAGGAGAGGAGGAACCACTGACTGACTATAAGCAAATACTGACAAACTGGAGAAGCTTTTGGTCAATATGATACTTTACAGGTGAGTTTGGTACTTTCAGACTGCAGGAGCAGACCAACCTAGGTATTTGGCACCCTCATGAGTCCCAGGAAATAAATGGAACTACCGCATGCTCAAGACTCCATATCCCATCAGAAATTACTTGGGCATTGTGGAGATTAGAAAAGCTACCTTGGCAAATGATGCCATCAGCTAGTTGGAAGATCTAATATGGGAGTTGAAAGGATTCAGGTATAGAAGAATTTATTGATTTGTTTTCTGGACGTATTTCTTCCTTATGATTAGCAATATGTACTCAGTGTCAATACACTGCCATACAGATATCATCCATCCATTCATTCATCACCTAGTCATTGATCCTCCACTCAGATTGAGGCAATTCGACATTGGTTGGAAGGGAAATAAATAAACATAAAATGTAGCACCTGCCCTCTAACCACTTGTAGTTTCATATGTATAAAAAAACTTCAATACAAAGCAGTATATGATGTGTCAAATGAAAGCTACAGATTTTTAAAATGCAATTAATGTCAGAAGGGAAAGTTCACTTTTAATCTAGGTTTTTACAGAAAGCTTCAAAGAAAAAAGTGTGACTTCACAAGGATATGTCTTGGCTGGGTATCTTGAAAAGGTATCTGGGAAATTATAGTTGCTGATGTTGATAGGTAAATACAGCATCAAAGTATTTAATGTACAACTAAATCGCTGAGAAACTAGAATAAACTGGGTCATTTGGATATAAATTCACTCTTACAAAATAAAGTGAATCATTAAATATATTATGAATTTTCAGATAATTAAAAGCACCTTAATTTCTTTCTACTTAATTTTAAACTACTTTATACATATAGCAATTAATATTTTGAAGTTGTACATAAATAGAATTTAGGCTCATAATTTAACATGTGTGTTTGATGAAGGATAATTACCAATCTTATCAGCTAACCAAATCTTATCTGTTGCAGATACTGTTCATAAATATTTGTGTAAAATTTCTGTGTTGTCAGTGTGATAGAACGTCAACTACATTTCACTTATGGTTAATTTGTAAAACGTTTGATTGAGTTTAGAGGCAAGTTAACCTAAGGATTTGGTTATATTTTTAATAGCTGAATATAGGTATGTTGCCTGGAGGAAGAAATGGCAATCCACTCCAGTATTCATAGAGGAACTTGGCAGACTACAGTCCAGGGGTCGCAAAGAGTTGGACACAACTTAGCAGCTGAGCATGAGCACAGGTATACTGAATACAGATTATACACAAGATAACATACATATATAATCACATGATACAATGAGTTGATGCCTTCTTCCTAATGTTTAAAAACAGGTATCATTTTAAAGGAATCACATAAATAACAAAAAACATTTCTATATAAATAAGAAAGAATAATTTCTTATTGAGATAATAATAATTCTGTCATTTAGAAATGCTATTTGAATCTATTTGTGACTGCCTAATTAAATGAATATAACACATGGGAAGTGCTCACAGCAAAAATGCACATGCAGGAAAATAGACATTTTATACCATGCATCTTCTGAAATGAAAATAAAATTTTTAGAATCAGCACTCGGAAAATTGAATTATCAATAGTACATTATGGAGGTTTATAACACAGGTTTTGAAAAGATCAGGTAACTATCTACAACCATTTCAATGGAAAGAAATACATCATTATCTTGCCTTTCTATCAAAGGTGTACTGATCAAACTCTAACTTAAATACTCCAACTCAGCCATGGAATTCTTTCTTCCACAGCCACATGGAACTCCAGGTCTTGGCAACAATAAGGAAAATTTCTCTGGCAGGTTATCTTTTAAAAATGTCATCTTGGGATATAATCTTAGATATTTGTGTTTACCTACTTTCTGCTTAAATATGCTCACAACATTTTGTGTACAAGCACAGAGGATTTCAATAGTAAAACTTTTCCTAATGTTAGCTATCCAGCTCACCCTGAGTGCAGTCCTAGTAGATATCATCTCTACCAGAGATAACGGACAATTCTCCCAGGAGTCTGTGGAGCCCAGGTGTTAACTGTGGAAGGCACAACCTCACATAGGTCTTGGTAGTAATGGATAAAAGTGAGTTACACTTATATATCACAGTTTAAAAAATTTTAACACTATTTTCCCTTTCAGCTTCTTTCTTCAGAAAAACAGAGAACTAATGGAAAATCCCCAAGAAATATTCCACATACATGTAGTATAATTAACATGGCCTAACTGAAATAAGCAAGTTTTCCATTAAATACCATCAAACTTTGAGCATACTGGTCCTAATAAAACTTTGGGACTGCTTCCTATCACAATGACAGCTCAGGAATTTGATGTGCCTCACAAACTATAGGAACCATGAAAGTAAGCTGACTGTGTTCTAGAAGTCACTGACAGAGCCCCATGAGGCTGTTAGCAGGGATCAGTGTCTGTAGGGAACATGGGACTATACAAGCATGAGGTGGTAAGGAATCCTCCTGCCAATTCAGGAGAGCTGTAGGAGACACAGGTTCAATACTTGGGTTGCGAAGATCCCCCCGGAGGAAGAAATGGCAACCCATTCCAGTATTCTTGCCTGAAAAGTCCAATGGACAGAGGAGCTTGGTGGGCTATGGTCCACAGGGTTGCAGGAGTTGGACATGACTGAGCCCTGAGCACGCATGAGTTCTATGGTTAAGAATCTGAATCACCCAGAGCAGCAAACAAAATTCCAAAAGTTAAGTATCAATGTGATATGCTGAATGACTGCACCAGCTTGGACAGGAGTCCACACAACAGGCACACACAATACACATCTGGTTAAATGCAAAATCAACGAGTGCAGCAGCATTTCCAACTTTGAGGAAGAATCTACTGGCAATGTGTTAATAGCAAGGAAAACTAAAACAATAAAATAGCATCTCTTTCCAAATATTTAAGAACATCGAGTGAGTGCCCCTTAGGCTGGGTTGTGGTTCTTGGAAGTTTTAGCCTATGAGAACCATATTGGGGACATCAAAGACTCCTCCTTGCCTCCAAAGAGCAATTCACTTCAGATGCTGCCACACAGTCAAATGCTTTTATGGCCACCATGTTTTTTTGGTTTTTATTTTTTCCACTCTTAATATTTTGGAACACACTGGCTTCTTAAAATTGGAAAGAAAACAAGAAAACACAGTGAGATCAAATACCTCTGAAAAAGCAACTAAGTAGGGACCTGATGGTAAAAGATAAATACACGTTCCAACTGAAACTCCACTTCCAGGGAGAGTGTGAATTATTAACAAGGACATGGAAGGCAAGTATTGGCACCAGAAGCTGGTCTGTTGACTCCTCTGCTAGTCTCATATCACACAGCGTGCCACCACCCCCATCTCATTCGTTCGACAACTTCAGAGCACACTCAATCAGAGGCTCCTATATTGAGGACGATACTATATTTGGGTTTAATACTGTGAGGACAGTCATCTAGTTTTCCTGTGTCACGATGATAAATTTCCCTGGAACCAAATAAGGATTCCCTTTGCATTATTCTGTTTAATACCATGAACGCAGAAGAATAAAGACAAGGGTATGACAAATAATATTTTCCAAAGGTTGGGTGGGGGAAGTTTCCCAAACATTTAAAAACAGCCAGTTCTTAGCAAAGTGATCTTCAGAAGAACAGTATTAAACAATATTCTTGTTCCACGCAGCCACTTCTACTCCTTGCTTAACTGGGTACGTTACGTATTCTGAGCATAATGTAAACGTGCAGAGGAGAGACGCACGAAAAGCTGGTAGAGAGAAACTCCAAACGGATCCTGAATCCCACTTTCACTTCCCCCTCCTCTAACCCCATCTGCTACCTCCCAGCCGCACTCACTCACCTATCTTTCTCCTCCCACCAGCATGTTTGCTAGGCATGTCAAGGCTGACATCCATCGGTGGCAGCATGAAGCCTAAGCCTGCAGGCTCCTCCTGAGCACAGACTCAAGGCTCAGCCATTGTCCATAGAGTGCTCTCAGCTGTGCTCTCAGCTGTACATAGTAAAATCTTCATCAGGCCGTTGGATTGTTTGGTAGCTTTTTAAAAAAAAAAAAATTCCATTTTTTTTTCCATTTAAAAAACACTCGTTATTTTCTGACTGCCTCAGAGACACCAAGAATAGAATCCTTGACACATCAAATTCTGGAACCTCACCACTCACCAGGACTGTGGTTCCTGATCCAAGGAGTGTCGCCTGAGAATCAGCACAGACTCCCGAGGCTGTCCAGGCCTGGCTGCTAAGCTCCCTGCTTTGATTAGTTCGTCGAGTTCACGGTGTTCCAGAGTGCTGAAGCACAGAAATTAGGGAGGGGAGGTGGAAGGAAAATCACTGGAGCCTCTTACGATCTAACTTCCACTAACTGAGAGGAAATGTCTTATAAATAAACAACAGCAAGAGAAACAAAAAAAAAAACACCCATCCCGTCCTGCCAGAGGAATGTACATTATTGTCTCCCGACGGAAAACTTTACACCACACCAGAATGCAGCCATTTCTCCTGAAACTACCTCCCTCAAAACAGAAAGGAAAAGAGAATCAGAAAGAAAAGGAGAACAAAAAGAGATTTTTTTTTTTTTCATCTCCTTGAATTCTGTTGGGAAGTTCATGTCAGTTCCCAGTAGACACATAAGCAGTTTCAACAGTGTCACTGTTCTAGGATTTCTTGTGGAGGCTGCTTATTAGCAAAATTTCATTTCTGCCCAGATGACTGCTGTGCCATCCGGACATTTTCAGAAGGGAAGTTCAGGGAAGAGGGGGAGGGTGCGATTGTGGAGGAGAGGAAGAAGAGAGGACAAAGGAACATTCCTGATGAACCGGAATGCCCTAGACACGGCCATGAAAAAGCCAGCCCCCGCCCACCACCCTACTATTGCTTGTTGAGGGCTTGGTGATGCAGTGTGTTTAATCTACTTACTCTTTCTGCTCGAGAGGCTGAGGTTCCTACATTTCCAGCTCATGCTGGACTGTACCGTAAGCAACAAGTGAAATGAGCTCAGTGATCTCATTCTAGTCCTTCGACTCCTGTCCACATCGCTAAGCGACTGCACAGCTTGGCACAGGCCAGGATGAGTCAGCAGTCTCTGGTCATGAGAGGCCAGGCCTGGAATAGCAGGGGTGGGGAGGGGGGGCGTTAGGTCAGGAGCAAAATGAAGCAGAAAGGCAGTTGAGATGGCAGGGCTCAGCTCTGCAATTCACAGAGATACTGCAGGTCAAAATGAAAGAGCCTCATCAGCTCTGGGGTGAAGATTGAAGGACTGTACAAAAAGGAGCAGCAAGGGAAAAACTTAGAACAGCTGCCTACCAAACATAGCAAGAACAAATTAGAGTACCGCAGACAGAAAAAGAGGGCATCAGGAGAGCCCTGGAGGAGAAAAGATGCTCATTAAGATCTCTGTAATACCTTTTTTTCCATGTGCTCCTAAACTTGATTTAAGAAAAAGTAGTTACCTATACACTATCCTGTGGTATTTTGGTATTGCTTTCCTTATTTGATAAGTAGCAAAACAAACAAATAAAAGAAAAGCACTACAGTAAAATCACAACAGGAAGCCTCATGTTCCATAAAATAATGTGATTATAAGTAAAAGCCTAATATCTCAAAGATGTGCATTTGGGTCAATGACATCCTCGCAAAATCTGGTCACAAAATGGTTAAAGAGAAGTACTCAAGTTAAGCTTGGGTGGCAGTAGAGAAGAGCTAAGAGAAAGGAGAGAAGCAAGTTCAGTGTTGAAACACAAAGGCAATATGAGATTGTGTCTATATTTCTGCTCCATGGGGTCAGCATGGACCTCCATCAGCAAGTGACACCTCTTGTCAACAGGACTTTCCAACGCCTTTTCCTGTGCAGTAGTACTGTTATATAGCAAGAGGAGAAGGAAAATAAAACAGCCCGAGGAGAAAAACAGGTTCAACATAAAAAATAAATCAATTAACAGACATTTTTTTGGAGGAGGCTAATAGCCTGAATGAGTCAATGGATAAAGAAAAGACTTAGTGTAGGAAACAAACTCAGAGGAAGCGTTTCTAGATAAGGACACTGAGGTGGGGACAGAATGGTCAGCAAATAGTGGTGATGGCCCCCAACAAGGGAGAAAGCAACTTAAAAAGTCAGATGAGGTGGAGCAAGAATTGCAGGAAAAAGAGAACACCATCAACAGGGCTGGGAAACACTAGTAAAAGATTTCTTTCCAGAGCTTTAGACAGAGCTAATAAGGACCCACTATATATTCCTAACTATTATTGTCTAAAGATGAGCAGTTGCGTAAGATGTATAAAAAATGTAGAATAATTTTTTAGTTTTCATTTCAAAGATCATTAAATCATCTTACCACCTCTTTGATAAATGCTTAACCTTAAGAAAATGAACTTTCTAGCCTCAGTTTTCTTTTCTTCGAAATGGAATATTATCACCTTGAATTATTATAAAGATGGAATCAATGTTTGCTGATCCTTTTCATGGTAGTATCTATCACAGGTTGGATACTCAATGAAATGTTAATTGTTTGTATCTTATTAACATGTCATCTTCATAAGTACTCAGTGAAAGAACCATTTCCAGTGTCATTGCAATGGATTCAGAGGATCCAATAGGAAGACCTTAAATCTAGTAAATTCCGCAGAGAATGTTGCTTCAAAAAGCTTGTTTCTATCTGGAGATTTGAAATGTTATGTATGAACACAAAGGATGTTAAAAACCTATTATGTTAAAATCTCGATTTGGGGTATCTATATTGTCCAAGCAGCTTGGAACTTAATAACACTAAGTAACCAGAAGCCTGAAAAAGAAAAGAGGGCTTTTTAGAAGCATCTCCAAAAGCAACAGGATAAAAGTGCTATTGGCCTTGACTGCATGATGAGGGTTTTTCACCAAAGGGGAAAACTTAGTCCAGTTGATCATCCCAGCCTAATTGATTAATTGTGGGTCTGACCATCTGGCTGATGAATGCTGACACCCAGCAGTGATTACTGTGTAACACAAATCCGGGTGTGCTCTGCCTGCTGCCTCCCACAATAATGGCAACACTGAACTTCAGGTTAGCTTATTCAGGCCTCCTGGCTCAGTCTCTTCATGGAACAGTGGTTGTGGCAGGGAATATTTTACTAGACCTGGTCAAGCATTATCTTCTCTTATTTCAGTTACCCACTCCTTTCCAACTCCACGCCTACCTGCTTCTAAGCCCTCTTCTTGTATATAATCACTTCCCATGCGAAGCATTCCATCTGTAGTTTTCATCATACTGTCTGACTCTCTCATTTCCGGTTGCTCTATTCTGAAACATATTCAACTTGTCTGAAAGACCCATACTGCTATTTCACAGGGTATCCTACGGAAACATTTTTATTGTCTCTCCTTTGTTACTGGTTTATTTCAAAGTATCCTGTGCTTCCAAATAAAATTATTTCACCTAACTCATGAGCCTTATTATAAGGCCCACATATGGCTTAAGCTTTCCAGGAGGTTAACAAAATACAAAGGTTAATAGAATATAATTCTTGCATCTTAAATCTACATCTGATCCTTAGTTAGGGTGTCCCTGGGAGAAGATTCTCCCTACAAGGACTGTGAAGCACATTTACGTGCTAGGAAAAAGAGTCACACCCATGTAAATAACAGGAATCAATGGCAATGCCACACACAAACTAATCAAGACAACTTGTACGTGGGAGAATTCTCAAAGTAAATCAAATCTGAATGTGTAAATATAAACCCTGGGGAATTACAACCAAATTATTTTATTATTTTTTTGTAGAAAGGGATGGAGGAATAAACTGATATAAAATATCTTTAGAAAAGTTGGCCAAAGAATCACAGTGAAAGAGAATCATTCATTTCCCCTCTCTTTTTTCTCGGACTGATTTTCATCTCAGAATTCATTTTTCTTGCTTCTCACAGATGCTGAATTCTTCTATGTTCCAGGCTGGGTTAGTGTTAATTTTCAGTAGAGAATGGCAGTAGCATGCTGAACTACAGAGTTCCAGACTGGGAGTTGGGAAATGTTTTTGGCCTGACTGTCAGTAAACAGCTATGTGACTAGGGCAAGTCAAGTCCCTTAACTCCCCATGTCTCAGTGTCTTCATTGAAAAATGATAGGGTTGGACTGCATGAACTCCATAGTCTCTGCCAACATGAAGATTCTATGGTTCTATAGCTCATTTCCTTTTTCTCTCTGGCACCAACTGCTCAGCAACTCTGCTTCTAGTCATTTCTCTGCTCTCAGTTACTGATGGAAAAACATCGCCTTCATTTACTACCCAGTATTTGGTATTTGTAACCTTTCTCTCTCTCTCTCCTTTTTTTTTTTTTTTTGATGCTAGATATTTTGAGTCATAAACATGAACATATCCAGATAGATGCTTTAAATTTGAAAGCATTTAAGGAGAATAGCTTTCCCATGTAGAAACATTTAGTGCAGCTCGGCATGGAGGAAGCCAGGCATCCAAAAGTGGAGCAAAGGGGCCAATTCACAAATGAGAGGAAGCCTTTCATAATAAGAGTCTCTAGACTCTCCAATTTAGATACAGCTACCAAATTCTAGCTACTTTTCCAATCGATCACAGACACCCTCACAGACACTTAGAACTACAAATCTGAGGACCAGCACTGGCAGTGATGCAGTTCTTATTTCACCTCCACCATGTATTGCCAAGCAGGATTTAGGATGGCATAGTAATAAGAGCCAAGAGGACAATCTGTCATTTATTTTCCTCCAAACTTTTCAAAATTTCCCATTTGGGCTCTGTTTCCCAGTTTTAATTTGGTAACTGCCATTTTTCAGCATTTCTTTTAACAGGTTACTAATAATTTCTGATACAGGATCTCATATTTCATTTTGTGCTGCTAGAACTGCTGTTAATATTTCATCTGCCTTCAATTCAGCTCTGAATCAAGGCTGCTGGGGTTTTGATACACAGTTAACACTTTGGATCTGGGGATTTGATCATCAGTGTTCACCCAGCTTGTCCATATATTTTTAGGTAAGAGTAATAGATTGTCTCAGAAATATCTCAAAGTGTGCTATAGATTTTAAGGATATGTTAGAGTACCTCTTTCCGGATCTTTGATGGAAACAACACAAGCAAGTCTTCTGTGTTTGCTCTCCCAGGTAGCTTGCTATTTATTTCAGTATTAGCCCTCTGATAGCAGAGGGCAATGGTTCGGAGTCAGGCTTCACAGGCAGATCTAAGCTCAAAACCTTGCCCTGAGATGTACTACACAAAGCATGTTAGGTCAGTTCCTTAACCTTCGAGAACTTCTATTTGTAAAATAAGGATAATAACTGTGTGTGTGTGTTAGTCACTCAGTCGTGTCCTGCTCTTTGTAACCCCATGGACTGTAGTCTTCGAGGCTCCTCTGTCCGTGGAATTCTCCAGGCAAGAATACTGGAGTGGGTAGCCATTCCCTTCTTCAGGGGACCTTCCTGACCCAGGGACAGAACTTGCATCTCCTGTACTGCAGGCAGATTCTTTACCCTCTGAGCCACCAGGGAAGCCCTATCTACCCCTGTTGCTATGAGTTCTCAAAAAACCATGGGAACCATTATTTCCCTAGCATTACTAATCTAAATATTCACATTATAGTGTTATTATTTTGCAACATTTTTTCAAGGCCAACAAATTTCTTTTGAGTTCAGGCTTTTGTTGTCTGCCTTTCTACAGTTTACATTTTACAAAACTCTCAGTGAGATCAAGTAAAATATTTTAAAATCAGATCCTTAAAACCATATGTACAGTTAAAAATAGTACACAGCATCATATTCTTAAGTCACATTTCAATCTAGCATCAAATTCTCAAAACTCTTTGTTCCTCTAACAGCGAGGCTGGGATAAGGCCCATCATACTAATGCTAATCCATTCCATAAAGAGATGATTTACTGCTACCTACTCCCAAACAATACAGATTATTTCAATCTTTTTTAGTCATAGAGCAGTCGTGGTCCATCAGGAAATAGAAACCACACAGTAATTTGAAGAGGAGAAGTTTAATGTAAAGAATTATTAACTGTAACAGGGGTTTGGAGTAATGAAGGAGTGACTAATGATAAGACAACTGTAAATTATATAAGATGGGCTCAATAAAGAACAGAAATGGTATGGACCTAACAGAAGTAGAAGATATCAAGAAGAGGTGGCAAGAATACACAGAAGAACAATATAAAAAAGATCTTCATGACCCAGATAATCATGATGGTGTGATCATTCACTTAGAGCCAGACAACCTGGAATGTGAAGTCAAATGGGCCTTAGGAAGCATCACTATGAACAAAGCTAGTGGAGGTGATGGAATTCCAGTTGAGCTATTTCAAATCTTGAAAGATGATGCTGTGAAAGTGCTGCAATCAATATGCCAGCAAATTTGGAAAACTCAGCAGTGGCTGCTGGACTGGAAAAGGTCAGTTTTCATTCCAATCCCAAAGAAAGGCAATGCCAAAGAATGCTCAAACTACTGCACAACTGCACTCATCTCACATGCTAGTAAAGTAATGCTCAAAATTCTCCAAGCAAAGCTTTAGCAGTATGTGAACGGTGAACTTCCAGATGTTCAAGCTGGTTTTAGAAAACGTAGAGGAACCAGAGATCAAATTGCCAACATCTGCTGGATCATGGAAAAAGCAAGAGAGTTCCAGAAAAACATCCATTTCTGCTTTATTGACTATGCCAAAGCCTTTGACTGTGTGGACCACAATAAACTGTGGAAAATTCCTAAAGAGATGGGAATACCAGACCACCTGACCTGCCTCTTGAGAAACCTGTAGGCAGGTCAGGAAGCAACAGTTAGAACTGGATGTGGAACAACAGACTGGTTGCAAATAGGAAAAGGAGTACATCAAGGCTATATATTGTCACTCTGCTTATTTAACTTTTATGCAGAGTACATCATGAGAAACGCTGGGCTGGAAGAAGCACAAGCTGGAATCAAGATTGCCGGGAGAAATATCAATAACCTCAGATATGCAGATAACACTACCCTTATGGCAGAAAGTAAAGAAGAACTAAGGTGTCTCTTGATGAAAGTGAAAGAGGAGAGTGAAAAAGTTGGCTTAAAGCTCAACATTCAGAAAACGAAGATTATGGCATCTGGTCCCATTACTTCATGGCAAATAGATGGGAAACAGTGGAAACAGTGTCAGACTTTATTTTTCTGGGCTTCAAAATCACTGCAGATGCTGATTGCAGCCATCAAATTAAAAGACGCTTACTCCTTGGAAGAAAAGTTATGACCAACATAGATCACATATTAAAAAGCAGAGACATTACTTTGTCAACAAAGATCTGTCTAGTCAAGGCTATGGTTTTTCCAGTAGTCATGTATGGATGTGAGAGTTGGATTATACAGAAAGCTGAGTGCAGAAGAATTGATGCTTTTGAACTGTGGAGTTGGAAAAGACTCTTGAGAGTCCTTTAGACTGCAAGGAGATCCAAACAGTCCATCCTAAAGGAAATCAGTCCTGGGTGTTCATTGGAAGGACTGATATTGAAGTTGAAACCCGATATTTTAGCCACCTCATGCGAAGAGCTGACTCAGTTGAAAAGACCCTGATACTGGGAAAGATTGAAGGCAGGAGGAGAAGGGGACAACAGAGGATGAGATGGTTAGATGGCATCACTGACTCAGTGGACATGAGTTTGAGTAAACTCCGGAAGTTGGTGATGGACAGGGAGGCCTGGCGTGCTGTGGTTCATGGGGTTGCAAAGAGTTGGACATGACTCAGCGACTGAGTTGAACTGAACTGAACTGAAATTGTATAAGAACAAGCAAATATAAAGAGGACCCATAACTTCTAAGGCTGATAGAGAGTGCCCGATCAAGAGTCCCTTACACCTCTGGACCAGGATCCAGTCTTTGCTGGGCAAAGTGAAAGTGTTAGTCACTCAGTCGTACCTGACTCTTTGCAATCTCATGGACTGTAGCCTGCCAGACTCCTCTGTCCATGGAGTTCTCCAGGCAAGAATACTGGAGTGGGTAACTATTCCCTTCTCCAGTGGATCTTCCTGACCCAGGAATCAAACCTGGGTGTCGTGCATTGCAGGCAGATTCTTTACTGACTGAACTACCAGGGGAGCCCATTGTTGGACAAGGCCCAGCCAATGAATGAATGGCAGAGAAACTGCTGGAGAAGCGTGTCAGAAAAACTGGCTGGAAATCTATGTTCTAGGGTGTCCAGGAAACTGTTCACAGGGAGGCTGTTTCATCCGAGGCACACTACCATGTAAACCACCACCCTATGTGTGTATGTGTGTGTGTTTGCATGTGTGGTGGATAATGGAGGTAGCTGCTGGACACTGGAGAAACTACCTGAACTTCAGCTGCTGCGCCACAGGGCAGAAGTGTGTGCCGCAGGAGCCAGGCCCTAGAGAACCATGCACGGTGCAGGAGCCTTCCGAAAATGTATAGGCAACCTGGAAGGAAATCCTCTTTCTCCTGTAACATTTCTCTGAATCCTCACTGGCAAAGCGCACACACACACAGATAGGAAAGGGAAATAATTAAAGGAGCCAGATACATTTTTGCTGAGCAGGAAAGGAAGGGTGAATTATGGATAACAGACAGAATTATTAGATTATACACTTTATGAAATAACTCACTTTGGAGATTACAATCCAGTGTTCTCTTACTATACTACTAACTGGAGTTGTTTATCTTTGCTAATACACTGACTCTGTAAAATTAAAAACGTATTGTCAGAATTAAGGACAATAATATTCCATTGAATAAGAGTGGCACTACTAAGTAATTGCATAACGACCTCCCCCCACCCAAATGCTGCCCATGAGTGCTCAGTCCCAGTCTCTCAGTCATGCGGGCTGTTTGTGACCCCGAAGACTGTAGCCCACCAGGCTCCTCTGTCCATGGGATTTCCCCAGCAAGAAGACTGGAGTGGACTGCCATGCCCTCCTCCAGGGGATCTGCCTGACTCAGGGATCGAACTCACATCTCCTGTGTCTCTTGGACTGCAGGAAGATTCTTAACTGCTAAACCACTGGGTAGCCCCCAAATGCTGCCCACATATATTTCAATTGTTTACAGTTAATAGATTAGGAAAAATGTAAAGAAATACTAAACTATTGACCTAGATTTATGCATTGGTTATCCCAGTCCAGAATTTCAACTAAGTGGGTAAATCAAGAGAGTCATTATGAACAATCCGCAGCTTCAAGAGTGGCAAAAATGAGCTCAATTATTCTCTCTCTTTCTCTATCCTTTTCTTTTGATTGACTCTAGAACCCATATTTGCTGTTCTATGATTCGTTCTGGGGGAGGCTGTTAACTATGGGTTGCTATATTTTAGAAAAATGTATCATATATTTAGTAGGAAATTTTCCCTGTGAGTCTTGTCCTATATTGTTCTACCTTCAATATTATATAGAAACGCTTAAGTAAATGACCAATGGGAAGCATTCCTTAAGGTATACAGTGATCACTGACAGAACTGATTTTACATATGGATGGGGAGGTATACTTAAATCTCTCAACTGTTTTCACCTAATTCTTTTCTTCCTTTTAGAAGAGGACAGAACTGTTTATTCTATACCTAGAGGTAGGGTTTAAAAACACAAACCCTTGACATTAGAAAGGGTTGTGTGGTGGTAAGAGGCTGAGAGCACAGAAAGCAACTGGCTGTGGAGCGAGTGCCATGGAGAGGAGACTGGCTCAAGACTAAGGCCACAAAGCACCTGTCTCACCCATTTGTCTGTTTTTACTGATGCCTGGTCATAGCAGTACTATCTGCTCTCACTATTATGGGAAGGATCTACTGGCTTCCTTCAGTCATGTTTTCTGAAAACCAGTGGGATTATCAAGCAAAGCCAGCCCTATTGGGCTGTCTCACAATCATACTGTAGGCATTGCTTTAGGATTTTAGATAAGTGATTGTCTTTAGGATTTTTTGTTTGTTTGTTTGTGTTGTGTGTGAGGATAAACCTAAGGACCTTACAAACATTTGATCCCCATCTCCCCAGCAAACAGATATGCACACCTCTCCCCTGCAACTGTTGAGTCCAAAAGGAAATGATGACAAAGGAGAATCATAAGTCCATGTGAATCAGGCAGGCAAGTCCATTTTATTTCAGTGTGCCCTTCTGTTCAGTTGGCTGTTCTGCTCTGACCCACTATATTTACCCTGTCGGCTGCTCTTACTAGCAACATGCCTTTTTAATCAGCCTTCCTGGGGTCTGCATTTGATTACAGCATTTGTGTTCTATTTTGATTCTTTTGTACTGTGCCCTGTGGTGTTAGCTTGAAAGGTGTTATTTATAAAATGAAATTCTATTGTATTGCCACTTGGATTCAAAGAGGACATATAATATTAATGCAGAATGTATTTAATAATATCTTGAATCTATTAAATCAATTTCTTCATGAGAACACAAAATAGGAGGGATGCAAGTGGGTTGGTAACCCAGGTAATAAGTCTTAAGAATTACCTGACTCTCCTTCACAGGCATTCATAAAAGCTGGCATGAGAATCTTTCTCTTAACATCACGGTTTCCGAAAGGAGGAGACTACCTTTCCTCAGCCAGACCAGTGAAGTGTGCACCTGTTTAAACATTCAATCGTGAAGACCAAACATTTTCCTAGGCCTTGGATGCAAATTTTTGACTAAGGAAACCATGAGACGAAACACGGATATGACTTTTTTACTACCTAGGAAGATTTAGGTAAAGAAGGAAATATAATCAACTGTTTCCAAGGAGCTGCTTGCAGAATTTGTAAAAAAGAAGAAAATTCATTATGTTCTTAACTTCCCTCAAAAGCAGGTTAGGAAAATTCTAGTAATACTAAGGACTGAGACAGAGTTTCCAGGGTGGCATGTTTAGAGTGACACAGGTTTCTTTATGGCTGCTGGGCCTACAGATAAACGCTTATGGATCAGATTGACTGAGTCCTCAACTCTTCTTCACTTCTAATTTTAATGCAAACTGAAGACTGGAACATTCTATCACTATATCACAGCTTGCATGTCACATCTGTTGTTGTATACATTCCACTCTCCCACTATACCCCCTTTTTTTTTTTCCTGGTGATACATCTGAAGTCATCAGTGACTAAGCTGCTGTTTAGATAAAGAATAAGGAAGGATCAGGTGTGGAAGACAGGTTAGCAATCAGGCTCTGCAGAATCTGCTAAAAGAAACTGTCACTCACAAGGGAACCTGGTTATGCAGTCCTAGGGTGAGGGTTCCTAGATTTTTTGCCTGCTCACTTGCTCATTGTATATCTCCAGGAAATCTAGGGTCCATTTTTCTAATCACTAAAATATGGATAACTATATTTACCGCTTTCTATTTTCACTGGACTTCTTTAGGGATGGATGTGATAATGGTCTGGAAGGCTCCAAATTCTCTGCAATGAGGGTAGGATACAATTGCACAACATAATTAAAATAATAGTTCAGACCCCTTTTTAATTTCTCCAAAATCAGATATGAGAAACATTAACAAATGAATGAATTTCCTCCCCTTTGGTAATAAATTATATGCTTTCATTCATAAATGACATCCCAAACACGGGGAGCTAGGACATGTTGAGAAATATACACCTCAATCTTGAATGAAGCCAACTGCAAACTCCTGGCATGAAACAATCATGTTATTTATCTCTGTATCCATCGGGGCTCTACCATGTTGATTTGTATTATATAAGTACTTCATTAATGTTTGTTGAATTGAATTGGAAAATGAAATCATACAATTTCAGAGCTGAAAATAGCTAGAGATCATGTAAGTCCAGTTGCCTCATTTTGATGAGAAAACTGATGCTCAGATAAACTGAGTGACTTATTCAAGTGCAATATTAATTATGTGAAGTCTTAGGAATAGTTAAAGATCTGTCACTGGAAATATATAACTCAATCAATTAAAAAAAATCTTTTTTGTCAAAATAAAAAGTACTCTTCAGCTTAAATAGCTTGAAATATTCTAATCTAGGGCTTCCCAGCTGGTGCTAGCACCCACCTGCCAATGCAGGAAATGTTAGGAGACCTGGATTTGATCCCTGGGTCAGGAAGATCCCCTAGAGGAAGGCATGGCAACCCATTCCAGCATTCTTGTCTGGAGAATCCCATGGACAGAGGAGCGTGGTGGGCTACAGTCCATGGGGTTGCAAAGAGTCTGACACGACTGAAGTGACTTAGCACACACACACGTTCTAATCTAAACCAAGGAGGCTGAAGCCTAAAGCAATAAGTAAACTTCACCAAATGACCATAGACCATAAGCATGTTAGAAATGCCATTACTAAGTTGGCACAGTTTAATACTATGCCTAACTCCACTCCACTGGCATATTTTTTTGTGTAAAGTTAAGGTCCTGAAAACAAAAAAGAGTTGCAAATCATTGAAATTATGTGGGATTTATGGATGTGCAATTCAAAAATTAAATTACTTTCATTTATTATTTCAGTTTACTACTTAGCAATATTGTAGATGGTAAGCCAAATTTAAATTCTAGGGTTCAGGAAACAAAGTAGGACAAGACAGTTTATCCTTGGTTAAATAGAAAGTGAGCAAGACTATGAGAAAGATAATTTCCCTTTAGTGGAAGTTACTCATTTGGTATTTGCAGAAACAAGTCTGTCTGACTCTTGCCTGAGTTGTCTGGGTGAATTTGTCCCATAACAATAAAAGCCAGTCAAATTATCCTTTTGACCAACTTAATTTTTGTGAACAGTATTAAATTTGTTTTTCATCACTTAAAACAATCAAGAGATTTAAATTCTTGGTTAGAATATAAACAATTTGGAGTCAGGTATTTTAACGATCTCCTAAAAACTGCAGCGGAGAGACTGGCATAGAATAGAAACTGGACAAAAGTAAAATGTCGATTATTATAAAGCAGGAATCTAGGAATCTCCCATGAACCACTTCACATTTTTCCAGAGCTCCTTTCACAGTAGAAATCTCTGAAGGTTACGGAGAACAGAACTTGAAGAAAAGGGGGACAAGTGACAGCAACAGACTGGATGCTTTCAATACCTGGAGGGCCTGCTGGAGGCTAACATTTGTATATTACCCAAACTTTACTCTGGAAACATAATCAGGTTTTTACAGATAAAGTTCAAATTTCTAACATGATATTTCAGCCTCCATTTCTTGCTCTACCTTCCTTAGATGTCCCAGGTTCCAGTACTACCCAGCAAGTATTCCAGAGTGTAGCCACACTATAATAGTATTCCCCTTTTCTTGGCATTGCCAAGGGAGTCTTAAATTTTAATTTTCTATTCTATTATCTCCATGATTTATTAAATCATGTCTGGACTTCTGGGTTGGAATATTATGCATTCATTTACTATGATTCAATAAGCATCTATTATGTGTGAGACACTAGGAAAATAAATAGGAATAAGCCTTACTTCCTGCCTTCAAAGAATTAAGGAATTCACAATGCAGTGTCTACTTCCTATAAATAGCATATGTTCCTTTCTTAAAGCTTTTGTTCTTCTCTTAGTTGGAGTGTCCTAGTGTCGTTCTTTTATCAATCTAATTGCTTTAACTACCTCGTAGCCTAGGTTATGTTCTATCATATCTATAAATTGTTTCCCAGTTTTTGTGGTCCACATTTTTTTCTTCTTTTTCAGACTGGTACAGCTGGAATAGACACTATTGCCTACTCAATATCCATTCCCCAATTTCTTCCTACCTACAGACTCCTATTTTGTTCAGAGTGGCAGTGTGCTCAGTCCTGAATGATGAGTTATGATATTTCTAAGCCAATTATGACAAATCTGTTCCCTGATTTCCTTGCCTCCCTAGCAACCAAGGGGGGCCTTGGGACCCAGTTCTAGTCAATAAGATCTATGTGGCAATCTGCTTGAGAAGCTGGTTTCTGAGAAAGTTTTTTCTCTTCTGATTGAGGTAAAAAGCAATCCTTCTGCTCACCTCTTCTTCCTTTGAATATGGACATTACACTTCTAGCTGCAGCAGCTGTTTTCTGACCATAAAGCAACAAACGTGAAATAAGAAATAAAAAAGCAAAGAGAAACACAGAGATGTTGGCCCTCACTTTATCACATACCAGCAGCTCTTTACCTCTGGACTTGTTATGTGAGAAGCACAAACCCCTATTTGTTTAAGATACTCAGGTCAGAATTTTTGCTACGGAACACATTTCTAGCCAAGAAATAACTTTCATAATTTGAATTATCCAAACTGTTCTTCCTAACTAGATGGTAATCATCAGTCACATTCTTGGTATGTAATAAATATTCATTGGCTTCATATCTTGATTATATATACTAGACATTCAATAAATGTAATGAAATGCTCACTCTGAAAGCAAAGGGGAAATCTGTACTGAGAAAGGAGGATTAAACCAGGTCAAAACAGAAAAAACTGAGTCTAAAATAAGAAGTTCTATGTCGAGAATTTGTTACAACCTAGTTCAGTTAGTAATAAAATAAAAACAAACTTGTAAAAGTTTTCTAAAAATAGTAGAAATATATTTTAAGTAAGAAAGAAGACATTAGACTAAGTCCCAAAGGCATGGGTATTTTAAAGAAGAGATGATACAAATAAGATTTCTATTAAATATAGAGAAGACAATGCAATGCAGTTCTGATTCTGTTAAAACTAAGCGAGGAGCCGGCACTCGTTAAATAGCACGACATTTTCTCTGTCCCTCAGGTAGCACGGTTGCAACTCACGCAAATGCTCCAGGCTCCTTAGCATGCTAACTGGTTTCCAAAATCTTTCACCTGGGCGTTTGAACCCATGAATGAAGAAACTTTTAGAGCATTTGCTTTGGGAGAAAAGGCTACATAAGTTAGGACAGAAACTATTTTCAAGTATTCCAAGTATTACAAATAATGGGGAACTGTTGAGAGAAATAAGTAGCTCTGGGTCGTTTTAGGTTAGTGACCTTAAATATAAGGTGTGATTTAATCAGAAGCCAGAGTAATCATGGCAGGAGGTGGGGAAAAAGACTCAGAGCTGCCTGGAGTTTGGGAGGACTTTGGTGGCAGTTTTCAGTTCAAGCTAAAACTGAGCTAAAACTGCAGGATTCTGTCAGAAGCTCCACAAACAAAGGGCTGCATTATGTAACACATCTTGTATTCCTTTGTGAACTAGTCCACAACAAAGTTTCATTAGTTCCCCACCCCCCAAGACATTTTACCACTTCCAGGCTGCAACTTTTTGTCCAAAAGGGAAACTTTCTACCTCAAATTAAAAGTTTAAATTGTAAGAAAACTGACATTTTCCCATGAACTTAATCAAGTCAATCTGAACTTCATACAGACCAGGAAAATACTTCTTAAGCAAGGTATTGTTTTGCTTAGTTGCTCAGTCGTGTCCAGCTCTCTGGGACCCCATGGACTGTAGCCTGCCAGGCTCCTATCCATGGAGATTCTCCAGGCAAGAATATTGGAGTGGGTTGCCATGCCCTCCTCCAGGGGATCTTCCCAATCTGGGGATCCAACCCAGGTCTCTCACATTGCAGATGGATTCTTTACCGTCTGAGCCCCCAGGGAAGCCCTGGTAGAACAATGTAATTTCATTTGAAGAATTTCCAAATAACTCAGCGACAGTTAGAAACAGTTATCAAATTCTCTCATTTTCTGATGTTATTCTGTTAAGCACACCAATTCTCTGAGGGTCACTGTTCAGTATAGCAATTTATTGGCAAAATGGGAAGACAGCATGTTGCATGTGTGCTATATAGCAATACATTCCCTAAATAGTATATTTTCTTCAAAATAAAATTCATTTTCGTGCCAGTCATGAGGATATTTTAAGATTAAATACAGTCCTACATTATCAAATTTCATTTTTGTATATAAAAATCCTTTGCTTAGCAGTTTAATTACTTTATCAATTACTAATGTAGTAGTATATAAAGGAGATCAAAGCAAGCAAAGGAGAAGAGAGTGACAGTGGATGAGATGGTTAGACAGCATCGTTGACTCAATGGACACGAATTTGCGCAAACTCCAGGAAATAGTAGAGGACAGAGGAGCCTGGCATGGTCCGTGGGGTGGCAAAGAGTCAGACATGACTTAGAGACTGAAAAATGTAGTATTATATAATATTATTTTGATCAACTGTAAAAATTTATCTATTGGATAGATTTTTCCCTCTTGATATTTCAAATGTTTGCTTAATGCCTGTTAGTTAGACCCCTCTGAAAGTGACTAAGTTTTACTGGGGAATACTTCATGAGAACTGGGATTCAGGGCAACTTACTGGTAAGGTATATGTATCTAGATTTTCATTCTTCTGGGCTTTGTTCATTCAAAATGCATCACTCTGGAACCAAGAATTATGTCCTATAAGTTGAGTAATCATATCTCTCTATTTACTTAGGATAGTTTCAGTGGAATAGTGACCACGTTCACTCTCAAAAGTGCCCTCATATGGATGATAAATTATGGGGTTATCCTACACATAAGCTTTAAAAAAATTACTTATAACATCATTTATAGTCATAATGATTATCTTTAGGGCAAATTAGTCACTATTGGTCCACTTCTGTAAAGTGAAAGAGATAAACTATTAAAATAAAACTTGATTATTTTAATCCTAATGCTTCAACCAGAGAGATTTTATGATATGCAAGTTTAAGATAAGAATAATTTTGGAAAGTCATATTTTTATGGATTATTTACCATAACTAATTTTAGGCAGTACTGGGGTGGCTTAGCCCTTCATGCAAGAAGGTGTATCTGCCCCTAAAATTTGTTCTAAAGAAAAAAGCACAAGATCTGAAAACAATTCTTTAATTCTAGGATTTGAATCCTAATTTAACTATTTGCTCAGTTGTCAAATTCAAATGATCTCTGTGAGCATCATCATTATTAATCCCTTCTAAGCTACCTTTAAGGGCATTTTAAAAATCAGAAGTGAAACAGCTATATAGTCTATAAAAACCTGAAATGATTTCAAAGTAGTTGTTATTCTTTTTATAGTAAAGACAGTTTTTGGATGGGGTTCAGAAAAATTGTCCACAACAACGAAGACTGAGTCACATGTGTGGGAACAGGAGTCTGTCTCTAGAATTATGGCTTCCTCACATTTCTGGGTAATACCTGTGTGTGGACTTTGATGGCCCGCAGAGATCTAAGGGGGAAAGATGACGGACCCTGTGCACAGAGGCCAGAGAATGAAAGTCTGAAATTTCAAGTGTACAACTCTGATCAAAAGTTTTGTTAGTGGTTTCATGAGTTTCTCATACAGATAAGTGAAAGTGAAAGTTGCTTAGTAGTGTCCAACTCTTTGCGACCCCATGGACTATACAGTTCTCCAGGCCTGAATACTGGAGTGGATAGCCTTTCCCTTTTCCAGGGGATCTTCCCAACCCAGGGACTGAACCCAGGTCTCCTGTATTGCAGGCGGATTCTTTATCAGCTGAGCCACAAGAGAAGTCACCTGATACAGATAATCTTTCTTCAAAATGGGAGCTAGGGGAGCTAGAGAAGGAATTAGTTTGTGGAGCAGAGCAATTTTCTCTTTGCTCATCACATTTTAAAGAGATTCCTGGATCCCTACTGTTATGTTCCTCTTTCTTCTTGTGGTTGAGTTCCCTCTTTCTTCTCTGAAATATTAAATTCTTCGGCCCAGAAAAAATTCTAAGTGTTCAAACTTAATTCTCTTGATCTATCTCACATTAAAATTATATGGAAAGTTTTTTTTTTTTTTAGTTTTTCCTCTATATTTATGTAATTAAATGATTTTATTTTGAAAATGTCCCGATGATGCTGTGAAAGTGCTGCAATCAATATGCCAGCAAATTTGGAAAACTCAGCAGTGGCCACAGGATTGGAAAAGGTCAGTTTTCATTCCAATCCCAAAGAAAGGCAATGCCAAAGAATGCTCAAACTACTGCACAATTGCACTCATCTCACATGCTAGTAAAGTAATGCTCAAAATTCTCCAAGACAGGCTTCAGCAATATGTGAACCGTGAACTTCCAGATGTTCAAGCTGGTTTTAGAAAAGGCAGAGGAACCAGAGATCAAATTGCCAACATCTGCTGGATCATCAAAAAAGCAAGAGAGTTCCAGAAAAACATCTATTTCTGTTTTATTGACTATGCCAAAGCCTTTGACTGTGTGGACCACAATAAACTGTGGAAAATTCTGAAAGAAATGGGAATACCAGACCACCTGACCTGCCTCTTGAGAAACCTGTAGGCAGGTCAGGAAGCAACAGTTAGAACTGGATGTGGAACAACAGACTGGTTCCAAACAGGAAAAGGAGTACGTCAAGGCTGTATATTGTCACCCTGCTTATTTAACTTCTATGCAGAGTACATCATGAGAAATGCTGGGCTGGAAGAAGCACAAGCTGGAATCAAGACTGCTGGGAGAAATATCAATCACCTCAGATATGCAGATGACACCACCCTTATGGCAGAAAGTGAAGAGGAACTAAAAAGCCTCTTGATGAAAGTGAAAGAGGAGAGTGAAAAAGTTGGCTTAAAGCTCAACATTCAGAAAACTAAGATCATGGCATCTGGTCCCATCACTTCATGGGAAATAGATGGGGAAACAGTGGAAACACTGTCAGATTTTATTTTTTGGGCTCCAAAATCACCGCGGATGGTGACTGCAGCCATGAAATTAAAAGACGCTTACTCCTTGGAAGAAAAGTTATGACCAACCTAGATAGCATATTGAAAAGCAGAGACATTACTTTGCCAACAAAGGTCCGTCTAGTCAAGGCTATGGTTTTTCCAGTAGTCATGTATGGATGTGAGAGTTGGACAGTGAAGAAAGCTGAACACCGAAGAATTGATGCTTTTGAACTGTGATGTTGGAGAAGACTCTTGAGAGTCCCTTGGACTGCAAGGTCATCCAACCAGGGATCAGCCCTGGGATTTCTTTGGAAGGAATGATGCTAAAGCTGAAACTCCAGTACTTTGGCCACCTCATGCGAAGAGTTGACTCATTGGAAAAGACTCTGATGCTGGGAGGGATTGGGGACAGGAGGAGAAGGGGACAACAGAGGATGAGATGGCTGGATGGCATCACTGACTCGATGGACGCGAGTCTGAGTGAACTCCGGGAGTTGGTGATGGACAGGGAGGCCTGGCGTGCTGCGATTCATGGGGTTGCAAAGAGTCGGACACGACTGAGCGATTGAACTGAACTGATCTATACCTTTCCCCCAATTAAAAAATAACCATTTATTTCTTTTAGTAATTATAGGAAAGTTCTTACAAATTCTTCTTTATTTAAATAATTAAATAGATAAATACACCTAATGGAGAGTTAATCTTTTAATGTATGGCATTTTTGCCTGTTTAAATGGACTACTGTGAAATTTAGGGCTCTAGTACCTAATTGGAGGCCCAAGAACCTTCAGGTTTATATAAAGTTCTATCAAGCAACTCTCTAATAATTCTGTTTTAAATAGGTACTATTTGCAAAGGTTACTGGTAGGATAAATAGAGGTGTGACTAGTAAGAGATTGCAGATGGAAGAGGAAAGTCAAGGCTGTACTTGATACCCCTGAGCTGACAAAGAGCTCTGGAAATCTTCCCATCCCTTAGAGAAAAAAATCTCTCTTACACATTCCATCTATTAGAAGTTCATTTGTGTTTAACAAATTCCTCTTTTAAAATGCAAATCTTCCTTGTGAACCGGCAAACCTCATTCCCACCTTACTGGTAGTTACTTTTATCTCCTAGAATCTGATCAACACTTAACTGATATTGGCAATCTAGGAATGAACAAATAGCTCAGGGTGGGAAAAGGGAAATTTGGGTAGAGTGGGGCTGGAGGTGGTAGGGTAAGGCTTTCATTTGTGGGCAATAGTGAAGTGAAAGTCACTCAGTTGTGTCCGACTCTTTGAGACCCCTTGGATTATAGAGTCCATGGAATTCTCCAGGTCAGAATACTGGAGCAGGTAGCCTTTCCCTTCTCCAGGGGATCTTAACAACCCAGGGGTAGAACCGAGGTCTCCCACATTGCAGGCTGGTTCTTTACCAGCTGAGCCACAAGGGAAGCCCACGAACATTGGAGTGGGTAGCCTTTCCCTTCTCCAGGGGACCTTTCCAACCCAGGAATCAGACTGGGGTCTCCTGTATGGCAGACAGATTTCTTACCTGCTGAGCTACCAGGGAAGTCCTTGTAGGCAAGAGGGCATACTGATATTTTGCAGTTTTACCCAGGGGAGTGGCAGTAGCTTGACGTACTACAAAACGAGCGCTTTTCTTGGTCGCCAGCGCCTGACTGAGATCAGAACAAGTCTGGAAGCCTGAAAATTTTCAGGTTTGAAATATTTAGCCATAGCAAGTTAACTGAATTTACTCTTTCTTGAAAGCCTTTCTAGCTAATTCTCACTATTTCCTCAACAGCAACCTGGGATTCTAAGACCCATGGTTCAGCCTCCCAGATTTAAAGCGCAACTGAATTCCACCCCACCCCCACAAAAAGAATTTGAATGCAGGCCAGTCCTTTTTCATTGTCTCCCTGGTCATTCACAGTTTTGGAGATTATGGTTAGTATGTAACCCTAGAAAATACTGAAAGCAGTTTCAGAAGAATATAAAATGATATTTATATATCTGTTTTAGTAAGTGCCATTCAATCTGATATCAAAAGGTTGCAAAACTTGAATTAGACTTCAGTTGAATTAAACTGCAAGTCCTAGTTAGACAGAAATTCAAGGAAAAATGTTTTATGACATCTTAAACCATTATTAATCACCTCTCCTTTTACATGAAAAATAAATAGGCTAAAATCTTCATTGTTAAGAAAGGGGGTCATCTTTCCCGCCAAAATGGCTAATTTTAGTTTTTATGTGGTTGGATACATTTGTAAACTATTACATGAAAACATATGGTTGGAACATGCTTATTCCTTCATGAGTATTCTTTTGAGGCTGCAAAACTTTCCTTAGTTGTTCCATGTGCTAGTTTGTTGTGCTGATGGCTTCTTGTTCTAAATAATTTTCTTCCTTTTCCATACTTAATGAAATAAACTCTAATAAGGAAAAAAAAAAAAGAATCCCTTTAAGGAAAATCTCTTTCTTGTAGATGTATGCTGGGAACTGACATAGGTCACAGAGGGACAGCAAACATTATGTCACACATTCTTCAAGTAATTGATCTCTTTGAGGTTTATTCACCTGGATGTATTTTGACGAGTAGTGAAGCAATAGTGGGAAAGGGATCACTGGTGTGGCTAATTTTCAGTTACCTGTAAAGTGCTAAACACGTTTTTCTTTTTATTTCTTACTATCTACCCACTTTTTTGATCCATAAGATCAGTGAACTACCATTTTAAGCTATGTCACCAATAACTAACAGTGAAAAGTCCCAAAGGTATTAAAATTTCACAAAGCCTGATCTTGGACTTTGAGTATATGATTCTCAGTTAATATTTGAGTACAATAGTCAACTGTTAAATTGGCATGGTTGAAGTGAAGGTCTTTCAAATAGAAAGGTGTTGAAGAAAAACTGAGATTCCCTCCAACTATTTAATCTGATTTTTTCTTACTTTATATTTTGTCCTTACCTTTCCTCATAATACTCCTCCTTTTTCCCCTACATGTATTTACTTCCATATCTTCTCAATTCTGCTTGATAGAGGGGCTTTACTGTTTTGGCATATGAAAGATTCTCTATAAATGCTTGTTGAATGCACAAGTCCACTTGAACAAATATTTTGAAAGAAAAAATAAAAAAACTTTAAAATAAGCAAATTAACATATCTACAACCTTGAGGGAAAAAATCCATGAAAGAAACAAAATGATTAATAATTTTAAGTATATTAGGAGGGATGAAGCCAGAAAGTTAAAAACTGGAAACCATGGAATTAGAAAAAAAAAAAAAGAAATACAGTTTGATACAATTGAAAGCACATGCAGAAGGAAGCTAATATATTGATTATTAACAGAATTTAATGGAAAGACTGAAATTAGAATGTTAGTATTATTGTATCAAAGCAGAAAGTTATTTCTTTCTTCTCCAACTCTAAAGATAAAATTCTCTAATGTCACCAGGAATAGAATAGAGCATAACATTTGGGATTTAAGAGTTGCAGTATATAAAAAAGCTAGTTGTTCAAGGTAAGCCACATTGGGCTGTGTGGTTCTGGCTTCCAAGATGACCCTCAATGATCCCTGCTGGCTGGTATTCACACCCTTGTATAGTCCAGCCTACAACCCCTACCAGGGTTGACTTGTGTGACCAAAACAATGTGGCAAACGTGATTTGTATGACTCTCAATTTGAGGTTAGGAAATCCATTGCTCCTTCTCTTTCTGCTTTTTGATCACTCACTATGAAGTCAGGCTCCATGTTGTGAAGACACTTAAGCAAATTAACAAATTGGAGGAAACTGGCAAGAAACTGAGACAGAGTCAACACTGCCTTCTGTGCCATGTGAGTTAGCCACCTTAGAAGTGGATCTTCTAGCCCCAGTCAAGCCTTCAGATGGCTGCAGCCTCTGCCGACATCTTGAAATCAGAATCACAAAAATGAAAGATCTGAAACCAGAACCACCCTGCTAACCTGCTCCTGAATTCCTGATCATGAGAGATTCCTAAGAGATAACACATATTCTATTTTAAGTTACTATGGTCTTGAGGTTTTTTTTTTCTTTTTTTTTTTTTAGCAATAGATAACTACTTTAATCTATGTGCACACCAGGAGACTTGACAGAGACTGAGCCAGACCTACCTTTGAGTGTTTGAGTGTCTGAGATATGGGTCAGCAGTGGCCTGCCACAGGGGCAGGGGCTCTGGGTGCAGTAGACCTGGGTGTGGCATAAGCCCTCCTGGAGGAGGTCACCATTAACCTACCATAGAGCCACCAGAACTTACACAGGACTGGGGAAACAGACTCTTGGAGGGCACAAACAGAACCTTGTGTGCACCAGGACCCAGGAGAAAGGAACAGTGGCCCCATAAGAGACTGACCCAGACTTGCCTGTGAGTGTCCAGGAGTCTCCGGCAGAGGCATGGGTTGGTGGTCGCCTGCTGCAGGGTTGGGGGCACTGAGTGTGGCAGTGTGTGCATGGGACCTTTTGAAGGAGATTGCCATTATCTTCATTACCTCCTCCATACTTTGGTCTCAGGTCAACAACAGGGAGGGAACACAGCCCTGCCCATCAACAAAAAATTAGATTAAAGAATCACTGAGCATGGCCCGCCCATCAGAACAAGACCCAATTTCCTCCTGTCAATCAGTCTCTCCCATCAGGAAGCCTCTTATCTTTATCCATCAGAGAGCAGACAGAATGAAAACCACAATCAGAGAAAACTAATCAAACTGGTCACATGAACCACAGCCTTGTCTAATTCAATGAAACCATAAGCCATGCCCTGTAGGGCCACCTAAGATGGATGAGTCATGGTGGAGAGTTCTGACAAAATGTAGTCCACTGGAGAAGGGAATGGCAAACCACTTCAGTATTCTTGCCTTGAAAATCCCATGAACAGTATAAAAAGGCAAATAGATAGGACACTGAAGGCAAAAAGATAGGGCACTGAAAGATGAACTCCCCGGGTCGGTAGGTGCCCAGTATGCTACTGGAGATCAATGTAGAAATAACTCCAGAAAGAAGAAAGAGACGGAGCCAAAGCAAAAACAACACCCAGATGTGGATGTGACTGGTGATGGAAGTAAAGTCCGATGCTGTAAAGAACAATATTGCATAGGAACCTGGAACGTTAGGTCCATGAATCACAGTAAATTGGAAGTGGTCAAACAGGAAGATGGTAAGAGTGAACACCAACAATTTAGGAATCAGTGAACTACAATGGACTGGAATGGGTGAATTTAACTCAGATGATCATTATATCTACTACTGTGGGCAAGAATCCCTTATAAGAAATGGAGTTTCCCTCATAGTCAACAAAAGAGTTCAAAATGCAGTACTTGGAAGCGACTGCAAAAATGACAGAATGATCTCTGTTCGTTTCCAAGGCAAATCATACAGTATCACAGTAATCCAAGTCTATGCCCCAACCAGTAATGCTGAAGAAGCTGACGTTGAACAGTTTTCTGAAGACCTACAAGATCTTATAGAACTAACACCCCAAAAAGATGTCCTTTTCATTATAGGGGCCTGGAATGCAAAAGTAGGAAGTCAAGAGATTCCTGGTAACCAGTGAAGTTGCTCAGTCATGTCTGACTCTTTGTGACCCCATGGACTGTAGCCTACCAGGTTCCTACATCCATGGAATTTTCCAGGCAAGAGTATTGGAGTGGGTTGCCATCTCCTTCTCTAGGGGATCTTCCCAACCCAAGGATCAAACTCAGGCCTCCCATGTTGTAGGCAGACACTTTACTGTCTGAGCCACCAGGGAAGCCCGATTTGGTCCATATGTCTGTTTTAATAGCTTACGGTGGATATCTGGACCTGACTGAGTGAGAAACCTATCTTTAAGATCACTCTTCCCTCTTCACTTTCGGAATCAATCTCAGTGAGTCTGTGAAGGGCTCCTCTCAGTCTATCTAGGAATTTACCAGGAGCTTCCTTCTCCTGCTGTTCCGTGTTTGCCAATTTGGCATAGTTTAAAGTCTAAGCGTGCACTTGCCTGAGTCCTTCAAGAATACATCTGACAAAATTACTCTGATCCCATCTTCCTTTAGCCATGTTATACCTGGAGGCAAATTTGGCCTTGGAGTACAGAATGAAGCAGGGCGAAGGCTAACAGAGTTTTGCCAAGAGAACATACTGGCCATAGCAAACACCCTCTTCCAACAACACAAGAGAAGACTCTACACATGGACATCACCAGATGGTCAATACCAAAATCAGACTGATTATATTATTTGCAGCGAAAGATGGAGCAGCTCTATACAGACAGAAAAAACAAGACTAGGAGCTTACTGTGGCTCAGCTCATGAACTCCTTATTGCCAAATTCAGACTGAAATTGAAGAAAGTAGGGAAAACCACTAGATCATTCAGGTATTGGAGAAGGCGATGGCACCCCACTCCAGTACTCTTGCCTAGAAAATCCCATGGACGGAGGAGCCTGGTAAGCTGCAGTCCATGGGGTTGTGAAGAATCGAACACAACTGAGTGACTTCACTTTCACTTTTCACTTTCATGCATTGGAGAAGGAAATGGCAACCCACTCCAGTGTTCTTGCCTGGAGAATCCCAGGGACGAGGAGCTTTGTGGGCTGCTGTCTATGGGGTCACGCAGAGTTGGACACGACTGAAGCGACTTAGCATCAGCAGCAGCAGCATTCAGGTATGGCCTAAATCAAATCCCTTACAATTATACAGTGGAAGTGACATAGGTTTAAGGGATCAGATCTGATAGACTGTCTGAAGAACTATGGACGGAGGTTCATGACATTGTACAGGAGGCAGTGATCAAGATCATCCCCAAGAAAAAGAAATGCAAAAAGGTAAAATGGTTGTCTAAGGAGGCCTTACAAATAGCTGAGAAAAGAAGAGAAGCTAAAGGTAAAGGCAAAAAGGAACAATATACCCATTTGAATGCAGAGTTCCAAAGAATAGCAAGGAGAGATAAGAAAGCCTTCCTCAGTGATCAATGCAAAGAAATAGAGGAAAACAATAGAATGGAAAAGACTAGAGATCTCTTCAAGAAAATTAGAGATACTAAGGGAACTTTTCATGCAAAGATGGGCACAATAAAGGACAGAAGTTGTACGGATGTAACAGGAGCAGAAGATATTAAGAAGAGGTGGCAAGAGTACACAGAAGAACTATAAAAAAAAGATCTTCGTGACCCAGAGAACCATGATGATGTGATCACTCACTTAGAGCCAGACATCCTGGAATGTGAAGTCAAATGGGCCTTAAAAAGTATTACTATGAACAAAGCTAGTGGAGGTGATAGAATTCCAGCTGAGCTATTTCAAATCCTGAAAGATGATGCTGTGAAAGTGCTGCACTCAATATGCCAGCAAATTTGGAAAACTCAGCATTGGCCACAAGACTAGAAAAGTCAGTTTTCATTCCAATCCCAAAGAAAGGCAATGCCAAACTACTGCACAATTGCACTCATCTCACACACTAGTGGAGAAGGCACTGGCACCGCACTCCAGTACTCTTGCCTGGAAAATCCCATGGATGGAGGAGCCTGGTAGGCTGCAGTTCATGGGGTTGGTAAGAATCGGACACGACTGAGCGACTTCACTTTCACTTTTCACTTTCATGCATTGGAGAAGGAAATGGCAACCCATTCCAATGTTCTTGCCTGGAGAATCCCAGGCACGGGGGAGCCTGGTGGGCCGCCGTCTATGGGGTCACACAGAGTCAGACACGACTGAAGCGACTTAGCAGCAGCAGCAGCACACTCTAGTAAAGTGATGCTCAAAATTCTCCAAGCCAGGTTTCAACAGTACGTGAACCATGAACTTCCAGACATTCAAGCTGGATTTTAAAAAGGCAGAGGTACCAGAGATCAAATTGCCAACATCTGTTGGATCATCAAAGCAGCAAGAGAGTTCCAGAAAAAAAAATCTACTTCTGCTTTATTGACTACGACAAAGCCTTTGACTATGTGGATCACAACAAACTGTGGAAAATCTGAAAGAGATGGGAATACCACACCACCTGACCTGCCTCCTGAGAAGTCTGTATGCAGGTCAAGAAGCAACATTTAGAACTGGACATGGAACAACAGACTGGTTCCAAATCGGGAAAGGAGTATGTCAAGGCTGGATATTGTCACCCTGCTTGTTTAACTTATATGCAGAGTACATCATGTCAGGCTGGATGCAGCACAATCTGGAATCAAGATTGCCGGGAGAAATATTAATAACCTCAGATATGCAGATGACACTACCCTTATGGCAGAAAGCGAAGAAGAACTAAAGAGCCTCTTGATGAAAGTGAAAGAGGAGAGTGAAAAAGTTGGCTTAAAACTCAACATTCAGAAAACTAAGATCATGGCACCCAGCCCCATCCCTTCATGGCAAATAGGTGGGGAAACAATGAAAACAGTGAGAGACTTTATTTCTGGGGGCTCCAAAATCACTGCAGATGGTGACTGCAGCCATGAAATTAAAAGACACTTGCTCCTTGGAAGAAAAGCTATGACCAACCTAGACAGCCTATTAAAAAGCAGAGACATTATTTTGCCAACAAAGGGACATCTAGTCAAAACTATGGTTTTTCCAGTAGTCATGTATGGATGTGAGAGTTGGACTATAAGGAAAGCTGATCACAGAAGAATTAATGTTTTTGAACTGTGGTGTTAGAGAAGACTCTTAAGAGTCCCTTGGACTGCAAGGAGATCAAACCAGTCAATCCTAAAGGATATCAGTCCTGAATACTCATTGGAAGGACTAATGCTAAGGCTGAAGCTCCAATACTTTGGCCACCTGATGAGAAGAACTGACTCCTTTGAAAAGACCCTGATGCTGGGAAAGATTGAAGGCAAGAGGAGAAGGGGATGACAGAGGATGAGATAGTTGAATGGCATAACTGTCTAGATGGACATGAGTTTGAGTAAGCTCTGGGAGTTGGTGATGGACAAGGAATCCTGGCATGCTGCAGTTCATGAGGTCCCAAAGAGCTGGACACGACTGAGTGACTTAACTGAACTGAAATAAGGTAATGATTGTGGCTTTTTTTTTGGTACCTCTGGTATATGGAATTAGATGAATCATAATCCTTGGTTACATGATACATACTCCTTACTGGATCTCATCTAGCCTACTTTATTCACGTATTACTTTTTTTTCAAAATTAATAAACACTAGTGCCTGGAGAATCCCAGGGGCAGGGGAGCCCGGTGGGCTACAGTCCATGGGGTCGCACAGAGTTGGACACGACTGAAGCAACTTAGCAACAGCAGCAGCAGCAAACTATGTCCCTGAAAGAAGAGTTAGGAGCTTTATAATAACCTACGTCTATCACTCTAGCTGTGCTCATTTACACTCTTTCCTCTTCCGCCCAAGATAGCCATTATTCTGATTCTTAAGTCTATCATTTCTTTGTTTCCCTTTTCATGTAGTTTCATCTCATCTATCGGTATTCTTAAATGTATGTTTGTGTGTGTATATGAGTATACATATATACATATACATATACATGGGCTTCCCTGGTGCCTCAGTGATAAAGAATCTGCTTGCAATGCAGGAGAGGCAGGATGTGCAGGTTCCATACCTGGGTCAGGAAGATCCCCTGGAGGAGGAAATGGCAATCTACTCCAGTATTCTTGCCAGGAGAATCCCATGGACAAAGGAGCCTGGCAGACTACACAGTCCTTGGGACAACAAAGAGTTTGAGAGAACTGAAGCACCTGAGCAAACATGCATGCATTCGTATATGTACAGTTATTATGTATGCAGTGTACAAATAGTTCGATTGCTTTTAACTTTATGTGTGTGAGTGCTCAGTTATGTGGGACTCTTCACAACCCCATGGACTGTAGCCTGCCAGGCTCCTATGTCCATAGAATTTTACAGGCAAGAATACTGGGGTGGGTTTCCATTTCCTACTCCAGGAGATATTCCCCACTCAGGTACTGAACCTACATCTCCTGTGTCGCCTGCATTGGCAGGTGGATTCTTTACCCCTGAGCCACCTGGTAAGCCCACTTTTAGCTTTATAAAATGCTATTATGCACTATATAATGTTTTGAGATTTAATTATTTTGTCTTACTATTACAATGTTAACATTTATCCATGTTGCACATCAGTGCAGGGCTTCCCAGGTGGTGCTAGTGGTAAAGAACCTGCCTGCCAATGCTGGAGACAGAGACGCTGGTTTGATCCCTGGGTGGGGAAGATCCTCTGGAGAAGGGCATGGCAACCCACTCCAGTTTTCTTGCCTGGAGAATCCCATGGACAGAGGAGCCTGGCGGGCTACAGTCCATAGGGTCACAAAGAGTTGGAGACAAATGAAGCGACTTAACTCGCAGGCAGGCTCTCATATCACTGCAGTTCATTCATTCTGTGTCTAACTATCCATCTATCGATGTTGCTAATGTTGCTATTGATGTGGTAAGAAAGCCAGGAAAATGGGACTAATAAGCCCTTATATTTTGGCATTGTGAGTAGGCAGGATAAAGTATATTTAGGATATAATTTAAATGAATTCACTAGCTCTAGAAATGAAAAATTAATCAGAAAATTAATATGGAAATTAAATCTTTCTCTATGGATAATGGATATTCAATAGCATATTTTTTAAACTCCACACACATCATAAATATAACATAGTTTGTTATATACAGACATGTGGGCCCCATAGTTATTTGTTGAAGGGATTATTACAAATATCAAAGGCATATGAAAATATAGTAAAAGTTCCCTGTATAAAAGTAAAATGTTAATATTCTAAAGGACTCATTGAAGGAGACTATATTGGTGAGTAAATACAAAAATCACTTACTCTTATCTTTAAAAATTCACATAATACATTTTTATGTAAATAATAAGTATGTACAGAAATTTTCTTTACTACCAACTGTTCTCAAACACATATACATTATCAAAGAATTCCTGTATATGATTAATTAATAGCTCCCTTAGACCTTATAACTACAATCCAAAGCATTACTGACAAATCTAATTAAATATCTAACCAAATGATGAGGATCTCTCAAACTCACCTCTCACCCTTTTCCCAATCACTCAAAGACTATGTTCCTTTGTCTTGGTAGCACTATCCGGAAGCTGGACTCGTTTGTTAATTCCAGAAATGTTTCAACTATATTTGTTTCAGTCAGCTGTTTCCTGGTATCTTTTAGGCTAGCATCAGTTTACAATGGATAGTGTTTTTTGAAATTCAATGTTATTTTATTTTAATATTATTATTAGTTCCCCCACATTCACTCTCTTCCCCACCCCCGCCCAGCGCCTCAAGCGGGGGTTGTTGAGTCATAGCTATTTAATGACTCCTTTTCACTTTTCACTTTGATGCATTGGAGAAGGAAATGGCAACCCACTCCAGTGTTCTTGCCTGGAGAATCCCAGGGACGAGGAGCTTTGTGGGCTGCTGTCTATGGGGTCACGCAGAGTTGGACATGACTGAGGCGACTTGGCAGCAGCAGCAGCAGCAGCAGCAAGCTAAACAAATTCTGAAAGAGATGGGAGTACCAGACCACCTGACCTGCCTCTTGAGAAACCTATATGCAGGTCAGGAAGTAACAGTTAGAACTGGACATGCAACAACAGACTGGTTCCAAATAGGAAAAGGAGTACGCCAAGGCTGTATATTGTCAGCCTGCTTATTTAACTTATATGCAGAGTACATCATGAGAAATGCTGGGCTGGAAGCACAAGCTGGAATCAAGATGGCAGGAAGAAATATCAATAATCTCAGATATGCAGATGACACCACCCTTATGGCAGAAAGTGAAGAGGAACTAAAAAGCCTCTTGATGAACGTGAAAGAGGAAAGTGAAAAAGTTGGCTTAAAGCTCAACATTTAGAAAACGAAGATCATGGCATCTGGTCCCTTCACTTCATGGGAAATAGATGGGGAAACAATGGAAACAGTGTCAGACTTTATTTTTTGGGCTCCAAAATCACTGCCGATGGTGATTGCAGCCATGAAATTAAAAGACGCTTACTCCTTGGAAAGAAAGTTATGACCAACCTAGATAGCATATTCAAAAGCAGAGACATTACTTTGCCAACAAAGTCCATCTAGTCAAGGCTATGGTTTTTCCAGTGGTCATGTATGGATGTGAGAGTTAGACTGTGAAGAAGGCTGAACACCGAAGAATTGATGCTTTTGAACTGTGGTGTTGGAGAAGACTCTTGAGAGTCCCTTGGACTGCAAGGAGATCCAACCAGTCCATTCTGAAGGAGATCAGTCCTGGGTATTCACTGGAAGGTCTGATGCTGAAGCTGAGACTCCAATACTTTGGCCACCTCATGTGAAGAGTTGACTCATTGGAAAAGACTCTGACGCTGGGAGGGATTGGGGCCAGGAGGAGAAGGGGACAACAGAGGATGAGATGGCTGGATGGCACCACGGACTCGATGGATGTGAGTCTGAGTGAACTCCGGGAGTTGGTGATGGGCACGGAGGCCTGGTGTGCTGTGATTCATGGGGTCGCAGCGAGTTGGACACGACTGAGTGACTGAACTGAACTGAAGCTAAACAGTTATGGAGTAGCCGTTAATTTTATCCATTCAGTTAGGATTTATATAGCCACTTTGCTTTACAAAATAGACACAGCCACTTTATCTGACTTGATAAAATCACAAAGAATGTGTAAGAAGACTGTAGAGCAGGAGATAGTTCATGCTCGGTTCCTCACTGAACAAACTATTTAGATGGAGGACTGGAGGAAAAAAGATTGATGGAACAGAACCTTCAACTATGGTATCAAGTCCAGAACACGGTCAGAAAAGAATGCAGAAGATTAGCAGGATTATTGAAGGTGATCAGAAAAACTGACAGAAAAGAGTCACTTTTTTATCCTTAGTCATTTTCCTAAGGCCTTTTATATAAAAAGATAAGGCATAAATATTTTAGGAACAAATTTTTCTCAAATTTCTCAGTTTTCAAAAAATCTCTACACAAAAAAAGTCTATATGAAAAGCAGCTAAGAAGGAAGACAACAGGAGTCTATAGACCAAAAAGGAGGTTACCCAAGCCACCTCTTGCCATGATACCCTCTCATAGGATTATAGTGAATGGGAGAAACTAGGAAAACATTGATGTGGAGATGAAAATAAAACATGGAAAGTCTAGTTTAAAGAGAGCAAAAAGCCTATCTTTTCTCCCTTGTACTAGAGTTTGTATTTGGAAAAGGGTCTACTTTCTCCTAATGAAAACTCCTTCCTAATGAAAACTCCACTAGGAACATTTGCAATAGTTAAGGCATGAGGCAATGGCAGTGGAAAAGAGAGATCAGTTTTAAGATCTTCTCTGGAGGTTGAATTGATAGAATGTGCTCAAGCTATATTGAACAATAAGCCCAAAATAGAATAATCTCTTTCTTCCCTTCTATTGTATATTGGAGAGTTAGTTGACTTTTATAGTGCAAATATAAAGAAAACAAAAGTTTCATTCAATCTTCTGTAATCATGCCAATCTAATTTGCTGTTAAATTTCCATTCAAATGTTCTATTTTGTTTAGTTACAAGGGATATGATTCTCTTAAACATTCCCAGACAGTTTGTATGGAAGTCAGTTGCTAAGGGTATTCCTAAGGGAAACTACAAAATGTTGGAAGATAAATAACCTCAGTACAATATGCAGATTAAGCAGAGGGGAAGGCTTAAGAGTTACCTTTAGTAAGCAAAAGAAAAGTCTTAGAATTCTGGGCTATAGTTGCTAATCACTTACTAGAAGAAACTTTGTCAAGGTAGTTATATACTTCTTAAAAAGGGAGGACTTTTACATTTTTCCTCTTAGGAATAAAGGTAAGAGTTATCACAGAGGAAGCTGAAGAGGAATGCTCATCACTCCCCGCCTTACAACGTTCCTTTTCTTCTTCCCTCTACCTCTAAAGCTCTTCCTTTAGTAACTGAGAATAGGAACTAAGAATAGGAAGCTTAGATGACAATTAGAGGTCTCTAAAGCGAGGTTAAACTTCTAGGAAAAGCTTTTGGCAATTTACTAAGGTTGAGTGGAAAAAGCCAAGTGATATGCTAAGAAAAGCATTGGTTTTGGGTCAGACAGCTGTGAATTTGAAACCAACTCTACTACTTATTACCAGTATGAACTTGAGCAAGTTAACCAGCCTGTTTAAACCATAATCATCTCCAAGATGGTGATTACCTATATGTTATACATACTATGCAGGTACTCAGTAAGTACTAAGTACTTCTCTGCTGTTGGTGCTGCTGCTAAGTCGTCTCAGTCGTGTCCGACGCTGTGCGACCCCATAGACGGCAGCCCGCCAGGCTCCCTTGTCCCTTGGATTCTCCAGGTAAGAACACTGGAGTAGGTTGCCATTTCCTTCTCCAGTGCATGAAAGTGAAAAGTGAAAGTGAAATCACTCAGTTGTGTCCGACTCTTAGTGACCCCCTGGACTGCAGCCTACCAGGCTCTTCTGTCCATGTGATTTTCCAGGCAAGAGTACTGGAGTGGGTCGCCAGCACTTCTCTAGTATCTCTCTAAACCAGATATGAAGTAAAGAGCTAGTAATCATGGCATTTATGTGAAAGAAAGGAAAGATGTCTAGTCCTGAGAGCACTCACTGTTTGTAACAATCATTTGACAATTGACCATATTGCACTTTGTTGACATCCCTTTATTTGCTAATTGATAAAATGTTAGAAGTAGAAGAAAAAAGATTAATTTCCATCATTTGAAAATAAACTAAAGATCAGAACTAAGAAACAGAAAACCGTACTAGATTATTTTTAAGGTTAATCCTTTAGAAATTTTTTACAACTATATCATGTTCAGGGTTCCCACATTACAGAACATATTTTCCACTTATACTGCAATATGGTTGTAATATCAGAAGAGTAAAAAGATGTACTTTAAATATAAATATTTCCTAAATTTTGTGTTGTTTTATAGTCATTTTACCTGTATTAATGACCTTGTTATGATAGTCTTTCCATTATTGCCTTAGCACTCCAGTTAATAAAAAGTTTACTAAAGAAATTATTAGTTAACATAACTAATATTTATTATTTGTTACATACTAGACATTGTACTAATCACTGTCTTATTAGTATTTTAATTCTATTAACACAATTACGGACGTATTATGTACAGTATAAAAATAGGAACCATTTATTGAATGATTATTATGTACCACATTTTGCTAAGCATTTTATATACATTTTAAATTATATTTTCACATTTAATAGTTTTCATTAACCTAATGGGTTAAGTATAGTAAGAAAAACAAGGAGACATGATAATCTTTTATTAAGGAAAAACTCAGCACACCCTATCTTCCAAGCAGTGATAGGCTAGAAGGGTAGTATCTTAAATTTGAAAGTGCCAATCAAAAAAGTATACTCTTAACTTCTTTATTAATTTGTGTTCTATACAATAGCAAAGTTATATTACATAGGACTGGCTTCCCCCTAAAAGATAGCAGTGATAAATTATATACAATAAATTATTAGAATAACAGCTTAATAGAGGAATGAAATTCTGTCTAAAGTACAGAGAAAGTTTAGAAAATCCAAATACATTAGGTTGTCTGGAATTTGTCCTAATGTATTTTAAAGTTCATAATATAGTTGGCAAAGGTCACTGTCAAAAGAATTATCTTTAAGTTTCAACACAAAGGCAACAAATTCAAACAATGCAAATACAGAAAGTAATGCTTCCAAAATAAAAGTAGAGCAAATATTATGATTTACTCCAGCTCTTACAGGAGTAAAGAGCTGACTAAACCAGAAGGCTCAAAAATATGTCAGTATCTTAAAACAATGCAACTTTAAGCAGTTGACCAGTATGTTACTAAATAAATGATTTCAATTACATTTGAAGTGTCTCCCAGTTCAAAAATTTAACCTATATTCACTCCAGTGTTCTTGCTGGAAAATCCTGTGGACAGAGGAGCCTGGCAGGCTACAGTCTGTGTGGTCCTAAAGAGTTGGATATGACTGAGTGCGTGCACACACACACACACACATCAATTTCCTATCTCTCTAGATAATACAATAATTTACTTCTACCATAGTTTAATATGGCAGAGGGACCACAGAGGATGTGATATTCTTTCATAGTTGCTTTACTTCAGTGCACGGAATACAATACAAACCATGTGGAAAACCTTACTTTTGTGTGTATGTGTGTGTGTCCCCACAAAGTCAGAAACATTCAAGAGAAATTAATAACTTAAAAAGGAGAAATAGGTTCCAGAAATGTAGTTTTTGAGAAGCTAATTACACATAAAAGGGTTATTAAAAATGAAAGATTTAGAAAATCTTCTGAGCTTTTTTAATATGAAAATGTGGAATTCCAGCTGATTTTTTTCTAAAGAAACTACTAACAATGTTGTAGACCTACAAAACCTAAACGGGTGCACAATGGACTCGAGTCTCTGCTTTGCGACACATGGGTGTGCTTTATCAGGCTGTTCTTCATCTTTCACAGGATCGTGTAGGTTAGAGAACTGACACAGTTTATAGAGAGAGAAGTCCACACATATCGTAGAGATAAAACGGATTTGACCTCAAGTTCTATATACATTGAAAAGTATTTCTAACCCAAAGTTAGTGGTGTTTTGCCTCTAGAATGCCCCCTTCCTTTGCTTCTAGAATATAACTCAAGTTGCTTTAAATTTACACTAGCTATATTATATATTTCCAAAATCTTTTATAAAAAGATAGGCTTAATGAGAGAACTTCTAAAGGCAATTTGGAAATATTCTTTCAAAAGTAGCAATAATAACAGTAGGAATACTAATATGTAGAATAAGAATGAACAACTGGACACACACTGTGTATCAAGCCCTATGATTAGCGTTTTATATGCATTCGTAAACTAATAAGGCAATCAATACTTTTGAGATCCTACTCTAGACTAGAAACTATACAGAATGTGTCACAAATACACACAAAAGACAGAAGCAATTTTAATTATACAACAGAGCTAGAAAATATAATGGATAATGGTATCATGGGAGATTTTTGGTAAATCTGAATAGGTCTTTTCATATTTCACTGTTTGAATCTTTCCAAACATCCCTAATGTCTGCTCTTAAACAGAAAAAAAAAACATAATAATTTTGAAAAAAATATTCACAAAGAAAACTCTCAACTCTTTTATATAAAGCTCTTAGTCTTAACTTCTTAAGACATACAATATTCTCTACTGTTTCTGAAAAGTCATTGACAAATAGCCACAAAAACTTAAATAACTTAAAATAGTCTTCAGGGATTAACAGGCCAAGAAGAATTCTTAGAATATGCATTGGCCTCCATGCGCATTTTTCAAAGCCATGTACTTTCATCTGTTTCTTTTGTTGTTTTTATGTTGTTAGATTGAGGAATATCAGCATTTGTTTACTGAGGGTGCTTCCACAAATGCATATTCTTATGAAGACCAAGAAAATATGGGAGTCATAGTATTCTGAGGCCATTTAGTCTTTTTTCTTATTACTATCACTATTCTTAGGCCTACTGCCTATTTCTAATAGGCTGAATCTTTCATTAGACCCCAAATATAGCAGGTTTTATTTAGGACTTGGACATAAATATCAGTTGTTCAGTTGCTATTTTCATAGTCATTTTAAGTGATTTCAACCTTAAATGCTTTAATTTCCTGAATATCCTAAAGCAGTCTAGGTACAAATATACTCCCACCACATTCTTCTATGCTAAAACAGTAATGTAGCTGGAACAAAGTTTCATTAAAATATGTGAGGGAAATTAGTACATTACTGACATTTAAAAATGTAACAATATACACGATAGTCACAGGACGTAACATGTAGTAAGGATTTTAGAATTTCTGATGCATAATTTTAAAACATCTTTTTATCATTTTGATAAAGCTGAGGTCAAGCTTCTAAAAATGCAACTTGTTAAAAGCAGGAATAAATGAATGAGGGATGAGTCAGCTCATTTGATGGAAAGGGTAAGAAATACTTCAAAAGCACGCCACATAACTTGGTAAATATTCAGTGTATCAAAATGCAGTTGCCATCTGGCATTGATAGACTGGGCTAGAATATGTGTTTATAAAAAAACAAGAGAGGAAATAACTCAGCCAGGTTAATATGCTCTTGTCTATGTTTCATAATTCAGGTAGTAGGTGGTTTAAAAAATATTCACTACAAAAGAAAGACTGTACTACAGTCTGACTTGTACAGTATTTGTTGGGGGTGGATGAAGAGGAGTAAAATAAGACAAGACCTGATGACACCTATGTAAGCTAAAAACAATAGGGTTTAAGTAAAGCAGAACTCTCAATCATATGATAATACTGCCAAAACAACAGCTTTAAGGTTAACCGCAGGTAAGTGGTAAGCCTACATTTGTAAAGAAACTGAAATCTTGCTTATTGTCAGCTTTGAATATTCAATTGTTTTTTCTTTGACTATGACTCTTTAAAAGTATAGAGTAAACCAGAGAATAAACAAAATTTTTCATTGACAGCAGAAAGAAAAATTTTTAAAGCCCTGAAATTCTTCGAAGTTTTTAAGCTTAGAGTTTGCTATTAACTTTGCAATATGTAATCAAACAAAAACTACATGTAAAGGACTTTATATCCCTTTTGCTCAGAAATAAAGCAAATCTAGAAAACAGTATCATTAATAAAAGAAAACTGAACATAATCAGTGAAAACTTGCTTGGAGTAGCAATGCCTAGCCAAGGCTATATCTGGACTTACTAGATTCCTCTTTTCTTAACCTTAAACATTTCTTGGGTTTCCAAATCTTGACAACTTATATTTTACCATATCCCTTGGAATTAAGACAATAGGCAAAAATAAATGTTTTAACATAGCTTTGAAGGTTAATTAGGACAGAGTCCAGGGAAACTGCTGGCAAATATCGATAAAGTACTTCAGGTGAGAGTAGATTAGAGTCAAGAATATGTACTTTTTTTTTTTTTAATTGAGGTAAAATTTACATGAAGCAAAGTCCATGGATTTTAAAGTATATATAGTACAAAGTGTAATAGTTTTGATAAAGTATATACCTGTGTAACCACTATCCCAGCAAAGATATAGTTTCTTTGTGCCCTCTTCCAGTCAATTCTCATCTCTCTTAATAACCAACATTCTGATTTTTATCACCATAATTTTGCCTTCACACAGATAGAATCATACAGTATGCAGTCTTTTGGGTTCTGGCTTTTTCTGTGCAACCTGTCTCTAAAATCCATCCACACTGTTGCCTGTGTTATAGTCCATTTGGTTTTGTTTGCTTGCTGTGCATGCTTAGTTGCTCAGTCATGTCTGACTGTGACCCTTTGGACTGTAGCTCTCCAGGCTCCTCTGTCCATGGGATTCTTGAAGCAAAAATACGGGTGTGGGTTGCCGTTTCCTCCTTCAGGGGACCTTCTGGACCCAGGGATTGAACCTGTGTCTCCTGTGTCTCCTACATTGCAGGCAGATTCTTTACCACTGAGCCATGAGGGAAGCCCATTAGTAGTTTCTATGAATATGCCACACTTTGTATACCATTTTCTATATTTGGATATTTCCATTTTTAGGCACTTCTGAATAAAGTTACTATAAACTTTCTTATGAAAGTCTTTTTGGGGACGTAGTTTTCATTTCTCTTTGGTAAATACCCAGGAATGTAATTACCAAGCAATAGGGTAGGTTGATATATGTTTAACTTTATATGATATTGAGTGTCCCAAAGTAGAACATTCTCAGTAGTGATATAAGAATGCCAAGTATTCTTCATTCCTGGCAATGCTTGAACGTGCTAGTCTTTTTTGTTTTAGTCATTCTAGTAAGCATGAACTATGATTTCCTTGTGGATTTATTTTTTTTTACTTATTTTTTATTTTTTTTTAAATTTTAAAATCTTTAATTCTTACATGTGTTCCCAAACATGAACCCCCCTCCCACCTCCCTCCCCATAACATCTCTGTGGGTCATCCCCATGCACCAGCCCCAAGCATGCTGTATCCTGCGTCTGACATAGACTGGCGATTCAATTCTTACATGATAGTATACATGATAGAATGCCATTCTCCCAAATCATCCCACCCTCTCCCTCTCCCTCTGAGTCCAAAAGTCCGTTATACACAGCTGTGTCTTTTTTCCTGTCTTGCATACAGGGTCATCATTGCCATCTTTCTAAATTCCATATATATGTGTTAGATACTGTATTGGTGTTTTACTTTCTGGCTTACTTCACTCTGTATAATCGGCTCCAGTTTCATCCATCTCATCAGAACTGATTCAAATGAATTATTTTTAACGGCTGAGTAATACTCCATTGTGTATATGTACCAAAGCTTTCTTATCCATTCATCTGCTGATGGACATCTAGGTTGTTTCCATGTCCTGGCTATTATAAACAGTGCTGCGATGAACATTGGGGTACATGTGTCTCTTTCAATTCTGGTTTCCTTGGTGTGTATGCCCAGCAGTGGGATTGCTGGGTCATAAGGTAGTTCTATTTGCAATTTTTTAAGGAATCTCCACACTGTTCTCCATAGTGGCTGTACTAGTTTGCATTCCCACCAACAGTGTAGGAGGGTTCCCTTTTCTCCACACCCTCTCCAGCATTTATTGCTTGCAGATTTTTGGATCGCAGCCATTCTGACTGGTGTGAAGTGGTACCTCATTGTGGTTTTGATTTGCATTTCTCTGATAATGAGTGATGTTGAGCATCTTTTCATGTGTTTGTTAGCCATCCGTATGTCTTCTTTGGAGAAATGTTTATTTAGTTCTTTGGCCCATTTTTTGATTGGATCATTTATTTTTCTGGAATTGAGCTGCGTAAGTTGCTTGTATATTTTTGAGATTAGTTGTTTGTCAGTTGCTTCATTTGCTATTATTTTCTCCCATTCAGAAGGCTGTCTTTTCACCTTGCGTATATTTTCCTTTGTTGTGCAGAAGCTTTTAATTTTAATTAGATCCCATTTGTTTATTTTTGCCTTTATTCCCAGAATTCTGGGAGGTGGATCGTAGAGGATCCTGCTGTGATTTATGTCGGAGAGTGTTTTGCCTATGTTCTCCTCTAGGAGTTTTATACTTTCTGGTCTTACATTTAGATCTTTAATCCATTTTGAGTTTATTTTTGTGTGCGGTGTTAGAAAGTGATCTAGTTTCATTCTTTTACAAGTGGTTGACCAGTTTTCCCAGCACCACTTGTTAAAGAGATTGTTTTTACTCCATTGTATATTCTTGCCTCCTTTGTCAAAGATAAGGTGTCCATATGTGTGTGGGTTTATCTCTGGGCTTTCTATTTTGTTCCATTGATCTATATGTCTGTCTTTGTGCCAGTACCATACTGTTTTGATGACTGTGGCTTTGTAGTAGAGCCTGAAGTCAGGCAAGTTGATTCCTCCAGTTCCACTATACTTTCAGGGATCATTTCTATAGTTTGTTCCTTGTGGATTTAATTTGAATTTTCCTGATGACTAGTGATGGCTGAGTACCTTTTAATGAGTTTATGGCCATTTTTAGATCTTCCATTGTGAAGTGCCTATTCACGTTGTTTGCCTATTTTTAAATTTCATTTATTTACTTATTATTATTATTTTTTGTTTATACTTTAGTTACATTATGATCAGGGAACATATTTTGCAGTATCTCAATCTTTTGAAAATGTTTATAACTCATTTGATGGCCCAGATTATGGTCTACCTTGATAAAAATTCCATGAGGAGTTGTAATGAATGCATGGTTTGCATTTGGGAATAGTGTTCTAGTCAATACAAATAGGTTGAGGCATTTGATGGTGCTTTTAAAATCTTTATGTCTTTACTGATTTTCTATCTACTTATGCCATCATTACTGTGAGAAGGATATTAAAATCTCCAGTTTTCTTATGAATTTCTCCATTTCTCTTTTATTTTTTGTCAGTTTCCACATAGATGTTTATTACTTATGTCTTCATGATAACTACATACATGTCATTATGAAAATCCCTCTTTATCTCTAATAATTCTCCTTGTCTTAAAGTCTCCTCTGTCTAATATGAATATAGCCAATCCAGCTTTTTTATGCTTACTCACATTGTATGTTTATTGTGTATATCTCCCTATTCTTTCACTATCAGTATAACCATAATTTGATATCTAAAGTGCTTTCCTTGTAGACAGTATATAGTCAAATCATACTTTATTTTTTTAAATCCAGTTTGACAGTCTCTGTCTTTTAACTGTAGTATTTAGGCCATTTACATTGAATGGAGTTATTGCTATGGTTGAGTTTAGATTTACCATTTCATTATTTGCTTTCTATTTTTTTTTTCTTTTTTGTTACCCTGCTTTCCTTTCTGTTTTTAATTGCTTAGCAGGTAATTTATTATTTCATTTAAAATCCAATATTGGCTTTTAAAATGCATTTATTTTGTATTATTTTTTAACAATTGTTCTAGGGATTACAGTATGTTTCTTCAATTTATCGCTGTCTGCTGCTGCTGCTGCTGCTGCTGCTAAGTTGCTTCAGTCGTGTCCGACTCTGTGCGACCCCAGAGACAGCATCCCACCAGGCTCCCCCGTCCCTGGGATTCTCCAGGCAAGAACACTGGAGTGGGTTGCCATTTCCTTCTCCAATGCAGGAAAGTGAAAAGTGAAAGTGAAGTCGCTCAGTCGTGTCCGACCCTCAGCGACCCCATGGACTGCATCCTACCAGGCTCCTCCATCCAGGGGATTTTCCAGGCAAGAGTACTGGAGTGGGACTTAATATTGTATCCCTTCATGTAAATACGTGAGTCTAATAAGAGTATAATTCTGTTTATCACCATTTTGTCCTCTATGGTACTTTTATATATTTTAACATTTATAAATATTATAGATCCATGATAAAGTTATAATTTATGCATTAGACAGTATTTTTTAATTACCAGTATAAAAAACATATTCTTTTACATGTACTTAGATTTACAGCTCTTAGTGTTTTTAATCTCCTTTTTAAAACAAAGTTTACATCTGCTGTCCTTTCAGCCTAAACAACTTCGTTTCACATTTTCTGTATGAGTTCTGCTGACAAATTTTATTTATATGAAAATTTTTATTTTTTGTTATTAAATGATGTTATTACTGTAAATAGAATTCTGGGCTGGTAGTTTTTCTTTCTAATCATTGTTTATAGCCTCCTTCAATTAGGATGAGGTGTCAGCTGACATTTACCTAATTGTCCCTCTAGTGTGAAAGGTCATGTCAGTAGCTCCCTCTGTGACCCCATGGCCTGCAGCCAGGCTCCTCTGTCCATGGAATTCTCTAGGCAAAAGTACTGGAGTGGGTTGCCATTTCCTTCTCCAGGGGATCTTTCCAACCTAGGGGTCGAATCCGGGTTTCCCACATTTCAGGCAGACTCTATCATCTGAGCCACTAGGGAAGCCCATTGTTCCCCTATAGGCAATCTATTTCCCAAACCCCTTTGGTTGCTTTCAATATTTCCCTTTTTATATTCGGCTTATACAAGTTTGAAAACAAGGCCTACATGTGGTTTCCTTTGTATAATTTTGCTTTTCATTTGATTTTAAACATTTTTAGCTATCATTTCTTCAAATGTCATTTTTGTCTCATTTTCTCTTCTGCCATCTCCAATTTGCTGTTAAGTCTTCCCAATGAATTATTTTTATTTCAGCTATTGTACTTTACCCCTTTGGCTCTTCTTAATAATTCAACTGATTTTCTCTTTTTCTGAGATAGTTCAAAAATATTAGATGGTTTAATGTTGTTCTATAGATCACTGACACTCTGCATACTTTCAGTTCTTTATATTAATATTTTACTTTATCTTCTTTATATTAATATTTTTTATTAATCTCTATTCAAGTTTACTGACACTTTCTCCTGCTTTCAATATGCTGTTAAGCCTTTCCAATTATTTTTTGTTTGTTTCTTACATTGTACCTTAGTTTTTTGGTTTTTAAAAATCATTTTCATTTCTCTGCTTATGTTTTCAACTGTTTCCTCATTATGACCATATTTTTCTTGAGTCTTGAATATATTTATAAATTCTGCTTTAAAGTTCTTGTATGCTTATTTAAACATCTAGATTACCTAGGGATTTATTTCTGTCAATTGTCTTGTATTTTAGGTTAGAAGTCACATTTTCCTGTTTCCATGTCCAATGTCCAATCACTTATTTAAGTGCATATTTACCTTATGTATAAGACCCTTGGTTCTGTTATCTTCTTCTAAAGAATTTTTTTTTTTAATTCTAGCAGGCAAATTACTGGTTGACAACCTTGACATTGTGGTGGCTTAGATTTGTCTTTGTTAGGTCTTTCAATGTTGCAGTTTTGTCCCTTTTTCTCAAATTAATGTCTTAGTCCTGATTCATCATCTATATTTGTATAGTGTGGCTCTTTCTGTGTTGTAAGTAAACCCTTAGACATTTACCAAATCTTTACAACTTAGTTAAACACATACTCTTAATTTTATCTTCCTTTCATCAGATACTTCCTCAGCTCTTTTAGCCTTTTAATTATTACTTTTCTCCAGGCTTCCCTGGTGGCTCAGATGGTAAAGAATCTGCCTGCATTGCAGGACACCTCAGTTCAATCCCTGGGTTGGGAAGATCCCCAGAGAAGAGAATGGCTACCTACTCCAATATTCTTGCCTGGAGAATTTCATGGACAGAGGAACCTGGCAGGCTACAGTCCATGGGGTTGCAAAGAGTCGGATACTACTGGGCAAATTTCACTTTTTCACTTCTTTTCCCAAGTCCTTATAGACTCCCCTCTACTTGCACAGTTCACAAATCAGCTAAGACATTAGGAGACATTACCTGAAGACTTATGGGTTCCCTCCCTCTGTGGCTCCATCCTTTCCAAAATTTGCTTCCTCAAATTCAGTCACTCTGCCAACTCTGAACTCCATCCTCTGACACCTCAATCCAATAAGATTTTGGCTTGCTGTTTCAATTCTAACTGCCCCACGTCACATAGACTAGGGAGTTCCTTGAGGGAAAAAGCTATCATAAATGTGGATGTCACCCTGCACGTTTCACTCCAAATTCTGTCTGCCTCTGGTCACTTTCTAGTGCCTTCAAATAACTGTTCATCAGTTTTCAACTGTAGTTTAATTGTTTTTTTTAAAAATTCTAACCAGAGTTTAAAATTCTTATGTGAAGATATGTTTGTCTTGAAATAGTACAAGCTACTCCTCCATTAAGAAAATCAGAATTACCAAACATGTTTTACGGTAGATATTTAGAAATTGATTTGGAAAATCGTATCATAATTAAAGTGTCAGCAAATTTTCCTCTTTCAATAGACTGCTTCTTCCTTATGAGAAAGGTCATAATTTTTTCATCATTTAAAAAAGTAATTCACAGTGCCTAGCAAAATGGTATGTATCCCACTAAATATGGGTAAGAAATAGTCATATAATTAAATTCAACAGAATATATGAGTGAAACGAAATACAGTTACAACCAAAGAAAGGGCCCTGAATGAGCATGCTTAGATTAGTAGTGTGAGATATTTCTGATCATGGCAGAGAATCTGAATGTGTGGTACAGCTGTGATGGGAAAATGGGTAACTTCATCCTCACCATTTATAAAGTCTTATTCTAAGGTAAGTGTTTACTACATATTTTATGTAGAGAATTTATAAAGTGGCCCAGATAGTCAGACTCCAGAGTTAAATTTCAACCATTCTCTCAAGTTTCCTACTTAGAATTGAGATCAAACTCACTTACAGTACTTATCACCTGTTCTAACAGTAGCATGTCCTATGAATATTTTTCCCATCTCCTATATTAGCAACTTGCCTCTTCTATCTTATAAACTTGCTCCCCATCCATCCCAGACAATTCCTGCTCATTTCATAAAGCAGCAGAAAGATGGAGATCTCAGGTTGAAGCAGTACATGGTCAAAAAATACTTCTGGAATCAATGAACCTTAAACAACCTGTCCAGTTCTGTCCTTTGGAAATCAGTTTCAAATTCCTCTCTTCCAGATAGCCTCCAGTATTTAACCTGGAGTATTTTACCTATTACTCTATCTCACCAATTTCCATGGCAAACTGATAGATCAATTATTAATTATTTATTTTTATATCTCAACAACATTCCAGGTGCCCTGAGGAAAACAAGTTAAAAACAAGACAAGGTCCTTAGCTACAAACAAATTACATTTTGGTTAGGGAAATTCTTACCCATCACACAGTCACCTACAGTGTAACCTTCGTCCAACTTATTTGATCAATCTTTATGTATGTATACATTCTAATATGTTGTTTCATTTTTCTTTCTTCTTTGTAACAATTCCATGCAGGCTATTCATTTCAAGAACCTGATTGGCTTTCTATTGGTGCTCATCCCGTAAGGCCTGAGAACTGAGGGCCTAGTGGAGCCCTGTGGAACTTATCAGGTCCCTCTGGAGGAATTCAGTCCTTGCTGCCTCATCCAGCCTTCCGCACTCGGCTTGTAATCAACTTAACTGTTAAAGTCTTTGTACACATTAGGTAATATTTGTCCTCGGTACTCCCAGGGGACTGTGGTCACTGCCCAGCTAGGAAGCCCTACCCTTCATTATTCAGCCACAGCTTGAAGGGTATTCTAATCCTAACCTTCCGCCATCTGACGAACCAGCTGCATCAAAGGCTGTGTTCCCTTATTTGTTTGTTTTTTCCTAAAGCAGAATCAGTATTTCAAACTAAGTCATTTATTAGAAAAGTAAGGACTCTGGGTCCAAATTTTCAAAACATGTCTCTTCTGTGAACCACGACAAATCTAAACTGAATTATGCCTCATATTAGAGTCAGGACTCATGTGGTCCCTTTTTCTCTGCCCCTCTGGATCCCTGTATGCTGTTCAGGGGAAGTTGCTGGCTTTTGAACTGACAGTTTGAAAATGAAGGCATTTTTCTTTTAGGGAGAATAGTCCTTCAGTGATTCAAACAACGAGCCTTGTGATCAAAATAATTCATAAAGGAAAAGATTTATGAAGTGACTTCACTAGCACACAATGCATTTTTTAAACTTTGTTTTTTAAATAAATCTGTCAGTACACAAGCCAAGACAACACATCTGAATGCAATATCAGACACACCCTGAATCCCTTCTCCTTCGCTTGTCCAAGACTGTGGCAGAAAGAGAAAATGCTTCTCTTCGTCTTTTTTTAAAATTTAGTATAATTTTTTAAATTAAAAATGCGAGTTCTGTGAAAAGACTTTTAAAAAGTGTCTGTACTATCATTTCCTACATAAAACCTGTCTTTAAAACATGCAGTTTCCATCTACCACTTGTGCTTGTTTAAGAGAATAAAAAATAAATAAAGAAGTCTAACTTATAATGAATCCCTCTGGCATAAGGAAGCTTGTTCTAATCTCCCTTTATCAGGTTTGAGTGATAGTTCTGCTCAGCGAGTATTGACAAGGCCGTCCTGTTTCTCAGGGTTTCGTCTCCCTCAGTTGGAGAAGGATACAGTGCATTTTCACATTCTCAAAGTCTGCAGTTGTTTTTATATAAGAAGCAATTTGCTTGGGTCACGTCAGGTCGAATGGGATGCCTGCCCAGCTCTTGGTTTTAAAGGAAAAACATACAGAAAGACACAAAAACACAGCAGTTTCCTTCATTAAATTCCACTCTACCTGCCATGGGCTTCTAGCCACAATGGAATTTCCCACCCTGGCCTAGACTAGCCTAACTTATTTTTAGGGATTTTTTTTTCCCCCCTCAAATCTTATGAGCTTTCTTTCAAGTGAACTTTGAGGTAAGAATTATTAAATGATAGAGTAATTGCCTGGTTTAAAAAGAGTCAGATGTGAGAAACAAATGCCTGGTGACCTTACATAATATTATTGGATCACCACTCCCTAGATAACAGCCTTTCAAAAAAACGGTTCATAATCAGTACAAGACAGGTAACGTAATTCCTAATCAAAACTTGAATCGTGAAAGAAGAGGGGAATGGCACCTTCTCAGTAATACTCTGCTTACCACTACATTGGATAGAGAGAATTTTAAAGGGGAAAATGTAACTGAGTAACTAAAAGAAACAAAAACAAGGAAGTACACAGAAGAGAGAGAAAGAGGCAAGCTTTTGGACCATTCTCTCCTGAAAACCATTTATGCTTTTGCCTGTTGCCTTGGGGCAACTGATTTAATCAGGGTTGTTCATGTGGATTATCTAAACGATGAAAAGCAACAGGGAGAACTTCCCAAGAAATCCAGACTGGGTCTGCTGCAAAACACTTGGTTTGCGGCCTGGAGCTAAGTAGTCTATTCACATTGTACTCGGGGTCTTAAGGAAAATGGATCAATGCCTCTATAATTCTTTGTCCCTTTGATGTACCTCACCATTTGGTGTCTCTTGGCATTAGGAAAGCTCTTGAAAATGACCCTGCCTAGTTAAATGATTTATAGTCTGGGGACAAAGAAAGTAAAGAAAGAAAAAAGGTCTGGTAATGAGGGAGGAACAATGTACCTTCTTGCTATCTTTTCTCAGCATAAATAAAGATTGAAAGATGTGATTTTGGGGGATTGTGAATCCCACTCTCCCCACATTAACAATAGCCCTGTCAAAGCCAAACTGAGGCCTTATCTCAACCAACTACTTTAGAACATATCAAGCTGGCCCTCTCATTCATTATTTTCAAGTGGATTTTGCATAATCTTCCTTTAAATCATGAAGTTTATTTTTCAGGCATGTCATTTGCTTTATTGTTGTTCTTCACTCATTTTAGCTTCTTATCCTCAACCCCCTGTTTCCTTGTTAAAGTTGATTGTTAATGCAGCCATCCCATTAGCATCACAGCACATTTATAAACCAAAGACCGGTTTGCTCTACCTGGCTTCCAAAACCATTTGCTGGTTTAGACAAATTCATGGGTTTGTCTACTCATGTGAATAAACAAAATTTTGTCTATAATGTGAATCTGGAGAAGGAAAGAGCAGCTGCATGGAACAAAGTCTACAGATGTCAAACTTACTGCCACAAGTTTCATGGAGTCTCCTCCTGCATGGGCTATTCTACATTAACTTCTTCTTAGATAGTAGGGTTTTGCTGCTTAAATGGATTCCATTTTCTTCCAGTAAAACCAAGTGGTTTACCCTGACATTTAACAGTGATTTAGTGATTTTAGAGTTTCTTCTAACTCTAAGGTAAATGTTCATGAGACTCGTGAACTTGTATCTTGACAGTTAATCTGAGCTTTTTAGCAGTTCCCTGAGGCTGCATATGGTCTCTCACAGACCCCTGGAAACCCTGGGATTCTGAACCACTGTCTAGTTTGTGGTTGTGCTGCCAAGGAGTAAAGCAAAATCATTACTTAGGGTGACTCTCCCTCAAGCATAGAGAACTGAAATACAAGGAAACCCTGACTATACTTCAGACAGAACATTAGGATTAATGCTGAAAACCAAGGAACTAAGAGCCTGTAAATATACCAACTCAAGGAGGAGAAGACAACAAAACAATATTGGGGTTTAGAAGCAAGAGTAGAAGTGTATCAATATGTAATTATGCACCAGTTGTTACAACAAAACTAACTGAAGGACAGCCGCAGCGTCACTGGTGATATTTTTGTGTACAATTCTTGGAGCACAGCTTGCACTGGATCTGTAGGAAACGTTCTCACAGGTGTGTTCTCCCTCTTCTCTTTCTCTCTCTCACACACATACACGTATACGTACGCGTAGTAGTAGACTACGGCTACTGTGTTAATTTGCATCTATGAAACAGTCAGCAGCTGCTTTATATATACACCATAGAAGAATGAAAGTGAGAAAACGGGCGTAGCCATGGTTTTTGGATACTATCAGAAAGAAAGAAAATAGGCTTAGAGCAAGTTAAAGGTAAATGGATAGTGATGAGCATAGAGACCAAGTTAGGATTCCTTAGGAACTGAAGACAGGACTAACGTTACTTAAAACCTGTATAAATTACTTGCTCACCCCAGCATCTTGCAGTAGGCCTGGCATATAGTGGAAGCTAAATTAATTTTTGCTGAATTAACCAATGAGTAATCTGAAACTAAAAGTACACCATAAATTATCCAAGTATATGGATGGAATTAGATTTTCCTGAGCAGGATTAAGCTAGCTGATGGAGCACAGCATATGTCCAGGTGTGCAGAAAGGTGGCAGTATGAACATGGACAACCAAAATATTCAAATATATGAAAAAGATAGCTTTAAGTCTTAACCTGGAAAGGGACTTGAAGGTCACTGAATTTTTTCAGGCAAAAAACAAAAATAATAAAAACAGTACTTCAAAAACTTGGTCATTATTAAGGAAAGTATTAAAATAAAAGATATGCTTCCTTTATAAACTCTCTGCACTTAGGTAAAACCATCTGCACTCAGAATATAAAGTTTTTCTGAGATAACATCCCAAAGCCCCTTACACAGTTCAGTTCAGTTCAGTTCAGTCGCTCAGTCGTGTCCGACTTTGTGACCCCATGAATCACAGCATGCCAGGCCTCCCTGTCCATCACCATCTCCCGGAGTTCACTCAGACTCAAGTCCATCGAGTCCGTGATGCCATCCAGCCATCTCATCCTGGGTCGTCCCCTTCTCCTCCTGCCCCCAATTCCTCCCAGCATCAGAGTCTTTGCCAATGAGTCAATTCTTTGCATAAGGTGGCCAAAGTACTGGAGTTTCAGCATTAGCATCATTCCTTCCAAAGAAATCCCAGGGCTGATCTCCTTCAGAATGGACTGGTTGGATCTCCTTGCAGTCCAAGGGACTCTCAAGAGTCTTCTCCAACATCACAGTTCAAAAGCATCAATTCTTCGGCGCTCAGCCTTCTTCACAGTCCAACTCTCACATCCATACATGACCACTGGAAAAACCATAGCCTTGACTAGACGGACCTTAGTCGGTAAAGTAATGTCTCTGCTTTTGAATATACTATCCAGGTTGGTCATAACTTTTCTTCCAAGGAGTAAGCGTCTTTTAAGTTCATGGCCGCAGTCACCATCTGCAGTGATTTTGGAGCCCCCCCAAAATAAAGTCTGACACTGTTTCCACTGTTTCCCCATCTATTTCCCATGAAGTGATGGGACCAGATGCCATGATCTTTGTTTTCTGAATGTTGAGCTTTAAGCCAACTTTTTCACTCTCCTCTTTCACTTTCATCAAGAGGCTTTTTAGTTCCTCTTCACTTTCTGCCATAAGGGTGGTGTCATCTGCATATCTGAGGTTATTGATATTTCTTCTGGCAATCTTGATTCCAGCTTGTGCTTCTTCCAGCCCAGCGTTTCTCATGATGTACTCTGCATATAAGTTCAATAAGCAGAGTGACAATATACAGCCTTGATGCACTCCTCTTCCTATTTGGAACCAGTCTGTTGTTCCATGTCCAGTTCTAACTGTTGCTTCCTGACCTGCATACAGATTCCTCAAGAGGCAGGTCAGGTGGTCTGGTATTCCCACCTCTTTCAGAATTTTCCACAGTTTATTGTAAAGGCTTTGGCCTAGTGAATAAAGCAGAAATAGATGTTTTTCTGGAACTCTCTTGCAGTCATTAAATTCAAACTAGATTAGTATAATGTAAACTGCTGCTGCTGCTGCTGCTAAGTCGCTTCAGTCGTGTCTGACGCTGTGCGACCCCGTAGACGGCAGCCCACCAGGCTCCCCCCGTCCCTGGGATTCTCCAGGCAAGAACACTGGAGTGGGTTGCCATTTCCTTCTCCAATGCATGAAAGTGAAAACTGAAAGTGAAGTCGCTCAGTTGGGTCCGACTCCTAGCAATCCCATGGACTGCAGCTTACCAGGCTCCTCTGTCCATGGGATTTGCCAGGCAAGAGTACTGGAGTGGGTTGCCATTGCCTAGTAGAGAACAATTTCTCTACTAGAGAGAAATTTTGTGATTCCATAATAATTCATTGACTATGAGAAAAATGCAAACAAACATGGTTGTTAATAAATGTTCTTTAGCTGATGTCATATTGACATTTCTTAGTAACTGGCTACCAAGTCAGTTTCCTAATAAGTCCAATTTCCCTCACTCTCTGAGCTTATGGACTAGTGTCTTATGGACTTGCAGTCTGGATGTTTATATTCATTTATCCATTCAACAAACTTTTACTGAGTGCCTTCTCCAATTGTAGCAGTCTGGTAAGATCAGATTGGGTTCTTTACGTATTGTCACTATATAAATGAACACCATACTTCCTTTACCCCTTGCATTTTCTGTTTTTATTGGAGGCTCTCTCATGATTGCAAATTCAGATCCTTGATCCTAGTTCCTTTCTTACTTTTTTAAAAATTTATTTCCCTTCACCGTATGTCTTTCTTCCTATGAGTAATAAGAGGCTGTACATTTCTTAGCAGTGGCCATGGTGCTTCTAGCATGGAACTCCATCAGTCCCAAATACATTGCCTTGCTACAGAGATATAATGTACTTTCCACAGTTAAGAAATGATTTGATTTCTTTTGCCTAGGTAGAAATATTACAAGTTAACAGAGGTCTCCTGTTATAAACCACAATAAGTGGTCTGCTTACCAACATCAGTTGCTAAATTGTATCCTGATAGAACGCTAAGATCCATGTTAACTTTTCTTTCTACAAGTCACCTATTTCCTCTGAATATAGTTAATTCACCTGGCAACAAAGATTAATCAGCTGCTTCTTTTTTGTGTTCAAAGAGAAAGAAGTATGATTTCTCTTGGCTTATTAGAACTTCTGGTAAGTGGTGATAGGTTTCGTTTCTCTTTTGGCAACCACGGTTCAATTATCAGGAACTCCAAGTTTAGAATTGAAGAACACTGATTCTGTTCTGTGATTTTACATCCCTGCTAGGGATTAGTAAATTGCTAAAGATTTCCCACATGGAAGATGAGACTGTACTCTTCACTTGCAAGGGACAAATAGGAATATTAAAAGGGGTTTTAGAGTATCTAAAATATGATAAACTTGACTTTCTTTTAAACATCTATTCATGAGATTCTCCTTAGAAATAGGAGAGACTATCTCATTTCTATGAGTGGATATCCCATCTCTAACAGTGTTTTGCAAAGAGACATGCTACCAATGCCTTTTCCAGTGAGATGCACATACTAAAATCATATAAGCTAGACAAGATAATTTTATAATACAAGTAGAAAATAATAAAAACTACTGTGATAGTCTAGAAAACATATGAAGTGTGTAACAGAATAAAATGAAAAGGTCTCTAATTTTCAAAAAGCTGCAACAGAATTTCCCTTCCACTGTAATCTTGCCTTTTACAATGTATATCAAAAGTAACTTTGTTAGGTTCATGAAGACTGACCTTGATAAGGATGGCATAACTGTAAGCAAAATAATTTTTAGGGGATGAGTCTATATATATAATTTTATCATTTCTAGAAACACGGATGTCATTAGACTTGAAGATAACCAGTGGGTTAAACCAACTTATTCTGATATCAACCAAAATGTGACTTAATTCTAGATTACAGTGATTAAACACATTCGGAAAGAAATGAGTCTCTCCTCTATTCCTCCAACTGCCCACACCTCTTTTCCTCTTCCACCACAGATCTATGGCAGCCTAACTTCTAGCTAACACGTTAGAAAACTGGATGAAGCATCAATTTGGTATTGTTTTTAAAAAAGTATACATAACCAAAAGAAATGACAAATGTTTTAGTGGTTACTGAATATTTAGTGGGTACAATACACAGAAGAACTGTACAAAAAAGATCTTCATGACCAAGATAATCACGATGGTGTGATCACTCATCTAGAGCCAGACATCCTGGAATGTGAAGTCAAGTGGGCCTTAGAAAGCATCACTACGAACAAAGCTAGTGGTGGTGATGGCATTCCAGTGGAGCTATTTCAAATCCTCAAAGATGATGCTGTGAACTTGCTACACTCAATATGCCAGCAAATTGGAAAACTCAGTTTTCATTCCAATCCAAAAGAAAGGCAATGCCAAAGAACGCTCAAACTACCACACAAATGCACTCATCTCACACGCTAGTAAAGTAATGCTCAAAATTCTCCAAGCCAGGCTTCAGCCATACGTGAACCATGAACTTCCAGATGTTCAAGCTGGTTTTAGGAAAGGCAGAGGAACCAGAGATCAAATTGCCAACATCCACTGGATCATCAAAAAAGCAAGAGAGTTCCAGAAAAACATCTATTTCTGCTTTATTGACTATGCCAAAGCCTTTGACTGTGTGGACCACAATAAACTGTGGAAAATTCTGAAAGAGATGGGAATACCAGACCACCTGACCTGCCTCTTGAGAAACCTATATGCAGGTCAGGAAGCAACAGTTAGAACTGGACATGGAACAACAGACTGGTTCCAAATAGGAAAAGGAGTACATCAAGGCTGTATATTGTCACCCTGCTTATTTAACTTATATGTTAAATTAATGAGAAATGCTGGGCTGGAAGAAACACAAGCTGGAATCAAGATTGCCGGGAGAAATATCAATCACCTCAGATATGCAGATGACACCACCCTTATGGCAGAAAGTGAAGAGGAACTAAAAAGCCTCTTGATGAAAGTGAAAGAGGAGAGTGAAAAAGTTGGCTTAAAGCTCAACATTCAGAAAACGAAGATCATGGCATCTGGTCCCATCACTTCATGGGAAATAGATGGGGAAACAGTGAAAACAGTGTCAGACTTTATTTTTGGGGGGCTCCAAAATCACTGCAGATGGTGACTGTGGCCATGAAGTTAAAAGACGCTTACTCCTTGGAAGAAAAGTTATGACCAACCTAGATAGCATATTCAAAAGAAGAGATATTACTTTGTCAACAAAGGTCCGTCTAGTCATGCTATGGTTTTTCCTGTGGTCATGTATGGATGTGAAAGTTGGACTGTGAAGAAAGCTGAGCGCCGAAGAATTGATGTTTTTGAACTGTGGTGTTGGAGAAGACTCTTGAGAGTCCCTTGGACTGCAAGGAGATCTAACCAGTCCATTCTAAAGGAAATCAGTCCTGGGTGTTCACTGGAAGAACTGATGCTAAAGCTGAAACTCCAGTACTTTGGCCACCTCATGTGAAGAGCTGACTCATTGGAAAAGACCTTGATGCTGGGAGGGATTGGGGACAGGAGAAGAAGGGGACGACAGTGGATGAGATGGCTGGATGGCATCACCGACTCGACGGACATGAGTTTGGGTCGACTCCAAGAATTGGTGATGGACAAGGAGGCCTGGCATGCTGCAATTTATGGGGTCGCAAAGAGTCAGACATGACTGAGCAACTGAATTGAACTGAACTGAAGGTGTAACTGGATAATTCAGGGTAATAATCTGCTGACTAATATTGCTATTTAGAAAATCAGAGGTGCCAAGACATTCTTTCAACCACAGTATTCCATATCTAGTAATTTTTAGTGGGCTTAGTATAAGAGAAAAGATGCTTAGATATGCATACTTAAATATAATAGTATCTGATTTATTTATCTTCTAAGCCCTTGTGATTTCTGGAAAATGTATTAATGAGAGAGGAGCATTATCTGACAGTTAAGAAAGAAAAATGGAAACCATCTGTTCTATGCCAACTAGGCTTATGAACAAACAATATTCTCAATCCTTGAAAGGAAAGGAATAATATAAAATAATCTGAGACTCTAGAAAGAACTGAAATATTCTCTGAAAATTTTTTAAGTGCTATATATGTTAAAAATAGTATAACTATAACATAGCTGATTATTAAATATGTAATTCGTTTCTTTCTAACAACCCTTCTCCTTTAAATCTAAAGAGCTGATAAATTTCTTCATGTAGTCTTTTAGATAAATACCATGTTCACAGATGCTTGAAATCTAGCCCGTCAGTTTCCCTTTAACATATTTTAAGGAACTTTAGAAGATCATGAACTCTGGAGTACTGACTAACCTAGAACCTGCCTCCATCTCTTACCGGCTGTGTGACTTTGATCAAGCTACTAAAATTCTTAATATTTCAGTTTCCTGCCCCATTGAGAATGGCATGATAACCATACCTACCTCCTATGGTTACTAGGGTGATTAAAGATTTTCATATAGCCAGTGTGAAGTTGCTTTTCTGAGTCTCTGGAGGTGTTTGAAATCAGATTGACTAAGCTTTGGTGTTTTTGTTTGGTAAATTCACTTCCAAGTCTTAGATCAGTGGGGCAAAGAGCTGCTTGTATAATTGCCATCTTTCTGCCTCAAAGCCAAGATGGATTTACCTGTAAGTTTTAGTTTTCAGTAAAGATCTCTCTTCAGCTGTGTGTAGTAAGGGTGAAATATCAACTATTAAACTCTTTGAAGCAGGCAAATGTTGAAAGGGGAATTTAGTTAAGTCAATAGAAGTGTGCTAGCTTGGTCTGCCTCTCAGAAAGATCACTGTAATAAAAAGACCAATAAATAAATTAAGGGTATAAAATATACATCTATGCAGAATCTTAGAACCCTTTCTCTAGCACGTAAGTCATTAAAGGAAACGTTGTGTCCTGCCTATTAATTCAACATTTAAAATAGAACCTATCATAGGTCTATGGAAGAAATTTGCAGATGAGAGTTACCGAGTTTCTTTGGATCATATTTTTCTGTATCTCATTAATAGCAACAACAACAACAACAACAACAACAAATGAATAACAACAACAGTGGTTCTGGTTTTATGTATAGTGGCTGTATGTGTACTACTATTCTAGTGGTTCTTAACAGGGGGACAATTTTGTCCCGTCCTCCCCTCAATCCCTAGGGGACAATAGGCAATGTTTGAAGATAATTTTGATGATCAACGGAGGGGCACCATTGGCATCTAGTGGGTAGAGGCCAGGAAAGCTGCTAAACATCTTATGGTGCAGAGGATAATACCAATCTGCCCCCATCAAAGAACTTTCTGGTCCAAACTGTCAAAAGCACTGTGCTGAAAAACCCCGTCTTGATTTGATATCACAAAGACACTGGCCTTGAACTATCAGCCACTTCAACATTTAAGATACTCAGTTTATGGAGTAGTCTGATAGTTGACGGATACACCTAGAAGGAATACCACTTTGAATGTATAACTGGCAGATCTGGATACAGTGCTAAGGAAAGAACTGGTAAAGCAAATAATTGTTTGGTAGCTACTTATGCCAAAAATTATAAAACATAATTTTACATTCCTGAGAAAATTAGACTAATTTTTTCTTTAACCCCAGGAGGTCTAACAATATGAAGTTACGGACTATGCAAATTTATCCTGACACAGATATTTTGAAACAATTTATAAAAAGCAGTAAATATATATGTATATTTTAAAAAGATAGCCCAAATGAGGTATGAAGAATGAGAAGTCATTTTTCTACATCAGATTTTTTCCCCTACTGACTGTATTTTTCAAATGTTTTGCAAGCATTCATGCAAATCACAAACTACACTTCTAACACTATTTCTCTCTGATGGCAAATAAAGCTAAAACTAAGAATTTAAGAACCATTTCTGTATCAGAGTAACTTTCAGCTAAGAGAGCACAATACAAGCTCTAAGGTAGATGTGAAATTTATTTTTAAATTAAGCCACAACTATTTTGCAAACATTACTTCAGAACCACACCACTGTTATAGAATATTGACTCCATATGAAAGGAAGACCAACATAAATGAAAATTGAAAATGAAGAAGATAAAATATGTGAAAGTTATTTTTAACATGGCTAAAATTCAAATATGGAATTTTTTTAAAGGTTTCATTGTTAAAGAAAAGAGGTATATTTTTCCAATGAAAGAGGATGACTGAAATTGACATTCAGGTGAGCATTTGGACACTACCAGTGTGTGATGTTGCACAAAATTGCTCACCTCCAGAATTATCCTCATGCTTTTGAATTTTATTTTGGTTCATGGTACCAGGAGTTAAAATGAATTGAGGGTCTCAGAAAAATTGACTTTTATTTATCTCCACTTGGAACCCCAATTAGTTGCTTCCTAGGCAGGCACTTCTTATTGATGATGAAATCCAAGGTGCAATAACTGGCTTAGCCACAAAGAGAATGGAAGGAAGATCACTGATTTCTGAGCTGCCAATATCTTTTCTTCTCCTCTTTCCTATTTTAACTTCTAGATTTAGCTCTAAAACATTTGCTCTTTCTCCCTTAAGGGGAAATTCTGAGGGGAGGGTAGAGATGGTTTTAGGTTTTTATAGTAGTTTAATTCAAAATTATTAAGTATCTCCTACCAAGAGACCACCACTGAAATTGTTTCTTTAACAGAACAAGGCAAAGGGAGAGATTAAAATATGGGTAAAAAAATATGAAAGGAAACTACAAAACTCTGGCACTGTGAAAGATTCAGTAAAAAAAAAAAATCCAATATCTGCTTTCAAGATACTTACAATCTTATTCTAGAGAAAAAAAAAAAAATGAATTCCACTTTAAATAGCTAAATAACAGAAAGAAACAGTATAGGTAACAAGGCGTGGTAGAAGCAAAATGCTATGGGGAAGTCGTGTATTTTACATCTTTTCCAACTAGAGGAAAGAGACAGTGGGTCAAATGCAAGCTACTCTAGTTTTTGATATCAGTTTTGTAATACAGCTATAATCCCATTACAAAGAACTTCAAGGAACTCACGACATTTTTTTTCTGCCCTGTAGTTTATTGTCTCAAGCACTGCTTGAAATATCGGCTACATGCAGTGAGGTCTGCTCTAACGGTATTTGTTGACCTACATTAAGTTTGGGTCAGCCTGAATAAACGGAGATGTACACTATACAGATAACCAGTTAGTCAGATGGTTTGTAGTTAGGCTTTCACTATTTTTACAGTGCTTTATTATTAATATTTTCACCCTGAAGACTAGACATTATTCTCAAATAATTTTGTTATTATATGAAACAGTAATATTTATTAAGGGTGCTTCTGGAAGTCTCCAAATGGGGATATGCAGAGGTGGATTTACTATGAATTTAATGGAACTGAAACTTCAGGGTCCCTCACTTGCACAGTCCCCCCTTCCCCCGCAAAGACCCTGTACTTAATTTTTAATCATACTTCTATATTCTTTTCCTTAAAGAGTATCCCCCAAATAGCTTAAGTTTCTGGCAAAATCTTGATCCACCTTGGGTATAAAACAATCTTGAAGGAGTCAAACCTGACTACCCTGAAAGGCCAATTCAAAGAGTGATACAAGATGTACTTTTACAAGCATATATATACAAATGACATTTCCAAATGTATCCCTCCTATTGTCATCTTCCACCTCAACTCCCTGCCCTCCAGGCAAGGGCTAGATGCCATCTTACTGTTACAAGGTCTCTAGACTCTTAAATAAAATCTGTCCGTGCAGTGATTGGGAATGATCATAGTGTTTCAGTAAAAGATGAAAAATTCAGAGACATAAGATAATTTCTAAGAGTAAAAAGAGAGACAGAAAATGTTTTTAAGTAAACAGTAATACTTATTATACACAGCGAAGGGATACATACATTTGATAAAAGGAAGGATGTGGAAACTCTCTCAATACAATTTACAGTGGCACCTACTGAAAAGCATGGTGAGTTTACGCAGTGTGGGAATTTTTACCACAAATAACACCACGTGTCTGTTTTTTTGGTTTCTGAAAACCCCAAATAAATCCCACAGGCACCTCTAAAGCCCACCATGGAATTCTGACACTTCTGAGTAAGAAGTTCAGAAGAAAATAAAAACTTTGGATGCACTATGTCTGTGTACAGCTTTTCCTATAATGCCCTGTCCTGCTTGTTAAAGAAAACAGAAAAAAGATAACTCGAAAAATGAACGGAATTATCCCAAATGAAATATTAAATTGAAAAATAATAGTTAACTTGTTCATGACTATTTCCTGTTATATTTTTTCTTTCACTCTTAGAAATGGAGTTAAGAATGCTTCAAATAAAAAATGTAAAGCCCATCCCATCCTATCAAGGGCTAACTCATGTAAACAGGAAGCTTATTAAAAGAGCTTTTCTTGGCTTCCTGGCAAAGACTACATTTTATTTTGGTGGCAGCACCTATTTAAGTAGAAGTCTTTTTGTGGGTAGGGTGAAAAATTAAACATTACAATCCATTAGGCACCCACAGGATTAGAGTTAGTTGAGGGTCTTGTTGACTAGAGGAAACAAGGTTGCTCTGAGATCAAGGAACAGGCTTTGGTCTAGCCCTACCCCGTGCATGCTGGGCTTCTCCATCCAGGCATCGCAAATCAACTCCAAGTTCCAAAGGACCCAGCAGACACCAGTTAATAACAGTGCAAAATGTTTCATATGCACTTCAAACTATTCTCTTGTTTCCTTTACATTTAAATGCTGTTTTATCTGTTTCTCTCTTTGCTTTCCCTTTCTGGGAAGCACTCTAATATAACGGAAAGTTTTGAAATTTGAAATCTTGCTTTCTAGTTCTGCCAAACACCGTGACACCTTGCCTTCCTGAGCCATCATTTTCTGATCTGTAGAATGGCAACTAACAATTCTTCTTTAATCAGTTCAAGCTTTGCATAGGTAAGCATCACCCATCTCGAAAATCACCTGAAGTGAAAATACAAATTTCCTGATTCTCTGCAAGTTAGAAAGCCTTGGAATCTGCATTCGAAGCCCTCTTCCCAGATAACTTTTGTACATGCTAAAGTTTTTGGACCAAAGGATCAGAATCAAATTAAATCACATAGAAGAAATTTATCTGTTAACTGCAAATCAAGATGTGTGTGCTTAGTTGCTCTCATTTAGTGATATTTTCCAGGGTAGCTCAAAGAATGAAAGCAAGGACCATTTTCCCAAAGATCTTGCTTCAAGCCATTCTTGCCATGCCAACAGCATTCCGCTTTATCTTCAGTTAGACAGGTAGGTTCACTGGGGGTTAGTGGGGGGAGCAGAGCTGAGGGCTGTGACACAGATGGGACTTCTGCAGAATTTCATTTATGTGACTATACCTACCCCACAGGGTGATATAAGGATTAATTCCTATTTGGTAATTTACTGTGTGTAAAATGCCTTGAGCCCCTTGGAGGAAAGTGCTATATAAATGTAAAATAATAATTATAATAATAATAACCTCAACTATTTAACTGATCAGTGAATTAGCCAGAAGATTTAGGCTGCCAAGGGACAAGGCTGAAACCATTATAAGCAGGAACATTTTACATCATCATATCTCATAACTGTTATCACAAAAAGGGGAAACAAAGGGTGAAAATTAAGATAAATCCATGTTCTCTACTATTTAAATGACAGAGGATCACTAGTAATGGCTCATGAAAGCCAGGAAATGTAAAAACGACAGCTGCATTGTAATTCTAACTCAGTGTATAAAATCCTGAGATTAAAAAACAAAAAATCCTGAGATTTTACACACTTTGGTCTTTTATTTGTACAGAAAATATCTTACCAGTGCAACATCTGAAATTTAGCATTATTAAGGCATTTGATTGGACTTACCTGATGGCTCAGCTGGTAAAGAATTCGCCTGCAATAAAGGAGACCTGGCTTCGATCCCTGGGTTGGGGAGATGCATTGGAGAAGGGGACGGCTACCCACTCCAGTATTCTGGCCTGGAGAATTCCATGGACTGTATAGTCAAAAGGGTTGCAAAGAGTCAGACACGACTGAGCGACTTTCACTTTCACTTTTTTAGGCACTTGACTGTGCTTTTGTTCAGTTGGAATATGTTCACAATTCACTCCTATTGGTAGATAATGGTTTTCCTCTCTGAAAGATATTGATGTTATTCTATGAAATTCCAGGTAATATTTAAATCAGTTATTTGCAAACAATTTGATTCCTATGTATCTTCCTAGGAACACTAGGGATTTAGTTTCCTTCCTAGGAAACTAAAATGTATTGGAGATAACTTTTCTTCCCAGCAAGAAAATATTTCAGTACATAAACTTACAGAAGTTCAACTGTCCTCAGTTCTTACATTATTCGTTGTATTTATTTGATTCATTTCATGCAGATCATTCCACTAAAAGCTCAAGGGGCTAAACCCAGAACTTTCATATACTGAACATGAATCACTTCTTAAACCACAAAAAGCAAAAGAAAGAGCTATAGAAATCTTAATGGGCAAGCTTCAGATGCTCAAAAGCAATTGTTTAGTTACTCTACTTAGTTATGCATCGTTCAAAACACTTTCTAAATCGGGCAAGAAAGGTTCTTTTGTGAAGAATAGGCTTTGGGGCCTTGGACAAGTTTTAATTCTAGTTGTTTTATAGCTCACACACACACAGCAGTTTCGATGTGTATGTAAGGCGGTACTGTACTTCACGTGACAAAGTTTGAGTTGAGTACTGAAAGGAGAAAGGGAAGAAAGAAAGCTAGGAGAGGAATTGAGCATGTGGTACCCTGTTCTATTCTTCATTATTAATTCCAGCCTCAAAGATTTACGCTTTTAAGTTATTCAATACTGAGTGTGTAAAAACAGGTGTAGACTAAGGTGAATGAATACCAGAAAATAAAGTTAATCAGTATAATTTCAAATTATCTTATAAATACTAAAATTAAGCTTTACTCTCTCTGTAAGGAGAAAGGCAGAAAAAAAAAAACCCACATAGTTTATGATGAATTTTCTTAGCCTGAAGAAGTTAATACTTCTCTGGTGGCTCAGACAGGAAAGCATCTGCCCATAATGTGGGAGACCTGGGTTCAATCCCTGGGTTGGGAAGATCCCCTGGAGAAGGAAATGGCAACCCACTCCAGTACTCTTGTCTGGAAGTAGTTAATGCTGATGTTCCTGCTGCTAAGTCACTTCAGTCGTGTCCGACTCTGTGTGACCCCACAGACGGCAGCCCACCAGGCTCCGCTGTCCCTGGGATTCTCCAGGCAAGAACACTGGAGTGGGTTGCCATTTCCTTCTTCAGTGCATGAAAGTGAAAAGTGAAAGGGAAGTCGCTCAGTCATGTCCAACTCCTAGCGATCCCATGGACTGCAGCCTACCAGGCTCCTCCATCCATGGGATTTGTCAGGCAAGAACACCGGAGTGGGTTGCCACGCCTTCTCTGAGTTAATGCTAGATACACATTTACATTTATTCTGATTTATAAGAAATCATGTGATACCTAATCCCTAAGATTACAAAATATTCCAAATGTGATGTGTTTAAACACATAAATACATAAACACACATGTGCACACATCCACACATACATCAAAAATACGGTGTTCTAGTATAGACTTCTCACTTTAAAGGACCTCTAAAAAGGGGAGAAGAAAACGGGTATACAAAAGAAATGAATCAACTGGGGTCACCAGCAGAGAGCAAATCTAGTTAAGCGCTGCCGATAATCATTTATATTACAAACATTTTAAAAATCCATCTTTTCTTGACAGATGTCCTTTCCTCCAGTATAGCTAATATGGTGGCCAGTGCCCTGATCTTCTAGTCACACTGGCATTTCTTGCCCTTGCATCACAAGCTCAGCTGTACTCATCAAAGTGGAGAAGCTGACAGCATTGTCTGAAAGACACAGCTTGGGATAATTGCTCCTTGTAGTTCCCCTGTCAATGAATATTATCATATTCTTCTCATGAATAAGTTTACTGTACTTTCTTTTTTTTTTTTCTACACACTTAGCCACTAAGCACACTACTATTCTTTTAATGAGATGGACTAAACATGACAGTGTGAGCTTTGGCCTAACAGTCTCAAGATTCTGTTTTAAAGCCTCTATGTTCATATTTTTTAAAAATGATCTTTGTCCAGAAGAAATAAAAGTTACACTAATTTTTTACGTGACATTATTGTTTTCTTAAGAAGGCTAACTAAATATTCAATGGATAGGCACAAAGCAAAGAAAAAAGCACATGAGGCTAGCAAACATACTCTCTTACTGAATTTCTTTCACTTAAATATATAATGGAATCCTCTGCACAATATGTTTTCTTTTCCCATCATGTTAGACTGAAGGATAGTTCTTGGGCAAAAGTAGAAAAAACATACTTTCAGTCTTCTTGTGATCTACACCTTTGAAATGCTAGCCTCTCTTTAGTTTTAAATGCTAGCCAATTATGAAGGAAAACATTTCAATGTACTGCTGTCACCAATAACAGCAGCAGCAACAGTAACGATAATGATATTAACATCAACATTTATTGAACTCTTAGATGGCTCAGATGGTAAAGAATCTGCCTACAGTGCAGGAGACCCTGGGTCAGGAAGATCCCCTGAAGAAGGAAATGGCTACCTACTCCAGTATTCTTGCGTGGTAAAACTCATGGACAGAAGAGCCCAGTGGTGCATAATCCATAGGGTCACTAAGAGTCAGACACAACTCAGCGACTAACACCTTAGATGCCCTAGGCACCACTATCATCATAGGAACTGACTCATTAAATCTCCACAACAACTCTACCAGGTAATAATATTATCACTCCCATTTTTTGGATGAGAAAATATATGCACAGAGAGGTTAAAATTTATGCAAGATTGCACAGACAGTAAGTAGAGGAGTCAGGATTCAAATGGAGGGAGCCAGAGTCTGCCACATAATGAGCATTTGACCCCACAGGGCTGAGTGTTCCTTCTTCTGAAGCTCTTCCCCAAGTGGCCAGTGATCAGTGTTTACTTCCCCTGCTGAACACTTCTGTATGTGTTGACACAGAGCCTGTTGTGAATAACACTCATGATTAAAAGCTCAGTATCTGGAGGCATATATAAGAGATTTATCCTATATATCAGCAGTGTTTAACTCTACCAATATCTGCCTCGGCTTCCTCCTATGTAAAATGGTAATAAATAATACCAATTTCATTCGTTGTTGTGAAGGTTAAATGGGATAAGACACATTTAAAGCTCAATGGAAGGTCAATGAATAATAAATGTTAGCTTCATTATTACTGAGCTTAATCTCTTAATATATATATAATCCCTTTCCCCAATTAGATTGCATTTCTTTTCACAGAAATTACCATTATGAATTCTCATTGCTTTGTGTTGGGCTTTCCAACTGTTTAATATATGTGGCTGAAATCTTAGTTGTCTTGGGCATCACTGTAATAATATAGGTGGTGCAGTGGTAAAGAATCTGCCTGCTAATACAAGAGAGACAGGAGTTACACGTTTGATCCCTGGGTCAGGAAGATCCCCTGAAGGAGGAAATGGCAACCCACTCCAGTATTCTTGCCTGGATTATCCCATGGACAGAGGAGCCTGGTGGGCTACAGTCTGTAGCATTGCAAAGAGTTGGACAGAACTGAGCAACCAAGTACACACATACACACAACTCCTTACATTTCATTAACAATTCTGTCAGGTAATATATGTATTTATAATATTCTAAATAATACAGTATTTAGACCAATATCCAAAATTAAGTGAGCACTTACTATCTGGCTGGAACTCTGTCAAGTGCATCATGGCAATATCTCATTTAATTCTCCCCAAACCTCTCAACTATGGACTTTTAAAATCTCCATTTTACACAAGAGGAAACTGAGGCCCTCTGGTCACACAGCTAAGCGTTTCAGAATGTGAATCTTTAACCACAACCCTATACAATCTGGTAAAGAATGAATGTAAGGTAGGTATTCAATAAATATTTGTTCCTGATCATGAATTGACTATTATCTTAATTATTTCTGTTACCAGGAAACCGTGCTTAAAGCAAACTAATGTGGCCTAGCTAATATCATTCATTCATTAGTTAACTATTGAAAAGAGATTACTGTGTGCTAGGTACATGCCACATACTGGCAATAGAAAAAATACTATGGATCTAAAATTTTCTCATCAAAAGTAATTAAGAATTTAATCTAATTTCACTTACTATCATTTTCTATGTCAATTCTTATAAAAATCAAACTTCTTCCTCTCTCCCTTTCCCCCCCGCCCACTCTTTCTTATTTTTTCTTTTAAACCCAAGTTTCATAGTATTAAATTTATATAGATTTTCACCAATAAGAAGCTTATATGTCAAGGCAAGGAATCATTTTAATTATATTTACTCTTCATTTTGAGGATATTTCTTTTTCATATCTGACAAAGACTTTTGAAGTGACTAAATAAAGGCAAAGCAACCTGATTTAAAAAAATTCTTTCATGTACAGTCTTTTGTCTGTAATATTCTCATAAAAGCTTCAAAATTTTAAAAGAAGGTTTTAGCTGTTTTTGTTCTTTTCAAATTGGCAAAATTTGATTTTTTTCTTCACATGTTTGGATTTCCTTTAAAGTCAACAAAGAGGAAAACAAGAGCATATTCAGGTTTTAAAATACACTCATCATTGGTGCCCTGGCATCATCAACTAATATCAGCATCACTCTGAAAACTATGTTTCAATTCTTTAAAAAAAAGAAAGAGTTGAAAATGCACCCAAAGAACTCACACAAAACCAAGACTACTATCTTAGGAAGAGAAAATGTTTAAGGGCAATGCGAGACCATGATTATTGATATTAACAAACTTTGTGAATGTTTTGTTTACCTCTGTACAGAAAGTATTTCATTTATCTGTGAATTAAAAATAAATCTATTTAAGGATTTAAGTGGATAATTCAAACGTCAATAGGCTTCAGGTATACTTTGCAGAATCATTATTTCTTATGTATGACTTTAAGTTACATTGAGTTTATAACAAAAGAAAGTCCCTAAACTTCTGTCATTAAATGATTCAACTAGGCAGAATTATTTAAAATGTAATAACAAAGAAGAACATTCTCTATTTATCTAGAGTGCATACACATGAGAATGACCTTAGGATGTTAAATTCATTCATTAATTAAAGCTACATTTATTGTGTATGTACTATGTACTAGGCATTTAATGGACAATGAAACTACAAAGAGTAATCCAATTGATCTGAAAAATAGTACGGGGCATATAGATAGTGCTGGTGAGAGAGAACAGAGATGAGATAATAAAGTGATTATAATCGTAGCTGTCACGAGCTGAGGTCCTATTACATATCGAGGGCGTGTACTATGACTTTATAAAAACTACTTCCCACCAACACTCATAATCTCAAAGATGAGAAACCAAATGGTTTGATGGCTGATAAAGGACTTTGTAATGACATACAACAAATTTTATATTTTATTTTGTATGTAAAAGGAAACATTTTCAAGATGAAGAATGACAGAATCGACCTTTTGTTTTAGAAAGATAACTTTACTGTTGAGTTCATATTTGATATAGGATCACTTTCACTACCTAAAATGTCCACTACATAAAGATATGATATTTTGGGTGAAACTGTAATTCTCTAACTAATCCAGATTGCAGAGCCTAAAAAGCCCGGTATAGATTAAATACTATATGATTTCCGAAAAACATAGATTTGATATCACTATTCTTTATATTTTTCATGGTTATCTTTAATGATTCCCATTAATTAACCAATTGAACTCCATTCTGAGACATCTATGATGAACTCCCGAAAACTGAACAGCCTTGTCTCCCACTAAATTCCTTAAAGCCCTAAATGTCTCGCTACACTAGTCTCCTCACTGTTTCTGAACACATCAGATTCTGTCACGGCTCCGGACCCTAGTTCTCCTGATGTTCCATCAAATTAGACTGCCTTGTTCTCTTTTTCTATCAGGTGGAAACCTCATTCATTTTCCAACATCTACTTAAAGATCATTTTCTTTCCACAGTTTTACCTCTCACTCATCTTAGATCAACCGCTTTATTTTTTCCCCTGGCCTCCTTCATTACTTTTTTTACGTCTTCTCCAATAGCACCATTTCATTCTGCTTTATATTGAAGCTATCTGTTTCTGAGTCTCCCTCCTTCTATTGACAGAATCTATTTGGTAAACACCCTGAGAGTAGTGTTCTTGAATCTTTCATCTAAGGTTACAAAAAAAAAAAAAAAAAAACCACCAGAAAAGAAGCAAAGTGTATCATACTGTTGGCAAAGTAATGGTGTCCAAATAATGCACTGCCATAACCAATGCTCAGTAACTGACTGGTGAATGAGATGGTCATTCATTCAATCATTTATTCACACTTTTTCACTCAATCAACAATTCTATGTGCTCATATTTAGTAGAAAATAAAGGCTGCTTAATCTTCCCTGGTGGCTCAGACCGTAAAGCATCTGCCTACAATGCAGGACATCTGGGTTCAATCCCTGGGTCAGGAAGATCCCCTGGAGAAGGAAATGGCAAACCACTCCAGTACTCTTGCCTGGAAAATCCCATGGATGGAGGAACCTGGCAGGCAACAGTCCGTGGAGTCACAAAGAGCCGGACAGGACTGAGTGACTTCACTTCACTTAAAGGCTGCTTTGGTAAAAAGAAAAAAAAAAGTTTCTGTTCATTTGAATAAAACTCTTCTACAAATCAACAGGCTAAGAAAAAAATCCATTATAATTACTATTATTGAATCTAACAATGGGCCATCTGAAGAGTACATATCATTTTAGAGGCAGGAAAACTTGTGATAAACAGAGAATTGCACCAGTTCACTGTTTAACATCACTGCCTCCATACAGCCTGTAGATATTTATTGACTGGCTTAAACTAATGTGCACTGTGGTACTGGCAGAAGTATATGAATTACCTGCCCAGAGATACTAATAGACATATATAGATATTAAAACAAACAAAACAATTTCATAGCACCACAAGAGAGAAAAGACTAATGTTTACAAAACTATTTATTGTCCAGACAAGACTATAGAATTCAAACATATTATCTCATTAAATCCTCTTAAAAACACTAAAATGGCTAATGTTTACACACTTTAAGTAAAAATATAACTGAGTATGAGAATTTTAATCAAATTCCCAGAGGCCATAATATTAGGAGGCTGAAGAGCCAGAATTAAAAAGCACAGAAATCTTAGACTTTTCCATTTATGTTATTTATTAGGATTGACTTCTAAATCAAAGAAGTTGAAATCAATGTAGGTATATATTTTAATAGAAGCATTCATGGAACAGTGGGATCTTAATGTAAAGATCAAAAGATAGATTAACAGGGATATTCATTGAGTCTCTCTTGCAGGAGATGCAAGAGATACATTCTGGATGTATTAACTCATTTAATCCTTACAGCACTTTTTGGAGGTGATTAATACTATTACTAATATTATTATTACTAAGATAAGATTATGACATCTGGTCCCATCACTTCATGGCAAAAAACTGGGGAAAAGGTGGAAACAGTGACAGATTTTATTTTTGGGGGTTCCAAAATCACTGTGGGTTTTGTGGATTGTGGATTATTTTTAATGCAGCCATGAAATTAAAAGATGCTTGCTCCTTGGAAGAAAAGCTATGACAAACCTAGACAGCATATAAATAAGCAGAGACATTACTTTGCTGACAAAGGCCTGTATAGTCAAAGCTATGGTTTTTCCAGTAGTCATGTACAGATGTGAGAGTTGGACCATAAAGAAGGCTGAGCACCAAAGAATTGATGTTTCCAAACTGTGGTGCTAGAGAAGACTCTTGGACTGCAAGGAGATCAAATCAGTCAATCCTAAAGGAAATCAACTCTGGATATTCACTAGAAGGACAGATGCTGAAGCTCCAATACTTTGGCCACCTGATGAGAAGAGCCAAATCATTGGAAAAGACCCTGAGGCTGGGAAAGATTGAGGGCAAGGGAAGAAGAGGGCGACAGAGGATGAGATGGTTGGATGACATCATTGACTCAATGGACATGAGTTTGAGCAAACTCTAGGAGACGGTGAAGAACAGGGAAGCCTGGTGTGCTGCAGTCCATGGGGCGGCAAAGTCAGACACAACTTAGGACTGACCAGCACAACAATATTTTTAACAGTACTGTTATCACTTTTCAGGATGGAAACTGAGCCATAGAGAAGATAATAAACTTTCCCATGAAGTCACTAAGCTGGTAAGTGGCTGTATAGTAACACTTCTTTTTCTATAGCTCATAGACTTTAACTACTATGCTATATATACACCCTTATTAGGCTGTAAGGGTATTTAATGTGATGGTTTGAATAAAGTTGCAAGTAGGGGGCTATTACCACCACATTGGAAGTTAGGGCTTCTACATATGAATTTGTGGGGAGGGGGTACTAACATTCCATCCATAACACTAGCACTTCCCAAACTTTATCATGTCGTGGCACACATAGAAAGGGGTAATATTTGTTTTGCGTGCCTGCTGGGATAAACCGGGAGGGATTTGGAGCCTTGAGGGAGGCTCTGCTGGGACAGATAAGACTGGCCCTGGACAGATATGACTGCCCATTGGCCTCCCAGAAGGGATCAATAAGTATCCTACAAAGTTTGGAAAACTACACACCTTACCAAACCATAAACTATTCAGAACACAAACAGTATCAGCCATTATAATCACTGTCTCAGAACCTCATTTTGGATCTTTCATGATTTAGCTGATATCTTTCTGGAAGACATTAGTGTGGAAAGGGGTTTCCTAGGAAGTTGATCAATAATCACTGGAGAAAAGACGAGAACATTTAGAAAACTATGCTGCAAGGGATACATCTCAGTTTACTGAAATAGAGTATTTCTTAATACGAAAATAAAAATCATTGTTTAAATTTTGCATCACATCCAACTAACACTGAGTACTTACATGTGTCAGGGCAGTGCTAGACACGGGAGACCACAAACGAATAAACAATATCTCTCCCTTCAAAGGTTACAATCTATTGATATGAGTAAAGGGCTTTCTATCTAGCTTTGGGAACCAGGCTATAAATGAGCAATAACTCACTGAGGGTAATACAAACAGTAGAAAAGAAGATGCTGTGAACTGACTAATTAAAACAAAAAGTCATCTGACTACCTATCTCATTTTGGGCTCCTTCCAAAGAAGGGTCTGGGACAAGGACTTGGTGCAGATAGTCACTGGGAAGGGGACCTCAGAAGGCAGGAGTGAAGCAGTGATGAGTGAATCAGAGAGAAGAATTAGCAATAGTAAAGCTATGTCAAAGAGGGCACCAACGGTGCAAAGTCATCAGGATCTCTGAGATATATAGACAGTGCCTCCAAAGATATACATCTGGTAGAGGCTGGAATATTTCTTTTCCAGCTCTGTTCCCCCTTTAGTTAAGAGTTACCCCCACAGGGAAATAAGTTGCCATGCTAGTTCCCCCAAATCCAATGTAGATTTGTTGAGCTCTCCCAGCACTAGAAAAGACCCTGGGCCAGAATGTGGAAGAGCACTACAGAGGCTGGAGTCTGGGCTAATACAGAACTGTTTCAGTGTGGTTAAAATTAGGGGTGAGCTGAGGGATAACAACAGAATGCCCAATACATTGACTAGAGTAACCTGTAAGGACATCTGGAATCTGATCTAGCACAATCTGACCTAAAGAATGGTTGAGGAAAGCTTAGACGGACATCTTACTAAATTACATTCCACAGAAAGTGTCTCTGGTTCCTGCAAGCAGTCAAACTTAGGGGTAATAAATCCTGACACTGTCCAGCTAAGAAACAGGAAAATGCTGATTTGCTCATGGGCCTATCTGATTCTCTGGCTATGAGGTCAAGACTGGAGTCTTAGCAGTTCTTATGAAAATCCTGACACTCATTCACCAATTATTTTCTAGGAATTGATGTATATTGCTCTTCTTGTGTTTCAGGACGGAAATCTTTGAATTGCTTTAGGGAGTTTTTCCAAAAACAGTGATGTAGTTTTGCATCATTTTGTCATGACTGGACCTACTGAAAATTTCCTGACATTCTGAATTCATGGCAATAATATTTGTGCTGTTGTAGCTGGTTTGTATATTTTTTGTTGTTGTTTTGTATTAAAGTAGAGGAGAAATAAGAAAAGGTTAAGGATTGCATCTAAATGTATTAAGCTTGAAGGCTTCAACATAAATGAAAAGATTTATAGAAACTTATTAAGATCTTAAAGTTTCTATAAAAATTTCATCATTGCTGACAATATCTACTCTCATTAACTCTGCCCAAGCAGTTCTTGTGTTGCTGTAAGGCTGAAGGTGAGTGTATTTTACAATTTACCAAGCAGTATAGGAGTTTTCTGGAGAATTTTCACTGGAGGCCCAAGGTTAAACAATAGATATTTTTATGATTACAAGAGAACATATATATACTCTTCTCTCTTCTATCATAACATATAAGGAAATAACTATTCTTAATCCCTAGAAACTGTGCTGGTGGTGATGTGGGTACATTACGGCCCTTTATACGAGCATATGTAACTTCTCTTTGACCATGAGTGGACAAGTCTTTTTAAAGTTCTGGGGTGTGGGGAAGAGCTCCAGGGATCACTTGGGCTCTGTCAGTAAGTTCCAATCTGAGACATCAAATCCAGTTGCACAGAAACCAAATGTCAATATTTACAAAGCTCTTTCCATCTTATATCCTGCTTCCTTTTCTTTTTATGCTTTCTCTTCCCCTTTCTTTCCTCTCTTTTCTTTGATCCTCTTCTTCCCTCTATTCCATTCACTCTCATTTTTCTCATGCCCAATAATCAGTCCACAGTCTGTACATTCTGAAAGAGGATTCAGTGATGGAAAAGAAAGGGCCTCAAACAAAGCTGTCCTCCAAGACAGAGCACTCTGGAGGGTGGTGGCTGGTGATTGGGGCCAAGCCTGAGGACTAGTGCTCAGGGCGCTGAGACTCTCGACCGAAAGAAGCATTAGGCTTCTGCAGGCTTGATGGCTGTATGAAGCCTCCGATTTCAAAGCTTTCCTGGGCTGACAAGGACTTGCTAATTTCAAACATTCTAACCAATTACTATCACAAAGAACTCTGGACAATAATCAGAGGAGCAGTGTGAGAGTGCTGGGGAGGAACAGCCCTGCAGGTTTCACTCTGCTGCTCTGCCCCTCAACGTGGAGTCCATATTCTGCTCCAAGAGTAAATAAAAACACAGTGCAAAATACAAATGTGCTCAATGGGTCCTCCTGGCTGTCTTGTTCTCAGTAATGGGATACATAGGGACCCTGTCCTGCATTTAGTCCAGTAATTTCTGATGGTGTTAATTAAAAACTTTTGATGCTGATTTGAATGGAAAATACCTCAAACAGCGTTTTCTTTATTGAAACACAAGTTCCAAGCCATGGATTATTAGGTTAAGCTCTGTCATCAGTGAGACCAATATAAACGCTTTTCATACCATCTGCTTTGACAAATAATAATAATAATAGTGATAAACGAAAAAGAAGAGAAACCATTTGGATTGACTCTTTTATTTTAACCTGTTTTTTAAAGGACTAAATTGAAAATCTGTGTCCCTGAATGTGGAACATATGATTTTTTTAAAATCTTTTTTTTCAAATCCTTGCAGAACATTCAAATCACCCAATGTTCCAGGACCTGAATTTTTTATATTTTAAAATGGGGAAAGCTGCTTAAAATAAGTGAATCAGCTGCTAAGTGATTTCTCTCTGTCTCTTTCTCTACTCTCCCTTTCAAAAGGCTGGAAAAATACTTAAAATGGTGTATGCAGTTGATATGTGCTGCTTAAGAAGCTTAATATAATTATTGAGGACTCAGACTTTCTATTTAAATACAAGATAGGCAAGGGCAATAGAAGCTGAGTTGTGAGCATGCATTGCTTGTGAGGTATGGGGAATGTTTCCAAATGTTTAATCCACTGAGCAAGGTAAGGGGTGCAAAGCAGTTATCCACAGGTTTCTCTGTCCTCCGGGAAACCTGAGAAATCCAGAGAGCAATGTAAGCGGATCGTGTGACAGATGCTGTGCAGGAAGCAGAAAAATGCACTCTGCAACCCAAAGCTTTTGTGAAGCACTAAGCACACCACCAAAACATCCTGATTGATTTCTAAGACTTGTCTCCAATTTTGTTTTTAATTTTCAGTTCACACCAAGGCTTAAAGTCTTGGACACCTACTTTGAGAGTTCCCTTGAATATCGCCTCACAGATGACATCTTCTCTTTTTCTCTTCTGTGTTTCCATATACCTATCATTTTCCATTTCCTAACCTGTTTATTCAAACTGTCTGTAACATTATCTAAATCCTTGAAAGACCACAAGATTTTCCTTCTTCATCCTGAAGGTCTTCATCACTCTTGCTCTTGTTTTGATTTACAGATCTCTACCAGTGGAAAATTCTGAAAGAGATGGGAACACCAGACCACCTGACCTGCCTCTTGAGAAACCTATATGCAGGTCAGGAAGCAACAGCTAGAACTGGACATGGAACAACAGACTGGTTCCAAACAGGAAAAGGAGTACGTAAAGGCTGTATATTGTCATCCTCCTTCTTTAACTTATATGCAGAGTACATCATGAGAAACGCTGGGCTGGAAGAAGCACAAGCTGGAATCAAGATTGCCGGGAGAAATAGCAGTAACCTCAGATATGCAGATGACACCACCCTTATGGCAGAAAGAGGAACTAAAAAGCCTCTTGATGAAAGTGAAAGAGGAGAGTGAAAAAGTTGGCTTAAAGGACAACATTCAGAAAATGAAGATCATGGCATCTGGTCCCATCACTTCATGGGAAATAGATGGGGAAACAGTGGAAACAGTGTCAGACTTTATTTTGGGGGGCTCCCAAATCACTGCGGATGGTGACTGCAGCCATGAAATTAAAAGACGCTTACTCCTTGGAAGGAAAGTTATGAGCAGCCTAGATAGCATATTCAAGAGCAGAGACATTACTTTGCCAACAAAGGTCCGTCTAGTCAAGGCTATGGTTTTTCCTGTGGTCATGGATGGATGTGAGAGTTGGACTGTGAAGAAGGCTGAGTGCCGAAGAATTGATGCTTTTGAACTGTGGTGTTGGAGAAGACTCTTGAGAGTCCCTTGGACTGTAAGGAGATCCAACCAGTCCATCCTAAAGGAGATCAGTCCTAAGTGTTTTTTGGAAGGACTGATGCTAAAGCTGAAACTCCAATACTCTGGCCACCTCATGCGAAGAGTTGACTCATTGGAAAAGACTTTGATGCTGGGAGGGATTGGGGGCAGGAGGAGAAGGGGATGACAGAGGATGAGATGGCTGGATGACATCACCGACTGATGGACATGAGTCTGAGTGAACTCCGGGAGATGGTGATGGACAGGGAGGCCTGGCATGCTGTGATTCATGGGGTTGCAACGAGTCGGACATGACTGAGTGACTGAACTGAAGTGAACTGAAAGAGGATAAAGGTCTTCATAAAGGCTAAGCACTTTGGCAAGTCTTCTTTCCTTCCCTCCCTCACCGCAGGCTGCACTGACCTCACTCTCTTGGAAAAGTGTGCATCATTGGCCTTCTAGCCTGTTGGGACATGATATGATCCTTCAGTAATAACAAAGACAATGATAAAGATAACAGAAAATACTCACAAAGCAGGTGAAGGGAATGCATAAGGCAACAGAACTAAAACTCCAAAAGGGAAACAGGCCTGAGCAAACCACCACCTGAACTCCTTTGTTCACAGAATTTATGATTTTGCTCCCAGAGAAAATTGATAGGTGATATTGTCTATAAAGAACTAGTAAATGTAAATTAACAGATATGAGGCAAATGAATGCACTTCATGATGATTTCCAGCTGAAATGATGTTTTCTTCCTAGAGACCAAGTTTTTGTTAAACTTAATCCTTACTCTCTTCCTTCCCCAGCAGCAGAAACATCTGGTCGGTTTTAGATTCCCCTTGGATTTCCAACTTCAAAGGGAATTATAAAGAATAACAAATTCATGTACCAGCAGTAAAAAAAAAAAAAAAAAATTAGAACAGCAGGAGAGAATGGTAAAATTGTCCTTATTTGACTGCTAGTGACAGGCGCCACAGGCAGAACTAGGAGAAAAGACAAAGGCAGGCTCACCAGGTGACAACCTGAGTTCCTGGAAGAGACTGAATCTTTGGCTATACTCAAATATGCACAGGCTATTACAAACTCAAAGGAATTTTCTCCTTGCGTAAGTGAAAAAGTCTAAAAAGTTAGGAAGGTTAAAAAAAAAAGAAATGGGTTCACATGTACCTGTCACGTAGTAAGCATCAACAAAAGTTTGTTGAAAGGGTGATCAGGAGACAATTGTAAAGATTCATTAAACCTCTGGGTTTTTAACTTAATTTACAGAAAATGGTATGAGTTCTGATTCCACGAAGGGTTGGATAAACCATCCCAGAAATAACTCAGGCTCCTAAGAATCCACTAGATTGATCATGTCCTCATAGAAGATCAGACCTCCCAGGGTTTCCAAAAAAGTCTGCTTCTTCCTTGCTCTGGTTCTTTATTAAAGGATGGGCAGAAATCAAAGTCCTACCAGAGTGGAGGGATAGAGTTTGAATGAGCTATTGATAGCTGTAGTTGTGCCAACTCGTGCTTGACATCACTTTATAGAACTGGATTTATCTTTCTCCTCTGTCATTTTCTCAGCAAAACTGAAATATACTTCTTAGAGTGTAGGTCTTGATATAATCAGAAATTAGAAAATGAGAACAATTGAAGAAAGTACAATTTTGCCATTGTAATTACCTCTTACAAATAGCCTTTCCTCTTTCCTGTTTTATGTGCATTGTGTACAACAACAATAAACAGATATGATTATCCAATCAACTTGTTTGTGGATAAAGAGAGAGAAAGAGTTAAAAGCTAACATGTCTTTAAGTAAGTAATTATAAAAGTCTTTAAACTTAGCATTCAGCGGTTATAGATCTCCACATCACAAATACATTAGGTTGATTCATAGTGAAAGCATTAGTCACTCAAGTCAAGTCCGACTCTTTGTGACTCCAAGGACTGTCACCCACCAGGCTCCTCTGTCCATGGGATTCTCCAGGAAGAATAATGGAGTGGGTTGCCATTTCCTTCTCCAGGGGATCTTCCCAAACCAGGGATCAAACCAGGGTCACCGGCAATTTTTGCAGGCAGATTCTTTACTGTCTGAGCCACTGGGGTTGGTTGATTCATAGAATGGCCATCAAAAACTCAAAAAGCAAGTGACTTTTGATAAAAAAGTATACATCAACGGCATCTTAAGAATATTTCATAGAGTAGGATAAAATAAATAGAATCAGTTCTCTATGGAGCCCAGCATGATTTGCTAATAGAGTAGTCCCCTCAAAAGCAGACCATCTCAAAGGAAGTTCTATATATCACAGACTTTGAGTAATCTCTAGTGAAGGATGAACAATGAAGACTTCTTCACATTTCCAATGTAAAAGAACCGAGCTGGCTGCAAAGTCATCTCCTTGAATATCTTTGCCTTGAATGGAGACTTCATCCTTCTCTCACCCCTCCAGGTAAGGGAGAATCACCAAAGTCATCTCAGTAAAAGCATGCTGTAATTCCCATCCTCGTGTTAATTGTGCGTGATTATATGTTATGTGTCTAATAAAATTTATCCAAAAAATATGCCAGCTTCTTGAAAGACGGGTCTGATGCTAAGAACAAAACATTTTTTTTTTTCTTTTTGTAACTATCTGTATTTAAGTTTAAATGTCTTGGCTTGATGGGGGCATTTGCAAAAAATTTCCCGCCCTATTTAACTAGAATCATCCAACCATGATTTTGAACTATACTACAGGGAAGAAGGTAGAGAATATGGAATACTACTTTATTTCAAGAAAGGTTGTTTTATAGCAAATGTAAGAATTGAATAAACACCAGACCCCAAGGCCAAGCATAAGAAAATGCCACATACATACCAAGACTCAAACACTATCATTAAGCATAGTAGTAATAATAATAGTATCTGTTATTGCGATGAGACACTTAAGGTTCACTTGGGCATAGTGAATAATACTTTAGCTAGAAAGAACTATGGGCAAACTTCCTCTTCTCTTTAAAACCCAGTTTATATTCTAGGTTTATATGACATGAGCTACATAATCCAATACCACATGTAAGAGAGAATGCAGGAAAAAGTGAAAACTTATGCCTTTATTTCAGTTGTTGTGTTGGCAATATCAATCTTAAAATAATGATGAAAAGTTAACTCTTTCCAAATATGGATATTTTGGATTATGGTGAAATAGCAGTAGCTTTAAAACAGTATAATAGCTAGATCCTACCTATCTTTTCCTGGAATGCCCGCTTCAATGCCAAGCTGTCAGATACATTCCTGACCTTTTGAGGACACTGTAATGATGGTAATGCCAGGCCAGGATAAAGAAAAACAGAAATGATCAGAAGACTGAGGGGAAAAAGACATGGGATGGAAAAAAAAATAGTTCATATTGTCGACACCATCCAGTTTAGCAATTTTTACAGATGCTTTCTGTTTGCTTGAGACAGTTTATTGCTTATGTTATTTCTTATGTTTCTTTTTTTTTTATGTGCTTTCCTCCACCAACTTTGTTCAAAATTATTTTTTATGTGTCCATACTGCAAACCCTCATATCTTTTTAGATTTAGTGCGGTGGAAGAACTTTTTTTTTTTTTTTTCCTCTAAGGGTTAAGACACATCAATATTCCAGCCACTCATTTTCGAGGCCAATGGAAAATGTGCTCCTAAGATTAAATAGACCTGAGTAACACATAAATCCAGTTTATACTGATGCAGGATGGTACGCAGTTACTCACATCCTGAATCTCTGATGAGTGGAATACACCTGTTGGAACAGTCACTGACCTGCAGGTCAAAGACAGCCAGGTAGGATAAAACCTTCACTACTGGTCCTCTGCAGACAGCCTAGTTGCATGAAGCATTCATCCTTGTGGATTTGGGTGTATAGGAGGTGGTCTAGCCATAGGAAACTGACTTGGGGCTCTTTAAATATTCTGAGGATAAACTAGAGTAATACACACAGGCACAGAGGCAATGAGTACCCCTTGTTCTGCAATGCACCATCTCCCTCTATGCCCACTTTCCCAGACATAGTGCTTTTTTTTGAAAAATTATTCAGACTATTAATGTATAATTCCTCCCTTTTCAGACTTCTTAAGTTCCCCCTTAGGAAGAAGCCTTTTGTTTTGGCCAATTAAAACAAACAAAAAATACCTATAAATGTTTAAATCCTGTGTTACATTTGGTTTAAGTAGGTTCGCCATATTTATCTAGGATGTGTTGGGTGTAGCCATGCTGGACTTCTCAGTAGTCAAACGGTTATGTTTCCTTTCACCTCAAATATGGAATTATATACGGCACAGAATATATCCAGTGATGAGTGTAGTTAATGTGGTATTGATCTGGCATGCAAATCATCATCCTAAGTTTGAATCAAAGGAAAACCGCCCCCCCCCAAAAAAAAAACCCCAAAACAACTCATCCAAGAAACCTAGCTAAACTTGTAAAATATCTCTGTAGTCAACTAAATTGCCCTTTGGCTTAGAGATGTGCATAAAAATGTTATGAAACACGTGTCTGAGATCTTATGATCAGTGTTTACATTTCAGAAAATATGACAGTAATACTCAGAAGAAAAATATTCCTGTATATAATGATCTGAATGTTTTTAACATTAAAATGTAGAAGGTTCAAATGGGCCTGAAATATTGATGGGCTAAATGCTATAATGACTGGGGTTTGCTTCAGAAAAACGTGGAGGTAGCACCGGAAACAATAGGCCATGGGTTTAGTCACTGTGCAAGCTGGGTCATGAGTACATGGGATTCACGGTAGTGATCTGCCTACACTCGGGTATTTAAAACTGCTCATATAAACAATTTAAAAATTTATACTGATTTGAACTTTCATTTACTCATAATTTATTGACTGATTCACTTACTTTTTATACATAAGATTATGGAAACAAAACATAAAAACAAAAATAAGAAAATATTCTTGGACATTTAGGTGAAGTAAGCTATTCTTCTTCAGAAACAGTACATATTTATTTAAAATGATGGTTATAAGGACTATGTAATTACACGTAGAATTCTTAGGTTAAATTTTGAAGGCAGGACATAAAATTATATGGAAAGTATGATTACAGCACGTTTTAAAAAATATATCCTCAGGGGAAAATGAGAGTAAAGAAATATATCAAATGGTTATTAATGGTTGGATTTAAATTATAGAAATAATTACTTTAATTTTTCTTCATTTTACTCCAATGTGTTTTTTCAAATTACTTTTAATAAGCATGTATCATTTTAAAATGAAAATAAATATTTATTCATTAGTGGATAAGATGTGCTCTCCTTTCCGAAGGAGCTTTTCATTTACTAAAACACAGAATCTACAAACACCCAGCATTGCCCTGATAGTTTAAATCTACATACCTAGATGTGAAACACACCCATCAGATTTTATCTGATCACAGAAACATAAAGAGGTTTCTGTGTGTTGGATAGAAATAGGAGAGGAACTGGTTTCTTTGCAAGCTAGAAAAAGTGTGAAATTCAGGCCATTTTGTGATGAGATCATTTCACAATGAATGCAAAGGGAATTACCCAATGAGCCTCTCTCTTGAGTTCTAAACATTCACACTGATACAAGTTTCTTTTCGGGCAGCATAACAAGCAAAGTTTGAAGTGAGAGTAGGGAGTTAGAACCTAAAGGCTTGTGCCCTTCACTGGCAAGATGGGTACCTTCAGAGAGACAGATAAATGTACAATAGAACTAGAAACAAAAATAAAGAAGAAACAAAAATGAAGCATTCATCCTTGTGAATCTGGGTGTATAAGAGGTGGTCTAGCTATGGGAAACTGACTTGAGGCTCTTTAAATATTCTGAGGATAAACTGGAGTAATGCACACAGGCACCGGGGCCTATCTATTGTACAGATAGATGTACAATAGAACTAGAAACAAAAATACAGTGACATCTGTAGATTATGTGCAATAGATATGGAAAGTCTCTGCTAGAAAGCTATCTTTATTACCCAAGAGATTATTTTCCTCATCTTATGCACATTCACACAAACAGAAGTCAAGAGTATAGGTGCTAAAATTTTGGAGAATATGATGTTCATATAACTAAATAGGCCTGGTCGGGGCCAGGCAGAATATATTCAGATGCCAGGCAAGTCACCCTTTCACTCTTTCCTCTCTGGTATAACTGTCAGTGCATTTCTATGCAGGCTAATCTCTAATACACTCAACTCTTTCAGGTCCTGTCTTGATGATGTTCTACCAATATTCCCTCAGTCCAGACCTGCACTCTCCTCCCAGCCACTGAACTCTCAAGAATTCTTGAAATTCTCAATTTTAAAACTTTACAAATTCTCACCGCAAGACACATAGACCTCGTTTCAAACCTAGGTTCCCTTGCAGCCTTGATGTTGATCCTCTTACTTAACTGGTGATGTTGGTGGTAGTGGTGAGGGTTGTTCATGTCCCTTGTGTTTGCGGGTATACCCAGGAGCAATCATTGATTCACATGAAGCAAATGCATTTCACATTTGTAGCATATCATCAAATAATAGCAGGTAATTCAAAACATCACAAAATATGTTTGGAGAATTTTGTCTGCATAAGGCAAAAACACCCAGTGTTCCACATAGAAACATCCACGCTCAGCTTCATCAAATCACCTTCTCTGTCCACTCAGGGGACTCCTTTGGAAATAGACATATATTATCTCTGAAGAGTTTTTCAAGCAAGTCCTTTGAATACTTCCTCCCCCGCGCAGCGAAGTCAGTGTAAACTGTTTGCTGAACTCTGTGACGATAGGTGCTTAAGATCATGTTTCTTATCATTCTAAATGATGGTATTTCAAATGAATAAATAGGAAATGGAACAGGTACCCTTCACCAGTGTCAAAATACTTTCTGTTCAAATTTAGCATTTGAGGTGGTGGACTTGCCACAGCTTTAGGTCTAATTCTTTCTGAGGTTGGGAGAAATATACTTGACTTCTGTGCACCTCAATATTTTGGGCCGCCGTTTAGAGATAATGAAAAGTTGCTTACCAGACAGCAAGGTCACGAGGAATATCCAGTTAGTGATAGTGAAGCATTCTGAAATGAAAAGAATACCATTAGTGCTAGGTATAGGTAAAATGTATGACAACATGGCAATCATAGACAATAACACATTTACTTCTCACTCAGGACACTGACATACTGACACTATATAAAAATAAAGGATGCTCCCCTTTGGGAATGAAAATACAACTGCACCCTGAGAAAGGGCTTTTGTATTTGCCTGTGTGTTTTAACTTTAAGGCTCTAACCAGTTGCAACCAGTTGTGAATGACTTGCTGCCTATTGCTGTAATTCACTGTAACTTGTGTTGAGAAAGTTATGTTTTATGGTTAATTATCCATGGTCTGTTTAAAAAAATAAATCAAACCATTGTGAACCACCAGGATTTGCAGCTCCATTTGAACTTCACTGTACTTTTGATTAAACATTTTGTAAATAAAAACAAACTGGTTTCTCCTTGTTTGGGGTTGTTCGTTCCTTGTGTTCTGGATATAAATATTGTGGCAACAGTGGTGGAACAAGCTATGGATTATTTACCCCTGGTTTCATGAGTTGTGAGTTACTGGCCTTATCCTCTTTCATGTGTGTAAATAAATGTACAGCATTATATTCCAAGTCCTGTAAGACAACTGGAATGAGTGAACTGAAACCTTTTAAAACCAAAACCTTTTATGCTAAGTCACAGAGCAACAAAACAAACCCCAAATTAACATTTAAAAAGCTTCTACTGTGGAGCAGCAAAATCTCCAAATATTATATAATCTGCATTTTAAAAATTGCTTCCCTAACAAGCAGCAGGTCTATCAACAATTCCACATGGAGGTCTTTCCACTGCTTTTATAATGGAGATGCCATAGACGGTTTTACCTGAGATCACCTCCCACCCACAATATCACCATCAGAATGAAGCCCTTAAAATAACCAGAATGATAACTTAAGCCAAAATCGATTTAGAAAGATCAGGAGTTACTGTAGCTAAAGATAATGAAACATTATAAAAGAAGAATTCTGTATAAAACTTGTCATCATCCTATGACTTATATAAATAAAAGAAGCCTAAAAACTAATTGCCTAAGGAAAGTAAGTAAAGTCAAGATTCAAAAGACCCTGTGGCGGAGTGTAAGAAGAGTATATTTGAGACCCATAATCATATGGCCCTAACACATCTGCATATGAAACTCAATAAGGATCCCTAAAGTACCTTGCTCAAAATTATGTTTGTTAAACGATCCAATGGTCTGTGCATCACTGACCATTAAAAAGGACCTCCAGGAAAGATATAAAATTTCTTTCTGCAATTTGTTATTTTTTAAGAAAAGATAGAGACAGGATAATAAGGCCTTTCTTATAAAATGGGGTGGTTGCCCTTGACTGAAATTTGAAGAACACTGTATTTGATATTATCTGACCCCTTTATTACTATCATGGCTTACTGCTTACTTGCATAAGCACTAAGAGGGGACAGTCACTGCAGCTCACCAAAATATTTAGGTAAAATATTCCTAAAGCAGGTACTATGTGCTGGGCACAACTAGAGTGATTCTTGTTGAAAGAGTATAAGTTAGTGACTGAGGTTCTTGTTGCAACATTTAAAAATATCTATTACTATTGCAATGGCACCCCACTCCAGTACTCTTGCCTGGAAAATCCCATGGACGGAGGAGCCTGGTGGGCTGCAGTCCATGTGGTCGCTAGGAGTCGGACACGACTGAGCGACTTCACTTTCACTTTTCACTTTCATGCATTGGAGAAGGAAATGGCAACCCACTCCAATGTTCTTGCCTGGAGAGTCCCAGGGATGGGGGAGCCTGGTGGGCTGCCGTCTATGGGGTCGCACAGAGTCAGACACGACTGAAGCGACTTAGCAGCAGCAGCAGCATTACTATTGCCAATAGCAAAGAGAAGCCAGGTTTACCCTAAGAGTTGTGAAGGACTCCTGAAAAACTAGAAGTTTAAATTTTGCCCTATCTTCCTGTATGCCTGGAAATAGAAAGTTTAGGCTTGTCAACCCTTCCTATGCCTGGATCCCATATTGCAGAAAAAAACTAGAAGTAGCTTACAAGTTCCCAGGGCCGTGGTTACAACCAAAAAAGAGTGCTGTTCAAAAGCAGCTGGAATTAATGGGGCATTGAAAGGTCAATTCTGTCCTAAGTATGTTTCAGAGAGCGCAAAAATCTACTGAGAGGGAATTGAAAGTTATTCTGATAAACTGAGGCAGGAAAAAGTCCAAATATGTTTTACTCAAAGACGTTTTCCCTACTCTTTTGATAACCAGATAGCTCCAAATATTTTTGACAATCAAGAAAATGCTCCTCCATGGAGGAATAACGTTTCATTCAAATTCAGGCAAACCCATTTGAAAATCAGGGTATTCTAAATGATTCCTTGTATACAGAACTGTAGACCAAAACTAAGTGTTTGGCTACAGATGATTAATCATGTTAAAATTACATTATAAAGAAACATTTTACATGGTGCAGTATTCAATTTGATAATCAAGTACACACATACAAAACTGCCTATTGGAATCCACACTTACCTACAATTGAGAAAACCACAATTCAAAATGATTAATGCACCCCAATGTTCATAGCAGCACTATTTACAATAGCCAAGACATGGAAACATCCTAAATGTCCATTGACAGATGAATGGATAAAGATATGGTATATTTATACAGTGAAATACTATTCACTCATAAAAAGAATGAAATATTGCCTTTTGCAGCAACACGGATGGACCTAGAGATTATCATACTAAGTGAAGTAAGCCAGACTAAAAAAGACAAATATCATATGATATCACTTATATGTAGAATCTTAAAAAAAAAATGATACACATGAGTTTATATTCAAAACAGAAATAGATGCAAAGACATAGAAAATAAACATGGTTACCAAAGGGGAAAGGGATAAATTAGGATTTGGGGATTAACATATACTCACTACTATATATAAAGTAGATAACCAACAAGGACCTACTGCACAGTAACAGGGAACTATACTCAATATTTTATAATAATCTATAAGGAAAAATAATCTTAAAAAGAATTATATACAACTAAATCACTTTGCTGTGTAACTAAAACTAACACAACATTGTAGATCAGCTACACATTAATAAAAAAGGTTAAAAATATGAAGGACACAGAAAAGATATATGTATAAATATATATGTGAATATCTTGCTTAAAGACTAGAATATTGTGACCAATTTTCATTATGTTTCACAAACAAATCTGTCTGAACTATAGATTCTTTCAAGGAAAAAAATTGGAAAGGAAATGTATTTACGAAATACTTTAAAAACATATGTTAGCTTAATCATTATTCCTATTCAGACAACAAAAGATGCGCCCATGTCATCATACATACAGAGATACTACAACCTCAGTGATCTTGATCATTCAGTTGTCACAACAGTGAACCACACATTTAGATAATGAAACCTGAAAAACCAGACAAAACTCTCCTGGCTTTGATTTTTATCTTTATGCACCAGGCTTTTCCATACAAAAGGAATCCAAAATTCAATAGCGAACATATAAGAGAAAGTCAAACAAACTAGGAAATAGCCTGAATCTTTTATGAAAAGTAGAGAAAAATCTACCTTCTTCCTTTAGTAAATCAAATGAACCAATTCCATTCGGCCTTACCATTCAGAAGTAAAGTATGATCTAAAGGAATGACACTGATGCCAAACACACAGTGATCAAGAGCTTCAGTAGTTTCTACTCAGATCCATCCTCTCTCCGGCCCCGTTTCACCTTTCCTGATTGCATTAAGAACCTTCAGAACTGCTAGCACATACCTGATCTTACTTTCCTCTGGCATAAACCTCAGAGTACCTAATGCTGTGCTCACTAGCATTTTGTATCTATTTTAGAACCATTTGATAGGCAGAAGCTGAAAGGGAAGAACAAAACAAACCTCCAAAGACCTCTAAACTCCCTCATCAGACAAATGCCTGGTGCCCAGAGGACATCAGCCAGTTAAGTGAAACAAAATTTGTAACAGGGAAGGAAGACTGATAAACCTCCTACAAATCTCACCATGTTCCCCTTTGGGAAGGGAGTTATTCCAGTGAAAAAGTAGGGGGTGTAGGAAAGAAGTGAAGAACAACAACAAAAAAACTTTATTATACGCTGGAGACTTAAAGGCAGTGCAATGACCCAAAGGTGTTCCAGGGAACAGTGCGACAGAAACTTTTAAATGAGAATTCCAGAAACTACAAGTTCTTAAATGGATCTGTTGTTTAAGGGATGAATTCTGTAGGGAGTTTGAATTAAGTGTCTGCTGTAGCATCTAGTTGTTTTCTCTTTCATTAAGACTTTGAGGTTTGAATATACTTTGCCATGAGAAAAAAACTGTAGGGCTTTATCCAGCCCCCAAAGTAAAAAGCGAGAGAAAGACAGGGTTTATATAACCAGCTTTTTACATAAATATTACATCAGGATACATTTCAAATGAAAACACACACATAACACACACACAGCTGTCTTCCTTATCCTTTCTATTTTAAAATTCATTTCTTACTTTAAATGTTGTTGATTTTTCACAAAATAAGTAAAAACCAAGTCAGCATTAAACACCTCAGAATAATTTTAGTCTTATGTTACCTGGAAAATTTACCACATCATGGAGGGTCACAAAATCTTGTTCTAAAGCCAGTGAAGGCACTGACAATTATGGGGTGTTTTGCTGCAGCTCAGGGCAACTAGAAATGGTCATGAATGTTAGCTAACTCCCTTCTCTACAGTCTGAAAAAAGGGAAAAAAAAACTGTAAGTTTTCCCCATCTGTTATTTCCTTTTTTTTTCTTTTTGGCTGTGGAAAAGTAAAATTATGCAAGAGCTTTTGAATGTAAAGGCTGTGTGTGCTTTTTCCCTTTTTGTCTCTGTGTACCGGTTATGCGATGTTGCGTAACTGAGTACAGAGTAGGCGGTTAGCGTTTACTATTGATTTACACTATGCCATCTAATGAATTCAGAACACTAAAAAGAAAGGAGCAGGAAGGCAGGGAAGAAAAAAGAGAAAGATAGAAACAGGAAGAGGAAAAAAGGACCAAACAGAGGGGAGAGAGTAAGAGTCAATTAGAGGAACAATTCTAATATCTGGAACAGTTTCATTCTTATTACCTTCAGCTCTGATTTTCAGTTATTGTTCAGGTCTCAGCAAAACGGATTTGAGTTAGTGACCCCAATATTCTGATCGTATGTCTAATGAGGATTACTGGCAGGAGAGTGTCTGAAAGTACTAATGTGTCAAATCACTTAAAAGCAATTCCACTACACTGTCAGACTTCTCCATATGCTCCTGTTGTCATTCTCTCGATACCTCTGGGAATCCATACCTGTGCTAGCCAATGCTATGGTCTAACTAGTTCACTTAATAGCAAATATCATTGGAAAAACACACAGAGATATCACCAGGGTAGAGAGAAATATCTTCAATTTTACCCTTCCCTTTTAAAAATACATGAAGAATGCATATGGAAATCTTTAAATAGGTCATTATTTTACTTTGGAAGAACGTATAAGTGAAAGTCGCTCAGTCGTGTCCGACCGACTCTTTGAGACCCCATGGACTATACAGTCTATGGAATTCTCCAGGCAAGAATACTGCAGTAGGTAGCTGTTCCCTTCTCCAAGGGATCTTCCCAACCCAGGGATCGAACCCAGGTCTCCCACATTGCAGGCAGATTCTTTACTAGCTGAGCCACCAGGGAAGCCCTGGAAGAAGGTATATACACATTATTTGACTAAATAGAACAGCCCAATATAGGGCAATGAAAGAGAAACGGTCAATGAGAAAAGATTCTAAACTGATGAAGATGCTCATAAGAGAAATTTCAATAATTTCTAATATCGTGCTTATGGAGAGCACCTAAAAGTAACTTTTCATCTGGATGACTACAGACATCTCCAGTCCTCTGAGCCTGTCTGATGCTTCTTGTGCCACATAATGAGTTCCCAAAGCTGAGGCTAGAAAGTACGGGTGAAGTTGACTGTGCTGCTAGGCACGGGACCATCCTTTACCTGAGTGCCCTCCTATGGCTGAGGACAATCACTAAAGTGATAAAAATAAATAGAAATTCTCTTTATTAGCAGCCAGTTAGAGAGCAAGGCACTACCCTTCTTGAGTGTGTTTGTAATTGGTGACTAGAAAAAAAATCATAGGAGGTCACCTAAAGGAAAGAACAAGAGTTTGAGGTTACATTTCTGATCCCCCAATGTTCTCTTTTCTCCCATTTCAGCTTAGAAAATAAAAATAGATGCCTACTCGACCCATTTTTCAAGGATGATTCAATGACTGGCAGCTGTGTGCACACAGCTGATACCTAGCACCTAGCACAGTGCTTGGCACATTCTCTATGTTCAGCAATACTTGTTGAAACAGTAAAATGGTTATGGAAGAAACAGTCCAGTAGGAACAGTATACTAGAAAAGCCTCAGAAAACATAGGCCAAAGATTTACAGGAAATCTTAGGCTATGCTTAGACTATAGACACAAAATAATGATGTAGATAAAGTGTCAAACAGTTATTTGGGGATCAGTTGACTTTAGCTTCGTTTTATTAGAAACAAAGCTTAACAAAATTGTAATACTAGTAATATCAGCAAAGTTTTGTGTTCATTTCCACCATCCCTTTGGACTATTTTTCATTTCAGTCTTAGGCACAGAAAAATCCATTTTAATTTCCATGGACACATACTAAAGGAAAAGTCATGGGATAGCAACATAATTCATCTTTTAAAAAATCCTGAGAAGAATGTAGCCATTTAGTAATGGGGGAAAATATAGCTTTTTGTTGAAGGGCAAGGCAGGTTGAGTTTTGATTAGGTTATGCAAATTTAAATTAATAGAAGGGCAACCAAGAATGTACTGATTTCCATTTTCTTGGTTACACAGGAGTTTTAAATTTCTGGATTAGAAAGTCAGAAATGCCATCTTTCAGCTAATTGGTGAATAAGACCTTTAGAGAAAGAGTTGCAAGTATAATATTTCAGTTGAAGATTTAACTAAAAGTGTGTTTGGCAATAGTAGCCATAGTACTTTCTATAAAGTGGGGCTACCTTCTTGTTAACTCATCTGGGACTAAGCATGTACAAATCAGTAAAAACTTCCAAAAGGTTTTTTTATTTTTTTAATCATTAGTATGATCTAATCTAATTCAGAACTTCCTTCATCAAGCAGCCAAGCAGCAGGTCAACAAGATCATTCCATGTGCTGTCTCATTTACTGGATTATTAAAAGTGGATGAGAATATGCCTGGACCCCTCACTTTGTATGTGAAGATTATGAAGCTCAGAAGGTAATTTTCTCAGGAGTTTGTATTTTGAGACAGAGCTGAGACTTGTACCTTAAGGCTCACAGTTCATTTCTCCACAGGACAGAGTAAGTCAAAGTTGCATAAAGTGAATCTTATTTTAAATGCTATAAAGAGAGATTTCAAAAGATTTTTTATAAGATAAAGACTACTTACATTATGTAAAATGTTCCCCTCAAAGCTATCTTATAATTTTCCATCTTTAATCTGAGTCTCCTCTTCCTCCCTTTTTTCTTCCTCCTTATTCTTTAGACCTTTGGACTCAGTCTCTCTTACTGTTTCTCACTCATTTATCTCTATACCTGGCTTTACCTGGTGACTCAGATGGTAAAGTATCTGCCTGCAATGCAGGAGCCCCAGCTTCAGTTCCTGCGTTGGGAAGATCTCCTGGAGAAGGAAATAGCTACCCACTCCAGTCTTCTTGCCTGGAGAATTCCATGGAAAGAGGAGACTGGTGAGCTATAATTCATGGGGTCACAAAGAGTCAGATGCGATGGAGTGACTTACACACACTGGCTTTAAATTCTTCCCTTTTTCTCACTTTTTATCTGCTTCTACGTTTATTTATTAGTCTTCTTCATAAAAATGATTTCTTTTTTTAAATGTGTTTTGAGAGTCTCAGAAATCTTAAAGGATGAAAAAGTTTGGATTTAGCACTATACAATGAATAGGTAGTTGGTATACATTTAAATGTTTTATAAACTGAAACAAGGTCCTGACAACCTGAGGGTAACCTACAGCGATAGACTCTGCCTGTGTTACAGCTGTCTAGATCTCCAAACTGCTGGGGAGGAGAGTGGGCCTTGTGTTACAGGAATCTCATTCAAGATAGAGAGCAAAGGCTCACAATCTCCAGACACGACCACTCTTCTTTCTATCACATCAGGTCACCTTTCTGTTTCCTTTTCTTTCTTTCTATTCCACAGTCACAACTATTTTGAGACTAATTGCGGCATAGCAGGAAGAGATCTAGAGAAGTCCTAGTGACTTAATATGGTTTAATGACATTGGCCAAACTCTCAATGCCAAAAAAAGACAGAGAGTTGCATACTGAATCTGCAGATACACAGAAAGTAAATTCTGAGGAGGTTCAGAGTGAGCTTAGATCCGATAGAGAGATCTCTGTATAACAGGGACATTGCTGCAAGAATCATTTAGATTGTGTCATTGTTTCCTTTATAAAGCTTAACTCCTGTGGGGTTTACAATTCAGTTAAAATGATTGGCTCTAGGCTGAAATGCAGCTCTAGATATCTTAGAGTGAGAGGTGTTTTTTTTTTTTTTTCCTTCCGCCCCCCGCCCCCCCCACCCCCCGCTGCTTATTCCTTAACAAAGAAGGTATACAGCAACTATTTAGCCATTTCAATGACATCTCCAATACTTTGGCCACCTGATGCAATGAGCCAAATCATTGGAAAAGACCTGATGCTGGGAAAGATAGAGGGCAGGAGGAGAAGGAGGCGACAGAGACGGTTGGATGGTATCACCAAATCAATGGGCATGAACTTGAGCAAACTTGAGGGAAGCCTGGCATGCTGCAGTCCATGGGGTTGCAAAGAGTTGGACATGACTGAGCAGCTGAACAATAACAATGTCATCTGAATTCTGACTGCACATGCATGTGTGCTAAGTCACTTCAGTTGTGTCCACCCCTTTGTGACCCCATGGACCGTGGCCTGCCAGGCTCCTCTGTCCATGGGATTCTCCAGGCAAGAGTGCTGGAGTGGGTTGCCATTTCCTCCTCCAGAGTTCTTCCCAACCCAGGGATCACACTCGCATCTCTTAAGTTTCCTGCATTAGCAGGCATGTTCTTTACCACTTGGGCCACCTAGGAAGCCCTTTCTGGCTGCACACCTTGCCCTAAAAAAGAGTAGGTGCTAATCAAGGAGACTAATCTACAGTGAGTGAAAGTGAGTACCATCCACTGTGGAAAGAAGGATATGAAGCTGATACAAGCATGGGCAATAAGTGGATGTTTTATTATTTCAAAAGGCTTAATGTACATCACTTGGATAGATATTTCATTACACTTTATTGGAATGAACAGGATTCTGGCAACACTTTGGTAAACGTCTACCATTTCTATTTCTTGACTAGAAAACATTACAATTACAGGAAGCAGAAATTCCTGGTGGTTTCCTTAGATCTCCTTTTTTGTAAGCCCATTACCAGGCTAGCTATAATAATCAATAATATTTTAAACGCCTTATTCCTATGTCTCTAGCAACTAGCCACAATGATGAGAAGGGTCAGGAGGAGGAAGTCCCAGACAGAAGTTAAAATTAATAGGCCAGAAGCAAACTAGCATTTATTGAATACATATTGTGTGCTACATCCTTCCATGATATCATTCATTTAATACAAATCCCCTGTGAATTAAGACTGGCCTAACTAAGTTTCATAGATTCTTCAGCACTTCTGCCTGGAAAATCCCATGGATGGAGGAGCCTGGTGGGCTGCAGTCCATGGGGTCGCTAAGAGTCGGCCACAACTGAGCGACTTCACTTTCACTTTTCTCTTTCATGCGTTGGAGAAGGAAATGGCAACCCACTCCAGTGTTCTTGCCTGGAGAATCCCAGGGACGGCAGAGCCTGGTGGGCTGCCGTCTATGGGGTTGCACAGAGTTGGACACGACTGAAGCGACTTAGCAGTAGCAGAAAGTTTCATAGATTAGCAATCTAGTTACAGAGCTGTTGGCTTAACTTGCTTAAGGACACAGCTAATCAAAAAGTTGCAGTGAGGAGAGTTAGGACCTATTAGACTCCCATAGTGGTTCATACATAGTGTAATGTACCACAAGGCCAGGAACAGACTATGAAGCCATCTAACCAAAAAGAAAATTCTCCACACCAATGATGAGAACCACTAAAAGTCCCAAGTTGGGGGTGGGAAGGATAAATGACTCCTAAAAAAAATAGATTCTAGCTTTGCTCTTGGCTATGACAAATCCTTGTTTTCCAAACTCATATCTGGAAAATGTTCCTTATCAAAGGTAAAGAAATATACAATTTCTCAGGAATCTTTAAATCACATCAGATATTTGAGTGTTTTCAAAAGTTCCTTTAAAGATTTATACTGAATAAAGGTAAAAAATATAATAAAATTTGACTAAAATTTGATGATTTGCATATTAACAATTGATGTATCTATGTATGTATATTTGTGCCTATGTGTGTTATATACATTTTTCCTTTATGCCAAAGTTTATGATAATTATTGTACTATGAAGTACTTGACAAAGTCTAAACACTGGATCTGATAAGCCAGGAGAGAAGGAACAAAACAAAGAATAAGTAAAGGAGAAGCATGTGTTCGTGTGCGTGTGTGTGTGTGTGTGTGCGCGCATGTATATGTATGTGTATACATAACTTTCCTCAGAATTTTAGTCCAAAAATATTTAAGCTAAATAAGCCATAATGCTGTAAGTCTACATTGTGTATATATGTTTGTGTGCATACATTTTTTTACTCCTTGCCAAAATTTTGGGTAATTACTATAAAGTACTTGACAAAATCTAAGCAAAATCTGAATATGTTAGGCCAGGACAAAGGGAAAGAAGCAAAGAACAAGAAAAAAGGAATTTGCATGTGTGTGTGTGTGTGTGTGTGTGTGTAGACAAAAAGTTTTCTTCTGTTAATCTGGCAAACAGTTATTTTTCAAAAGTCTGCTTTTCTATACTGAATCTTTTATATGTAGACATATCATTTTATACTTACTCATAAATAAACACTTGTTGAAAATATCATTAGAACACATCAAATAAATAAGAGCAGTTTTGAAAAGTCTATAGTTTGAAGTACTATTGATTTTACCAACTTTACACATTGCTAGGAAGTATTCTTTGAAAATAATTAATAAAATGGAGAGTATACTCCATTTTGGAGAAAGCAATGGCACCCCACTCCAGTACTCTTGCCTGGAAAATCCCATGGATGGAGGAGCCTGGTAGGCTGCAGTCCATGGGTTCGCTAGGAGTCGGACTGAGCAACTTCACTTTCACTTTTCACTTTCATGCATTGGAGAAGGAAATGGCAACCCACTCCAGTGTTCTTGCCTGGAGAATCCCGGGGACAGGGGAGCCTGGTGGGCTGCCGTCTATGGGGTCGCATGGAGTCGGATATGACTGAAGCAACTTAGCAGCAGCAGCAGCAGCATACTCCATTTTTCACACACTACAGACTTTTGGAATGAATTTTTCACAACTGTATTTGTGTGTGTGTGTGTGTGTGTGTGTGTGACATATTATTCTCAAGACCTCTGGGACACTTTTCTTAATATAGGTTTAAAGTCAAAATTTGGTGAGGAAGTTAAAGTAATAGAAGCAAAACAGGCCTGAAAGGAAGAATGAACAGTTCTTAGGCAGCACTAATTTTTTTCTCAAGTTCTAAAGAGTCCTTGCTCTGTCCTTCTCTCCTCTTCTTGCTCAAGTCTGAATGTGTTTGAGAGCAAGAAGGAAGAAACAGCAGCTTCTGGCTTCAAAGAAGCACAGAAGAGGAGAGAACTAGACCACCTTCCGGGCCCCCATTTCCTGCCTTTATAAGGAAAAGCAATAGTAAAATGATCAACAGGAAAAGCGATGACAAGGACTTTGACAGTTCTGAGGTGTGAGGAAAAAGCAGGATTTGCATCTGCATAATTTCAGGGACTTTCTTCAAAATTGAGCTTCTCTGGATATCTTATAATGATGCTGAAAAAGTCACATGATCTGTTGTGGGAAATAGGTGAGATTTATAGGAAAGAGGAGGCATTCTTTATTTTCATATGGTATTTAAACTCATGACCAAGATGTAACTTTCAACATTAAAGAAAATTACCCAGTTAAGTCGAACCTGCTCAAAATAACTCACAGTACCCTCCCCACTAAAACAAAACAAAATAAAGCAAAACTCGCAACCAGTTATTTTGACTGGTGCAAACAGTGACATGAAAGTAACAGATGGAAGCCCAGTTTTACTCACACAACATACTCACTAAACACAATCACACGCAGTCCCACGAAAATAACTTAACAATGGTGACTATGGCCTTATGCTTCAAAATATCTCCTTTATGTGGGTTTCCTTGAAGACTTCAGGGGGCTTGTGAAAAATAGCATAGAATGAAACTAACTCATCTGTCCATACCTAGAAATGGGAAAGAGCTGCCAATCACAGCCTGCAAAGAAGAGTAATCTTGTCACCTTTGTCAAGTCCTTTCTCAGGATTGGAACAGGTGTTCTTTTCTTATGCATTATTTTTTTGTTTTCTGGTAGTATTTTTAGGAAGGGTGATGATATATCTGTACTTTTAAAAACATCACACTACATAGCACCTAAAAACTTTCATAAATCAAATAATTAAAAGTAACAAATCTTCCTGCTAATTGCTTCTCAAAGTTGAAAGAAAGGTTATTTTCTTACCTTACACCATGCCTTCCGATCTGACAGTGTCGTTCAATCAATAATTTCAATGTCAGTTACTGATTTTCACCTCTTTCATTAAAAAGACTTCCAGCAATAATGAAATGGTGCTGATCTGCTTGCGTTCACTCTATATAAGGTCTATATTTATATACTTTGCTTCTATTTGGATCTATATTTATCTGCTTTATCTGCCTACAGAGCATCTGTTTCTCATACACACAGACATATATTTATATATATACACACATACTGTATATATATATAGGTTATATATAAACACACATACCCACAAAAATGTATGAATGTATGCTAGTGTGCTTACTTCAACAAGCATGCAGGTGCATACATACTCAGACACAGGACAAATATACAAAGAACATAAATGCACATGTAAACAGAGTTGCACAGCGAGAAGGATACCTCGGCAATAGGCCTGTCTAGATACTTGGCTCTTGGCCTTTGAGGTTTTACACACTGCTGAGTGACAGCTATGTTCAACTCTGGGAAGCAGAAAAGTCTTCAGAAGGGAAAACTATATAACTAAGTAGAGAGCATTCATTCTGATTTATTCACTTTTAAGATGAAAAACAGACACTGCGAGGCTAAGAGTAAAGATGTTACAGCTTTTCAGTGGCAGAGCTGGAAACAGAACTGGGGTCTCTGCCTCCAGTACTCTTGCCTGGACAATCCCATGGATGCAGGAGCCTGGTGGGCTGCGGTCCATGGGGTCGCTAAGAGTCGGACACGACCGAGCGTCTTCACTTTCACTTTTCACTTTCCTGCTTTGGAGAAGGAAATGGCAACCCACTCTGTGTTCTTGCCTGGAGAATCCCAGGGACGGGGGAGCCTGCTGGGTTACCATCTATGGGGGCGCACAGAGTCGGACACGACTGAAGCGACTTAGCAGCAGCAGCAGCTTCTAGACACTCTTCTATTATGCTGAATGGAAACAATGAAAACATTTTGATCAAACCCAATATCATCTTCTAATTTCCACTCTTTTCTAGTTTCCTCTTTCCTTGCTGCATGAAATCTAAGCAACCAACATTAGAGAGTCAGGCACTGTACCACTGTACCAAATGTGCCATTTCATTTAATTTGTACAATATTTCTATAAAGCAGGTATTATTATTCTTACAGATTAAAAAACAAAACAAAACAAAACAGGCTTGGTGGGTTAAATAACTCATTCAAAGTGACATAGCTCATAAGTAAAAGAGCTGAGCTCCTGTGATACTCTGAGGCCCATGTTTTTTCCACTATATTATAATGCTTTTCTTAATACACACTTCAATATCCTATGAACTTCCTCTCCACCCCACAGCCTAACCATCATACAAACCTAATAACTGGTCTGTCTCAGACACATAACAAGCCTAAAGCAGAGATTCTCTCAGACTAAGAAAACAGTAAAAAAGAATGGAACCAGTATAAGTTACATGCCTCCAGTATGCAGCACATATCCACTGCTGGAAGCTGAAACATGCAAAAGGCAGATCGAAAAATTATCCCATGGGTAGTCTCCTGTGATTTAAAGTCTTAATAACTTCTGGTCTATGAATGTTTGATGTCATTTTCACCAAAGGATTATAGCAAACTGATGAAGGGGATCAGATGGGAAACAGAGGCACAAGAAAGCAAAAGGAAGACAGACACCCTCATCTCTTTCTCCTCTCCTGGGGCAATGCTTCTAAAACAAGCACCCATCAAGATGTACAAAACTAGATTCCATATATATATTTGGAATATATATATTCCATATATATTCCAAATATACGATATTTGTTTTTCTCTTTCTGATACTTCACTTTATATAATAGACTCTAGGTTCATTCACCTCAACCAACTCAAATACATTCCTTTCTAGCTGAGTAATATTTCACTATGTATATGTACCACAAGATGGTACTGATGAACCCATTTACAGGGTAGCAGTGGAGATGCAGACATAGAGAACAGACTTTTGGACACAGGAGTGGGAGAGGAGAGTGTGGGACGAAAGGAGAGAGTAGTATGGAAACATGTACCTTACCACACGTAAAATAGATAGCCAATGGGAATTAGCTGTATGACCACTCAGGGAGATCAAACCAGTGTTCTGGGAAAACCTAGATGGGTGGGGTGGGGTGGGGTGAGAGGTAGGAGGGAGGTTCAAGACAGAGGTCATAGTATAGCTATGACTGATTCACGCTGATGTATGGCAGAAACCAACACAATATTGGAAAGCAATTATCCCACAATTAAAAATAAATAAATAAGAAATACAGAGCTAGTACCAATACTTGGTATTTTGCCTACACTGAATGGTGCAGAACACATTCAGAAAAGAAACCATGTCTACATACGGTACGGTAATTTTACACATATTTCCTCAGCTGGTAACCAGTCATGAGCTATCCCAATACACAGGAGTTTTCCACTTTGTTCAGTTCACACAGAACCCGGTACGAGGAGATGCCATGTGGATTTGTGAAACTCCCTGGGGCATACTGCATCCATAAGCCAAGGGAACAGAAATTACACCGATCCATACGTGCAGCTCTTCATCTGTGACATATTGATAATTACTCTTTATTTGTGAATTACATCCAAGTTACAAAAACAAGTTTCAGACATTTGTCACAAACAGGATATATTCTAGTTAACTCTTTCAGAACAGCATCTCAATATGGGTGTACAGGAAACGGGAGCTGTTATATGATGGAGTCTGATTTTGTGGAAAGACTATGGCCTTGAAACAGAGACTGACTTGTCTGAATCCTAGGTCTTCTGCTGGCTAGCAATATAAATATAGGCACACCACTTAAACAACTCTGAATCTGTTTCATCACCTGTGGAATGAAGAATAAAACTACCTATTTTTCAGGAACATTATGAGGATTAGAGATAGTCCCAGTGCAATGTCCTACTAATAAAGAGGGGCATTAAATATTAATTATTGTATGTTTAAGAAAGTCTTTTGGCTGTGACTTTCTATTGTAGGTCTGATACAGAATTCTTCTGGAGTACTTTTTATGTTCATTTAATCAAAGATAAACTTTCTGGTGATCAGGTATGTTCCAAGTAATGATAGGAAAAAAAAATCACTTCAAGGAGTAATATTTTCACTGGAAGATCTTAAAGTACTTAATAACCTTCGACTTTTGTGATTGCTGGTACTCTCATTTAAGGATTGGGCAAAATGAAGCTCCAGGATACATCCCCCAAATGATTTGTAATAAAAAAATTCACCAGCAGGAGTGAGTAGAATTTCTCTCTCTAACGTCTAAACCCCATAGTGTCCAGCTGAGTAATAACTGCTGCAAGGTCACAGATACAAAGGGCCATGCTTTCCCCAAGGCTCTTAGAGATTATTCACCGAGGCCAAAAACATTAGGTAATGCTGTGTACAGCTGCTGAGATAACAGGGCTGAGTCAGGGTTAGGTCAGGGTTTCAGGTTATAGGGGTGGGGTGAAGAGTGGCTTTCAGATCAAATGATGAGAGTAGTTTAATTTAAGCAGAGAATGAGCCATACAGTATTGAATGTAAGAGGAAAGGCAAGGGGAGACAGCCACAGCCAAGAGGAGTGGGTGGGAACACAGACTCTGTGGGGCTCAAATGGGTAAATCTGTGCCTCCCAGAGGAAACTCTCCCGTGTTCGCTCACACTGAGACATGAACAAAAAAGCCCAGGGTGCAGCATAAATCCTGCCATCCCAATAACACACACAGATGTTCCACCATTGTTTTCTTTTATGCACATTTTAATTAAGAGATCAGAATCAAGCATTAAAATGTTATTAAATGGCTTGTTTACATTTTCACTATATGTCATTTATTATGCATTTTCTAAATGTGTGCATATCTATTCAGAAGGATTATTTGGAATTTTTATGTCACTGTTACAACTGTCCCTTTAACTCAGGCCACTTTCAGCTAATTGGGTAACCATGGGAAAGCCTTTCTGGTCCAAGCAGTCCACTACAGACTCTCATTTTAATTCTCAGTCAAGCAATACCCTGTATCCTGTATCCATCTCACTCGGTCGTGTCTGACTCTTTGCGACCCCATGGACCACAGCCTGCCAGGATCCTCTGTCCATGGGGATTCTCCAGGCAAGAATACTGGAGTGGGTTGCCATGCCCTCCTCCAGGAGATCTTCCTAACCCAACTCAGGTCTCCAACCTCGCAGGTGGACTTTTTTATCATCTGAGCCACCAGGGAAGCCCAAGAATACTGGAGTGGGTAGCCCATCCCTTCTCCAGGGGAACTTCCTGACCCAGGAATTGAATCGGGGTCTCCTGCATTGCAGGCAGATTCCTTACCAGCTGAGCTACCTGGGAAGCCCATTCCCCCATCAAACCTCCTTGCCCAGTGACACTGCACACCAGCACTCCAACCCTACAGGAAGTCCCAGGTCCACTACAGCCTTTCTGATTACTAATGAGAGGCCCAGTTGCAAATATTTCCCCTTCTCCTCATACTACACCCTTTCCCTAAGCAGTTCTGAAAGCCTTAGAAACTCTAAGCTACTACATGGAGGAAACTGGTCTCTTCCAAGTGGCACAGACTCCCTTGGAGGAGACACAATAGGAGAAATGGGAATAAGTAGATTTTTCTGTCTCCAACTCATCACCAACTGCTAGTCTACCACTTATGTCGATTTCCCAGTATGGAGTCCTCTGAGTTTTTGGTATTATTCTAGAGTTGAAGCAGATAGCTACACTTTTCCTTCTTCCTGACTCCACAAATACTAAGACTTATTCACATAATCCTCCCACAAGGGTGGATCACAGGTATCCTGTAGTCTGTCTGTATCATATGGTTCAAGCACTTAACACAATTCACATAATGCCTTATGAATAATGGTACATGGAGTTGTATGGTCTCAGAGCACGGGACTCATGTCTCCTGCATGTTCAGGTCAGTGCGAGCACATTGGGACTGCTCAATCAGTCCAAATAAAGAGGTGGATTTTTTTGTTGTTTCTTTCTTTTTCTTTGTCTGCTTTTTTTGTCCAGGGTAAGCAGAACACTTTTACAGAGCAGGAATAAGATAGGAATACATTCTAATTCCACTGTCAAATTATATTCTTTCATCTGTGTCATTTAAAGCATAAATGACCTAAAAAAGGTTTATGCATAACCTTAAGGTAAGAGTTCAGTGGGGTCTGCTGTAACTGGTGGACCAGACAGGACTCAGAGAAGAGTAACTGGTACCACTTTAAGTTTCTTTTGGAAGGAAACTTTCAGATGTTACCACAGACAGAATAAAATTGGCACAACTCCTGGGAGGCTGTCTTAGCAATATGTATATAAAACTTTAAAAGATATAAATGCTATTTGATCCAGAAATTTCACATCTAGGAATTTATCTAAAGGAAATAATCAAAGATCTGCACAAAGATTAAGAAGCAAGTGCTTATCATGGTTTACTTACAACTGTGAAAAACTGAAAACCTTGTCTGATGATAGAGGGCTGATTAAATAAATGATAATACATCCATATAGTGGAACGTGTGTGCTCAGTCGCTTCATGTCCGACTCTTTGCGAACCTATGGACTGTAGCCTGCCAAGTTCCTCTGCCCGTGGGATTCTCCAGGCAAGAATACTGGAGTGGGTTGCCATGTCCTCCCCCAGGGGACCTTCCTGACTGAGGGATCAAACCCACGTCTCCTGCACCGCAGGCAGGTTTTTACCTCTGAGCCACCTAGGGAGCTCAAATAGTGGAATGCTATACAGCTATTAAAAGTAATATTAGGAATGGAATAAATGAAAAATGCATAGTAACCAATAATATGAAAAGGTCTATTGTATAAGTAACTACTGCTATGTTAAAAATTGTTTAAGTGGTAGATGTGTACACACATAATGGGAAGATTGGAAAATATATATGTAAACACTAAAATTCATTGTTTCTGGACAGAGGAATTTTAAATAATTTTTATTTATTTTTAACTTTTCCATAATTAACATTACAGTAAAATATTACTAAAATATTAATCTACACTAACCTTCCTTCTCTAAAGTTCTATAAAGTTATTTTCTATAAGAATTTTTGTTCCTAGTAGTTTTCTCTCTCTTATTTTTTAGAGATAGTATATATTGCTTTCTAAAATTTTCAGTGTCTGAGACTATGTAGTTATAATAGATCCTTTATTTCTTAAATCAAAATCTTTGATAACTCTAAGACTGTCTTGGTTGTCTCCTTGAAAACATTCCAACGACATGTGAGTTAATCTTAAAAATTAGAACAGAGCCTCTGTACATATTTATCGTAAAGTCCTAAATTTTGCTTTCAGTTCAGGCTTTACAACAGCAATTAATATCATTAAGATAATTATTTAGGCCCACAGCTTAATATGTGGAAATCCTTTAGGATTTCCAAACTCTTTCATTTATTTCACCAGTGCTACATTGTTTAATAGACGCTGATGCTACAGAGTGTAGGTCCCCAACCCCCAGGTCACGAACTATTACAAGGTCTGTGGCCTGTTAGGAACGGGGCTGCACAGCAGGTGAGTTGCAGGCAAGCCAGTGAAACTTCACCTGTATTTATAGCCACTGCCCATTGCTTGCATTACCACCTGAGCTCTGCTTCCTGTCAAACCAATGGTGTCATTAGATTCTCATAGGCCTGTGAACCCTACTGTGAACTGCACATGTGAGAAATCTAGATTGCTCACACCTAATGAGAATCATCTTGAAATCATCCCCTCACACCAGTCCATGGAGCAATTGTTTTTCATGAAACTAGTCCCTGCTACCAAAAAAAGTTGGGGACCACTGCTATAGAGAATAAATAAAACATAGAGTCAACCATCCAGAAAAAAGTCATCATAGGTTTGGTCAAATAAGAAGGAGCTTAATTCAATGCAGTCTAATTCCCTATGTGGTATTTGATGTAATAATCCCTGTACTTCTCATACTGGTTGCTCCTTGTAAGAGATTAATATTCACCTGCACATCCACACCCAGGCATAGGTGATTGTGCAAGGGACCATGAAGTAGGAAGAAAATGAAGGAGCCATAACAGGCCACAGGTGGTTCCAAGTTATAAAAAGCAGGAAAACGATGTACAGTCTATTAATACTAAAAAAACACTAGGCAGAACTGTGGAGAAAAGCCAAGCCATGATATTTAGTCTAGTATAGTAAAGTTTCATGAACTTCTGGCACAAAGTTCCTGGAGCAGTCCGGGATCTGGAATGATCTCTCCAGAACCTCTCCTTAGAATTTCTTTATTGTGCCATCTCAAAACATATCATCCTCACTCGAGCAAACTGTGTCTCTATTCGTTTAAATAAAATAATAATAATAAAACAATAACATCTGGAATGATCTCTCCAGAACCTCTCCTTAGAATTTCTTTATTGTGCCATCTCAAAACATATCATCCTCACTCGAGCAAACTGTGTCTCTATTCATTTAAATAAAATAATAATAATAATAAAACAATAACATCTGACAGCCAAACTTGGAGGCTACATTAGAATCTAAAACACAGACTTTCCTGAAGCCCGAGGTTTTGATTTCACCATGGCAATTTCACATAGCTGAAGTGGAGCACCACAAGTTTGTTTGTCGGGTCTGTAGGATTATAAATTTAGGTCCATGATATGGAATAGCATAGCAACCACTTACAAAGATAGGGAGTTACACTTGAAATCAATTTGTAGGCTCTGGATAATGGCAGCAAACTGAATCTGAACCCTACAAACATCTTCCAAAAGTAATGTAGATCGCAAGGAGAGAAAATAAAGCCACAACTTATGCTTACAGCACAAACTAAAGAGAGAGAAAGTTATAAACCTCAAGTTCTGCGAAGGTAGGGTAATAAATCTTCTAAAACAGAAGAGTCAGCGTGAGCGCCCACAATAGTATGGTGACTGGAAGCAAACTACCTAGGAGGTCAGCAGGACTATTGACTCTGGAGAGAGTGTCAGTTGCTCACTTGTGTCCTGCTCTTTGAGACCCCAGAGACTGTAGCCCACCAGGCTCCTCTGTCCGTGGGATTGTTCCAGGCAAGGAGGCTGGAGTGGGTTGCCATGCCCTCCTCCAAGGGATCTTCCTGACCCAGGGATCAAACTGTGTCTCCTGCATTACAGATGGATTCTTTACCCACTGAACCATCAAGGAAGCCCCTATTAACTGTAGTAAATAATCATAGTTCTAGGGAAGAGGTACGCCCTGGAAGAAGTTCCCCATGTGAGGAGAAAAACAAGCAAACAAACAAACAGAACAAATGGTAGGGCCCTTCCAAGAGCTATGGAATAAGAATTTCCAGAAGTGGCACTCCTGGCTTCTCCCTATCTGGGAAGCCCTGCCTGCTCCGTCCTGCCTGTCTTCCTCAGTTCCAAAACTGGGTTCCAGTTTTACCTGTCTTCTTCTAACTCACACTAATCCCACTCACATTAATAAACTACCGAAAATGTGTTTGCCCCTCTGTTTTGCATTATTATGGAAACAATAAGTTATGTTTGTCTTATATTCTAGTGAGAGTGTAAACCATGTGTGTCCTCAGGAAGTGTTCATGTGGTTTTGTTGTTACCTCTTTCCTATACACGTCCCAGACTTTCCAAAGACAGACAAATGAATGAAAGTAGCACCTGTTTATTCATCATCAAATAATACAGGGTGTACACATCTACCTTCAGAAACTGCTCAGTGTCCATTCCTTACACTCCATATGCTTACATTCTAAAGAAAATACTTATGTAGAAGTAAAAAAAAAAACAAACAAACCAATTTGCATCTCTAGCCCTAATCCCCCCTCTGAGCTCCTGAGTTATATATCTAACTGCCCTCTCAGTTTCTTCACTTAGATAAGAATCTCAAGGTCAACATGTCCCCACATGAACTCATAATTATCTCTGCCCCTAAATTTGCCCTGTCCTCAACATCCCTATAGTACCCCAGTTCTGGAGTTACTGACAGTGCCATTCATTCAGTTGATCAGGCCAAATACCTGTCACTCATCACACCTGATGTATTTCTTTTTATTCTATACCGCATCAAATCTCTCTGCAACTGCCTTCAAATTACAGCTCAATTATTCACAAGGGAATCACTTTTCCTCCTCTCAACTGCCATGGTCCATCTCATACTTGGCTACCACAGTAAGTCCTAACCAGTTTCCCTGCTCCACTCTTGACCCCTTAGGTCTATTCTCAACAAAGTAGCCAGAGATCTCTTTAATCTATAAATCAGATCATATGCCCTTAAAAGAAACCCTCTTATGGCTTCCCATCAGTCTTTGCCATGGTCTTCCTGGATTATTAAAAAGTTGTTCTTACTTCACAACATCTATCCCCTCTGCCTAAATTCCTCTTCCTTCTGATCACCTCATACTTGTAAAAGTGAAAGAGTTAATTGCCCAGTCATGTTCAACTCTTTGAGACCCACAGACGCGTAGCCAGCTAGGTTATTCTGTCCACTGGATTCTCCAATCAAGAAAACAGAGTGGGTTGCCATGCCCTTCTCCAACCTCATACTTAGCTCCCTCTCATTATTGATATCTTTGCTCAAATATCTCCTGCTCAGTGAGACATTCCCTATCATCCTTATGTCAAACAACAGTTTCTCCATTACTTATCCCTGTTTTATATCCATTTGAATGCAGAGTTCCAAAGAATAGCAAGGAAAGATAAGAAAGCCTTCCTCAGTGATCAGTGCAAAGAAAAAGAGGAAAACAATAGAATGGGAAAGACTAGAGATCTCGTCAAGAAAATTAGAGATACCAAGGGAACATTTCATGCAAAGATGGGCTCAATAAAGGTCAGAAATGGTATGGACCTAACAAAAGCAGAAGATATTAAAAAGAGGTGGAAAGAATACACAGAAGAACTATACAAAAAAGATCTTCACGGCCCCGATAATCAGGATGGTGTGATCACTCACATAGAGCCAGTCATTCTGGAATGTGAAGTCAAGTGGGCCTTAGGAAGCATCACTACAAACAAAGCTAGTGGATGTGGTGGAATTCCAGTTGAGCTATTTCAAATCCTAAAAGATGATGCTGTGAAAGTGCTGCCTCAATATGCCAGCAAATTTGGAAACCTCAGCAGTGGCCACAGGCCTGGAAAAGGGCAGTTTTCATTCCAATCCCAAAGAAAGAGAATGCCAAAGAATGCTCAAACTACTGCACAATTGCGTTCATCTCACATGCTAGTAAAGCAACGCTTAAAATTGTCCAAGACAGAGAATTTCAACAATACGTGAACCATGAACCTCCAGATGTTCAAGATGGTTTTAGAAAAGGCAGTGGAACCAGAGATCAAATTGCCAACATCCACTGGATCATCAAAAAAGCAAGAGAGTTCCAGAAAAACATCTATTTCTGCTTTATTGACTATGCCAAAGCCTTTGACTGTGTGGATCACAACAAACCGTGGAAAATTCTGAAAGAGATGGGAATACCAGACCACCTGACCTGCCTCCTGAGAAATCTATATGCACGTCAGGAAGCAACAGTTAGAACTGGACATAGAACAACAGACTGGTTCCAAATAGGAAAAGGAGTGCGTCAAGGTTGTATATTGTCACCCTGCTTATTTAACTTATATGCAGAGTACATCATGAGAAATGCTGGGCTGGAGGAAGCACAGGATGGAATCAAGATGGCTGGAAGAAATATCAATAAGCTCTCTACTTCCACACTGAACTGAACCCTGCGTTGTTTTCTGTTTTTTACCATCAGTTCAGTTCAGTCGCTCAGTCGTGTCCGACTCTTTGCGACCCCATGAATTGCAGCTCACCAGGCCTCCCTGTCCATCACCAACTCCCGGAGTTCACTCAAACTCACGTCCATTGAGTCGGTGATGTCATCCAGCCATCTCATCCTCTGTCGTCCCCTTCTCCTCCTGCCCCCAACCCCTCCCAGCATCAAGGTCCTTTCCAATGAGTCAATTCTTCACATGAGGTGGCCAAAGTACTGAAGTTTCAGCTTTAGCATCATTCCTTCCAAAGAAATCCCAGGAGTGATTTCCTTCAGAATGGACTGGTTGGATCTCCTTGCAGTCCAAGGGACTCTCAAGAGTCTTCTCCAACACCACAGTTCAAAAGCATCAATTCTTCAGCACTCAGCTTTCTTCATAGTCCAGCTCTTACATCGATACATGACCACAGGAAAAACCATAGCCTTGACTAGACAGACCTTTGTTGGCAAAGTAATGTCTCTGCTCTTGAATATGCTGTCTAGGTTGCTCATAACTTTCCTTCCAAGGAGTAAGCGTCTTTTAATTTCATGGCTGCAGTCACCATCTGCAGTGATTTTGGAGCCCCCCAAAATAAAGTCTGACACTGTTTCTACTGTTTCCCCATCTATTTCCCATGAAGTGATGGGACCGGATGCCATGATCTTCGTTTTCTGAATGTTGAGCTTTAAGTCAATTTTTTCACCCTCCTCCTTCACTTTCATCAAGAGGCTTTTTAGTTCCTCTTCACTTTCTGCCATAAGGGTGGTGTCATCTGCATATCTGAGGTTATTGATAATTCTTCCTGCCATCTTGATTCCAGCTTGCGCGTCTTCCAGCCCAGCGTTTCTCATGATGTACTCTGCATAGAAGTTAAATAAGCAGGGTGACAATATACATCCTTGACGTACTTCTTTCCCTATTTGGAACCAGTCTGTTGTTCCATGTCCAGTTCTAACTGTTGCTTCCTGACCTGCATATAGGCTTCTCAAGAGGCAGGTTTGGTGGTCTGGTATTCCCATCTCTTTCAGAATTTTCCACATTTTATTGTGATCCACACAGTCAAAGGCTTAATGATACATTTCTTTTGCTTTCTTTATTATTGCCCCTCTCTCCTTTCAATACAATGCAAATTTTATAGGAACTTTGTTTAATTTCCCATAATTAGTATCAGAATAATACCTGAAGTAGTATAGTTAGTTGAAAGATCATAAGTGACTGAGTGAATAAGTGCATGGATAGAGTGTTCCAGTATTGATCACTCTCATCCTAGTCACACCAACTTCAAATAGAAAACCTTTGTTCTGCCTGATGTAGTGGCTGCTCTAGCCTGTCCCAGAGGCCTCTGTTCTTTCCACTTGACTGCACAGGCCAATCTGGGCACCCACTTACATGCTATATAGTTCAGGTCTTAGGATTACTGGTCTTGGGGAAAGTAAAGTCAAATTAGACAGTTAACTAAAATTCCTATCTCCGAGTCTATGAAGAGAATAGTTTTCCAGCCCAACTGACCCTGTTGACTTAGACTGGCATGGGATGGATGCTGATATGCTGATCTTGTGCCTGAGGAATTCTGGATCTAGAGGGGAAGTGAGATACCCTTTTATTTGTGAAAGTACCAAGTAAAATTCTCTTTTGTGTCTAAAAAGTTCAGAACATTTCTAAGTAGACAGTAAAGCTCCAAATAATGCTTATTAAACAAATGAACAAACTGATCCGTGAAACATACAATAACAGGATTTTAAGTGCCATTCCTCTCTGTCTAGGCTTTGTGATAGTGTTAACTAATCTCAGTAAATAAAGAGGCTGCCTCAATTAGACATATGATATGTAAAATTCATTCTTGAAAAATCTTTTTTTCTCTTCATAGATTAGATTAAAAGCTCATTGTGAGGGACCATGTCATATCTATCTTGCATCCTTGGTTCTTAGCATGGTGTCTAGAGGTAAAAGGAGAAAAATTCCAAAGCAAAGGATAAAGAAGTTAGAAGTCCTGGCAGGAATCTGTGAATATTAAGGAATGGCAGTCTGACATGATTATCAGATGTTAGGTGATGAAAACCATGCCAACTAACATATGGATTCCTACCCTGTTTCTACGGAAGACTCGAGATCTAAAATTATTTCCTGAACACAGGGGATCAGAACTGATTCTGATTATTTACTATGAGACTGCTACTTTTCAGAATATTGCTGATCAAAGTGCTAGACGCTCAATGCATGAAAATCTACACCTCTTTACTCAACTCTCTCTTATAGTTAGATAAAATGCTTTAGCAAATGGATGCTTTAAAAAGGGTTCTTAACAGCTGTTTTTTCACTAAATATGAAAGCTTTTTCAAATACAAGATGAAATATAGAACACAACCATTAAGTCAAATGTCTTGAGAGTATCCATCATGGTTAGAGTATTAATTGCCTTGCTTTGCCTGAGATTGAGGAGATTCATGGGGGTTGGGCAACTGTCAAGGATAAAATAGGGAAAATTCTGGACTAGCCAAGGTGACTAAGATAGTTTGTCAAACAGATCATCGGATATCATTTGTATCTATATGTAGGATTTCTATATAGCTATAGAATATAAGATAGATAACTAGGTATTACCAGGCTACAAATACAGGCATGTGAGGAATTAGCCTTGTTGCAGTATACCATAAGAAGTGCAAATCCCTTCTCTTTTCATTTTCTCTCCATTTCCCTCCTATGGTCACCTTCTGACTTATGTTTAAAATTGTATGCTTGTATTGATTTTATTATAGTCAACAGATATTAATTTGGGTGTTAGGGCAATTACTGTCTCTTCAAAAGAAAGGGAAAAGTGAGAACCAGCAGTGGAGACTGGTCTCGATTGACGCATGGGCTCATCTGTTTTTTACAGTCGCAGATGTGGTAATTTATGATGGTGATATCACTGTGGAGAATTAAAATTTTCCTAACTCAGAATGTGTGTTTTCTACATATTCCAGAACTAAAAACAAGGAGATTAAGTTCCATAATCCAAGGTGAGATATTAAAAATTATCTCAGCCCAAATTCTGCTGAGGAATTTATTATGACAAACTGAGATAGACCCTTGCAATCTCCTCCAGATTCTATGGCTCATCTCACAATCATCATCTGGCTTTAAGAGGCTCCAGAAGAGTAATCCTCAGTGTTTGGGCACAGAATAGCCATCAGAATCTGGCCTGTAGTCTGAAAAATAGTGCATTTTCCCAAGAGTTTACAATGCCAGATTTTAAATATCAAAGAGAAATATCTTCTTTCTAAATATGTCTGGTCAGTCTTAGCAACTAGACCTACTTTTGAGGCTCCATTTCTTTCGTGTCTTTTAAATTAATGATAAAGAAGAAACATCTAAATTTATAATACCCATGAAACAGAGAAATTAGGGAAAAAAATTCTATTTGATGTGAGTCTCTCTTTTTTTTTTTAAGCTCTCATGACTAAGAAAATCAACAGTTACCTACATCTGTAATATTTATGCCTCCTAGACTCAGTGTAATGAGTTTCATCTCTGATCGAATTTTTATAACTGACTTTCATTTACCTGTGAAATAGAAAGTTTTGGTAGGCACTTGCCCTACAGAATCGGATGCAAAAGTTTGTTCTGTTGCAAGGAACAGAAGGAAAAAAAAAAGTCACCCTAATATGCTACTATAGCATTCCTCTGGTTTTTGATGGAGAAAAGCTTTGAGTTCCAGATATGATTGCCAAATTTCAAGAAGTACAAAAGACTGATGAATCTAAACCTAAAAATCATAGCCTTCCCCTCTCTTCTGTCTCGTGTGCTCTGAACTCTGACCAAGTGCCCAGTTTAGAGGATTCTTCCACGAGATAAGCATATTTCAGAGCAAACCCTTATTCTAACTGAGGGTTTAAGGAAGCCCGACCCTACATTCTGTTCAGAGCTTTGGTTAAGGAGGTAAGCCAAAACAGAGGAGACATGCCTTCCTCCATTTAACTGGCTAGAACCCAGGTTAAGCTAATTCAGTCTAAATAGAAAACCTCTGCTTTTCTATCCCTTTGTTCTCTTGGATGTCACAGCTCCCTGCTCTATTCGCGCTTCCTTTTATAGTCTTTCCTCACCAAGCATTTCAGGGGAAAAAAAAAAAAGCTAAATAAAGATCACAGCCTGTTCCATTGTGTCCCCTTCTTCTTCATCATCTTCCTTTCCATTTGTGCAATGTTGTGGCACCTATTAACTACCAATGTTTTCAGAATGACATTATACAAGGTGCAGGCTGTACCACTGTGCCCTAAAAATATCAACAACTGCATTAGTCTCACAATAATTAATGGCAGGCATTATGCAAATGACAACTTTTTCGCTGCAAAATAATGACATTTCTTCATTTTGAGCAGAGTTATGCAAAACAATGAATTTAGGATGATAAATCACACAGGAGAATTAAGAAAGCCATAACGTTCCTGCCCAGGCAGGCAGAAAGATAGACAGACCAACAATTTAGAAGACATTGTTTGTTCTCACACCACTATAAAAAATCATAGCCAGTCGGCCATTAATGTGTGTGGGTTTTTTTCCCTTCTCCCCTTTAGGCAACAATGCATAAGGGGATGCTAAATTCTAGCAATTGGATCATTACAAGTCACAAGCAAATTTTTCTTTATTAACCTTAATAAGTCATTCACTCAGAGACTATAGTCATCAGGCAAATAAAAAGTATCACATGCCATTCTGCTGCACATTAACTAATTCCTTATGCAAACATCACAACATATAGCAATTACTGCCGCTCAAAAGAAACAAAGTCATTTTCAATTTATTTTATTGTTTTTATACTTGGCCATTTCCTGTAGCACATTATCGTTTCTTTCCATAACAACCCGAGGTGGAATGGAGAAGAATTTCAGTAGAAATGAGCACTTCCTCTCACCACCTCTGTCACACCTTTTTCCCTTCCTGGGGCTGCTAAGGGAGGTCATTAGGGTTGTGTGTGTTCCTTCACAGCACATCTTCAACAAGCACTGATTGGAATGGCACATTCAGCCCCTATCCTTGTGGCAAAGAGGACTGGGGGCAGGCAGAAAGCCTGGATCTGACAGTCGCCCACATTTGCCACCATAATGTTGCCAGCTTTCCTTGATTCTGTAAAACAAGGTAAAAGTGCAGGTTTAGATTTGCCACTAACAGGTGAACATTAAAGTAATGTATTCAGTGTTAAGCTCAGAGATGCCCATTATGTTTAATGAGAATTATGAGGCTAGTTTGTCATGCTTCACTCAGCGCATAACGTGTCCCTTCAAAAGATCTAAGCGAAGAGCAATAATACATATTGAAAAACCACCCCTCAATGTTAAACAGAATCTCTTTGATTTTTCTGTTTTATTCCATATCACCTTTTATCCAAGACTCTCAGGATGTGAAACACCTGAAGTAAACCTTGTGTATGGCCAATAGATTTTTCTAGCCCATTTTACAGACTTAAAAATGGATTCTAAGCAACTAGGGGCTTTTCACAAAGCTGGAGAATGAAACAGGTTGGATCTGAGAAATTCTTCAGTGTTATAGCCTCTGAGGCCCATGGCTTCTTTCTCATAACCATGAGCACTCTTTCCTGCTGGTAAACAATCATGCTGAAACAGTCTGTGCCATGTCCCCACACAATAGGATCGTCATCTCCCTCTATTCTCCCAAATTCACAATCCATTCCCCCCGCTTTTTAAGGTAGAACACTTCCAAAATACACGAGGGAAAAGCTCCCTTTTCAGTTCCTCTTCCTGAAGGTAATAACATTTTGCAGTTCTCCTTAAATAAAATCCAGCCCATGCTGGATCAATAAGAATGATGCCCATTTCCCTAATGGCAGCCGATTGCCATTTGCTATTCAAATCAGACTAGATAAATTACAGTACATGCCAGGGAACAGGCCAGTGAATTAAGACAGGCCTCCAGAGGACCAGCGATATTATTAATCTTTTAAGACACTATCATATTTCTTCTTGACAGTGTGCGTAGACTCACAGACACACTGCACCCAGATTGAAATATCAGCTGCTGAAAAAATCAATAGTGTTAGAAACACAATAATTTTTGGTCTGCAGGGCCTACACTAAGCAACACTTGTACTCTCCGTGCCATCTCTTCCCCTCCTTCCCATTTCCCATTTTCCCCTCCTACCTTCTTGCTCTTCTCTTTTCATTCTCTGCTTTTAAAAGCTTATGAGCCCAAATGATGAGATATTATGAAGTTTCCACTGCTAACACTGGTCACTGTGGTCAGGGCATTGATTTTCCATGAGCTGTTTGAAGCACAATTTCACTAGCCTAGTAAACTGTTTTGGTGTGGGATTGTCCTTCCTAAGCTCTTAATACAGAACTCTCAAACCCTATGCACTTGGCTATGTTTTAAGAAGAAATGCAGATATGTAGGGAGATGGATATACCCAGAAAGCCTCGGGGAAAGTAGAATAGAAAGATAGAAAAATAATGGGAGCCTGGACCAGAAATGAAAATAAAAAGCACATTCGCTGAAGAATGAGGGGAAGAAACAAAACAAAACAAAAGACTACTGGACGAACAGAGGGCGACCACGGCAGAGTGGGAAGAACTTTGAAAATCTGTGTTTAAAATATTCTGAAATATTTTAAAATAGTCTGAAAATTTATGTTTAAAACCCTACCTCTGTTGTCTGCAGATTAAATTATTTTGACAATTACTTAGTCTTTCAGAGCCTTGGTTTCCTTATCTGTTAACACACCAATATAATCATTGCAGTCCTGTGAGGGTTAATTAGCAAGATATGTGTGTGCTTCTGAAATAATAAGGTGCTCTGTAAATGGTTAAAAATGGTTATAAATTCTGTTTCTACTAGAGAGAGATTTTTGAAATATGCCTGATATTTTTTCTTTCATAGAATTAGGATACCATAAATGAACTTAAGACGTTATCAATGAATAACTAGACTGATAGTCACAGATGTTATTTAGGGCCATTTTACCAACAGCTGGTAGAACTTGAGCTAGAACCCAGATCTGTTGATTATTAACCAATACTTTTTACATTTTACCAGACTGGTTTTGCTTTTTCCATATTTCTTTTTACTCTAGATTTGAGGCTTTAATTCTCTATCAAGTTGTTTTTCAACTGGGGAAGCAGATTAAACAAATGCAAAGCATAAAACAAGGCAAAAAAACTACTGCATTTTGCAAATCTTGATGATACACTCTGGATTCTAAATCTCTCTCCAGTTGCTTCTCATTTGTCTTTTTCCTTTCATAGCAAGATTTATTGAAAGGATCGTCTCTATTAGCTATTACCATATCTTCACTTCCTATTCTTTCCTCAAGCTAGTACAATGAGACATTTATTCATTCTATTTTACCATATCTGTTGCTGCCAAATCCAATGGTTACATTTTCATTCTCATCTTACTCAACTTTTCAGCAGCAAGTTAACATTGTTAGCCACTTCCTCTTACTTAAAACCCCGTGGTTATCTTCTGGGACACTTCTCTTTCCAAATTTTCCTACCACCTGATCGGTCACTTAAGAATTGAGAAAGTAGTACTGACATATATACAATGTCATGTGTTAAGTAGATAGTTAGTGGGAAGTTGCTAAATAACACCAGGAGCCCAGCCTGGTGCTCTGTGATAACCTACAGAGGTAGGATGTGGGAAGGAGAGGGAGGCTCAAAGGGAGAGGATATATACACATGTATACATACATACATACATACATATATATGTGTGTGTGTGTGCATGCTAAGTTGCTTCAGTCATGTCTGACTCTTGGTGACACCATGCTCCTCTGTCCATGGAATTCTCCAGGCAAGAATACTAGAGTGGATTACCATTTTCTTCTCTAGGAGATATCTCCAGAAAATATACATATATATATATATGACTGATTCACGTTTTGTATGGCAGAAACCAACACAAAACTGTAAAACAATTTTCTACTATCAAAAAAAAGGAAAAAAAATTATTTAAGTCCTATCAATTTGAAATCTGTGGTGAGCACTTCAATCTCAAGTTACTTCTGATTTGGGATAAAGACAGTATACTTGGCAAAATAATCAACTCTTGTAAAGTGCATATGAGATATCTAGGTTTTGAATGTCTGGCTTTATGACTTTGAAATGCAGAACAGAGAAGAAAGTCCAGCTCTTCGGCTTGATACTTGTTTATTCTTGCTGCAAAAAGTTATTAGCAACTAGTTTTAAAATATCCATAAATGATCCTTTACCTAGAAACTTGCTAAATGGACAGATTTCTACATATGGGTAAAACAGAGTGTCTTCATTGGACCAGAATTTCAGAGACCTCTATATTGAATTTGAAATTCACATATATGCAACACCTCATAGTTCTCTCAGATTCATTTAATTGCTCCACCCAGTTTTTCTTAGTAATTGTTCCTTGACGTCTACATTGCAAGAAGTGAAGACGAAAACTATTTCCAAGTCAGTCAAATTAACTTGAATATGGTTTCAGTGCTAGGCTGTACCCTGACTTCTAGGAAAAGAATGATGACTTCTTTTTAAGATATACTCTAGTAATCATCAGATGGAACTTGTCTTTGTCTTTGAGTTTGTCTGTCTCAGGAGAAGAAAGTCCTTCTTGACTTATGAAAACAGCTGGAGGGCAGTACCTGAACAGAGTGATTTCTCACCCTATGTCCGACTCCAACAAGTTTTGATCATGATGTAATATATAAAGTCAATGACATGATAAAATATCACAAGGCAGCATAGGGCTGATCAAAGCCAAAAATTATTCAAATATACTATTTGAAGAGAATAGCAACAACTTCTTTTGAATGAGGTATTGCCAGGAATACGAACAAAAGGCATTTTCCTAGGAAAAACAGGTATGTTTCCACTATTTGCAAATCACCTGCCACCTAGGAGTAAACTCTAGCTTCCTTTCTGCTTAAATTCTTCCACAAAGTCCACCTGCCAGGTCTATAGCCAAGGTCTTCTTTTATCTAGCCTAGAACAAATATTCCATTTAGAGTCATGAGAACATTATCAACAAAATTCCCAGAGTTAATACCTTTATTTAATTATATACAAATACATTTATTTTTATGTGCTGTTCCACAAAGTTAAACTTTAACTATATTAATCCAGGGAAAAACCCCTGATTATCAACTAACAATTTTGTAAACAGTTATCTCATGAGTTAAACAGTAACTTGAAAAATTTAAGTCAAAATGCCAAACAAGCAGGAGCCAAAAGGCCAGTCGGAAGGAGTGAAGATTTCCCTGCCTTTGTTATATTAGGTTCCTTTGGAAGCATGGGATATAGTAAAGCGAGGGAGTATTTTGGTGGTAGCTGGATCGTTTGTAGGAATAGGGGCAAAGGATTGAGGAAGTAAGGAGCATGGAAGGCACGTACTGCTTATCATCAAAATCTCTAAACTTAGCGCAGACAGGTTAGACCTTATAGAAAAGAAAATTCACGAGAATATGACTCAACTGGTATCGTCCATAGGAACTCAGGGATGATAGATGTACGCACTGCAAGAATATGGATACTTAAAAAAAATCAACATACTTTAAGCTATCCAATGCAAAGTTGGCTGGCCCACACTGCCAGCCTGCAGTGATCCTCACGTGGAGCACTCTCGTACCTCTCTCTCACTAGAAACAATGAGGTGAAGACTAATCTACTTTCCCTGGTTCCATTCAATAATAAGAGGAAAACAAAGATGTCTTCCTGCAGTACTGAGTTGTAAGGGACTATGATTTCAAGTTTCAAGTTATCATCAAACTGCCCATCAATTTACCCCCTAATAAGTAGAGATGCTCTGCTGCTAAGTTGCTTCAGTCGTGTCTGACTCTGTGCAACCCCAGAGACGGCAGCCCACCAGGATCCCCCATCCCTGGGATTCTCCAGGCAAGAACACTGGAGTGGGTTGCCATTTCCCTCTCCAATGCATGAAAGTAAAAAGTGAAAGTGAAGTTGCTCAGTCATGTCTGACTCTTAGTGACCCCATGGACTGCAGCCCACCAGGCTCCTCTGTCCATGGCATTTTCCAGGCAAGAGTACTGGAGTGGGGTGCCATTGCCTTCTCCAAATAAGTAGAAATACTCACCTATTAAAAAATTGAATCTAGGCAGTAGACTAATGTCTGAAGAGCAATACTATAAACATTGACGTTGTTGAGGTTTTTTGACTCAAAAATTTCCAGAGAATCCACATGGCCAGATAATTTGCACAATCTTGATATCTGTGATGTAGGATAAAGTTGATTTATTTTTAAGGCTGTTTAAGGAATGGTTTGGAGAAAGGAATGGCAACCCACTCCAGTGTTCTTGCCTGGAGAATCCCAGGAACGGCGGAACCTAGTGGGCTGCGTCTATGGGGTAGCACAGAGTCGGACACGACTGAAGCGACTTAGCAGCAGCAGCAGTAACTACTATGCATCTAGGAGGCAAATAATACATTATTCTAAGTCCTCTTGGGTATTTTAGCTTAGACTGCACTCTTGAAAATTTCTTAAGAGCCTGCTGTTTGTGATTAGAAAAATATCTGGATTGGCATGGTGGCTTCCTGCTTACTCATTGCTTTGGTAAAGTTCAGGCATCTTTAGCTTCAGTTTTCTCATCTAGAAAATGTCAGTAGTACTGTCTAAGTTACCTACCTCACAGGATTTTTGTTAGCTTGAAATAAACTTTGTACACAGATGCTTTGAAGCTGCAGGGTCCTTTATTAATGGTAGTATTTTAGAGATAATTTTTCTTATATGTTGAGTATCCTAAAATTAAGTTGTGTGTTTGAGGGGGTGTCTTGCCTATGGAAAAAGGTATTCACTATGCTGACTTTACGGAAAAGGCAATGGCAACCCACTCTAGTACTCTTGCCTGGGAAATCCCATGGGCGGAAGAGCCTGGTAGGCTCCAGTCCATGGGGTCGTGAAGAGTCGGACACGACTGAGCGACTTCACTTTCACTTTTCACTTTCATGCACTGGAGAAGGAAATGGCAACCCACTCCATTATTCTTGCCTGGAGAATCCCATGGACGGGAGCCTGGTGGGCCGCCATCTATGGGGTTGCACAGAGTCGGACATGACTGATGTAACTTAGCAGCAGCAGCAAGGAATGGTTGGGCACTGTTAAGTTTCTTCCTCTCAGTCTTGAAGACTGATCTTCAAGATCAGTCTTGCTTGCTGATTTAAAAAAAAAATCATAAAAAAGAAAATATTCTCAGTGAAGATCTTTTAAGGAAGGCTCCCATTTGCTCTGTAGATGAAAACCGTGAGATCAAATAACATGAGGTGCTCATGAGAAGGCTGAGACTAGCTGGAAAAAAGGGGAAGGTACATGAATGTAGAAAGTATCAACCTTAGATGCACATGTAAATCTTGCTAAGAGTCAAGAAATATGGCCCCTCAGACCTTACTTTTTGTATTTTTAATCATATATTTAATACATGGACACATGCTTATTGGAAAATATTTTAACACTATAAACTATATATAAAAAAACTCATAGAACTTTTTACAGTTTATAAAATACTTTCACTATGTTAGCTTTTGACTTTATGATAACTCAAAAAAGCAAAAAAGATCAGGTTCTCCAACTCTGTTCTACAGACAAAGAAATATCACCCCAGAGTTCACGTAGTTGGTACAGAGTGAATCTGAACAGAGGAACCAGGAATCATTAGCATCCTGGCAATCTACATGAACGTGAGGAGGGAGGGGGTAGCATGATGACTATGAAATGGAAAGACTTTATAAGTGGTCAGAGGAGGGTCATCAAAGAGGGAGAGGTTTCAAAATATTCAAAAGGAAGCATTGACTAGCACTAGGAATAAAAATAATTCAGAATGATCTGTGGTAAAGAAAAAGTGACTAGAGCAAGGAAACAACTGCAAATTCAGATCACTTACTTGTTTAATTGTATAGCTACTATGTTTGAATTTCTCTGGAAGCTATTGGGCAAACAGTGATGACTTGTGGGAGGTACTTAAAATCTAATTTTGGAGACAAAGTCCAGAAGTAAGTATAACACAAGGCAATTCAGATATTCAGGATAGGAGTTTAGAGAAAACCATCTCTAATAGGCTGACAATGGAAATCCTGACTATAGTGAAGGAATCTTGCTGAACTTTGTAAAGATTCTGTGTAACAGTTGGGAAGTGATACAGGTTATGTGAAGAGCATGAGAAAAGGCAGGCAAGCAGAAAATTGAAAAATATATTTGGGAGCAGCAAATAAGTTACCTGTAACTGTAATAGGAAATAATGTTGGAAAGATAGGTTGAGCCTGGTATGGAAAGGGAACCCTTGAATATTGGGCTGATCAACCCGCTTTATTTTATCGACAAAAAAGATCTATTAAAGGCTTGTAAGTAGGACAAAGGCACATCATAATGGTATTTTAGTATTTAGTATAAAAAATTGGATATGGTGGGCAGAAACAGGGAGAGCCTAGAGGTATTGAGAGAGATGGAGAAAGAGAGGAAGAGAAAGAGAGACCATTGCAGTAACCCAGGCAACATTTAGCAGTGTTAATAGAAATGAAAAAAAAAAGAGAGAGATGTTCCAGAGACACTGTGAAGAAGAAATGGTAACTAATATTTATTAAACCTCTACTATGTGCCTGGCACTGGATATCTACTTTATCTAGATTAACTCATTTAATCTTCAAGATAGCCCTAGAAGGCAAGTAACTTTATTGTTTCTATTTTACAGATGAGGATATTAAGCAAGTTATCCAAGTCTGCATAGTTAATATGTGACAGAACAGGATTCAAACCCCGATCATCTGACTCCAGAGCCTGCCTGTTTAACCTCTGGGCTTAGTGGTTAAGCACTGGCTTAAGGGTTTTGGTGGTACTTTATCTATGACCAGATCTGATAGAACTTGATGACTGGTGGATGACATATGAGTCATAGGACACATATTCTTGGGAATCTGGATTCTGACATTTTGGAGTGATGGGTAGAATGGTAGTAATACTATGAATAAAAACAGGGAAATTAAAAAAAAAAACTTCTGGATTTCACATTTTACACTTGCTCTTAATGGTCCACTTGCATTTTGTATTTAACATGTCAATTTACCATTAACGTCACAAAAGCAACTGAACAACAAAACTTAAAAACTTTTGCAGACAGATCCTGGCTGATTATTCTTTTCTATGAATCCACATAATGAATATGTGGAATATAGCATAGTGCTTGGTATTTGGGGAGATGCACAATAATGCATTAAATAAATCACTGGAGGATTATTAATCATAAATAAATGAGCATAAAAGGAGGGTGGGCAGTAGTGTCAGAAGTGTATGACCCAGAGTCAGACAAATCTTGGTTCAAATCCTGGCTCAGCAGCTTTACCACTACAGGAAACAGGGCAAGTTACTTCAAACATTTTATATAATACAGGGTAATAATTCAAGAAAAACCAGACGTCTTTCTGGATTCAGTACTTCTTTGTAAGGCAGTGGGTCTATGAAAGTCTAGAAAGGATGCCTCCAAAGGCCATTATCTCTGACAGAAGATCTGCAACACTCTTCTCTTATTGTGTTTAATTTACAAAAATTACATTGAGACCTATACAAAAAATGTCTGCCAAGTAATTGCCAGTTTTAAAAGAAAAAATAAATTATTTTCAGAGAAGCGAAAACTGGAGTTTCAACTGAAGGGGAGATTTTAATTGCAGTGAGACATATCAGCTGAATGGTTTAGCTTGGACTTGTGGGATCAGTAGCAGCCAGTGGGATATATATTAAAGAAAAACCAAGTTTAATTAGCCTTAAGATTTTATACAACTTGGCTCTTTCCTCCAACATCTAGTTTCATTCCAGTGGGTCAATATCCTTTTCAATCATGGTCTCTTCCATCTTTTTCTCAGTTGCTGTCATGACAAGCCAATGGGAGAATGACATACAGATGAAAACAAGGCTTGAATAATTACTGCACTGCGGCTGGTTGTTGTTTGAGCATGATTTTATTTCTTCCAATCACACAGGTTCTTGGACTTCACAGCCCCGTGTTTCAGATGGGGGTGATGCTGATTATATTCTGACATTACAGCAAAGACACGCAGATCAGACAAAGTGAATTTCACTCCATAATTAAACTGCAGTATCTTTCGTCTGAAGTCCAGGGCAGGATTAATCTTAAGGTAGCTCTTTATCATCTCGATTAGTGCTGAGATTTGAAGAGTGAGCTCTGATTTGATAGCTAGCCCTCAGCCAAGCTGACTGGTGGCCTCATATCTGTCTAACCGGCAAAAATAATATCAGATCAAGATACATTTGCAAGGTTATACCCTTTCCTTTTATTTTTATCTGAAGAAAATGCAGATAAATTCAAATATGCTGGCATTTCCATTACCCTGTTTTCTATTACAAAAATCTCTACTGAAAAGAACAGGTTCTTCTAAATCCCACAGCATTTTACAAATGAGTTCCCATAATTCCACTTAGCTCCATGCTCTAATGGCTGCTTATTTCCTGCCTTTTCTTTTTGTGAGGCTCAGATCTGAATATTTGGATGGCCCAAGCAACAGCCTCTCAAGCTGCTCACAGGGTCCCCTTTGATTTCAAAGGACTCACCCATGTAGAATTTATGAAGGGATTTTGCTTCCTTCAATTGCTCTTTTAATGTATATGATATTCTCAAATTCTTTATAATGTAATGAGTTAGATCAGTGATTCTCAACCTTCAATCCCTGTACAAGCACCTGTGAGGCTTTGTAAGCAAACAACGATCTAGCCCCCACTCCAGACCTGATGCTTCATTATTTGTGGGGTTAGGCCCAAGCATCTGTATATTTTTAAAAGTTCATAGGTGATTTGAAAGTGCTTCCAGGGTTGAGAACTATTGAGTTAGCTAAATAGCACATCAGCAGTATTTGCAAAAGACTTATCAAAACAAGTCATTGTTAAGGGAAATGAAGGTTGATACTGTTGTGAAAATAATTTTCTTAATAAAATTATAAAAATGTTTATTCTAGTAACATTTGCATAGAAAAATACATATCAGGTCTTTCAAGAGCTATGGAAAACAAGACAGACTATAAAACAGACAGGTTTATGTCCACAATGCTTCCATTGATCCACCTGATAACATTAAAGGTGATGATTTATTGACTAAGCTCATCACAGGATAATACCATAGCTACCAACCATATAATTTAAGATGACTCTTGACTAACATCATAAAATCTCAGAGTTTGGACACAAACTTGGAATTAGCTGTTATCTACTTTAATACTTTTACTCCTCAGCTGTCTTTTTAGAAAAAGGCAGGACTGAAAAGCTCTGATTTCAAATTCTGGCTCTGTCTTGTTTTAGAGTTTAAGAACACTCATTCTGGACTCAACTGAATCCAGTTATCAGTTGGTTGGCCTTCAGAAAAATATTTACTTCTCTAAGTCTCAATTATCACATCTCTAAAAATGGGGCTAAGAATCTTATCTCACAGAGCTATTTGGGTTTTACACAGATTAATTTAGATAAGAGTGCCTGGCAAACAAAAGTATCAGAACTAAGTATCTGTTGAACTGCAAATGCAGCATTTACTAAAGGTTGTCACTGAGCCTCTGTGCCTAAAACTGTCAGTTTTCCGATTCACAGATCGGTTATCTGAAAGATGTGATCCACTAGGGAAAAAAATAATAAGTCCGAATAGGAATGGTGTTCATTACTTTTTCTTGCATAAGCATCACCTGAAATGACTGTTAAAAATATAATCTGTTGGACTTCAATCCCAAAGATTCTGATACTGTATTTAGGGATGAATATGCATTTTAGCTACCATTTAGGTGATTCTGAGTTAGGGTAGAGGATCCTCATTTGGGTAAAACAGTTATAAAGGAATAGAAATTAGCCAAATATTTATCCCCCCTCCCCCCCTGAAATCACAGTGCAGCCTGACTTGGAAGAGATCATGTTTCCTGTTCCTTAGGTCAGAATTCAGTCAGATGAATTTGAGTTATGAACAAATGTAACATTTTCATAGAGTATGATTATGATCCAACTAAAAAGTCTATTTTTTCTTCAATTAAATATACTTTCTGAATAATTATCATTTAGCCACTCATATTATCTTCAACTTTTTCATCTCTACTAGGTATATGGAAGTATATAGTCATGGGTCAGATTCATTATCAACTCATCTTTTTTCTTTTATAAAGCAATAAAATAACTTTCTGAAAATTGGTAAATTATCTAAATAAACAAAAGTAGCTATTTCCTTCTTTAATGCTTCATAGAATAAAGTGTTTCTGAAATGCCTTAATTAAAATTGATGAAAATCAGTGGACAATTATAAGTTGAATACTTTAAATGTAATTGATAAATTAGTCTGCTAAAATGAAGATACCCAACCTACTACTGGATAAGGCAACGGCACCCTACTCCAGTACTCTTGCATGGAAAATCCCATGGACGGTGGAGCCTGGTGGGCTGCAGTCCACGGGGTTGCTAAGAGTAGGACACGACTGAGCGACTTCACTTTACATTTCACTTTCATGCATTGGAGAAGGAAATGGCAACCCACTCCAGTATTCTTGCCTGGAGAATCTCAGGGATGGGGGAGCCTGGTGGGCTACTGTCTATGGGGTCGCACAGAGTCGGAAATGACTTAGCAGCAGCAGCAGCAGCAGCAACCTACTACTGGAGACTGTTCTGGATCTAAGGAGAAACTTAAAACATTTTCATTTTCAAGATTTTCCTAAGGAAAGACAGTGAGACAAATGCCAGAACTAAGTTTAGTTTGTAATATACTTGCTAACAGATACACATCATCTATATTCTAAAAGTTACTGTATAACAGAACAAGAAAATTATGGTCTCCAACTACAACTGAGCATAGAGTTAAGCTGGGAGAAAAAACATACCAGTTGAGAAAAGTTTATCAACCTTACAGGACAATATAGCTGAGTGGTCAAGTGCAAGTCTTTTTAATACATAATATGTGAGCTGGGGCAGGCTGCTTAAGATCTCTGAAACTCAGGGACAGTATTTCTTTGAGAGGGTTGAGGTGACCATAGTGAGTCCTGAATAAATGTAAGCTGTTGTTTATTGTAATAGTTGACAATTTATTAGATGAGATCTGTCATAGGTAAGACTTAAATGAATGACAGAGACGCTGAGAGCTATAGAAACCTCAGATTGAGAGAATGTTGACATGATTGGAATGATTTTAAGTTAGATATTTCAGAATGGATAAGATTTGGCTAGACAGAGGGACAAAGACCATTTTAAACTGGGTGGGGAGGTGTGGGTCTTTATATGAGCTGCAGGTCAGAGGAGTTGCTTCAGTTGTGTCCAACTCTTTGCAACCTCATGGACTGTGGCTAGCCAGGTTCCACCATCCATGCGATTCTCCAGGCAAGAATACTGAAGGGGATTGCCATGCTCTCCTCCAGAGGATCTTCCTGACCCAGGGATTGAACATATCGCCTGTGTCTCCTGCATTGGCAGGTAGGTTCTTTATTACTAGAGCCACCTTAGGGACTGTTTAATAGTTTAGGATAAAATTGAAAGTTAACTTGGGATAAAACAAAAGAAGGTTCTGATTTTTAAAAGTCACTTTGACTTTTTGGTAGAATTTTTAATTGCTCAAATATTTTCTCAGTGTAAATAGAACAGTGGTTAGAACTGTTTAGAACAGTGGTTCTTTAGAACAGTGGTTCTCACATTATAGTAACACCAGAGTCACCTGGAGGGTTTGTTCAAAGACAAGTTGCTGTACTCTACCTCAAGGTTTAAGATTTAGTAGATTGGGGTGAGATCCAAGAGTTTGTGTTATAATGTTTTCCTAGTGATGTTAATGCTGCTGGTCACTGTGAACCATGGCTTTAGAAGACGCTAAGACAGAGTTGGGAACTAACTTATAGACTAACTCTTAACTCCTACCTCTTAGACTAACTAACTAGCTAGCTAACTAACTCTTAACTCCTAACTCTTCGACTAACTCTTAACTCCTCTTAGAGAGAGGAGGATTTTCCTTAAAATAAAAAACAATTCAATAACTGAATAGCCCTCTTTAGTTCCTATACAATTTCATCCACACTTTTATGCCAAGTCATAGAAAAAACTATATGGTGATTACTTAAGGGGAAAAAAAAATGCTTACTTTGACTCCCTAATCTCTTAATCAAGTCCAAGTCCTTAACTCTCTTAATCAAGCCCAAGTCCTTAACTGTGATAATGAGGGACCCCTGATCCAAAGGACCCCAGGCCAACCAGCCTGGAAACTTAAAAAAGACTTAGTTGGTATTAAGGATGTTGAAGAATTGAAAATAATAAAGCGAAGAGATTGGAGAAAGCGGGTGGACTTTTTATTACAAAGAACCTCTATCAATCTGTGCTAGACATTTTGTACTTGGGTAATACTTAACTGCCTGCCCCATAATCATCCACTAACTATTTTCAGTTTTTCTTCATTTACCTTGTTCCTTTCTTCAACAGGTACTCAGCAACGAGCAAGGGAAACAAGAACTCTCAGCTTAAACCTGGGTCACTGCTTAAGCACCTCCATCTCCTGCTTCAAAATCTTTCTCTAAAACAAACAACTACTATGCAGAGGCTATACTGTAAGATATATTTTAAAAGGCAGAAAGAGGAGATAGAATGCTCTGTGAGACTCTGTTTTCTATGTGTGGCTCCAAGGGCATAATATCACAAGTTAGTACTCTATTTTCAATGACAGACAAAAAGAAAATGTGTTTTAAGATTCATGTAGAAGTCTCTGTGAAGAAAAAAGTCAAAAATGGTACTAAAATGTTTGAAACTCCAAAAATCTCTCAATTAGAGAAGCTTGTTTATTCCTTAGCTATTTATCTTTTCTTAAAATAAGAAGCTATATAATTACAAAGTATAATTAATAATAATAACAACAATTACCACAAGTACAACAGAAATAATGATAGTAAGCACCATAGTTACAAAAGATAAGAATTTGTCTCAGTATTCTCAAGAACAGACAGCAGCCCAATAATACAGGGGGAAAAAAATCTTTCTTATGCTCCCTGGAAAATACTACAGAAAAATAGACAATAAACTTTAATACCTGTTGTTAAGGATCTTCATTTTACAGATCAGTTCAGGCAATTTAAATAGACAACAACATGAGGCCTCTAACGTCTCTTAGGAAACAGTATCAACATTAATTCCTGTCTGGTCCCAATTCCATTTCTGGTTAAGCATCCCCATCCACTCATAAGAAGAAAGAAATAGCATTTGTATAGTGTTTTACAGTGTATAAAGCACTTTCACAAACATCATATTATTTGATTGTCTCAACAATCCTGTGGGATATGTAAGTAGGGGAAAGTATTAATATTATACCCATCAGAAGACGAGAGAATAAAGGATCAGAGTAGAAGGAAATAAATTAATCTTAACCAAATATCTGCATTGGGTCAAACTCCATTTAGACTTAAAAAGAAATCCTACATATAGAGTTTTACGTAACATGAAGTAGGCTCAGAGAGTCTGATACCTGTCCAAGATTATAAATAGCAGAGCTAGGACTTGAATGTAGATAACCCAGTTCAAGATACCCTGCTCTTCCACCAAACCCTAGACCTGACTCTCAGTTATAAATATCTAGTTACAGTAACTGGCCCTTTCAAGAGGAAGCTTGTTCAATTGCCAAATAGCATAACCACTACTAGTTTTAGGGTTTTTGTGTATTTTTAGTTAGTCTGATGAAAAAGGTACATGTTACTTGAGAAAATGTACACCTTTATAATATCTAGTATGATAAGGGGAAAGAAGAGAGAATGCATTATTTCATTGGCTTAGAATACTGACTTTTAAAATCCAACTACTTACAGACACAAGAGACAGCACAGTCCCATTTCCAACAAAATACTCATTATAAGAAACCAAAAGACTAACCATTCTCAAAGGTTAGATTCTGGCATAGGCTCAACTTTAAACTACTCTTATCTAAATAAATGACAAATACATATCCATACTAAAAAGGAATAACAGTAGAATGTCTATTAACAAAATAAATCACCCATTCCTTATTTTGTCTCAAAGCTATAGATTCAGATTTTGAAACTTTTTGGTAATACCATTTTTTATTTTTCATTTGTATTTACTTATATGATTTTCTGTTTTCTTTTTCTTTTGTTTTGTTTTAAAATACAAGTTATACATCAAGAGAGAGAAAAAGAGAAGAGTGAGGGGGATTCTTGCTTCAGAATTGAAATTGTCTTATGTTTCTATATAAGAATAAGTTATGCAGTATATTGAATAAGCATATTATTCAAATCATAAAAAGTTTCTGAGTAAATATCACAATGGATTCAATTGTGGAAAATAAATTATATTAAATAAAACTAAAAAATAAGATACAAGTTTTAGTCTCCCTCCAGTTAGTATGTACAACTTTTGATTTAGAGTATTTAAAGGTTCAGCAAAGCAAAATCCCACAAAAGAGACAAAGGTTTCACTGAGAAGGTTTATTGGGAATTTGGGCTGCAGGGGTTCAGGGAGTTTAGGATATAAGTCAGTGTTTGTGAAAATAGATTGAATATTTAAGTAGTAAAGAAGACATTTATTGAAAGAAGATTGCTGTATGTACTGAACAATTACCTTGCTGATACTGAGCATTTTCAGAGAATTCCAGAATTTCAGAGTTGCTGCTATACTGGGGGATTTATTTTAATAATGACAGAACATCTGTGTTCAGTTCAATTCAAGTACTAAGTCCTGCCCAACTCTGCGACTCCATGGACTGCAGCACAACAGGCTTCCCTGTCCTTCACCATCTCCCAGAGTTTGCTCAAACTCATGTCCATTGAGTCAGTGGTACCATCTAACCATTTCATCCCAGGTCATCCCCTTCTCCTCCTGCCTTCATATTCATGTTGGATTTCATTAAAATTATAGATTACAATCATATGTCTAAGGCTTGAATATCCTATAAATATTCATGTAGAGCATTTGTTTATGCTTAAACACCTTGATATTAGGGAATTAATAATTGTGGATATTAGGGACTGTTGGAAATTGAAAACATTCCCTTCCTCCTCCATTCATATGTTGAAGCCCTAAACTTCAATGGGACTGTATTTGGAAATAGGGCCTTTAAAGGAGTTGTTTTGTGACCCCATGGACCATAGCCCACCAGCTCCTCTTTCCGTGGGATTTCCCAGGCAAGAATGCTGGAGTGGGTTGCCATTTTCTTCTCTAGGGGAAATGTCCAATCCAGGGATCAAACACACATCTCCTGCACTGGCAGGTAGGTTCATGACTGAGCCACCAGGAAAGTCAGAGAATGAGTGGACATATGTATTTGTATAACATTTTCACTTAGCTGCACCCCTGAAAGTGACACCATAAATAAGGTCATAAGAGTGTGGCTGGAATCCAATAGGACTGTTGCCCCTAGGAAAAGAGGAAGGGACAAAAGGGATGAGTGTACATAGAGCAAAGGCCATATGAGGAGGCAGTGAGAAGAAAGTCATCTGCAGGCCAAGGAGAGAGGCCTCATGAGAAAACAACACTGCTGGCACCTTGATATTGGACTTACAGCCCCTCAAACTGGGAAATAACTTCTGTTGTTTAAGCCACCTATTCTGTGATATTTTGTTATGGCAGTTCTAGAAAACTAATATAGGCACTAAGGTTTCACAACAACCTGCACGCTGGGAATTGATTAAATTTATTTTAGCTTCCCTGGTGGCTCAGACAGTAAAGAATCTATCTGCAATGCAGGAGACATGAGTTTGATCCCTGGACAAGGAAGTTCCCTTGGAGAAGGAAATGGCAACCCACTCCAGTATTCTTGCCTGGAGGATCCCATGGACAGAGGAGCCTGGTGGCCTATGGGGTCCACGGGGTCACAAAGAATGAGAAACGACTGGGTGACTAACACTACAGTGACGACATTTTACTGGTACAGAAACAGATTATGGGAGAGTTGCAAAATGTCCCAAGTGACATGGAAACAGTATGTGGAATAACCAAGATTAAACATAGATAGATCTCTCCTTTAGACCAATATTTTTTCCTCCTTGTCTATTTTCTACCTTTGAGCACATAAGAGTGTTAAAAAGTTAGTTTTTATATTGACCTGAATATTTTATTATTGTATGTTTCATCACTGGCTTGTGTTCTACTTGGAATCACAGAAAACTATATAATTTATCTTCTTTGTGACAGTCCTAACTTTTCAAACAGTCTCAGTTCTGAGGGAACTGAATGTGACCATTCCTCATATCATTTGTTTCATTTCCCTATCATCCTGGTCACCTACTCTTGAAGATGTTGCTGTTTATTCATATTTCTTATACTGGATTGTTAAGCTATCTTGCCTATATCATCCATGAGTAGTCTTTTAGAAATGTAAAGACAAAATCCTTACCTATCCATCTGAAACATTTCATCTAGTTAGATGTAGCACATCATTCCAGTCTTTCAAGATGTTTCGGGAACTTGATTACATCATTTAACAACTTTTTTATGCATTTGGATTCATGTCATGTGCAACTCTGTTGAAAATGTTTTTATCCGAGTTATTGAAACAAAAATGGTGGTCAAAATGAAGCTTAGAATATTCCTGCAATATGCCATAGATTTCCGTCCACTTTGACACTGAGCCATTTGTTTGTACCTAATAATGTGGACATTTCTGTACTTAGATTAGTTCCTAATATATCTGTACATCTAACCCAGGTGAGATAGATCACAGAGTCTAGACATACTTTCACTTAAGCCATTCTGGTTTCTAGCAAGCACCATTTCTTTCTGGGGATCATAAACCATGGCTCTATGCTTTATTGTTTTAATAACCCATTCGGGGCTCTTTCTCAGGACTGACAACAAGCTGTTTGTATGTATAAACTGCCTTCTTATACTTTCTAAAAATTAGAACATTTTTTATATCTCTAGTTGCCTAATATTTTTCTCTTCTCCTCAGATATGAATGGCAGTAACTGATCGTATTAATAAACCCTCTCTTTAGCCTACAGCTCTCTACCCTATTTCTAGGCTTCTCTGTTTTCCCTTTTTTCTGTGTCCTCCCAAGGAATAGAGTCTTTATGTGTAATCATGAGCTTCCCTGGTGGCTCAGACAGTAAAGAATCTGCCAGCAATGCAGGAGACCTGGGTTTGATCCTTGGGTTAGGAAGATCGCCTGGTGAAGAGAATGGCAATCCACGCCAGTATTCTTGCATGGAGAATCTCATGGACAGAGGAGCTGGGCTGGCTACAGTCCATGGGGTTGCAAAGAGTCAGACATGATTGAGAGACTAACACACACACATGTGTAATCATAATGACACCTAGAGACAGTCTGATTGTCAGACATGTATCTGTAAACCAGAAGAGTAGAGAGTACTTAGGGTGCTGACTGGGGCCTGGCTGTGCTGGCAGAGGAGAAGGGGGCTGTGATCAGCGGAGGCTTTGTGCTCATCTCTGTGTATGGCTCTGCCTAACTTTTGTTTTTCACTTCTGGCTGTGAACCTGGATAGGATTATATCCTTTTCCTATTCATTCTGGTTGATTTCTTTGCCAAAGATTCAAGACAGCTTTGTATTTTTCAGTCTTTAACTGCGAAATGTTGTGATATATGATTCGTTTATTTTCCCATGAAGACTCTCTCCGAGGCAGGCATGTACCCCGACCTTTACCTAATCAAGAAAAGTTGTTTGGGGGATGGGAGATGGGGAGGCAGGTTGGACTTTAAATGCACAAATCAGTTCTAATAAAAACACTGAGATTCAGGTGCCTGAGGTTAGAAATACTGGAGGGAATTCAATTACACTAATTAATATTTAAGAAGGGCTAGAGATCACATGCTGAATGTGGAAAACTAGGCCAGTCAGACATGAGCATATGGGGAGGGCAAGATCAACTGATAAAAGTAACAAACAAATCATACATAAATGCTCCAACAGGAATGAGAAAGAGAGTATAAAATAAATGTTCCAAATGACACTGCAGAGGAGGTAGAGTAAATGGTCTACCAGATATAAGAGCAAAATGTTCTAACACACACAAGACATTTTACTGGCTTTATATAAACACATATATTACAAAAATGTTTTTTTTCAAATATATTAGTAGGAAAAGTTACCCAATTATAAAAACAGAGACTTAGTTTGGGATCTGTGGATTCAGAACATACTGTATTTGCTCTTGTTTTCTCACTGGCTCAAGTAGAAGTCTTAATAAGGCGTGGCTTTCTTAACAGGTGGTTCCCTAATGGTTCAGCCTACCTGGATACCCAACACATAATGGAAGGTTGGAAAAGAGCAGAGTATTCTGGGTTCTATACAGGCTTTTTAGTTCTGTCTCTGATATCATTGGGTTGGTATCACAGCTTACACCACATTTTCTCATTTAATTTGATTTTTCATTTGTGGCCCAGACAGTTAATTCTGAATTGTGGTCTCTTGTACACGTCAAAGCTTTCTAGAGAAGGCACTAATGGTACCAGCATTACTCTGCTTCTACCATATAAATAGTTCTTTCTTCTACCCTAGCACTTGCCTACCCTTTTCCAGTCCCTCTCTACCTCTAAGCCCTGTCTTCCTCTGTCCTTTTGCTCAAGTTCATGGAAAAGTTATGCGCTGAACTTTGTTCTACTACTATACTCATCTTATTCTTTCAAAGCTTCACCCTCTGAAAGCCACAATTGATCAATTCATAGCCATGTCTTAGAAACTTTGAAAACTGGAAGTCCAGAGAATTCACAGGACTACTTTTTGCTATCATCATGAAGAAGCAGAAGCCAGAGGAGAAATGGGAAGAGGACTGAGACTGAGATTTGGGTCCCCTTCCGAATTCTCTGGTGTACATAGATGGTAACTACAAGACTTTGGACAAACCCTAGGTCTATGTACAATGTATAAATGTTAGGCTGGTGGAGAGAACAAAGCAAAAGATAAAATAAAAGATTCTTGTTCTTCAGGAGTTTAACCTCCAGTTGAAGAAATAATTTAAATAAACCAAAACCTCCAAAATAAACCATCCTCAAATGATCGAAATGTCCTTAAATAATAGAGGAACAGAGAGAGGGAATATGGTTACTTCCTAAAAAATTTGAACCAAATTAATGGTTTTAAAACACAATGCTTCATGTCCTCAAGTTTAAGAAGAGATGATTAAGCAGTTAAATATTTAATTAAAATATAAATTAAAAAATAATATACTTGTGTCCATTTATAATTGTCATAATAATGATATGCAAATTTAAGTGTATTATATACATTTTTAAAAGGCCAATGTGTTGTTGCAAGTTAAATATGTACGATAAGGTTAACTAGTTTTCACATAGCCTCAAATTAAGACCCTGAAATTGGAAGGCAGACTGTTTTAAAAGAAATAACAAAAGTCAGAAAACAAAAATCCTATTACTATATGCAACTACTTAACTGTATATAATGATTTTCTTGACACCATACGGTAGTCCATTCCTCATACAAAAAATACATTGAATTCTTAATAATAATGAATGAAAGTTACTTAGCATATTGCCCACTGCATAAAAAGCTCTAATAAATATTAACTGCAATAATCAAAATTGATAAACACCTAAAAGCTAGTTGTTTCCTTCTGGTTAATTTTTTATATTTAGAGGTTTTTCTTTGCTTCTAGAATGTTCTATGAATAAGATCTCTTCAGCTCCATCCGAGTTATCACATGGGATTGTGGGGGTTCATTTTGGTAGTTCTGTATTAGCTTTTTTGTCACTGCTTGATTTATTTATCGTTCCTACTCAATGGTTCAAAAAGTAAAACTCAAGAAAGAACTAAACATTATAAGCAATATATGGAGATGAATGGTTATCACAATTGGGCAAAAAAGAATATTATTAAAAATAAATCACACTAAGGAAGAGCAGCTGATGATAGCAGCTGTGAAATGGCTGTAAATGGTGGGAACCAGTGAGCCCCAAAGAAACAAAAGAAAAAAACATAATGGAAGGTCATGAAACTTACATGATTTACAAGGGAAGTATAAACTTACTGAACAGCCACTGAAGACTACAAAAGCCAGAAAAGTCACTTCTGGATGAATATTTGGACAAGACAGTAACATGGGAAGGACTGATGTTCTCTATCGAATGGGAATTACTAACGAGAATACAATGAGAAATAAGACAAATGGAATTTTTCACTGTGTTTGATTTCTTTATGGTATAACTTGCAATGAGGGGACAATATTTTTGTGTATACCAATATAGATGGTATGTTTAAGAAATGTTTGATAATAACAGCAACCACAATGAGGATGATATAGTTTCAAGAGCTCAAGTTAGATGTTCATGGACAAGATAAACTAAAATTAGAACCCATGTTGGCAGGCATTGTGGCGAGGTATTCTGTGACACAAAAGCTTTTATTAAATAGGGCTCTGAGGATTTGTTTGAAGTAGGCAACACAAAAACACATAGTTCATTCTGCATGCAGACATATGGCTTTTTGCCTTGTACCTGGATACGGAACTGCCACTCAACATCCATGAACACAAAATTCAGTTAAAAACTAAAAACAAAGAAATTGGGATGGCAGTATAACATTATGCCTGAGAGAATAAACTATTGAGACAAGATGAACAAAACCAACTGAGATGAGACAAGCAAATTTAACACAAGTCAAGGAAGCTGTCTATAGTGTTAAAATAAAACTGCTACCAAACAGAACCAAACTTGCTATTCACGGGAATTCATGGGCATAGCAAACAAAGAATTATTTTCTCAGAATCTATGCTGATAACTCCTGTGAGATTACTCCAAACATGGGGAATTTTTTCAGAATTGCCTCTGTTTCCAAAGGAAATTTTTAAGGCATTTCATGAAACAAGTAGAACTTTATCAGAAATAAGCCTTTAAATTACTAAAAATAAAAGAAAACTCATCAAGCACAAATGCTGAGGTATCTGTGATTTAGGGAGACATAGTAAGAAATATTTTCATTAAAGCCCAATATCTTCTGTTCTTGAGAAGAAATTGATCCACTCTGCTGAGCTCCAGCTTCTTTTGCACAACATATCTCCAAAACTCATCCATCCTGTTGTCTGTGTTACAGTCCATTTTGCTTTGTTTGCTTGCTGTGCGTGCTTAGTTGCTCAGTCCTGTCCAACCTTTGTGACCCCATAGGCGGTAACCTGCCAGGCTCCTCTGTCCATGGGAGTTGCCAAGCAAAAATACTGGCGCGGTCTACCATTTCCTTCTCCAGGGGATCTTCCCAGCTCAGCGAATGGAACCCAAGTCTCCTGCATTGTGGGTGGATTCTTTACTGACTGAGCCACCAGAAAAGCCTGAAAACCTGTACTTAGTTATAAACCCTTATTCATGAATTTTCATCTGAAATCTCCATTTAGGAAAAAAAATCATATTCATTCTCATTCCAACATGAACTATGTGAACTTTGAAAATTATCTTTAAAAAAATAAATCACTGTTTCTTTTAGTTTAGTGTTTTTGCATTTTCCAGTAGTGGACATTTGGAGAATATCATCACCAGGTCAATAACAATTTAATCTATAACTTTAAATAAAGTTTTTCTTTTCATGCTGTTTTATAAATAACTTCTTTATTTTACCACAATTAAAGTATCTTTTATCAAATTTTATATAAATACACTAGATATAATAAATATATTTTTGGCTAAAAATGACAACAATGCAAAGTATATGATAAAGATTATATCATTGTCTCATTTTCATTTTGATAAAATGTCTTTTTAGGTGATATCATTTTATATTATGCTTTTTTGTGCTGCTTAATATTATAATTAATAATTCATGTTTTTGTCTTTTCCCTCTCACTCTGACAACTTTTATTTTTAATCGGTGGGCATGTGCCAAATTGGTTTGTTATTTATTTATAATGTAAAATGACAAGGGAATTGAATATGTGAAATAAGATGGAGAGATTTTCTCTCATATGACAAAAATTTCTTAGTAATGGGGATGTTTCTTGCTTACCCTGTGGACTCAAGGATTTGGGAGAGGTTAGATCAGATGGCACCAGTGCCTCACATGACAATGTAAGATAAATATACTGAATGGAATTGTTCACTTATGTCTTAAAATTCATTTTAGTTTTGTGAAGACAGCTGGGTACAAGCATAGGAAGAAGACAAAAAAATACCAAAATTTGTGAAAGACTCCCTATTTTGATAGATGCTAAAGTACAAATTAAGTAAAAATTCTGACCAAACAGATCTATTTGTATTCTTTCCTAAATGCTAAAACATGCAAATTTAATAGGAACAAACAGAAAATTTCAAAGATATGGAATTTCCATTGACACAAATAAAAAGCTCTGTCTGTAAGGCTTTATGGAGCATTAAATAACCCCTTCAGTCCTGCCCATAATCAGAAACTACACAATGTGAAGGCTAGGGCAATGAATGGTTGTGACAGAAAATTCAGAGTGTGGTCTCAAGGACATCAGCAACCAAATCACCAAGGCTGATGTCAATGAAGAATCCAGGCTTGCCCAAGAATTACAGTGGAATCAGAATCTGTAGGGATGTGGCTCTCGAATCTGCACTTGAAGCCAGCTCCTGAGGTAGATTTAAGTTTGACAATAGTCTTAGGGCAAACCCCTGTATGTCACCAGAGCTCCTCATTGTTAGACATGCTCTTTCAATTCATCATTTGTGTTGAACATTAGAGACTAACAAGATATAACACATTTGATCAAGCAATATGCTTCCTCAAAGATTCCAGTGTCTCAGATTTCTTCTATTAATTTCAAAACCACAGTCTACCCTGTAACTGCCCTACTTAAGCCAACTCCTTATTTCTGGCTCTGCCTTTGTTGTCAACCTGTGCAGACTTCCAGTCTTTGACATCATTCAACTAGTCTCCAACATTTGGAACAGAGGATCTTCTCCCCAAAAGCTGGTCCCAATCCCCATGTAAAACTTGATGATTAACAGACTATATTTGTGTGTAACATTGAATATTTCAAAATAACTTTATGACACTATTTTGATCATTATTAAAATATAGGAGGTCGATTTTGAGGTAGATGAGAAAACCAATGCACCAGGAGGTTAAATCCTTTAACTAAGATTGACTCATTAAGTGGCAAAGTATGAATGAGAGCATAGGTATTCAAACATTATACCACATAGCCTTTCAACCTTTTTCCTGAGCAAACCTTTCCCAGACTTTAAGGAATATGCCCATTTTATGGGGTCTGTATCTTTGAGATATTTTCATCTATACTAGAATGTACCTGATATTTATCTTTCAGAAATGGATGACAGAAAACCCAGTTTTACTGTATGGTATAGGATTATGCATTCTGGGCGGTCCAGTTTAAAATGGCAATAATAACGATGCTGTGCCATTCATGTGAGGTACTATTTCTGACCTGGTAATAGATACATTTTAAAAAGTTTATCATTTTGAATTTTCATAATTCATTTTAAGGTTTGGTACTATTGTAGATGGTACTAAAGGAAATCAGTCCTGAATATTCACCAGAAGGATTGATGATGAAGCTGAAACTCCAGTACTTCATCCACCTGATGTGAAGAGCTGACTCATTGGAAAAGACCCTGATGCTGGGAAAGATTGAAGGCAGGAGAAGGGGATGACAGAGGATAAGATGGTTGGATGGCATCACTGACTCGATGGACATGAGTTTGAGTAAACTCTGGGAGTTGGTAATGGACAGGGAAGCCTGGAGTGCTGCAGTCCATGGGGTCGCAAGGAGTCAGACACGACTGAGCAACTGAACTGACTGACTGACTGACTGACTACTGTAGATATGAGAAAGAAAAAACAACTGCTGCTGTCACGTTGAATATGTATCAAAAAATTGCTAATAGCCATGACTACAACTTGGTTGCTGCTGTTGCTAAGTCACTTCAGTTGCGTCTGACTCTGTGCGACCCCATAGACGGCAGCCCACCAAGCTCCCCCGTCCCTGGGATTCTCCAGGCAAGAACACTGGAGTGGGTTGCCATTTCTTTCTCCAATGCATGAAAGTAAAATGTGAAAGTGAAGTTGCTCAGTCGTGTCCAACTGTTAGAGAACTCATGGACTATAGCCCACCAGGCTACTCCATCCATGGGATTTTCCAGGCAAGAGTACTGGAGTTGAGTGCCACTGCCTTCTCCGACTACTTGGTTAGCTATACTATTTGAATGTAACCATGGGTAGTGAAGTTTAGAAACTCATTCATAATAACTGCCATATAATGAAAGGAACTAGGAGGTACTACCATAGGTGAATAAACTGGTGAATTTTCAATAGGGTTCTATCAGATCAGATTATTTGAAAAATTTGCCTCCCCCCTTAAAAATCTTCATATTTAAGTTTTTAGAGAAGAGTGCCAGTAGACCTGTTTATTAAACACTTTACTTAAATAGCATTAGAAAAGCTTTCAGAAATAGGAGGTGGATTTGATTTCAGTATTTTTGATCCCCAGAGGTTAGGTCAGGGGTGCAGCCAAAGGAAGAGAAGAGTAGGTGATGGGTATGTAAACGTGGAGGAAGGTGCCTCCTTGTATGAATTTAAGCACCCTGAGTATAATGAAGAAAAATTTCATTATTCTGTGTTTATATATCTTTGTGTGAAACAAGTACTGTTCTCTAAAACTGAAGTTTACATAGGCTCTATTGTAACACCCTGTGAGAATTTCTTTAAACATAAAAATTTATTTTTCCCAATGAAAACTTCCATGATTTAGCATTCTTAAAATTTAAATGAATGGTTCCATTGATTTGTCCAGAAGAGGGATCTAAGTACAGTTTCGAGAGCAACCTTTTTAGTGATGATTGGTAGCAATGTTTCCCTTCTATCAGATGGCAAACTATAGAAACACAAAGCAATCGATGTACACCTAGATAAAAATAATATTGTAGAGTCCAACTGGTATCTGAGAGTTGAGGACAGGCTGAGATGGACTCCTTGGCTTCCTTCTGTCCAAAAATTTTCTGTTTCCCTATTTCCTATGGTTACCACCATGGAACATGTTAAAATCTCAGTAGGGACTCTGTTTCAACTTTTCCTTTCAAAACACAGTGAAAAAGCTTAATGGAAAAAAAATGTCCTTCCTATCTCCATGCCAGGCACAGTGTAAGATCCACAAACTTAAAAGCCAGGCAAATAGTCTTTTATTTGCCCTAAAGCTAAGCAAGTGACCTAGTGCTACAAAAATTCCCAAATAGGCATGTGACCTGACTAATGTGTGCTGTGAGATGAGTCAAGGAAAATGGAACCATCTGTACTTTTATTGGACAGTCAAATAATTCCTCTCTGTCTATCCAAAAACATAATTTGTATACTTGAAGAGAGATACAAGGATCTAATTTTTAAAACTGGTGATACAAAATATAACCTAGTAAACATAGGTAGAGATAAGCAAAAATTGCTTAAGAGAACCATGATTGCTCTCAGAAATTCTTACTACTCATCTGTGTACTAAAGATTCTTTAAGACTTATAGGAGGAAATCCAGGAAAAGAAAGGTAATTAACAAGATGGCACAGGGACTTCCCTGGTGGCTGAGTCGGTAAAAAATCCACCTGCAGTGCAGGAGACAGGAGACTCAGGTTCCATGCCAGGGTTGGGAAGATGCCCTCGAGCAGGAAACGGCAACCCACTCCAGTATTCTTGTCTGGAATATCCCAAGACAGAGGAGCCTGGAGGGCTACAGCCTATGGGGTCGCAACAGTCGGACACTGCTTAGCAACTAAATCACCACAACCAACAAGATGGCACAATCTTCAAGCAGTGGGATCTGTGTACCCTTCTTTCTCTGCGATGAAAGCTACCAATGAATGAAATCTGAGAGTGAGTGACGGCAGAAAAATAGCAATCAACTATAGGGCCATATTAGTTTTGTAGGTTTATAAAGGTTTGCCATTGTTTTTTTAAATTTATATTCAACCATGCACCACACTTCCATTATCCTATATGGAAATTTCAGTAAATTTTTTCTACCAAGTTCTCATTAAGTTCATCTCAATTTGTTCATCAAGTTCTCAATCTTGATGGAAAACAAGGACACAGTAGTAATAGTTGGTAAAATATAGTAATAAATGGTAAAATATGTCTTTCAAAGACAGTGCCTAACAAAATATGCATGTTTAGGAAGTGAAAAGGCAAGACGAAACTGAGCAGGATACTGTGGATAAGGTGAGAACCAAGTATCCACAGAGAATCCCAAGATACCTGCCTTTTCTTTCATAAAGTGCCTCCTCACTTTATCAATAAGGAAGCCAAAGTGAAATATATTAAAAGCAGTAAACATATAATATACATGTACCACAAGCCTAGAACTATGTCAAATATTTAAATGCATCATCTCATTTAACTCTCACAAATATCCAACAAGGCAACTATTATAATTTGCATTATACTGGTGAGAAAGCTAAAGCTGACAGAGAATAATTAACTTATTTAAGTTGCACAGTAACTAAATAGAAGAGCCAATATATAAACTAAGATCTGTCTGATTCCAAAATCCAGGCTCTTAACCATGAGGCCAATAGTTCTTAACCCAGACTGCACACTAGAATCAACTGGGAAGCTTTTAAAATCTACAGATACTCAGACCCTACCCCCAGAACAACTAACCAGAATTTCTTGTGCATGGGACACAAATATGTGGTTCATTTCCAAGCTCTCCTGGGTGATTATAATATGCAGCCTGGATTGCAAACCACTGCACCATGCTCATTCTCTTTACAGTTGCTTTTCCCCAGCCCCACTACATACTCCTTCCTATGTTCCTTCATCAAGGATATTGGAAAAGTAATATATACGTTAAAGTTTTTAAAAAGCATTGTTATAGTAGAATATGGTCACAAGTCCAATCAAAGAGATACCCACTCATATCTATTTACAAGCTATGATGAGTGAACACAAAGACCCTAATTTATCACTCTCATCTCCAAAAGGGAAGTATAAAGCTGGCCCTAAAAGCCCTTCATACCAAAGCTAATAAATAAAATTTGGAAAGTCCTCCTCCTTTTCTTTCACAAATCTAATGAGTAGCTACTAGACCCAAGGGCAAAAACCGATGGCCGAATATTCCCTTACAATGTTATTTCATACAGGATTCAATGCACCCAAAAGCCATTCCAAACAAAGAAGTAGTAGAAGTAAAGAGGAAATGTGTGTTGTAACCAAGTGAGATTTCAAGTCAGAAGTCTTAGGTTTCTGTCTGTACTCTGCCACTTTACTGCCATGAGGCTACAATCAGTTTCCTTTTCTGTACTGAAGCTACATCTCCCTTAGAAGTGATTTTAAAAGTGTGGTCCCCACCAGCATCACTTGGGAACTTGTTAGAAATTCAGATTATCAGTCCCTACCGCTAGACTCAGAATCAGAAACCCTGAGAGTAGGGCCTAGCAGTTTGCATTTTTAACAAGTGGTCCACATGATTCAGATAATTTCCAGGTGGTTCTGATGTGTCTACTTCATCTGTGTGTGTGTGTGTGTGCGTGTGTGTGCGTGTGCGTGTGTGTGCGCGTGCGCGTGTGCGCGCTAAGTTGCCTTAGTCATGTCCAACTCTTTGCGATTCTATGGACTGTAGCCCTCTAGGCTCCTCTATCCATGGGATTCTCCAGGCAAGAATACTGCAGTGGCCATGACCTCCTCCAGGGAATCTTTCCACTCAACGATCAGCCTGCATCTCTTACATCTCCTGTATTGGCAGGTGGGTTCTTTACCATTAGCACCACCTGGCAAGCCCGTCTACTTCATACGGTTGTTCTCTAAGGACAAAAGGATATTGTGTTAGTTTTTATTGCTATCTGCTTAAGTCAGAAATCTCAAATTCTCTAGAAGAAACAGAGAAATAATATTACCGTGTACATTAGTTAGATTAATAACCTCATTTCTGAATTTCACTTTGAATGTGTAGATGAGGCACAAGTCAACCAGAGGTTATGCAATTAGCTTAGAGTCAAAGAGAAAGCAAGGAGTAAAGCTGAGAAGGAAACCCCAGAATGAACTTGATTTTAATTCAATCAAACTGTTAAAGTACCAACCACGCACTTTCATCTATAATCACAAGGAACCTTTTTATAAACAAGTCTCTATCTCTCAGCTTAAAAAAGTATAACAGTAGCTTTTTGGATTTTAAAATGGATTGACTTCTATAATTCTGGGCTAAAGGCAGCTCAAGAAGCAATAAGAAATCATAAGCTTTCTACAGTGAGAAGGTGCAAGTGCCCAGACTTCTGTATGTGTGAACTGCAGACAAGTACTCCCCTTGGTCATGTCACATTTCTGATTATTGCAATGGTGGAAACCATGAGAAGTCAAAGTGTCTAGTGGTTGAGTTTTCACTCAAACATATATATATATATATATATATATATATACACACACACACACACACACACACACACACACATATATAAAACATATATATGTATATACATGCACATTTCTACAATATTATTGTTTGGATGCTATAAAACACAAAAGGGATTTCAGAAGATGTTTTGGAATGCTTTTTTCCCCTCTATCCCTCTGTCAGCAGCATTCTATCTTTTCACTGTAATTTATCTGATATAGCTACTAAGATGCTTGATAGCTTTACATGCAAGGGTGCAGAAAAACAAAGAGCAAGGGAATGGGTTGTTAATGAAATTCTCTGATTGTAAAAAGCACTTTGAAATGATCAGGTGGTAAATAATAATAAGAGGAAATAGCATAAAGTGCTTAGATGCTATAGCAATAGTCACTATATAAATGCAGAAGAGATCAGACATGAATAGAATTTGCATTTTATGCAGCTTCTGTGTGTGTATATAGAATAAACAGTTGCTAATTTTTCAACAGTGCTGGTAAAATATTGTTCAAAATCTTTTCCTACTATCTTATCACTTTCAAAGGCATCATATAGAAGGACCCATCTGTCCTAGTGAAATGGTGAATGTGTTTAAAGAGGCTAGAGGAAGAGCCTCTTTCACAAGAAAAAAAAAAAAAAAAAAGCCCAAATAAAAGGAGAAAATGAAGAAGAGTAAATAGTAACACTATCATAACAGCTATGGAGACATACACAAAGACGATCTCTGAGAAACATCAGGGACGAATAACTCTGTTAATGTGTGGCCTCTGTGGAACTACAATAAAGATATATGGTCGTACACCAAAAATACAGACATGAGCTCTTTCTCTTTCCTGGGCTATTTTTATGATGGTAGTTGTTTTTAAATGAAAACAGGGAGAGGGGAGTGAGAAGTATGGGGTTTTTTTATTGTTATTATTGTTACTGTTCACCTTAGCTATATTGCTAACAGAAATTCCATACAAGGTACTTCCAACAGTTTCATGACCTCAGTGCGTATCGTGAATTTGCCTTCAATTTTCTTGTTATTTTTTTCCTTAGTACTTGTTCATAACCCAATGCCCATTCATTAAGGTATACCAAACCTTAGTGGAGAAGGCAATGGCAACCCACTCTAGTACTTTTGCCTGGAAAATCCCATGGACAGAGGAGCCTGGTAGGCTGTACTCCATGGGGTCGCTAGGAGTCGGACAGGACTGAGCGACTTCTCTTTCACTTTTCACTTTCATGCACTGGAGAAGGAAACGGCAACCCACTCCAATGTTCTTGCCAGAGAGTCCCAGGGACAGGGGTGCCTGGTGGGCTGCCGTCTCTGGGGCCTCACAGAGTCGGACACGACTGAAGTGACTTAGCAGCAGCAGCAAACCTTAGTCCACGGTTACTCTTGAGCTAGAGAAAATGCTAAAAGTTGGAGAGTCTCTTAGTTACAGAGGGAAAGTCTGATTAGAATTCTGAGATAGCAGAGCTCTTAATAAAAAGATCACTAGCCAAACAACAGAGCACTGAAGATTGAATCAGCCTAAACACACAATTCTTTCCCTTCCTTTGTCCTCTTCCTTTGCAGACCTTTCTGTCTCTAGGATCTTTTCTGTCTCTGATCATTAAAAAAATCCAGATATTTCAAATATCACAAATTTCCAACTTGGAAGAAAACACAAACTTTTTCAGAGAAACTAACGGTGTATTCAAAAAATTTGCACTTATTTCTGGAATAAGAAAATGGAGACAGAATTACCAACATAAGAAAGGAATAAGAATAATATTAATAGTAATAATGATATTAATACTAATACTTTGGATTCTAGAATATGTTTTATCACAAAGATTCACAAGTATTAATGGAGACTCCAGAACAAAGCGTGAATTAAGCCAAAGTCAGACTCTCTGGAAAGCTGTGAATGGTCTCAGAACAGACTTTAGTAATAAATGAACACTGGCCCTGGGCATAAAAGCATCTCCCTGTCCCTTGTTCTAAAAGTTAACTATTAAACCATATGTTGTTCATGTTTATTTGTTTTACTCAATTCTAGAAACAAGGACACGTCGATCAGATTGCACTGGGCAATTGAACATTTAGTGAAGGCTTTGTGAAGACTGTGTTCTTCCCACTGGTCCTACCCAAAGGGCTTTATTATCAGACTATCAAGTCTGTGTTGCTATGAAGGATGGAAACTATCTTCTTTGGAAGAACAAGTTCTTCTTCTCCCTGTTTTCTGGTTCTGGTACATTCAACATTTTAAGTGCTTGATCTCTTCCTCGTCCTCACTCTTCCCAAACCATTTCCTCTCTTCTAATCTATTCTTTTAATTATTTACAGACTTGCTTGCCTGGACACTTCATTTTTGTAGAAGTTGGCTGATTTTTTTTTCAGCACCTTTTAGTGGAATGCAATAATAGGTGAATAGAGAGGGAAGTGGTCTTTAATGTTATTTTTAGGTTTCATATGTGACAGAGATTTTTTCCCTTTATTGATTTTTCCTGTATACTGTCCACTCTTCAGCTTGAAATGGCTAAAATGGTGTTTGCGAAATTGGTTGTTCTTCACTGTTGAAACCACTTTTTAAATCAGTTTTTGCAAGTCACATTTTACTCTGTTTTAAGGAAAGTTTTGTTTGGTTTCCCTTTCTTTGTGGAGTCATGCTGGCAGAGAAACACAGTCTATAACATTGCTTTTAAATGCGGTATGATTGAGATTATAACCATATTGATTCTGTATTTAAAATTTATTAGATTGAGCCATGTGCAGCTAAAAGGAAAAAGAAGTCATAAGTCTTTAATATTCTTCACAAATATGAGCACCAAGGGATGCAAATGTTAAAATTCATCAAGCACAACACGGCATCCCACTGTTGGAAAGAAACTTTCTCATGTCCAAAATTCATCTGGGGTAGGGCAAGGAGTTGGGACATTTATGTGTGGAATTTCCCTCCATATTTTTGATAACAAATATCTGGGAATATATCTTAATATGCATGTAATATTATATTTCTGAAAATGATACATTATTAAGTTAGAAACAACATTTTGAATATAACTAAGAATAGGAAATTTTCCTATGCTAACCTTCTGGAACTGTTCATTTTCACTTATATTTCCTGGATTCTATGCTATACAGAGAAGGATAAAAGCTGAACTATGGGATAAAGAAAAAGGGTAAAAATAGCCTATGGTATTCAGATTTGCAAAAAATGACAATATTTATTTGTTTAAAAAACAGGATTTGGGGCTGAGTTTTACAGTAATTTTTAAGTAAATAAAGCCTCCTGAATCTTCAAAAAGTGTAAGAATGAAACATCTATTTTAAATTTAGAGTATTAAATAATAGTGAAGACATATATCAAAATTGGCAATAGCCAGAATTCAAGAGAAGGAAATTGAACATTCATTGTGAGTGGAGGAAGGGTGAGCTTGCAGGCTAAGAAGAGCACTCATGATGTGTAAACCAAAACTTAGCATCATACAATAAGGTTTTTATATTTTTCTTCTCTGGGGAATATTTGAAGAAAGACAGTTCCAGGGCTCTTGTTACTGTTTTTCTTTTCTTTTCTTTTTTTAAGCTAAAATTTCACTCTAAATGCTAGTGAAATTTCCAGAGTTCCTCTTGGAGGTTTTGACCCAAATGAAGTTAAGTGGTTGTGGCAAAGAGATAAATTAAGCCTATCTACACTAACATTCAGTCCTTGCTCAAAGCAAGGTCTTAGGATTTGGATTGCAAACTGGCAAATTCAATGGTCCAACTGCATAAGGGCAAATACTAAGTATTAATCTGGAGAGTAAAGATTCTCAATCTTGGCAGGAGGGTAGTTCTACCACTGCTTTACTATATGTCCAAACTCCAGCTAAATTATATATCCCCATTTGAAGTGAACCCAAGGAAAGGCAATGTCCTCCTAAATGCTATCTCTTTCATATGTATTTTCCAAACTGTAAACCATGAAGTGCTATATAAAAGCAAAATAGTATTAGTGCCTCATAAGATAAACATATAGGTTGATGATGAATGTATTAAAACTGCATTGCACGTTTACTTTATAAAGGTACTAATACTAGTGCTACTAATAACAATTCTTCAGAAATTTGGTGGGAGAAAAGATCTACAGAATACATTTGCTGAGAAAAATCATCAGATTTCAATTTTGGAGAAAATAACTTGGAGAAGTCACCAGAGACTTTTGAGGGGAAACCTGAAATCCCTGGTCTATGAACCACCCATTTTAAGCTCCAGTTTATTCAGAACTAATAATAACCTGTCTCTTGAAACCAAAGGGAGTAGTAAAGAAAGTTACCTACATTCATGTGCTTCAGCCTTCTGGAGATCTAGTGAATCCACAACCTGAGGCTCATATTTCTATAAAAAGGATAACAGTGAAATCTCATCATTACTTTGTTTGCTTTGAGGAAATTGGCTATGCCCCCAATTAAATTATACTACAAACTTCTTTCCCACTACCAAAATATAAATACATAACCAGGCACAAGAATGTAGTAAAGGAGGAAAGGTGAGTTTTAGCATCTTAGAACCTTAGGTGTGTATCTCATTTACACCCCTTAACAAGTTATTTAACCTCTCTAGGTCAAAGTTTTCTAATCTATTAAAAGAAGATAATGGTAGCTATCTCACAGCATTGTTTTAAGAATTATATGTAAAATTCTTGGTGCAGAGAGGTCACTCAATAAATGGTAGCCAAATCACTGTCTGTAGTAAAATGCAGATAAAATATATTTCACCCAGACTGTTGCTCTGTGAGGTAGGTTTGGTGTCCAAGCTACAGAATCCATTAAGCCAAAATAACTTGCTCATTTTGACAATGCATTTTAGAGATATTTTAAAATGACATTTTCCCAAAGTCAAGCTAGCTTATGGCTATATCAAATTGCTGTATTTAAAAGGGAGCTTTATTGAGTTCATAAAATAGTGTATCCAGTTTTGTTGCCCAAATCTAGGATGATAAAGATCTTCCATCAAAGAGGATAAGAGTGACATTTAGAAAAACAAGTATTTAAAAAAAAAAAAAACTATAGTAGGAAATGAATGTGGGTTATCAGGATGACAGGAAGTCAAAGCAACACAGAGAAGAAATGTGTCCAGCAGATGAAGAAAAATGGAAAGACACTACTTCAGAGAGATGGAGTAAAGAACAATCCCAAGCCCTAGAAGCCTGTAGGTTCAAAAGTGATTGAAACTCTGACTCTAAGGTGAGAGGTAAAGAAAGATTCAAGAATACCTATCAGTAGGAAGAAGAGCAGTGAAAGCAAGATTCCTAGGAACCAGATGCATTTAGGAATAAAATCCTTAAAAGTGATCTGCTCCAAGGTGGTGCTAGCTTCAGAAAATACAAATATTGATGGGTTAAATCAGGACTGGAGAAAATATACAGCCAAATATGGGCAGCTCTGAGGGGGAAAAAAAAATAGGCAGCTTGGGACTCAACTGTCATCACAATCCATTTGTGTTTCACATCCCACTGTTTGTGACATTAACAGAATTTTGAATTTAGCAATGAACTATTTTTGTATTGTGAATATCTGCAGCCATTTTCCATATGTAGCTACCACTGAAACTAGAAATAATAGCTCTATGATCTTTAAAATGCTTCCAATTAATACTATCCAGATTAGGGGGTCACCTAAGAGTCTCTCAAGTTAATTCACTTTTTCTATCATTTGAAATGGAGTATTTTCCCTGCTCTTTATTGCATTAAGTTCAATATTATTTGACTATGTTAGTAACAGATCTTTTGGTGGCTTTTGCTTTTATTGTCATTCTTCAAAAGATAGAGTTGGTTTTAGATTTTTTAATTTTATCTTCATTTAACTAAAATAAATAAGGCAGACCTTTTCATAATAGCACTTAAATAGGTAAAATTTACAAGCAGCACTTTGATGGTATGTCAAATATTAAGCAAGGCAATTTCAGGTATTAGTATTTATTATATTGGAATGTATATACCAATTCATGTGAATCATATTTATATTTATATATATATTCTAAAAATAATAGGCTTATATTCATTGTACACAAGGTTTTTCTGTCTTATTGTTGTTATTGCCATTGTCAATAAATATCATTTATCTATCATGCTCGAAGAACTCTTCTAGGCACTACACAAACTTACCATGCAATGAGGCCATTATTGCCCCATTTTCTGTTTAAGGACTTAGCCACAAGAAATAACGTATCCATGATTATATAATTTGCAAACAGAGGAGGAATAACCAAATACATGGCTGTGCAACTACAAAGTCCACATTCTTTTCACTGTACATTTCTGCCTTTCATACTGAGGTAAGCCTACTATTTTATAAAGTTAATGTGATATGTTGTCAAGATTCCACACAAATGAATTTTTCTAATATATTGTTTTTCTACTGTGCAATCTTTCTCTTAAAATCATTTACACTTCTACAGAACATCTACACTGATGTTCATGTGCTTTTTCTTGCAAATTGTAAATCAATTCAAAATATGTATTTAAGCACCTAACATGTGGCACTGCTAGGCTAGATATTTTTGTTCACTATCATGTTAAAATACAGATCTTGGCAATGTAGAAGCCTCTTCTTCCTGAAGATGCCTCATTAGGTCAAGTTACGTCTCTAATCTTTTTCAGTCACTGATGGTATAAAAAATACAGTACTGTGTGAAAAACATTAGGGCTTTGGATTTAAAGTTCCTTTAATTAAACAAACCTAGTTAGCCACAAATTGTTGAAACAAAATCTGTAACAGGAAGGGCATTTAAGGCAGATTTAAACATCATTTCTATCTAGAAACAGAAAATTAGTCTGCATAATGTCATTTATCTACTGAATTATATTATAATTTTCAGCTATATATTCAGATTCTTAATGTGCGTCGCAAAGATGATATCTCTGTCCCACCCTCAGTAAGAAGTGTGTTTTGAGTTGTTTTGTCTGTAGTGACAGTGCCGATGCACTGGACAAAATATGTTTTCAGCAAGTTTCCTTGGCAATGAAAATAACTGTAATAGTAACAGTAGTCAGCATCATAATAATGACAGCACTTACTGAATACTACACTAGGTGCCAAGAACTGTGATTAGCACTTTATATGCATTATCTTATACATTTCTCAAAATATCTTGTGAGGTATATACTGTTAACAATCCAAGTTGACAGAGAAGGACCCCAAGACACAGAGAGGCCAAATAACTCGCCCAAGGCCACACAGGCCGAGAAGCAGCAGAGTCAATGAACCTGACTTTCACACCTCTACCAGGTGAGAGTGACAGCAGGTGCTGTTTGTTCTGGAGAACACTCATATATGCTCTTCTAGCTGCACTAACTCCAGTTGGGACCCAGCTGGTCTGTAATACCAAATCTGAAGACAGCCAACAGGAGTTAAAGTTTGAGTTGCTTCTATTCATATTGCCTGCTAATTAAAATGTTCCCTTCTGAGAAGACCGTGGCTGGCTGGCATAACCCTGGAACATAATACATGTTGAAAAAGTTTCTTCTGAACGTTAACAATGGTTTCTCTCAAGTGCTGAGTTAACCAATGATTTCCAATACTCCCTTTTTTTTTAAAAAAAAATATAGGTTGTCTTATTGTCTAGAATATTTTCATCATGGATACATATTAGGTGACACACTTGGATCATACCTTTGTGATCAGGCGAAAAATTAGTTTACTTTAAAAAATATTTTTGTTTTGTTTTACTGTTGTGTTCTTAGTCTAAATTAAACCCTGAATCCCTCTGGGAAACCTTTCCTGTTGCCTATGCTCTGATCTCTTCTAGGATAGCACTGCATCCTTCAGAGAACCTTATCAAGGCACATACTATTATTAATCATTTGTCATCTTTACTTTGTTCACTTGAAGATTGACCCTAACTCTTAGACCCCTGGATGTCAGGAGTGCCTAGCATTTAGATCTTAAACAACAAAAACAAAACCCAGGAAACATACACACAAGTAAGCAAAAAGATGGAAAAGAAGGGTCTTGCGTTTGACCACGCACACATATTGATCCTTGTAGTGTGCTTGTTTTTCCCCTTACATTTTGTACAGGTCCCTATGAAAAAAAGCTTCCCACAATAAGCAGAGTCTTGGATTGACTAGTCTGTTCCCCAAAGAAGTCTATAAATGCATCAAGAAATAGATTTTTATACACACATGCACACACACAGATATATATATATATATATATACACACACACACACACATTATGAAATAACATGAATATACTTGTAAGTCATGGAGGGTGCAGCAGGCAATGTCTTTAAAATGAATCATATTATACTTACATTACTTTACATTTTACATTTAGTAATTTTATTCCCCTTCTAACCCTAATACGTTATATACCCTAATGTAGATTTCAGGAAAGTAGAAACTTTATTCATCACTCTATCCCTAAAGTTCCTAAAAGAAAGCATGACACTAAATACATAGCAAATATATGTTGAAGAGAAGGGAAGGAAAAGAAAAAAGATATGGAAGGTCTCACAATATTTCCCATATTGTTCTGGAAATAATAAAGGGGGAGAGTGTCCCCAGTACTTTTTCCAGGAAAACATGAATCATCAATGAAACTGCAAGTTTTATCCTGTTCCTCAGACCAGCTACCAGATTCCTTTATGCATAAAATGTCTCTTCTAGCCTGCTGATACCAATTCCTGGTACGAATGAGACTTTGGAGCAGGGTACTAGGCAGGATCACTCAAGTTCCTCCATATTTTGCCCTACCTGCCAACAAGGGAGGCTAGGCTCCAGCATTTCCTATAGGTCAGCTGAGGCCTTAGATGAGGCAGTAGAAAAGGACATGCAAGTCTTCATAACGTCAGGTGCATTTACTTACACATCCCTCTCCTCTTTTCAAAAGGAATCCCAGTATCAAATCACTGATTGACGAGAAAGATGGAATTAGTAGGTCCCCACGATACCTCCCATTTCAGTACTGGGGGATGCAGTCTATTGCTGAGGGGAAGAAGGAGGAACCAACAATGGTTTCTTGCATTTTGCAGCTTCCAAGTTGTAGCAGGGTTTATTATATAAAATTTCTATTAAGTATAAATTCATACTGATATAATACAATGGAAATCTTCAGTTTTTAAAAAAATATATAAATTTATTTATTTTAATTGGAGGTTAATTACTTTACAATATTGTACTGGTTTTGCCATACATCAACATGAATCCGCCACAGAAATCTTCAGTTTTACTCAAGAGAATGTTATGTGCAATTCATACTTATCCTAGTACAGAGAAGATAATATCTTGGTAGTAATAAATTATCCTAGAATATGCATTTTTTCAGACAATGGATGGAGTTGTTCTTTTTCATCTTTGTATCTCTACTACCCAGATGCAACACATGACTTAGCACATAGTAGTTTTCAGTAAATGGTAGCTAAAAATTTTGAGACCATCTTCCTGTAATGGTGAGATATGACCTGAAGGGTTTAAACAAATTCAGAATGTTTTTCTAAGCTTGATCTTCCCAGTCTCACGAACAGGCCATCCATCATCACTTAATATGCCTTAGTGTTTTGGTCTGTTATATATAATTAGCTCATCAACTGTAGAGTGGAAATTCTACCATTTTATACTCATATACTAGAAATTTTAAAGTCACAATCTTGTAAGAGTGGTTTTCAAACTTTAGTGTATGTAACTAACCTGGGTAACTTCCTAAATTGCAGATCCTCAGACTCTTATCTCAGAGCTTCTAATTTAGAAATTTAGGGATCTTCATTTTGACAAACACCCTAGGTAATTCTGATACAGGTGGTCCTTGGACTACTTACTATGGATTGTGCTACAAAGGAAATGTGGAAAAAAAAACTTTATGCTTCACTTTTTCAATGTGACTTAACCATCAAAACTGCCATGAAAAGACAAGTTAGTTTGCTAAGACTTTTGAAAATGAACCAAGGAAGGACGCAAAGGCAAGAAACATTCAATTCAAGCCAGAAAAGGTTCTTTTTGAAACTTCACAAAGACTGACAGCGTGCTTCAAGTAAAAGAAGGAAAAAAATGGCAGGAGTACAGCAACATTTCAATAACAATTTAGGGAAGCAGTGTTGATTCAAGAGCTTTATTTGATAAAATGTGTTTTAATGGCTATTATAAACGTGGATGCCTTCTAAATTTTTGATTTATTGTTAAACTATACATGTATACATATATTTATATGAGATAATTATTAAAATTTCTCCTGAAATCCCTATTTTCCATAAAATCTTGGTCTTGCCAACATAACTGCACTAATTGAAGCTTCCCCTTCCTCCTGCCAAGAAACTTCTCGCCTGGGATTGAAAAGAGATTACTATAGTCTATTCCTCTACACGTGCCTCACAGAAGTGTACCTGCTGCTTCTGCCCTGACCTCTAGGTCTCTGTGCAGACGTGAAGTGAAGCTGCTCAGTCGTGTCCGACTCTTTGCAACCCCGTGGACTATAGCCCACCAGGCTCCTCCATCCATGGGATTCTCCAGGCAAGAATACTGGAGTGGGTTGCCATTTCCTTCTCCAAGGGATCTTCCCCACTCAGGGATTGAACCCAGGTCTCCCACATTGCAGGCAGACACTTTAACCTCTGAGCCACCAAGTTCTCTGTAGCCTATAATTATTTTCAGTGGAAGCTCCATTAGGACTGAGTTCTAAATATTCAGTGTCTGTCATTTTTCAAGAACCTTAGCAATGAATGATGGAGATTTTAAAATTATTCTTATGAATGTTATAAATTGCATAACTTGTCATGGTTTTCTCTTTGACTTGACTGCATGCAAGTTTAAAGGAAAATGTATAGCACTTCATCGAATGTAGTTTGTGTACCAACTTCACTCTTGACTATATCTTTGCCCTTGTTTATTGTTTCTTTTCTTTTTTTTGCCTCTCTTATCTACTTTTACTTCATGTATTTCACTGTATTACTTGCATTTTTTCCTTTCTCAGTCATTTTAATTCCCATTTTGGAACTAGATGGTAGAAATAAATGAGAAAAACAAAACAAAGAGTATGTGTGTCTCTGTGCGTATTTATATATATGTGTGTGTGTGAAAGTTGCTCAGTTGTGTCCAACTCTTTGTGACCCTATGGACTGCAGCCTGCCTGGCTCCTCTGTCCATGGAATTCTCCAGACTAGAATACTGGAGTGAGTAGCCATTATCTTCCCCATGGGATCTTCCCAACTCAGGAATCAAACTGGGGTCTCCTGCATTGCAGGCAGATTCTTTACCAACTGAGCTACCAGGGAAGCCTATATATATATGTATGTATGTGTGTATATATGTATGTATATGTATGTATGTATGTATATATGTATGTATGCATGTATATGTATGCACATATATGTGTGTATATATATATAAAACTCACCTAAAATATAAAATAAAAACTAGCTTTTTGAAATAATGGAAATATTTTATAGTCTTTGGGCTAATAAATTCATTTGATTATTTGTAGGACTGCAATATAGAGAGACATAAAATTAAAATTACTACTATGAGAATATCCATGTGAATTTGAACATAGGTATTTTTGGCACCAGATCGTTAATTCTGACATCCTTCAGTTTTGAAAGCCAACTATAACTGTGTTAAAATCTGTGTGTTCAGTCTTTTAGACTGACTGTATTAAAAAAAAAAAAAAAGAAACAACAAATTCCTAGGTTTAATCAGCCTAACAAGGTGTGTAATTTATATTTTTTCTTTTAAAAATTATAAATGGATGCACATAAATATATATGTATAATTATTTACTTATATGAATCTTCCATACATATATATGTATATATCTTAAAGTCTTCAATGAAACTCTTTAGTCCTTTGCCTCCACTGTTACCTTCTTAAATAATTTTCATTAAGCAACAAACAGTGATAAGTCATTTCAACAATGAAAGCCTCTATTCAAAATGGGTTTAGCCTATTTTCTGTATTTCCTCTGATAATGATCAAGCTAGTCTCAGACTGATTCTAGTAACAACCCAGGTAAGTTAGAAGAACTCTGATTGGGCACTGGGCATCTTAACAATGACACTCATCTTAATTTGTCCTTATCTAACCACTTTGGGCTGAAATATTTTTGTGTTGAGACCCAAATATGATTTTTGTTATATTAATTTCTGGATCTCATATTCTTTCAGATATCAAAAGAATATAGCACCATGCAGGAATAATGCCAAGTTGCCCTCGTTTTTTTTAATCCCCTCCCATCATGGTTACCAATAGTTGATTGATACTTGGAATACATCACAGTTGGATTACAGATATGCTCTTTAGTCTGACCTCTACTTATTTCTTGCAACTCATTTGTAGACAGTCCAGAAGCTAGCAGCTGGATTTCATTTTTATTCTAGCATTCACCATTTTATAATGTTCCCTCAGTTCACTGTGGGTTTCACTATTGATAAGTCAATCCAAAACTCTAAGAGGCATTTAAATGGAGTGAGTTAAATCAGAGGGAAAATATTACGATTAACTTGCCATAGGTTCATGTCACTCAACTACATTTCGCCATTGACTCCCCATACATCAAAATGGTGTCATGATACAATTCTCTCACAGGAGAACTAATGAAATACTTAGCAAAAGTAAGTGGTTACAAAGCACTTTTTAAAACAAAAGTGCTGTATTTTTAAAAAAAATCTTGTACAGAACTCTGGTTCAGTTTCTGAGCCTTTCCAAGTCCTCATAATTCTGTGGTATTCATAATAAAGCAGGCAGATGGTTTAGTCTCTGAACATATGCTTTAAATGCCCCCTTTGCTATTTGAAAATAATGGACCAAATTGTGCCCTCAGATAGTCACAAGAAACTTTAAGGGGGCTGCCTCTTGAAATTTGAGGACAGTATGTTATCCAGTGGGAATTAAACCTTTAAAAAATACAGTTTCTAAATGTTCTTCTGAGCTCTATTCTACATATTAAGAGAAGTCATTTTTTAATAAAATAGATATAGTAAGGAAAAATTGTAGCCAGCACAATATTGCATGGTTCAGGAATAGATTAGAAGGTAAAATGAGTTAAATATTTACATTTTAAAATTCTGATTATCTAAAAACTTATGATAGTTATGTGATTTAATTTTTGCGTGATTGCCAGACTTTCCATTTTTATTATTATTACTATTATTCTTACTATCTTGTAGATGTTTTATTGTTAAAGCACTTTGCAGTTATTAATTAGTTAATTTAGTTTAAATTATGTTTATGCCTTTGTTTTAAATCCATGTTATTCATAGTTATTACAATCCTCAAATGCTATTTCGCCAGCCAGTTACTCTCATTTCAAAAACAGTTTGTTGTCGATGAAAGCACATATTCCAGGTTTTCACAGAATATGAAATTCAGTGGATATATGTGTTTTGATAATGTTGTTCACTTAACCCAGCTGTATTAGCAATACACCTCTGTTTCTTAATGTCAGCATTTTATACATAAAATGAGCCTTCATTTCCACATTTATGTTTTTATGTATTTAAATGTCGTTTTGAAAAAGTCTCTAACCTAGTCTCACTTATCTTAAAATGTCCACGAAACTCAGTAGTCTGATTAACACTTCAGATAAAAAGACCACACAGTTGACAATAAGGACATTCTGGTTATTACAGAAGCCCGAAGTTTAAGTAACTATTCCGGAACTGTAATGTCCCTTTAGAAATTCTGAACAAGGACTAGCTTGGTGCTAATATAAAACAGAGTTTACTCTGAAAAGTAAAAGCAATAGTTGTACCCAAACATGTTTGGGATGCTCTTAAGACAGATCATAATTAATAATATTGAGAATAACTGAAGAGTCTTAAATCAAGTGATAGTTTTATACAAATATCCACAAATATCTGAGCAAAGTTTATAACTATTATTGGGGCAAAGCATTAACATACTCTTCTGCTGATAAAGGCACAAAGTAACTCTGAGAAACCTCCCTCCTTCTCATTTCTCTAACTTTCACAATAAATGCAACACTGAAACTAAACTCTCAGTCAAGGCAGAAATACGCCGAGCAGTATTTCAATAAACAACAAATTGATTTTTAAAAACCCACCAGATCAAACATTTCCCCCATTTTCCCCTTGCTTCCCCTTGTTGTTTCACTTTCCATGCACACATAATCGCACTTACCTGCACAAGTCTGAAACATCAGTCTAGGTAATTTTTTTGAAATGTACTCTGTACCGATGCATTTTTCTGTGTTTCTTTCTAACCCTCGGGAATGTTAAGAATTTAGGAAGAGAGCCACAGCTTAAGAGAGCAATTATTTGCCAGTAAATACTCAATTTGCTTGTCCTGTGATTTTTCTTCTAACTTGCATATTCAATAATCCGTCCCTGACTGCGTCACAAGCACAAAAAGTCTTTTCTCCAGAGGAGAACACTTTCGCCAATCAACCTTCAGCCATGCCAGGGCACAGCTCGTCAGGGTGATTTGTTAGCTTTAATTAATAATTCCTCACGCTGGCCATTTTAACAAATAACGCAGTGAGCCTGGGACGCTAGATAGCTATGATTCAGGCCGATAAAACTACAGTGGAAAGAGGTGGGGAGGGTGCATGTGGGGGGAATTCAGACGCCGTTTATAAACACCTCTAATCATACTCTTTCGGTTTACAATATAGAGGACATCTCTGCTGAATTACCACGTTATGTCCACCAATTTGTATTCAGATGGGAGCCATATGTTCCTCCACTTTATCTGCTAAGGCCCTCTCAGTGCCAACACAGTCATCGGGCAGACAACATTTACAAAAGAGGTCTCTAGCCTCCAGATTGCAAAAGTTTACTGCAGGGTGAAGTTGAGAAATCAGACATATACAGCACTTCTCAGTGAGCTTGTGTAACAGTCTAGAAACACGGAGGTAAGAATTATTGAATGTCAGATTTGCTGTCACCCTGGCTGCCTGAAACTGGGCATTTCATTTAGTCTTTTTTTTTTTTTTTCAAAATCTCATACCTCAAAACAGTTAACAATAATGGCTGACTTATTCATGCATTCCACAAACATTTATTGAGTCCTAACAATATGCCAAGCACTATATTAAATGCTGAGAACTTTTTTGAAAGTAAGATTTTTATTTTTCTAGTTAACTGAAACAATCCATGGATTTATTATGTAACATACAGATAATATGCTTGACCAAAGCCACCAAACAGGCAATGTGTGAATGAAACTAAGGATTCAAAATACTGTATGGTCCAGTCAAACAATCAATACTTGACAGCACACTTGTGTCCATGACAAAAGTGATGCTCCAAGTAAAAACAAAGAATAAGAAAAGGTAAAAAAAAAAAAAGTTTTTTCAAAGATTAGAAAATTTCCCTCAAAGTGACTAGAACATTCAGAGGTATATCAATAAGTTTATAAGGAATGTTAAAAGGTTTATATCCTTTTATCTGTTTATAAGGAATGTTAAAAGGTTCATAAGCACTTGAAGAATATGCAAAGATATAGGACATTCTATTCATGCCCTGATCTAATATATATGTGTGTGTGTATGTGTGTGACTGAAAGTTCATCAGTTCATTGGATATATATTTATTGAGCACCCTACTCATTTCTAGGAACTGAATAATACTAGGTATTGAGAGATAAATAAAACACAGTTTTTGTCTTCAAGAAACTCACAATTTAGCCACCAGACTCATAAAACTACAATACAATATAGCAAAACGAATGACATAAATAGGCATAAACGTAGGAGGCAGGGGTTCTAGAAGTGATCCAGGGACTGTTTTGAAAGGTAGAGGAGTAATATCATTGGTAAAGGAATATTCTAAGCAGAGCAAACCTTTGAACCCTTTCTAAAACTTTCATTAGAATCAGATTACCAGTTATTTAGAAACTATGATATTTAAAGCATGATAAAGTCAGGTACATAATCATAAAACATTTCAGGATTTTAAAATCAATTTCTTAAGAAAAAAGATTCCCTGTATTGTAATATCTTGACATCATCAGAAAAGTAAACAGTGCCCCCATAACTGGTACAAATAGTGACCGTGTATGTCATTCCGACTTTCAGTGTGTTTCAGCTATCTTACGCAAATAGGAAGCATTTCCAACATATACTGGTTCTGCTTTTTCCAGCCACTTCTCTACTTTTACTATGTACAAACTTATACACAATTTCTGTTTTCATTGCACCATAAGAGAAATCATATCTGTATGGCTAATAAAGGAGGGGGAAAACCTATTTCCATTTAGTGGTCACACATACAACTCTAACCAGAGAGTTTACGCTATACAGTACTAAGGCAGAAGATGTTGAAGAAAAGAAATGATACCCCAATACCAAAAAAGCTCTTTCAGAGCTAGCAATTGCTCCTGAAAATTGCACAGAGTTCTTAATGACATTAAACACTTTGTTTTATACTAAACTCTATAGTGAGACAGCCACCAGCATATCGTATTTACCATAAATCATTAACAGCTAGCCAATTTGGAGAACTGATATAATTTATTACTTTATTCAGTACATATGTATGGAAATCCTGATATCTACCAAGTGCTTACCAGTTACTGTTTGATTTTTATTTCTGCAATAATTAAATAAGTTTACCATTTATTGAGTGCTTCCTATACGCTAGGAACTGATCTAAGGACTTTACATATATTATCTCATTTAATCCTCACAATATAATGAAGTAGGTACTATTACCATCTCCATTTAATAGGTTATGAAACTCACAAGTGGTGACTCTGGATATGCATTATGTGGATTCATTCTAAATAATGAGACCAGTGCCACTAATACCCATGCACCATCAGTTTCATTACTTGATAGTTACTTGGTCACATATAATATTTATGTCATTACTTTTAATTTAGAAAAATTAGGGTAGTTTTGAGGTTAATTTGAGAATTAAGCTAAACTCCTGTATTTAATCCGAGACATGTCTCAAAATAAGACTGAAAAATAATAATTTATTGTACAAATAGGCTAGCACTGGGAGTCAAACTGACAGCTAGCTTGAGTTAGGCATGTTTTAGATGATGGAAACTAGCATTATATCACATGCTATGGCAGCCCCCTTCTCCCTTATTAAAACTTCTCAGAATCTCAGAAGGTAATTCAGAATCTTTTACACATTTACAAGAAGAATGAGATAATGGTCTAAAAAGTGAGAGGAAGACTTTGAGTCAGAAAGGCTTAGGTTTGAATCCTAGCTTGGCCACTTACTAGGTGTATGCCATCTATCAAGTCAATTAGGTTCTTTGAGGCTCAAATCTCTTATCTCTAAAATGGTTTGTTGTGAAAATTAAAGGAGATGATGTACCTAGGATAAAAAGCATAGAAATTAGCCCTGAATAGGTGTAAATATATGGTATTTGAAGCGTTCAGAGCTAAAGCTTATCACATACAACTAAAGTTTACTGTTTTGGAATCAAATGACACATTTAATATCTTAGCCTGCCTTAGACAATACATGTAGATAAGACTTAGCTAAAGCAAAGTGGACTTGGTAGTCTGGTAGAAATCCCTTTGAGAATGTTAATAATATAGCTGAAGTGGTGGTGCTTAAGAAAACAGAAAAGTGAAGTGAAAGTCTCTCAGTTGTGTCTGACTCTTTGTGACCCCATGGACCATACAGTCCATGGAATTCTCCAGGCCAGAATACTGAAGTGGGCAGTTGTTCCCTTCTCCAGGGGATCTTCCCAACCCAGGGATCAAACCTAGGTCTCCTGCATTGAAGGTGGATTCTTTACCAGCTGAGCTGCCAGAGAAGAGCTGACCCACAAAATAGAGATAGACAACACAAGAATTTACCAGTTAATTATAGGAAAAAAACCTTAATTTTCCAAGTGATTAATACAATGCTACATTTTATTTCATGGAGATGTAAAAACTTATTTGGGACTCACTGGGGAGAGTACAGAACTCAGCAGTCATAAGGTCTCCTCTGACCAATCTGATGCCACTGTTTACTAACTAGCAGTTAACTCCCAGCATTCTCCAACTCCAGGAACCCTGATGCCCTTTCCACATACTTTCTTCTCACTTGACCTTGATTTAGTCCAACCATCTCCAGTATTGTATAGCTTCGGTGAGCTAAAGGGTAGAGTAAATATTAACGGAACACACATTTACTGATGGCGATGAAGCTGGTCGTAGGTGAAATGGGGTATTATTTCACAGAAGGGTTCATTGGAGGGGCTTCAAGAAGGCTCTTCTCATTTCCTTGAATGGGTAAGTAACATTTCTCCTTTGAGGATTCCTTTGGGATAAGCGACTGCCTAGATCTTCTATTATTGGTTCTTATTCGATGGCCTCTAGCTGAGATCATCAGATGGGGAAATCAGCAGATCAGTTAATAAGTATAGGAATTTTCTGAGCCACACTAGCCTGAGTGAGATATCCTGAGTCAGAGCTTTCTAGAATCTGTTTATTTCTCAGCTGGAACTCCTAATTGGTAGAACGTAGAAGCATAGAAGGGGCTTCCCTGGTGGCTCAGATGGGAATGAATCAGTCCGCAATGCAGGAGACCAGGGTTCCATCCTTGGGTCAGGAAGATCCTCTGGAGGAGGGCATGGCAACCCACTCCAGTACAGTTGCCTGAAGAAACCCTGACATAGGAGCCTGGTGGGTTACAGTCCATGTGGTTGCAAACAGTTAGACACTACTGAGCAACTAACTCTCTCTCTCTCTCACACACACACACACAGAAGCATGGAAGATGACTACTTCATGTACTCTTTTCTGGATAACAGGTTTGATAACAACAATTTAGTAAAATTCTAGCCAGACTGGATCTCTACTGCCTAATTCTCCAGCCTTATTTAGGGAAAATTAATCTTCTGGTTAAAAATGATGACAAGCAGACATTACTATCAGGGAAAGATTGCAGGTGGGAGGAGAAGGGGAATAACAGAGGATGAGATGGTTGGATGGCATCACCAACTCAATGGACATGAGTGAGTAAACTCTGGGAGTTGGTGATGGACAGGGCGGTCTGGCATGCTGCAGTCCATGGGGTCACAAAGAGTCAGACATGACTGAGCAACTGAAATGAACTGAGACATTATTATAGAAACATTTCAAAGCTGATACTATTTTGTATATTTTTATATCATTCTCCCAAATAAATTCCATATACTTTATGGTTTCCAAACTTATGCATTTTTACATATGTACATAAATACCTAATATCTAACTGCTTTACTAAGTGATAACTAGATAACAAAGGAGAGTAAAAATGATTTAATTCTAGTTTCAAATTTAGAATTCTGTTGAAACAAGAATTTTAGAAATATTCATAAGTTGTTAAGTGGTAGTCAATATATTTGGCTGAGTTAGGTTGAGATTAAAACCTTAAATTTCTCAACAGGTCCTTGTCACTTGAGGCATTACTTTTTCAGTGAAAGTCTCCAACCTTCACAAGTGTGAAAATTGGGATTCCCTGAAGGAGAGAAATATTTCTTGTCAGAAAACTCGTCATGGCTAGTTCACAGAGGGAAGTAGTCCAAGATCTTATCAGCTTTCCTGTGACCTCGCTATGTGATTTGCTACAAGTCATTAATATCCCCTTGCATGTCAGTTTCCTTCTCTTTATCTATGATAAAAAATATTATCAAGATAATATGGAGAAAATATTTTGATCATCTCATACAGCATATGCAAAAGCCCTATATCTCAGAGTATCCAAATGAAACTACCAGTATCAAGTGGAGAGAAGGACATCAACACCCTAAATCATCTTAAATAACCTATTTAGTATCTCAGCTTTTTGCTTTTTTTATGCTATAAAATGAGCATAGTCATGTTTACACTTTTACAAATAATATATCAGAATAGAGAAACACATAATCTATGAAAACTTTTCAACAAAATTTCATATAATGTAAAAAAAAAAATGACCAATATAATCAAGTCACCAAAACTGATTTTCAAATTTATTAGAGAAATTGATTTTATCAGAGGTTAAAGCAGCTGCCTCCAATGCGAGAGACCTGGGTTCGATCCCTGGGTTGGGAAGATCCCCTGGAGAAGGAAATGGCAACCCACTCCAGTACTCTTGCCTGGAGAATCCCATGGAGGGAGGAGCCTGGTAGGCTACAGTCCACAGGGTCACAAAGAGTCGGACACAACTGAGCGACTTCACCTTCACCTTCACCTTCAAGATGAGGTAAATATTTCTAAGCATATTCATATATTTATTAAGGAAGACTCTTTCTAAGATGGGAAGCAATACTGCCTTTTATTTGAATGGCTGGCTGCATTCTAGGATGGATCTAAGATCTTAGTAACAAGAAAGCCGAATCAGGGAAAGCAATTTTTAGCAGACTGTTGAATGATATATAAAGTAAAATATATTCACTAATAGGTCACAGAAATCTTACCCATGCTTTTAGAACAAGAACTGCTTAAGCAGCTTTTTGTATTTGGCAAAGTCATGTTCCTGCACTGTCTTCTCAGAACCTCCTCCCACTTCTCATTTTTTGTTCTATAATGCCAGGTGGGAGTAATGACAAAAGGGCGGGGCAACACAAACAGAGGCAGTCACTGCGGCAGGAGCCACTCCAAAGGTCAAACAGCCACTCTGGCCGTGGCTGCCAGAACGGGAACCACAGTGGGTGGCTCATCAGCAAGATGCCCTGAGAACCACAGGGGCCACTCCTGGTAGGTCAGCACCTGGGGGTACAGGCCCCTCATCCTGCCAGGTAGAACTGCCTGCTAAGAACTGAGTGTGTCTTTCCTTACCCACCCACAGCATTGGATTTCAACACAATTCTGTACCTCCATTATGTTCGCTGAAAAACCTCAGTGTTATAGACACTATACAAAAGCATAATTCTGTTCTACTAATTTCTTATCTACTACTAATTTCAGTACGAGGAACTCAGATTTTCCTATACTAATGGGTAGATTCTTGGCTAAGTGGTAAACAAGATAATTCAATATCTAATATTTTAACCAATATATTGCTTTAACTTTAATATCTTTTGAAAAAATAATACATTAATGCCTCTAATTACCCAGCCATCTCATATTCACCTATAAGTATATCATGATTTAACATGGTCAATAACCCAGATAAAAGAAAATACGGAGTCCTTAAGAAACTAAAACAAACAAACATGTCATAAAGCACACACAATTGTTCAAACTTATCTTTATTCATCAGTGAGTCTTTAACTTGGAACCTATATATTCTTCCTTAATACCCAGTAGCATCAGTTATGCTGATCTTTCAGGGTCTTTCATTCATGTAACATGGAAAAAATGGGTTACTTTCAGAAGAAAGCACAATGGGAACTGTAAGAAATAGCCCCTCTGTGCCTTAGAATGAAGAAGAAACAGAGGAGGTAAGGGACGAAGTATTCAAGGTTAGGAACAGTCGTGTCCGACTCGTTGTGACCCTATGGACTGTAGCCTACCAGGCTCCTCTGTCCATGGGATTTTCCAGGCAATAGTACTGGAGTGGGTTGCCATTTCCTTCTCCAGGGGATCTTCCCGACCCAGGGATCGAACCCGGGTCTCCTGCATTGTAGACAGACGCTTTACCGTCTGAGCCACCAGGGAAGTCCAAGAACTATGTACAGTTTGCAAACATACATATAATTGTGTCCAACAGATATCATAGTGATAGAGCTCCACACAGAAATATTTACATTTGCTCTGGTTTGAATTATACTCCCTCAGAATTCATATGTTAAAGTTCTAACCCCCAATAATTCAGAATGTGAATTCATTCTGGTCATTGCAGATATAATTAACTAAGATGAGGTCATATTGGAGTAGACTGGAACCCTAATCCAATTTGACTGGTGTCTTTATAAAGGGGGATTTTGGACACAGATGTGAACATGGGGAGAACACTACCCGAGGATGATGGCAGAGATGAGAAAGATGCAAGTCAAAGAACACCAAAGATTGCCAGCAAACAATCAGAAGTTAGGTAAGAGGGATGCTACAGATTTCTTCTCAGAACCCTCAGAAGAAATCAACCCTGCTGATTTTCCTCAACAGAACTCTGACACTTCTGTTGTCTAAGGCATCTTGTTTGCGGTACTTTGTTAGAGCCCTAGGAAACTAGTACAGTAATGATGATCACAGAATCACTATGTAAAGGTTAACTCATGTTTGCAACACTTTGAGAAGGTTGAAAAATATAAGATTCACTTCAGAAAAAGTGTCATTGATATGCTTTAAATAAACAAACTCCTTCATGTTTGATGACCAATATACATGAAACATACAGTTTTCAATTTCTGCTAATGCACTGAGATATCGCCACCTTTACTAACAAGACAAAGTGATATGTGCTCTACAGAAGACATGAAAGAGTCCCCAACCCCGAAAAGAAGCATTTTGATGAACAAGGCAGATAAATTTGAATTTATTTTTGTTATTACATAGCCCAATGAGGTCGGGATGGTTACCAAGAGAAATTATTGGTAGAGAAGAGGCTGGCTACTTAGAAGAAATCAATTAAGAAATGCGATTTGAGTCTAGGTAAAAACTAGGAGACATTTGTCCAGATGAGAAGTTACAGATAACTTTAAGTATGAGGAATGCATGGGCTAAGTAAGAAGACTGAGGCAAAGAAAGAGAAAGAAGGAAGGGGTGGAACAATAGTGGAGGAAAATGAGAGAAGTAGCTGGCATTGAGAGCAAAACAATCTGAACTAGGCAGAGAAAATGATAAAAAGTCTTAGACATGTTAAGAAAGACAAGAGAAGGTAGCATTCCTGTGTTCTGAACAAAGAGTTAAAAACATCTAGTGCAAGAATTATGCTCTTAAAACTAGTGCTCTGAATGCTTTTGTGTGAAAAAGAAAGACTGTAGTTTTATTTTTCTTTAAAGATTCAATAGTGGAATGGAAACTTTTTTCCCTTTAAGTGTAAGCTAAGCAGTTATGGCAGGTAGGTCAAGGAAGAAATACTTCATGGACAGGAAGCCATAACTTTATACAATGTGTTCTCTGGAGAAGTTACAAAAAAAGTACAAAATAGTTCCACAAAGTTTGTTTGTTTTGTTAAGTAGCTTTAAAATCCTACCTCTCCTAATTGTTCTTAACATTTTATTCAGCCAATTATCAACTTAATCTAGGGAAAGAAAAATCAACTTGACTTTTTGACAGCCAAGCCAATCCAACTGGAAAATTCTAATCCTACAAGAATAGGGCACAGGGAAAACTCTGCCTAGCAACATTTTCAATTGTCAACAAAAATTCATGATATTATAATCATCTTTTTCTTCCTTTCCCAAACTCATTTCCTCCACAGAAATTAATGATAGTACAATGAGATTCTTGGGTAAAATGAAAAAGTGAAGAGAGTCATTCAGTCTTTAAGGTAATAGGAAGTTCTTGTTAGAGATGGTCAAATTATAATCTTTTTATATCCTTCATAGGAGCTAGAGATGGCCTTGTCCATGTCTCTAAAATAACTCAGTTGTATCACTAAATAGAAGCATTACAGTTTAATTTAATCTATTTTCTATGTTAAATAACTCACAAATCAATTTATTTGTTTTATTTATTCATTGAGGGAGATTTTAGCTTAGATGATGACATTCAAGTAGGGAGCTAAAATGTTAAAAATGAAATATATATATTTTTAAAAAAAACACAGGTATTTCTTTTCCTTTCTATTGATTTCTAAATTAGTTCTGCTATAGAAATGCCTTCTGCTAAGCACTACAGCTTCTGGTGGATGAGAAATAATACTCTCAAAACTGAGATAGTAGTAAAATGAATACATTCACATCAATGGAAATAAGAAGGGAATGAGGAAAGGGATACTGCTACAAGCATTAAAAAATATATTTTTGACCCTAACTCAAAATAATGCTTGTTTTAACCTTTCTCCTCTGAAGAGGAGTAATCGAATAAAGAAAGAAAAAGGAAGGAAGGAGGAAGAGAAGGAGGGAAGGAAAAGAAGAAAACAATGGAGTGATTAAGCATAAGAGCCATAAAGTAAGAAGTTGAGATGGAGAAGGAAATGGCAACTCACTCCAGTATTCTTGCCTGGAGAATCCCAGGAACAGAGGAGCCTGGCAGGCTGCAGTCCATGGGGTCACAAGAGTCGGACATGACTTAGTGACTAAACCACCACCACCACCAAGAAGGTGAGAAAGTAGGAAAGAAGGAGAGAAAGAAAGAAAACCATTATAGAGATACTCTCTTATCCCCTTCTCACTGGCTGGCCCTCTAACCTTTTTTTTATCTACTATCTACTCCAACTGAAATGTTTCAGACACAACTGGGATGGTTGAAAGGGAGTGGGAAAGGAAAATTACTCCCTTTAATTGATGCTCATTGGTGGCTCAGAGGTTAAAGCGTCTGCCTCCAATGTGGGAAACCTGGGTTCGATCCCTGGGTCGGGAAGATCCCCTGGAGAAGGAAATGGTAACCCACTCCAGCATTCTTGCCTGGAGAATCCCATGGATGGAGAAGCCTGGTAGGCTACAGTCCACGGGGTCCCAAAGAGTTGGACACAACTGAATGACTTCACTTACGTAGGTACCAATATCTGCAATTTAGTAGCTCCTAGTGCTTTTAAGCTCATGTACCTGCTAAAATCCATGAATCTTTCCAAGGAGGAAAGAAAGGGCATGTCTACCAAGACATATAAAGTACGTGTTGCATACTTTTAACAATATACAACCACATACATAGGAAGCATATTTTTATGCATTCTCAAAAGGATCATATAAACTCTAAACTGATCCTTGTACTCTCTAACCATTCATTAGCTCAGTGTAAAGAACTACTGGCTCTAGAATCTGAAAGAAGCCAAAATAAATAGAAAAGGGTAGGGACTTGGAGAAGGGGAAATGGGATATAAAACAAACAAATAACAAACACTTCTGTAAAAAATATGTTTGTCTCTAAACCAACCCTTAAGCTTCTGACTCTTTTCATTGGAACTTAAGACTAATGGACTATTTAACAAAAATATACAGCAAGATGTATGATATTTTAGTGATTCTGCATGTTTTAAACATTCTTCCCTGTTAATTGCCTTTGATAATGCACTGACATCTAATACTGTTCTGATTTTTAATATTCACTCTAATAATAACAATAATATTGAAAAGCAATGCTACTTAATATTGTGGATATCAACTTATAGGATTCTTAAGAAATGACATGATGACATGGAGACTTGGTCACAGATGTGTAAAAAATCAAGTAAGAATAATAAACTTTTCATCTATTGCGTAGTTCAACATTTTAACTAGGCTGCATATGTTTGAGGACACAGCTCATGCCTTAGCTACGATAATGAAAATTATTTATATTCATTTTAAAAATAATTTTTTCATAGTATTTCACAACCTTTAAATGCCTTGAGGTATCTTTATTTCATCTGATTTGGATTTCAATTCTGTTAAGTAAATGGAAGAGATATTATCTTCATTCTACGATGAGGAAACAGGCTCTACGTGATTAACATGCTTAATATATTTAACAGGTGGCAAAGCAAAGTTAAGAATTCAGGAACTTTAATAACTTACCCAGTAATTTTTTCTGCTATCCTATACTGCACTCAAAAAATGTCCATTACACATAACTTATTCAGGCATTTATGTTGTCTTACTTTAGAAATGAGGATGACGCTAGGTCCATATACAAGACATTTATTTCCCTTGCTGGGATTTTGTGGATGACATACAGTGAAACAGAAAATATTAGCTATTTTATAGGTGCACAGATATATACTTAAATGTACAGTGTACACGTTGTGGATCGTTTCTATAAATGGGTACATGTATATAGGCATACCCATGCATATACATGGGTGTGTGGGAACTAAAGGTATGCCTACTCAACCCATTAGAAAACAATATTGTAAAGTTAAGCTTGCACTTTTTACTATTAATCTTGCATTTAGTAGTGGGTGGTACATGTTCACAAATCATTTATAGATCAAATCAACATAAATACATGAATGGCATAGCAGGGAATATTTTGAGAAAAAAATATAAATAGACATATATCTACCTTCAACTATCCTTCCTATTAGTCAATAAAACTGGTTACTTGGATTTATTAAATTAGAGGTAAAAACTGACTTACAAATATATTAGTATATTTTTAATCTTCTATTATAATTAGAATCCAAAATTTAGTTGTTAAAGTTTTACAATTTGAGTGGCCTTATATTCCCTGTTTTCACTTGGGAAATTAGACTTTTAGCTGGGAAATCCTCCTTCTTATTTTTTAATTTTAATTTGAGATAGATGGTCATATTTTAAAACAATAAGATGGTAGATTGCTAGGATGAGTTAATTTATTTCTCGAAGAACTGTTAGTGGCTCAGTTGTGCCTGACTCTTTGCGACCCCATGGACTGTAGCCCACCAAGCTCCTCCATTCATGGGAATTTCCAGGCAAGGATATTGGAGTGGGTTGCCATTTCCTTCTCCTTCCTTGAAGAAAGGGTATAACAAATTACAATCTAGTGGATTTACCTGTTTTTAATCTCTTAATGTCCAAAGTAAGCCTTATATCCCAGATATTATAACCCACCTTGAGCAAAATTATGAAATATAGATGAAATTTGTCCCCAGTTTCTATTCCTTATCTTCCTTTGACCTGTTTCCTTTTGACCTTCTTACGCTTCCTTCATGAAATTAAAAGAGGCTTACTCCTTGGAAGGAAAGTTATGAGCAACCTAGATAGCATATTCAAAAGCAGAGACATTACTTTGCTAACAAAGGTCCATCTAGTCAAGGCTATGGTTTTTCCAGTGGTCATGTATGGATGTGAAAGTTGGACTGTGAAGAAAGTTGAGCACCGAAGAATTGATGCTTTTGAAGTGTGGTGTTGGAGAAGACTCTTGAGAGTCCCTTGGACTGCAAGGAGATCCAACCAGTCCATTCTGAAGGAGATCAGTCCTGGGTGTTTATTGGACTGATGCTAAAGCTGAAACTCCAGTACTTTGGCCACCTCATGTGAAGAGTTGACTCATTGGAAAAGACTCTGACACTGGGAGGGATTGGGGACAGGAGGAAAGGGGATGACAGAGGATGAGATGGCTGGATGTCATCACCGACTTGATGGACATGAGTTTGAGTGAACTCTGGGAGTTGGTGATGGACAGGGAGGCCTGGTGTGCTGCAATTCATGGGGTTGCAAAGAGTCAGACACGACTGAGTGACTGAACTGAACTGAACTGAACGCTTCCTTCAATCTTACTACAAAATTTATTTCTGGTCCCTTTCCCTGGGATGCTAGAAATTCTACTTTATTTTCAGCTGTAATCTGCGGTCTTTATTCAACCCAGATTCCTCCTACCACATCTTTAGCCTACCTTGCCAACCCCTCCATTGGAACGCTGCCATGTATCTGACCAATTTCACTTTGTCTTATGTCATGCCTTAACTCACCAAATCCTAGGTGCCAGTGAGAGACTTAAGATTTTCCTATTTCCTGGAAAATTATAACTGCATTTATCTCAGCCCTCCATGTAAACCATCTCTATTAATATGTTAGGAATCCCATTTCAGGTTCATTCAATTTTGGCTTACTTTCCTTCCCTGGTCAGGCTACCACTATGGTCCTAGCATGTTCTGAGGTGTATAAAAGGTTGTCAGTAAACAAACAAGCCATAAAACTGAAATGCCACCTGTTATGTCACCATAAACCTGAAAACTTCCAGTCTAGCTCAGGCTCTAATGACCAACATGGCTTTTCATGTGCCCTAATTGTTTTATTTATCAAGTGAGAGAGAAGTACTCTTTACCATGAGACATATGAGGATAAACGTTTAAGTTGTTTTCCGCAGGAAACCTACAATAGACTCTGTAAGTATCACACTGTTTTTTCTTCTGCTTCTAGAGCCAAAAGGAAAAAAAAAAAAAGAATACTCAGAGTACTCCAAAATAAATGTTGGAAGTAACCCTTTATTCTAGAATTTATCTGTAGTAGACGAAACAATTATACCCCGAAGTATCCACTCTCAAAAACCTAGAAACTTGAGTACATGGCAAAATGTTACATGGGAAAAGGAACTTTGCTGATAAAGTTAAGATTATGGACCTTAAAAAGAGAAATATCCAGAAAACCATCTATATCTGCTCTATTGACTATACCAAAGCATTTGACGGTGTGGATCACAACAAACTCTGGAAAATTCTTAAAGAGATGGGAATACCAGACCACCTGACCTGCCTCTTAAGAAATCTGTATGAGGTCAGGAAGCAACAGTTAGAACTGGACGTGGAACAACAGACTGGTTCCAAATAGAGAAAGGAGTATATCAAGGCTGTATATTGTCACCCTGCTTATTTAACTTATAGGCAGAGTACATCATGAGAAACGCTGGGCTGGATGAAGCACAAGCTGGAATCAAGATTGCCTGAAGAAATATCAGTAACCTCAGATATGCAGATGACACCACACTTATGGCAGAAAGTGAAGAAGAACTAAAGAGCCCCTCTTGATGAAAGTGAAAAAGGAGAGTGAAAAAGTTGGCTTAAAGCTCAACACTCAGAAAACTAAGATCATGGCATCTGGCCCCATCATTTCATGGCAAATAGATGGGGAAACAGTAACAGACTTTATTTTGGGGGGCTCCAAAATCACTGCAGATGGTGACTGCAGCCATGAAATTAAGACACTTACTCCTTGGAAGGAAAGTTATGATCAACATAGGCAGCATATTAAAAAGCAGAGACATTACTTTGCCAACAAAAGTCCATTTAGTCAAGGCTATGGTTTTTCCAGTGGTCATGTATACATGTGAGAGTTGGACTCTAAAGAAAGCTGAGCACCAAATAATTGGTGCTTTTGAATTATGGTTTGGAGAAGACTCTTGGGAATCCCTTGGACTGCAAGGAGATCCAACCAGTCCATCCTAAAGGAAATCAGTCCTGAATATTCACTGGAAGGATTGATGCTGAAGCTGAAACTCTAATACTCTGGCCATCTCACGCGAAGTATTGACTCATTTGAAAAGGCCCTGACGCTGGGAAAGATTGAGGGCAGGAGGAGAAGGAGACAACAGAGGATGAGATGGTTGGATGGCATCACCGACTCAATGGACATGAGTTTGAGTAAACTCTGGGAATTGGCAATGGACAGGGAGGCCTGGCATGCTGCAGTCCATGGGGTTGCAAAGAGTTGAACACGACTGAGTGACTGAACTGAACTGAACTGAACTGATCCTAGATTATCCAGTGGGCCCAGTCTAATGACCTTAATAGCTGAGAACTTTTTTCCAGCTGGAATTTGAAAAAGAGATGTGGTATATGGAGAAGACAGAGAGAAGTCTGGGTGATACTGATTTGAAGCACTCTTGCCTAAAGATATAGGGGCCTGTGTACAAAAAGCTAAGGATAGCCTCTAGCTGACAGCCAGCAAAGAAAAGGAGATCTTAGTCACATAACCACAAGGAACTGAATGAGCCTGGAAGCTGCTAAATTTGCAGTCATTTGTTATAGCAGCAATAGAAATGTAATATACCATTCTAGTTCAATGGCTGCTAGTTACAATAGTTTAAATTTGTGTGGTAAAGAGTTGGAATGGGAACCAATATTATGAATACAAACAGCTCTTGACACTACAAACACATTTTCCCCTTAATTTTCCTTCTTTCAGTGATATCCCCAGAGAAAGTGAAATAACAAAGGACTACAGGACAAGGATCACAAGGTATGCATGCTCAATCACTTCAGTCGTGTCCAACTCTTTGCGACCCCATGGACTCCATCCGACCAGGCTCCTCTGTCCATGGGGATTCTTCAGGCAAGAATTCTGGAGTGGGTTGCCATTCCTTTCCCTTCTCTACATAATCTTTTTGACCTGAGTCACCTGCATTACAGGCAGATTATTTACCACAGAGCCACCTGGGAAGCCAATTTAAATGCAGTGTCCTTAACAAGAAGCTTCATAAATATACCTTTTGTCACAGGCAAGAGTATTATACCAATGGTGCTACAATACTCTTACCAACTAAGCCCACTGTCTTGAAAAAGGAAAAGAAAAATCAGAGAATGGTTCAAAGGATTATAAAGATAAGATGATAATGGCCATTTAAGACATAAGGAAGACAGAATCCAAGCAAATGTATTCATATGTGTACTGGGGTGTGCTTTCCCCACTATACAAGTTGTCTTACAAACATACACGTAAATAAAACTATCTTCAAAACTATGGTTGCATATTTTTTATGGCATTGACAGAGCTATTTCTCAAATGTAGCTTCCAAACTATTTTCTTTCTTATTCACGTTTTTTTTCCCCTTTGGCAATCCAGATTCTGGCCTTGACAGATGAAAATATTGGAGGAAAGGCAGCCGTTTCCAGTGACTTTTTAGCATGGAAGTTTTAGAGAACTTGACTTTTGCAGGTATACTCAAGTTCAGAACCTAAAATTTTTTTGAGTTATAATATCATGATGAAAACAGATACCTTTGTAATCAATTAGAAATGATTCTCACAAAAAAGGGTAAATTCTCAGCAGGTTGTATACAGTCCGCATTATAATTCTATCACAGTATGAAATAATACAAATGAAAAAAGGAAGAGGAACAAATAGAGTGATTAAAAGTTCTTATAGAAACAGGATAAACGTAGTTAATATTTTTATGTAGAGACAGGAAATACATGACGTAAAACTGTCCAACACCACATTCTCCTGCTTTCCTTTTGTGTTGCATGAGGTCACAACTGGAAGTGTCGCTCTAATGACCTGGTTAAGAACTGAGTAGGATGAAGACCATATGAGAAAAAATACTTTTCTTTTGAACACTACACTCTGTTTACTATAGGTCCCCAAAAACTTGCTGAAAAGTTTGGTCATTTTATAAAGAGTTATGATAATCGTGAGGAACTTTGAGTCTCAGATACAGCAAATTAATCCCCATTTTATGTCTGTCCCAACTTAGTATTTCTAAAGGGGGTGGATAATAATAAATTCTGCCAGCTCTCTTTTTTAAGGGCTATTCAGATACTAAATAAACCAGGAACATTTTAAAATGCAATCTCATAAAAATCTGCTTTGCTTAACCTTTTCTCCCTCTTTAAAAAATAAGAAAGGCATGATGTTCTTTTTTTGTTAATTAATTCACTTTAGACAATTCCTTAAATTTTCATTTTAATAAATTTTTGTGTGGGTGCATTAATTACTTTCAAAGACACTTTACAACTGTTACCTATTAAAAGCCTTTGTTAGTGAATAAAAAAAAAACAAAACCTTCCAACATTGCCCCCTCCCTTCTCCATTCTGAGCAGGTCCTCGCTATCAACTGCTGGAGTATGCTCGCTTTGCACCTAGAGCTATAATTATTTTGCTTTAATTTTACAAAACCTTTTGTTCCATTCCCACGAGCCCACCTGATCCTTATATTACACTCGCTCTATTAAAACACTCATGCAGAACAAAGCATGGCTGTACTGATTCATAAGTAACTTTTTTTTTTCCTCAGTAAAATGCCACTGGCTAGGGCTTGGGACATAGTCCTGGGCTTCCCCCTCCTCTGCCAATTTTCATGTGTTAGAGGAAAAAAAAATATGTTGTTTCAGAGTGTTGTATTCTTCCCAAACGTCCTTTCTTTGTCCTGCTGCTTTTTTTAATGTGTGTTTTAAAAAAATATTTTGTTATCCATAGTTTTAATCTGCTGCAATAGAAGTGATACAATGTTAAGGATGGTGGGCATATTAAGGATTGTAATCATGTTGAGATTTCCTTTATTCACATGATTAGGATCTTTTAAAAATCGCTCTTGTTGCCTTCTTTAATTTTCCGTCTCTCCATACTCCACCCATTTTCCTTGAGATCTTGCAACACATGTGGGCTTCTGGCAGAAAAAAATTGCAGTGACTCATCAAGAGAATTGTTTGTTTGCTCTGAGGAGCACCCTGAGGACCCTCTGGGCTGCACACGGAGCCCTTTGATCCTAGGAAGTTTATTTCTTCCAGATGTTTTCCCCACAGCCACCTTTCTGCAATGTCCCTCTTCATTACATAGCGTAAGGAGAAACACTCAGGACCCATGGCTGCAGCATACAGTTCTCCTGAATGGAGTGTGACAGGGAGCTGACATCTGATTGAGCCATTGGATTCTCCTTGCCTTAGGCACAATGATGGAGGAAGGTTAACCCTGAGGAAGGCAGAACTGGGGCTATTCAGGCAAATCCCCTTAGAATGAAGACAAGAATTACGTGAATTAGGCCAAGTCCAATCCAGTTCAGCGTGTGCTCAGCTGTGTCCTACTCTTTGTGACCCTTTGGACTGTAGCCCACCAGGCTCCTCTGTCCATGGAATTTCCCAGGCAAGAATACTGGAGTGGGTTGCCATTTCCTCCTTCAGGGGATCTTCCTGACCCAGGGACCAAACCTGTGTCTCCCACATCTTCTGCATCAAAGGCAGATTCTTTACCTGCTGAAGCACTGGGGAAGCACTCCAAAATACACAGATCTGAAGACCACTGTTCATGGACCTAGCTTCATCCAATCTTATAAAACATTAATGCTTGGATTTGTCATGTAACTTGCCCACTTGTCCAGACTAAAATATAAACAGTGAATAGGAAAGTGAAATCTCTGGACATCTCTTGTATTTTTTGGTCTGGCTGAATGTGCTGGTAGAATTGAAAGGAGAACAAGGCACGAGATGAATAACAGGTGCACAGGGTAAAATGGTCTGCTAGGCTAAATAAACACCCCTCTCCACAAATGACAGCCACATCCTGATCCCTGGAAACTATCTGTTACCTTATATGAGAAAAAATACTACTCAGATGTAATTAAGGATTTTAAGATGGGGGACTGTCCTGGATTATCCACATGGGTCCCGAGTGCAATAAGATGAATCCTTAGAAAAGGGACATTTCAGGCAGACACAGGAGAGCCAGTTAACTGACCATGAAAGCAGAGGTTGAAGCAATGCAGCCACAAGCCAAGACCTGTTGACAGTCAGCAGAGGCTGGAAAAGACAGGGAAACGTGCTTTCCTGGAGCCTCCAGAAAGAACACAGCCCTGCTCATGCCCTGATCTCAGCCCACTGATCCTAATTTTGGGCTTCTGGCCTCCGGAATTGTGAGAGCAGTTTCTGATATACTGTATTAGTGATTTGTTAGGCAGTTACAGGAAACTAACTCACATGTTAACTGCTTTGAGGCTCCAGTGTTTAGCACATTCCTGAAATCATCCAAAGTTTCAAACTGAAGGAGTGAAAAATAGGGTGCTAAGACCTGACAAAACTCTTTGTGGAGATGCTGGAGTTCTTAAAAGCATTTGTGATTTACAGCAAGTTGAGAGTGAAAATAAACAGAAAAGAGAGTACATGAGATCATTTAACAGATTCTACATATTGTAAATGTAAACACTCCAACTTTCTAATATTAGTTTGCATATTTTATGAAGTAGGGCAAATGTATTGTACTTTCCCTTACTTGTATATGATGTATTAGGAGTCATTTTCTCTTAAATTGTCAGTAATACCATGAACCACAGCAATAATTGTTTTGGCACATATATATTTCGTACATACAGACTATGCTATAAAAGTTAAGGTCTTTTGTCTGCACTTGAAGTAACTTTCTTTTTGCTATTCAAAGGACAGTTCATTTTAAAGATTAATTCAGCAATAATTTGGAATTTAAACCCAAGAATTCTTAAGTAGATGCATTAAAAAAATAAATTTGGGGTGGTCCAATAGCAAAAGGTCTATTATGTGACCAAACTGCTCAGTTTATCATTTTCTCTAGTTCATCATTAAAAATCCATGGCAGATGTATTATTTAAAAGAACAAGAACGACTCCTCAGTTCCCATAATTCTTTTCAGCTATTGGGCTTTTCAACAACCAACCATTAACCTTCATAGACAACTTGAGGTCAATAGACCTAGACCACTAATATAGATGAAGAAATAAAAGATCTGGAGAGCCTAAAGAGATTCTAGATCAATCAGCAAATGAATAGAACTGAAAAAATCAAGTAGAAATGTTGACTCTATTCTTCAGGACCTTTGAGAAGCAAATAGAGATTGAGCTATCCTTTTGAAGATGATACTCCAGTGACAAAGTATGTTAAAGGTGGTTGCTTATTTTTTGGCTACGACTGTGTATTCATTTGACAGTAGATTTAAAAACAGGAAAACATAATACTCTATCTTTTAACAAAATAAACAGATGATAAACTTATGGTTAGTACAACTAAGACACTGAAGAAAGATATCACAAGGCATTCAGGGTACCAGGAGGTATTGGTCCCCATGAGCCTACATTTGGTGAAGGAAGAATAATGAGAATCTCCTTGCATTTCTTCTCCACTTCCGGCCACTACCAGCTGTACCCTGAGTTGAGGCAGTTCAAGCACTCAGGATTTCAGAGTTTCCCTATCTGGAGTGAACAGCAGTCGGTACAAATTCCACCCTCATACTCCCATGTCTCACTGTTTCATTTGCTTTAGCACTATGTACACCTTATCTTTGGAAGGTCAGAATGCATATCTTTGCTTTGAGTGTGGTACAGATTTTCACAGCACCATATAATTATAATTGCCCTCTACTCATGTATTAACCCTCCCAACAACTCAGGAGGCAAATGTTACCTTTCCTATTTATCACCATCCCAGTTGTTTCTGTGAGTTCCTGGAGGGCAGAGAATATGTTTTTCTTTCAAGTAGCTTTCCTTGGGGCTTACCAGGTGGTGCTAGTGGTTAAGAACCTGCCTGCCAATGCAGGGGACTTAAGAGATGTGGGTTTGATCCCTGAGTCGGGATGATCCCCTGGAGGAGGGCATGGCAACCCACTCCAGTATTCTTGCCTGGAGAATCACATGGACGGAGAAGCCTGGTAGGCTACAGTCCATACAATCCAACACAAAGAGCTGGACATAACTGAAGTGACTGAACAAACACGCAAAGCTCTAAAACACCTAATAAATTCTTAAGGAGTAACTAGCTGACATATAACTCAAGGCACAGGAGAATGGGTGGCCAGAATCAGTGTGGATTGACCCATTTGGCTTTCCAAACTTTGTAATAAAACACTGCTTGCCGAAGAGATTAAATAAATAAATAAATAAATAAATAAAAGATTAAAAAAAATACTAATACAAAAGTACCTTTACTCCTTTAGCAGAGATAATGATCCTGGAAGTTAAAAATTTTTACTGTTCCATAACAAATACATTGAACCATAACAAATATAGAAGGATGAGTTTAGAATAATATATTTTACTGTGATGGAGAAACAATTGAGATGAATGGACATTCAAATCAAGAGTATTTTTGGAAGACATAAGAACATATAAGAAAGATATATTTTGGAACAATGTAAGATGTAATTGGGTACATTTTAAATGAACAAAACTTCTTTACAGCATTTTAGGCATCATGTTTCTGGGACTTAAATTAATCGAAGTCACAAGTCATTAGTTACTTAGTATAAGTTTTCCAATTAATAAAATTTGATATGCACTTAGATCTTCAAAGTGGGAAGCCTGATATGTCCCCCTCTACACAGGCAAATTATACATACAAAAAATGAAAAGTTAGTCTTTTTTTTCTCTGAAGCAGTTTAGTGAATTTTTATGAATCTGTAACGAATAAAATCAGACTTTAAATATGGATAAAAATGTTGTACATCAATGACTACTGTGATGTGTCTTGGTTACATATTACTGTATATTTTTCTTAATAAAATGAGATCTCCATCATATATAGATAGATCATAGAGTCTTCCCATGGGAACATTTAAGATCATCTAATTCAATTGCTCATTTTACAGATGAAGAAACAATATGTGAGTGTTTTAATAAAGCCTATTTTAATATTTGCCTTGACACAAAATGGATGCTACATGAGAGAAACAGAAAAGACTTAATAGTAGAAAGTTGATAAAGGAGAGGGAGCAGAAAAGAGAAGCGTTTTTTCAGTGGAGTAGAGTGCTAAGCAGAGATGCATTTTCTAATGTTCATCCAAGTCTTTGCTGGCTTGAATAATACAAAGATGGCAGCATCCATTTCTTAAAGAATTTCTTAGATTGTTAACATATACACAGTTTAGACAGATTTACCTCTAGGGATTCGCATAACTTAACATAAACAAACACTTCTAACATGGTAACTGTCCATTCATTTATTCTGCACATCACCTCTCACTTCCCCAGCATATATGCAGATTAAAGGGAAATACAAAGACCACTGTTAAAATCTATATTAAGATAAAGGTTAGACCCTCCAAAATACAGAAAATGTAATTTTTTTTAATTTTTTGTTTGTTTGTTTTGTTTTGTTTTTGAATACTTTTTAGAGTTACATAAAGATAAGTTTTAATTTGGATATTTGCTACTAGGAACTATATAATCTTGTTAAAAGTGTAGGCTTTGGAGTCAGATTTCCTGGGGCTGAATATTGGCTTTGCCTTTTAGTTGACGTTGGGCAAATACATACACACATACATACATACATACATATATACATACATATATACATATTTATATATACATGCCTATAGAGATTGCCACTAAACTACTTGGTCTTCCCAGGTGGCTAAATGGTAAAGAATCACCCTGGCAATGCAGGAAACTTGGGTTCAATCCCTGGGTCAGGAAAATACCCTGGAGAAGGAAATGGCTAACCACTCCAGTATTCTTGCCTGGGAAATCCCATGGATAGAGGAGCCTGGCGGGATACAGTCCATGGGGTTACAAAAGAGTCGGACACAACTTTGGGACTAAACAACAGTAAAATCAGATAACAACAATGACTATTTAAGAGTAGTAGTGAGGAGGATGAACTAATGGAACTTCATATATAAATCTCTTAGAACAGAAACTGGCACATAGTAACTACTCAATAAAAAGCCATTGGCACTAATATGTACAAGCCTGTTAAACATTTTCAGGGGGTAAGGGCATTCTCATTAATGAGACTTGTTTAAGTATTCTGTATTTCCATCTGTGGCCTAATTTAATTCATACCAGTATTCCAGCTCAGCATGAATAATGTAGTATGAGGAAAAGCCTCAGTTTGATTTACTTAGATGTGTTTGAGACAGGGATTATCATTCTTTTAAAAGGAATAAGCTGAAAGGCTGCACCTGGTTCTGACTTAGAAATAACCGAGAGGGGACTCTTAAAAGGCAAAGGAGAAAATGAGAGAGCAGGAGACGCTTACAAAGATGCATATATCATCTGACGTTGTGGGGATCATGAGAGAACACTCTAAGAGGAAAGTGAGGGTGTAAATGCCCCGCTTACCTGGCCCCACAGTTTCTTATGCATGTCTCGATGTCATGTGATTACTATGTAGTAATTACTATGTAATTATTTGTTCACGCATTTTTTTTCTCCCAGTTGTACAGTGATCCACTTGAGGACAAAAAGTAGTCCATTCATTTTTGTTCAACAGTTGCTCAGTAAAATTTCATTGAATAAATGAAATAGTTAATTAGGAACAATTACTACAATGGGGGAGGTGAGTTAACAGTCCCGCAAAGAAGAGCTAAGACTCTCTTAGACACTTGTATTCAATGGAAGGCAGTGTCGAGGTAGAAGTGACTGGCCATGGATCTGGCGATGGATCTTTGATCTCTGTGCTGGGGATAAATGCTCTCAGTAAGAAAAAAAATATTTTTAAAGTCTTAATTTGTGTAAATTTTGTGAGTTTTCCCCCATAGCTTTCTTTTTAAAAAACTCACAAATATTTAAGAATCTCCTATATAGTACTTTAGAAGGCAGAAGAACCAAGTACAATGTGGGGAGCAAATGTAATCAGACTAATAAGCCATGGTGAAAGTCTGAAAGTAAATTCAACAAGAGTCCTACACAATGTGCTGTGGAAGATGAGAGAATAAGTAAGTGCTAATAGCAGGGGCTTCCCCAGTGGCTCAGCAGGTAAAGAATCTGCCTGCAATGCAGGAGCACAGAAGGCATGGTTAGGCGCAGGTTGGATCCCTGGGTTGGGAAGATCCCCTGGAGGAGGGCATGGCAACCCACTCCAGTATTCTTGCCTGGAAAATCCCAAGGACAGAGGATCCTGGCGGGCTACAGTCCATGGAGTCGCAAAGAGTTTGACATGACTGAGCATGCATGTAAGTACTTCTAGCTGGACAAATAAAGATAATTTTGTGTGCGTGCTTAGTCATGTCTGACTGCGCAGTCACCAGGCTCTTCTGTCCATGGGATTCTCCAGGCAAGAATACTGGAGTGGGTTGCCATTTCCTTCTCCAAGGGATCTTCCCAACCCAGGGATCGAACCCGAGTCTTCTTCATCTTCTACATTGGCAGGCAGATTCTTTACTAGTTGAGCCACCAGAGCTCATGGCTATTAGCTGATAATTATGTCCTTGAAATGGCAATAAATATAGGTAAATAAAATAGTGATAATGCCCCTTAGAAAATCTATTCAGTTAGGCGATATTCATTCATCCTTTTATTCATTCAATCTAATGTAAGGACCTACTGCATATCAGATTTTGAACTGTGCTGAGTACACTGGATAACACAGTGATTAAGATGGAATAGGCTTTGATTCTATGTAAGATGAGGAAATGGATGTTATGGGAATACATATTTGTAAGTTATTTAGACTTGAACTCATTCCAGAAATATGGCAGAAATATATTTGGACAAATATAAAGTGCTAGTGGTTTTTATTGACCTTGAATTTCTTCTGATTTGGTCTTGTTTAAATCTACAGAGTAGATTGCCACATGTGGGTGTTTTGCACACTGCTTGCTCTTCAGAATTTTACCATTTGAACTATCTATCTAATTATGAATACATTGAGCAGAAAAAAATTAATCTTCTTAATTTCTTTAAAAGTCACCATGGCAGCATTTTTCCTACCTCAGGTTTTATTTTTTTATTTATTTTTCTGTTAAGGCTATTCCATCTTAATCACTCTGTTATGCAGTGTACTCAGAACAGTTCAAAATCTGATATGCAGTAGGTCCTTACATTAGGTTGAAAGAATGAAAGGATGTTGAATATTCATAAATGGATAAGTTTTCTAAGGGGGATTATTATTATTTTATTTACCTAGATTTGTTGCCATTTCAGGGACATAATTATCAACTATATAGCCATGAACTATATACTATTTAATGCTTATTATAAATGACAGGAACTTCAGGAAGATGACTATGATGATGTATGAAATAGATGAAAAATATGCTTTCTTTTGTGAGATTATATTTATAGACCTGAGAAAAGTAAAATCTTGCTTGGACCAGTAAACTGAACTCCAATGTTAATAGGAATCACAGAGGAAGTAATTATAGTCAACACTGATTCTTACCATTTTAATAAGTAAAGGTCTGAATTCATCTTTTTGTTGTGATTCTTCAAATCCAAACCATAGTCTATTCCCCATACCAAATATTTCCACTCAAAGTGTCAACCACACAGTGGATCTGTCTTAGAAAACCAAAATTTTAGATTTATTAAAGCATATTGCCTTCTTTCATTTCAGCTCTTGGGGAGGAATAAAATTGTCATTTTTTTTTCATTGCATGAAAAGTATAGTTATACTGTACTTTTAACTGCTACAGTGTAGAGGACTAACAGGGTAAAATATCAAATGATCCAGTACATAGGGCATTTATCTCACTGGATTTCATCTAGTTCAGCATCATGACTTTATAGTCTAAGCAATAGATGAAGAGCATCAATAAACTGAGCAAGTAATGTTTTATATGAATAGCATAGAGAAGAATGGACAAAAATACAACACTTCGCCATTGCACAGAATACAAGAATTGTATTGTTAAAAAAAAAATAACAAATAGCAGCTGACTCTCTGTCTCATCATTGAAAGGAATGTGATCAGTTCGGCTAGTCTTAAATAAGCTGAAAATGTCCTCAGAATATACAGGATTAGAGAACAAATTGGGCTCACTCTCATCTGTTGGACTAAAGGGGCAGCTGTGCTGCGTGGCTGTCATTTAAGTGTTCTATGTTTTTCTTCCTATCAATACTATAAATTATGCATGCATGTTTGTATTTTAGAAGTACATATTTTTTTTGGATTAACTCATGGAGCTATTGTAAAGAAGGATGAACGAATCATGCTGAGAAAATGAGAATGTGAATAAATGCCACTTCTTTCCCAGATCTGAGATGAGATACCTTCACTCTTATCATAAGAAAATGAAAGATAGGATGTGAATTAACCCCTTCTCTTAAGGATATCCTATTAATTAAATACACTAACACTAATTATAACAGTAAGTAACAGTTAATGAGCACTTACCATGTGTAAGGCATTGTTATGATCATTTCATATATATTATCTTATTTAATGCTCACTACAATACTACATTACAAGTAAGAAAGCTGAGACAAAGAAGTGAAATAACTTGTCTAAGATCTGCAGGCTAAGGAAAGGTGGAGTTAAGATTCAAACCAGAAACTCCAGAGCCCCTAAATGTTAGAATATTGTGATCCAAAGAGATGAAAGGTATCTAACCGATACCTTGGGGATATCATTCAGTTTTGTTCAACTTTAGGGCCTTTATCTAGGACAGGGGTTAGCAAACTTTTTCTATAAAGAGCCAGATCATAAATATTCTAGGTTAGGTTTTGTGGTTCAAACAGCAATATCAGATATGCTCTATCATGTAAGCACTTATATAAAAAGAGAGAAAACCAATTACCTTGTATATTTTAAACACAGATTATCTAAAATATTTAAAAATTTTTAATTTTAAATAAAATTATTCAAAAAATAAATCACATTGTTATTTTCTTAACACAATTTAAAATATAATAACAATTGGGTCTACATATTTTTTTTTCAGGACAGGTCTCCTAATGGCAAGAATAGAATTCTTTTTTATATCATAACATTTTGCTTACCTGAGGTTCAAAGACAGTGTCCTTATCAGGAAATCAATTACAAATGTACATCTGTAAAAGCCATTCTTACCTTACAGGCCATACAAAAACAAGCAGCAAGCTGGATTTAACTCACAAGCCATAGTTTATCAACCCCTTATCTAGAAAACAAAGTTACTATACTAGACGATTTCTGAGAATATTTCCAATTGCAAGATTTTATGGCACTATTTTGCTTACAAATATAACAATCTTGATTTTTCAATGCCTTTAGTACACTTAGCTAAAAAGTAACATTTAAAAACTTTACAAATTCTAATAATTAAGTGAATAGACAAATGTAACCATAGCATCGAATATTTATATCTGCTTTGCAGATTATTGTTTTCTTAATTTCCTTGGGACAATTTAGATTTTATTGCAATTCCAGGGGCCCCTTTGAATGTCATCACAAAGGAACAAGGTTTTTGTTGAAAAAGCACTTGAGTGGTATGTTAGAGACAGGGAGACAATCAACATAGCCTTACAGTGAAACAAGAAATGAGTAAATACAACATACAGATAATTTCCTTACTAAAGGGAATGTTTATATGATTTAATCTATGCTTCTTTACTAATATTTGGTACCTTACACTAATAGTATAGATTCATACTGCACATAAATTGGCATTGTATTTGCAAGCTGTGACTTTTATACTGCTTTATTTTTATTATACTGTTGTTGTTATTACTGAAACTCCTATGGTTCGTCATGGTAAGTTCTCAAGAAACTTCTAGATTCCCTGACAGTTTTCATAGAAGGCTGTAAAAACATATGGCTTTCAGCATACATAGAATCTTTTCAATACACAAAGAAGTAGCTTTCTTGTCCTTGTATAGGCAAAAATACCAAGAACTTATTATCACACATTTATTTACACTTAAATACCTATTTTTAAAAAAAGTCAGTCTATGATATTCGAGGTCAAATGTCATATGATTTATCAATTATTTAAGGCATAATTGAAAGATTTGATAAAATAATAAATAATTAATAGTTCTGAGTGACTTTATAGAAACTTACAGAAGAAATATGGTGTTGGTGTCTGGTTTCTGATGAAGTTAAAGATCTATAAAATAGTTTTATTAAAATTCCTTAATGGTCCTAAACAAAGTTGGCCCTAAGCAAAATTGCTAAGTCTTCAGAAAGGCTTACTTTTTATATAAGTACAAAATTCTACTTTGTATTTTCCCACAACACATTTTATTTTCCCTGGTAAGAGCGAATCAACAAATCAATTAATACTACTTTATATACAGTTCCTAGTGGTTCTTCCAAGGCAACACTGTTAATTTTGACAGGGACTTTTTCAACTTACTTTTTTTATTTGAAAACTACTGAAAATTATCTCATTCCCCCACAGACAACATAAAATAAAGTTAAAATTTACAATTCCATCACTTAAAAATAAATTTTAAAAAAAGTGAAAGAAACCTTCTTTGTTTGTTCCTGCATTCTCCTCAGTCACCCCCTAAGATAACCAGTTTGAAGTGTATTCTTCCCATTCTTTGTAACAGCTGTAGTTTACTTGTATCAGTTTAAAATAAGAGAATTAGCTATATTAAACCTAAAATTTATAACAAACAACACATTTATGTAAACTTTCAGGGCAGTATATATGGGTCTATTTTATGCTTTGTAATAGCTAGATATAATCTACTGTATGTTAAACCATTTATCTATTGATGGAAATCTAGTATACCTTGAAATCTTTGCTACTTTGAATAAAGCGGCAATGAAAATTGTTGTAAAACATGTGCAGGTATTTCTTATGGAAAGATTACTAGATATGCCTTGCTGAATCTTAAGATATATTCCTCTTAAAAGATTTTACAGAAGGTGAGAAGGTGATTTCTTTAAATATTAAAACACCAAGCAAATTTGTTAATAAAATAATTACCACTGTTTAGCACCTAACATTCTAGGTAGGCAGTGTGGCATGCCCTTTAAAAGCATTAATACATTTCTATATACAAAATTTATTATATATAGAAATTCTCATGGTCCAATTCTGAAGGACCTTAATTGTCATACTTTGGAGTTGGATAACATGTCTATGGACAATAAGGAATCACTGCCAGTTTCTGAGTAGGGGAATAACCCATCTCCCTCATTCATAATAAATCATTTCTAACATGGGAAGAGGGAAAAAAGACCTATCCAGTTGGAGGGAACTTATTAGATGTATCTAGAGGGCATGAGACCAGGCAATGAAGAGCAATCTTTGCAAAGAGATAACATCAGAGTCTTACTTAACTTAGAGCCAACTTCTTCTGTACCCCAAAGTGAAGCAGTGTGGCAGCCTTAACAGGAGATAAGCATTTCCCTTTAAGTATTACCTGTCAGACAACGACACTTGCTTAGAGCAAGAGTGGGTTAAGGGTGTGCTTTCGCATCCTGCCTGTTGTTTCCAATGGCTCCAGATAACCATATCTGTTAAACTGGGAAAAGTGGAGATGAGTAGAGTATGGGGTCAGCTAAAAAAAAAAAAGTAAACACAGAATTTCCAGGTTTCATGTTTATCTTGTTGATGGGACATCCCTGGTGGTCCAGAGGTTAAGACTCCACACTACCACTGCAGGGGCTGCGGGTTAGATCCCAGGTCAAGTTTTGCTCGAGCTCCAAAACTACAAAATGGCAGAAGTGGGTCTGTGACGTAAGTTTCCTAACTCCAGGACAGGGCTCTTTTCTCTAAAATAAAATGTGTGTTCATCGACATATGTTTGTTTTCATTTTTTCCAAAATGCTATTTTAAAGTAGAGACCAAGAGCCATTCAACAACCTGATGTGCTGATCTCAAAGAATTTTATTTCAGCAACCACATTCTTAACATTATTTGCCTCAACATTAGAAGTACAAACATAACTATAATTTAATTTTTTTTTCAGCTTGTCCTTTCCTACTGTATTATGTATTTTTTACCTAATGGGTTGAGATATGGCAAGTATTCAACAAATGTGTGTTGAACAAACACATTAATTTTTTATCCCTGATATCTACATTTATATAGGTACATACACTATTTTAAACTACATTAGAATTTGATATAAACAGGTGATTTTTTTTAGATCTTTAAGAAAGAAATATCTAAAAACTTGAATACACTATCATAGAGAAAAATAGCAATTCTGGGAAAAGTAGGGTAAAAGCAACAGAGTCAGAAATATAAAGATAATAGACTACATTTTTTTCTATGGAAAAGTATACATATGAATGGAATATCTCTAAAAATGAGTCAGGAAAGATTATGACCTCAGAAGCACACCATCTATAGCTTTGAAAAATGTACTTAAAAGAAAAAAATAAGCGTTTCTACTACAACACCTATCAAAATAACTAAAATTAAAAAAAATTAACAATACCAAGGGTTGCCAAGGACGTAGAACAATGGATGGGAACACATACATTCCTTTGTTTTTTTCTGTTTAGACTTTTAAATTTTTTAATTTATTTTTTAATGGAAGGATAATTGCTTTACAGAATTTTGTTGTTCTGTCAAACCTCAACATGAATCAGCCATAGGTATACATATATCCTCTCCCTTAGGAACACATACATTTCTGGTGGGAGTGCAAAATGGTATAGCCACTCAGCAAACTGTTTGGGAGTTTCTATTATAAAAATAAACATACATATTATATCTGACCAAGCAATATGATTCCCAGATATTTGCCCTAGAGAATGAAAAGTATGTTCACACAAAATCCTATACACAAATGTTTATAGCACTTCTATTCATAATTGCCCTAACTTGTAAAAAAAAAATGAAATGTCATTCAATCAGTGAATGCATAAACAATCGGTGGTACATCCATACAAAGAAATAATATATGGTAATAAAAAGAAACAAACCACCAGCACTTACAACATGGCTGAGTTGTAAATACATCATGCTGAGTGAAAAGATCCAGTTTCAAAAGATTACATACTATATGGCTCCCTTTATAAGACAATTCTCAAAAAAATAAAACTATGGTGATAAAGAAGAAACTATGGTTACCAGGGGTTGGTAGTCAGGGGAGTGTTAAACAGATAGCACAAAGGAGTTCTTCCAGCTGATGAACCTGTTCTGCAACCTGACAGTAATGGTGGCTGTTACAAAAATGTATACACGTTAACATTTATAGAACTTTAAACCAAGAAATATATGACTCAATTAAAATGTTCAGCATTTTCAGGAAACTAAAAAAACAACTGGCTCACATACTGAATTATTGGAAAAGTATGGACTCATACAAAGCCATGGCTTCTTCTACCATGAAGATAATTTGGTAAGAGATAGTGCTGTTGGTGAAGAAGAAAGCTGAAGTTCTGCCCCTACCATCAGTTGATTAAAACATGAGAATGCTAATATAGGCATTCAATAATAAGCATATTTACTTAAATTTTCGTCTTTGTAGTTTATTATAACCATTACTGCTTGAGAATCAAGGATAATACCAGCACTTGGATTTTATAAGTATGAATGGCCTTGATAACAAAGTGAAGACTATTAATTAAACTAATAAATTATTATATGTCATAAAACCCTAACGATTCTGTGAATAGACTACTCAGTTCAATTGTGCTGTCTAAACCCTATAGCTGTAATCCATTTTCACTGATGTCTCAGAAGTTTTCAAATGTACATTTCCTTTTTAAATGGTAGTAAAATATATAAAACATAAAATTTACCAGTTTAACCATTTTTAGGTATACATTTTAGTATAGCATTAGGTATATCAATATTACTGAAAACTATTACCATCATCCATCTGGGGAACTTTTTAATCTTTGGAGCACATTAAACAGTGACTCCCCAGTCGTCCCTCCTCTCAGCCGCTGGTAACCTCTATTTTCTGTCTCTATGAATTTGACTCTTCTAGTACCTCATACAAATGGAATCATACAATATTTGTTATTTTGTGTCTGGCTTATTTCACTTAGCATACTGTCCTTAAGGTTCATCCACTAGCATGTGTCAGAACATCATTCACTTTTAAGGTTAATATTTTATTATATGTTTACACACATTTCATTTATCCATTCATCTAGTGGTGGTCATTTAAGATGCTCTCACCTTTTGACTATCAATTATACACCCCTTTGACATTGTTGTCAGATACAATTTATTTCCCCACAAATCAGACTAAAGGCATATTCTGGTACCCTTGAGTAATGCAGAGCATTTCATTTTCGATAGTCAGGTTTAAAGAGGACTTTTAGAATTTCATTAACAATACTTAATTTTAAATTAAATATTATGATACAAGCAGTTCTATGTATATCAAATTTTTGTTCAGGTTTGGTCATTAGCATAATGTGTGTGTGTGTGTGTGTGTGTGTGTGTGTTACATGCATCTCTATGTGATGATATATAGATGCAGCTGTATTCTGCATAATGTTAAAACTCTACTATTGCCTGGTTAGGAAAGTAGTCATCTAGAAGAAATGGCTTTCCAGTGTGAAGAAGCATGCTAAGTTTTAGTTGAATTGAAAATTTTGAGATGAAATAAGAGTTTGGTACCTGTAAGGGTCTAGCATTGTACTAATAGCTAAACTCCATCCCAACCAATTAAAACAGAACACCTGTTTTAAGGGTAAGGTCAATGCATTTTTAATTTTTTTTTAGCTTCATAGGTAATATGTAGCCAGGATTAGGAATCTGTGAGCTAGAGAAAGAGATCCTGAGTCAAGGGGAGTAAAAAAATGAAAGTAACAATAAAAGGCAGTTCAGGTCTAAAGCACACAAAAGTGAGGACAGAGAAATTTAGAATTGTAAATGACAGAGGATCTATTCAAACTGGGAGAAATTAAGTAGCCTTTTATTGATAGTTAAAAGCAGAAGAGGTGTCAATTATAAGGATAATTAATATATCTACATTTTAAAGAGCTGCAGAACCTAAACTAGAACATAAGCCTTGAAAATGGTCTAAGGACTTCACAAGGTGAGAATAAGATAATACGTAAATATTTAGAAGACCAAGAGTTATAGAGTTTTGGAAATATCAAGTCCCTTTACTATATAGTCTTTTGCTTCATTTGAATGTATGTACCAACCGAGCTTTGTAAGTAGAATATGAAGTAATCTATCATTTAAGTAAACATATAATATATACGTATATGTATAAGGCTTCCCTGGTAGCTCAGCTGGTAAAGAATCCACCTGCAATTCAGGAGACCCTCGTTCAATTCCTGGGTCAGGAAGAGTCCCAAGAGAAGGGATAGGAACCCATTCCAGTATTCTTGGGCTTCCCTGGTGGCTCAGACAGTAAAGAATCCACCTGCAATGTGGGAGACCTGTGTTCAATCCCTGGGTTGGGAAGATCCCTGGAGGAGGGCATGGCAATGTACTCCAGTATTCTTGCCTGGAGAATCCCCATGGACAGAGGAGCCTGGTGGGCTACAGCCCACAGGGTCACAGAGTTGGACATGACTGAGTGACTAAGCACAACACAGCACATGTGTGTGTGTGTATATATGTGTGGTTTGAATATATCCATTGACCTGCCTTGCTTCTTTTGACTATTCTTACCTTAAGGGACAAGTGTTCTGTTTGAGTTATAGTAATCCATCACCAATAATTAGACAATGAACCATCTACCTCACAATCCCATTCTCTCAATCACTCCACTAAAGCTGAAGGGCTGTCTGAGTATTAAAAATGACCAGAACATCACACTATAATAGCATTTCTAAAGAAAACAAATTCTCAGCAAGAATATCATGTCACTCAAATTTGAGATGAAATCTCTTCATTATAAGCGATGTAACCATTAAAATTGCTTCATAGATTAAACAAACAAACTAAAACAGAAGGATATTCCAAGAGCATGTTTCCTTTCTTTTCTATTTCTTTCTTGCCATTTTGGAAAATGAAAACAAAGGAAGAGAAATGAACGATAACATTCCAGAAATAAACACAATATTTTAGGCAAGTTTTGTATCTTGTTTTAATATCTTGATACTATATAATCATTTTCTCATATCATTAAAATCTCTTCATAAACATTTTTTTTTAACCATACCTATATTATGTATCACCTTTCTAGCTAGAGTGACCGTTCTTCCCATACTATTGGGATTCAGGTAGGAGTCACATAAGATAAACAAGAATTCATATTTTTCCTGCATAAATTCCTTAAACTGAAGGCATAGAGGAAACTTACAACTTTGGATAAGCTTGCCATGATCAGCTGCCTACTGATGTCTTCAGTCCCCGGAGGGAAGGAATACAAAGTAATTGCAAGTATATTCTAAAGAGAGCTTCCAACAACTGTAAATGTTTCACTCTGAGTCAGCACTCTCTAAATGGAAGGAGAGGACAGCTGACTGGCTATAAGTGACAAAAAGACCCACCCCACTCAGGGTAGGACTCCTAAGGGACCAGGGAAGATTTCTGCAGATGTAGAGAAAGCTTGGGGTATCAAAATATGTTTAACTTTTTTCTTCATCACATTAACCACCTTCTTCCACTCTGGTACTCTCTCTCCTTTTTTATTTGGGAGGAGGACGCTCTCCATTTCTATCCCTTCACTCTCTGAGTTCCCTCATCTCTCCCTTCCTCTCCCTCCTTTTTCTTAAAAGAACTGACTATAACATGAAGTAAAGTACATCTGGGTTTAGCTGCGGTTATTATAATACAGCTTTCCTGTGTTTTTAATTTAGCTTATGGTAACTAGTCTTTGATCCATAATAGGTGAATCTTTGTCAGGATTACTCTGTGCTGTGATCCAGAATGTACTCGTTCTGGGAAATACAGCACCTTAGACTGTGCAATTCTCTCTTGCTGATTCCAGTTCAGATATTCTGCCCAACTCATTGGCTCCAGTTTATTCAAGTACATTCTGAAGGGGACTTCTGATGTTTCTTTTTAAGCTAAGGCCTTGGGTCTGCTCCTTCAATGACTTAAACTTCTATGAATTTTGTGCTGGGAATATAGTCTTGGAAACTTATCTTGCAGAAGGTTTTATTTGTTTATTTTTCCTCAGTGAGTGAGAGAAGTAGAAGTCAGAAATTCTAGTGAGATTTACAACAGAAAGAGAAGAATTAGACAGATCCAGCAAGGAATTTGGAAGTGAGCAGAAAAATTAATTGACCTGGGCCAAGGAGGGTTCGTGAGAACTCTTAAAGAGGAGAGAGATGAAAATGTAGGAGAAACATTGTGGGTGTCTATAATGGAGAGATGTACTGTGCATGAGAGAGATGACAAATACAAGAGAATTCTTATGAGGTTTTTTTTTTTTTTTTTGCATTTCAGGTTATATATCCAGAGAAACTAAAGAACTGAGTTATTTTTAATAACTTTTGTTTGTTCAACAATTATTTCTTTGTATGTGGCCCTAGGTATGAACCTACATAATGAAAAGCCTCATACACACACACATATACACACAGACACACACACACACACACATATACACATATACATTGTGCTTGCTAACAAGAACTAATCCCATCATTATTTTCCATGTTCGTACCAACACACAAATAAATTTACTCAAAAATATTCATTATCCTGAAAACTTGCTCTTTCGCTTAAAAAATTATGATCATACTTCTAGGTTGACAGCAATAGATAAAATTCATTCTTTTCCTTCTATAACTCAGCAGTGCTATCAGCCATTCCAGGCAGGGCCACTCAAGATGGATGGGTCACAGTGAAGAGCTCTGACAAAATGTGGTCCACTGGAGGAGAAAATGGCAACCCACTCCAGTATTCTTGTCTAGATAACCCCATGGACAGTATGAAAAGGCAAAAAGATATGACACCAGGAGATGAGCCTCCCAGGTAGGAAGGTGTACAATATGCTACTGGGGAAGAGTGGAGGGCAAATTCTAAAAGCTCCAGAATAAATGAGGCGGCTGTGCCAAAGCAGAAATGATGCTCGGTTGTGGATGTGTCTGGTGGTGAAAGTAGAGCCCAATGCTATAAAGAATAATATTGCCTAGGTACTTGGAATGTTAGGTTCATGAACCCAGGTAAATATGACATGGTCAAGAAGGAGATGGCAAGAGTGAACATTGACATCTTAGGAATTAGCGCATTGAGATGTATGGGAACAGATGAATTTGATTCAGATGATCATTATACCTACTACTGTAGGTAAAAATCCCTTAGAAGAAATGGAGTAGTACTCATAGTCAACAAAAGAAAGTCCAAATGCATCACTTGGGTGCAATCTCAAAAAAGACAGAGTGACCTTTTATTCATTTCCAAGGCAAACCATTCAAAATCACAGTAGTTCAAGTCTATGCCCCAAGCAATGATGCCAAAGAAGCTAAAGTTGACCAGTTCTAAGAAGACCTATGACACTTTCTAGAACTAACACACAAAACAGATGTCCTTCTTTTGATAGGGGATCAGAATGGAAAAGTAGGAAGTCATGAGATACCTGGAGTAAGAGGCAAGTTTGGCCTCAGAATACAAAATAAAGCAGGACAAAGGCTAACAGGGTTTTGCCAAGAGAACACACCGGTCATAGCAAACACCCTCTTCTAACAAGACAAGAGACGACTCTACACATGGACATCATCAGATGGTCAATACCAACATCAGACTGATTATGTTCCTTTCAGCCAAAGATGGAGAAACTCTGTAAAGTCAGCAAAAACAAGATCTGGTGCTGACTGTGACTCAGATCATGAGCTTCTTACTGAAAAATTCAGACTTTAGTTAAAGAAAGTAGGGAAAATCATTAGGCCATTCAGACATGACCTAAATCAAATCCCTTATGATTGTACAGTGGAAGTGACAAATAGATTCAAGGGATTAGATCTGAAAGACAGACTGCCTGAAGAACTATGAATGGAGGTGTGCAACATTGTACAGGAGGCAATGACCAAAACCAGCTCAAAGAAAATGAAATTCAAGAAGGCAGAACGGTTGTCTGAGGAAGCTTTACAAATAGCTGAGGAAAGAAGGGAAGTGAAAGACACGGGATCAAAGGAAAGATATACCCAAATGAATGCAGAGTTCCAGATAATAGCATGGAAAAATAAGAAGGCCTTCTTAGATGAACAATAGAATGAGAAATAGAAGAGAACAATAGAATGAGTAAGACTAGAGATCTCTTCAAGAAAACTGGAGCTATCAAGGGAAAGTTTCATGCAAGGATGAGCATGGTAAAGGACAGAAATGGTAAGGACCTAAAAGAAGCAGAAGAGATTAAGAAGAGATGGCAAGAATACATAGAAGAACTATACAAAAAAGGTCTCAATAGCCCAGATAACCATGATGGTGTGGTCACTCACCTGGAGCTGGACATCCTGGAGTATGAAATCAAGTGGACCTGAGGAAGTATTACTACAAACAAAGCTAGTGGAGGTGACAGAATTCTAGCTGAGCTACTTCAAATCCTAAAAGATGATGCTATTAAAATTGTGCACTGACTATGTCAGCAAATTTGGAAAACTCAGCAGTGGCCACATGACTGGAAAAGGTTATGCTCAAAATCCTTCAAGCTAGGTTTTAGCAGTACATAAGCCAAGAACTTTCAGATGTAAAGGCTGGGTTTTGAAGAGGCAGAGGAACCAGAAATCAAATTGCCAACATTTATTGAATCATAGAGAAAGTAAGGGAGTTCCAGTAAAACATCAACTTCAGCTCCATTGACTATGCTAAAGCCTTTGACTGTGTGGATCACAACAAACTGTGGAAAATTCTTAAAGAGGTGGGAATACCAGACCACCTTACCTATCTCCTGAAAAACATGTATAGGGATCAAGAAACAATAACTAAAACTGGACAAAGAACAACTGACTGGTTCAAAATTGGAAAAGGAGTTCAACAAAGCTGTATATTGTCACTCTATTTATTTAACTTATATGCACAGTACATCATGTGAGCTGCTGGGCTGGATGAATCACCAGCTAGAATCAAGATTGCCAGGAGAAATATCAACAATCTCAGATATGCAGATGATACTACTCTAATAGCAGAAAGTGAAGAGGAACTAAAGAGCCTCTAGAGGAGGGTGAAAATGCCGGCTTAAAACTCAACATTCAAAAAATTAAGATCATGGCATCTGGCCCCATCACTTCATGGCAAATAGATGGACAAAGAGTAGAAATAGTAACAGATTTTATTTTCCTGGGCTCTTCAGAATCACTGGGGACAGTGACTACAGCCATGAAATGAAAAGACACTCGCTCCTTGGAAGAGAAGCTATGACAAACCTAGACAGAGTATTAAAAAACATGCTACTTTGTCAACAAGGGTCTGTATATTCAAAGCTATGGTTTTTCTGATAGTCATGTATGGATGTGTGAGTTGAACCATAAAGAAGCCTGAGTGCTGAAGAATTGATGCTTTAAATTGTGGTGCTGGAGAAGACTTTTGAGAGTCCCTTGGTTAGTACAGAGATCAAACCAGTCAATCGTAAATTAAATCAACCCTGAATATTCATTAGAAGGACTGATGCTGAACCTGAGGCTCTAATACTTTGGCCACCTGATGTGAAGAGCCAGTTTATTGGAAAAGACCCTAATGCTGGGAAAGACTGAAGGCAGAAGAAGGGAGTGACAGAAGATGAGATGGTTAGACATCATCACTGACTCAATGGACATGAATTTGAGCAGACTCTGGGAGATAGTAGAGGCCAGAGGACCTGGTGTGCTACAATCCATGAGGACGCAAAAAGTCACACATGATATAGCAACTGAACAACAACAACATACAATCTTAAATATCATCACATATCACATGGTATACATGTAGTCAAATTAATGAATTCAGTCTTCTTTTTTTTAAAGCAAATTTTACTAAAACCTTACTAAATCTTTACACAGGATACTAAACAAACATTTACTGAATACCTATCTGCTGCCAGTTTAATGACTGTGAACACTAATGAACTACCCATGGTACTTTCCCTCAAAAAATAAAATCAGTCTAATGTGAGAAATATAGCAGTTTAGAAGTATTTCTTAATTTGAAGAGAATCTGCTCAGAGAATTTATAATAAAGAATGCTTTAACATAAATCTTTAAAAGAAGTAATTTATCACTAGTAATTCATTCTTAGTCATTGTTTCCAATGTGTGAATAGTACTTAGCAACAACAGAGTACTTCTCTACATGGCAACTCAAGAAACAAACTAATTTCTAACCACTAAGAGCTCAGATAAAGCGCCTTACTCCTGAGACCTCAGAGTGATTTATAATTCTATTAATACTTTTACTGTGATAGTAATACATGATATTTATAAGCTATCTTTATTCTGTGGAACTCTAAATACTTAACATATATCATTTGACTTCTTTGCATAATATCTATAAGACAGAGAAAAGTGTCCCCTACAGATAAGGAAAATGATCTTAAGACAGAACTGTTTGGCAATGCCTGAATCAAGTCTCCAGATAGTCAGCCCCATGCTCCTTCCTCTCAATTATACTGGCTGCCTTCTTAGTGGTAACTGCAGAGATTATGTGGATGGTATTATGTCATCAATCAGAGTCTTGTATAGCATGATAGAGTCAGTTTTTATTTTACAAAAAGAGAGCCTTTCATGTAAACTGTTTCCTCTGTCTACTAAAAGGACTTGTAAATAAAATTCTGCTGACAAGTTTTCTAGGTGAGATGAATCTCAGCAACCAATCTAGTTGGTCCCTCCCACTTTCCAGTTCTATAAGAAGAAAAGACACATGTAGCATTGAAAGTGTAACCCAGGCTCACAGCTATTCCTGGAAGCCCTAATTCATAGAAGAAAAGAAAATATAGTAACAACAATGGCAATGATAACAATGTTAGACATACTTTGGTTATTGATTATTTGATAAAGTTCTACAGCATTCAAATAAAGTAAACAAAGAATAGTTCAGTAAAATTGTAGTGAAGATTATGCAAATTTCATATGGTTAAGTTGGTAAAATTGCAAATACGTAAACAACTTCATCAAAAATCTAGACCTAATATTCAATAACTATTATTCGCCTATATCTCTGAAGACATTTTATATAACCCTGAGAATTGATACTAACCAGAAGAATGACTTCATTTGGTATTCCATTTCTCATGACCTCCTGAAAGAATGTCAGTTCAGCATGGCCTCCTTCCTTTTCCAGTTGATTCAAAGGATGGTGTTTTCAAATTGCCATTTGGGATACATGAAGCGGTGCATTTGGAGTCAATGCACTGCAACCTGAAGTGTAACACTCTTTATTGTTCTTGAGAAACGTGTGCCTAATTCCCTGGAAATTTACTGTTTCAAAGAGTCACAAGTCTCCTGATTGCTTCTCATCAGTCTTGAAGAGATTAGATAAGCTTCTTCCTTCTTACAAAAGCATTTTCTTCATTCCTTTGAGAGCAAAACACTGAACCAGAATTGGATTTTTAGGAAAATATTACAATATTGTAGGAAACATATTTTTTCTCCTGAGGAGACCCAGAAATTCAAAATATATACTCGTGTACTTTCTCATTTAAGGCTACTGGCCACATATTGAAAAGAGCAAGGATGAGGCAAAAAACAAAGTCCTTTCTGTGAAGCAGGAAGGATGTTTTTCACTGAGTTATTTTAGAAGACCTGAATGGACTGCTAAGGGCTTTCATATAAAAAGACATGAAAGTCAAACTCAAGAAACAGAGGGGAAAAAAACAACTCCAGATCTGTAACAGGCATTGCTTTTAATTATCATAAACTTGTTATGCACACTGGTGCTATTCTATAGTGACAGGTTTAGAATAATTGTTCAAGTATATCAGCAATAGAAATGACCTCCTTAGAAATCGAGGTCTATATACTTGGTGCTGCAAAAGCTGACACAGAAGGAATCAGGATCATGTCTGCAGTAGGATGTGACGTCAACAAGTTTCAACATCTCCCTCTTCCTCTTCATCCATAGTCTCTTTTCCCCTCTCTCTCCCTTGCTCTTTCCCTCCCGCTCTCTCACTCTCTCTTACTTTCAACAAGGAATTCACTTCTAGTGTAGTCCTCAGTGGTCATTAAAAAATAATAGTAACAATTGATAACTGTGTTTGGGTTTTCTTCTTTGCTTCTACTTTGCCTTTTTTTTTTTTTTTAGTAGCAGTAAGATGTGTACTTTCATTGACCTAGATCAGGCTTATAAAGCTTCAATTAAGCTAGACTTCAGAAGGAAAATGTACACCTCACTTTTTTTCATTAGTCTAATTAACACAATATTTTATTTCTTTCTTTTTTCAAAGAAGTTGTCAAGGACAATCAAAGTTAGTAGCACCATTGTCTGTGATATGACTGGGATCTTGGACTCAGAGACACTGTGAGTCAAGGTGATGTAGAAATGAAAGACTAATGTCATGGATTTGACCAATCTTCCCAGCTCTGATAGCTCAGTTGGTAAAGAATCCACCTGCAATGCAGGAGACCCTGGTTTGATCCCTGGGTTGGGAAGATCCCCTGGAGAAGGGAAAGGCTACCCACTCCAGTATTCTGGTCTGGAGTATATTCCATGGACTATATAGTCCATAGGCTCACAAAGAGTCAGACATGACTGAGCAACTTTCACTTTCTCTTTGCTTTCCCAGCTCTTCATTTCTCAAAGATGGAAACATGTACAGGGGCTCTGTATTTATTTCCAGGCCAGATAACATAACTTAATTATAAAAGCATCATCTCAACATAGTCTTTTTTCTTGGGAACTCTATGAGACCATGTATTAAATTCTACTTTGCCATACAAGGAGCTGAGGTGTGTGGACCTTAGAAGACTAGCATCCAGGAGAAGGACAGACTTGGCATGCGGGTATAATAATGGAAAAACACTTGGCTCAGACAAACCTATGTTTGAATCTTGGCTTGGGTTTTTACAATAACATGGGGAATTGAAGATGGCACTATTTAATCTCCCTGATCCTCAGTTTCCTAAAAATGTAAACTAAAGGTTATAGCATCTATTTTGAGACGTTTTAAGAATTAAATGTAAAGAGCTTTATGCAGAGAGGGTACCTTACCTAAAGAAAAAGGTAAAGGTCTTTTCTTTATCTTCCTAACTTTTTTCAAAAAACTTCCTAACTTTTTTGAGACATTTGGACTATTAGAGAACTAGTGACCTCTGTGACCACATGACCTAAAGTGATAACAAAATTCACCAGAGAAAAACACCCAGCAGGAGAGCACAGGGTTTGAATCACTTAGGTCTGGCATCAATACACAACTCATTTACTGTCTGCAATCTTGGATATTACTTAATCTTTCTGGATCTCAGTATTCTCATTATAAAATGGAAATTATTTCAAGTTTGCTGAGTCGTTGCTGAGTGTGGTAGTGAGGATTAAAGACAACTTTTATAAGCATCTGGTACATTAAGTAAACGGATTGTGAGTAATACTTATTGTTCAGATTTTTATTAATTAAAACTTGTCTGTAGACTCATCTCCTATACTTAATATTCCTTTTTCCACCCAAGACCTTGAAAGGGTTACAATAGGGGCTTTGATCATAGATTAGCTGGTTTGGCTGTGATAATCTAGCTCTTAAGAATTACAGTTCCAGCCCTGCCATTAAATGTTTAACTGTACAACTTGAACAGGAATTCTAGGCCTAAATTATGTTCATCTCCAAAATGAGGAGACTGGAATAAATAATTCCTAAAATTCTCTGTAGACGTAATATTTTAAGACTCTAGTATCTTTTGACTGAGTTACATTGGATAAGTACTCATATCTTTAGAGCTTAACCTAGTTCTCTATGGTTTAATTTTCACATTCTCTCTACTCTATTTCTTGTTTAATTGCAAAAGGGGATAATTTCCATCACTTTGCAAACAAACCAATATCTCTCTTCTGATTTAGTGGCATTCCAGAATATTAATGCATCATACTTTAAGGCAGTCTGGCTTGTTTCTAATCCAGAAATTCAGTCATAATATAGGTAGTATTAATGAGGAAAATGAGGATTTATTTTCAAGGCTTTTTATGCCTCCAGGCCCCTGGACATTGCACATGATAAAATACAATCAAATTAAAAATAAGATTAAGGTTTAACAGTTAAAAATACATTCTAAGAGTAAAACACTTTTTTTGGTACTCATTTCTACATTACAGAAGGGGCACTTAAAAATAAACAAAAATAACAGATTCATTAACCAGCAACCGAATTCTAATAATTATTAACTAGAAAGGAAATAAAATTAACTTGACCTTATCTTAGAAGGTTGTCAGAGACTATTTTGGTTATGTAGATGGGGAACATGTTGTGAACTAGTAGACCTCTGTTTCAAAAGTCCAAGCCCTCCTCAAATTCAGAAGTAAACTTTCAGTAAGGCTTCAAAACAAATATATAGATCTATTGTTTACAAGGTACCTTTGAATTATCTTCATCTTGCTCTATTCTTAAGCTATTCTTCAATTAATATTTATTTATCCATCTACTCACTTCTTCTGCATGTCTACTATGTGCTTTACCAGTGTATTCAGAATAAAATCCAAATTCCCCACCCTGGCTACTTCTGGGACCTCACCTCCAGTTACCCTCCTCCTTTCCTCCTTTTGCTTTAGCTACTCTGGAATCTGTTTATTGCCTTGAATTCACAGTTTGCCCTTGCCTCAGGGCTTTGTCCATGCTGTTTCTGTCTGGAACTTTTTCCCCTCTCAAGCTTCCATCCCCACCCCAAATTCTTCACCTGGCTGATTCTGTCTTTCAAAGTCTCAACTTAAACGACCCTTTCTCTAAGAATTCTTTCCTGAGCACCCAATGGAAAGTATAATAGATTTTCTCCACCCATTCTTGTCTTGCATATCTATTAGCTCTTCTCATGGACTACAATTTTTAATTTTATAATTGTTTACTTATTAATGTCTGATTTCCTTAGAAGACTATAAATTTCATGTGATCCTAAGGGATCATTTCTATATTCCCACTATTTGGCATGGTTGAATATTGAATTAATGATTCTATTGTGGGAGATTCTGCAGGGTTGAGAAATATCAATTAATTATGGACTCTAACTCTAAGAATCTGCTTTCTAGTAAAAAAAAAAGAAAAGGCATGTCCATAAATATTGTTTAAAAATATAGAAAGTAACTCATATCTCAAAAAAGTGTAGGTGGGTGATGTACTAGATTTTTAGGCTTTGGTAACAAATTATTCTTTACCATCTGAGCCACCCAGAAGCCCAAATTGTTAGCTTAAAACATATACATTCTCTCACAGCTTTAAAGACTCGAAGTCCAAAGAGAAACTGTTGGCAGGGCTACTACATGTGCTAAGTGAGTTTGGTAGGTTGGGGAGAGTGTATTATTTCTGGCTAGGTCAGGGAGAGAAGGTTTCATGGAATAAACAACATTTAAAAGTAGCCAGGAAGGATGTGTTAGATTGCATATGGAAATACAGAATGATGAACATTTCAGATAACAGAAACAACACTAACAGATGTGGATGAGGAAATTATGGCCTAAGAGTATGATATATTAAATCATAAAATTAAGTAAACAATGGGGATACAATTAGATTTTAGAGTGTTCAGGAATATTGGTTAGGAATTGTTTGGTAATTAATATATAATATTAAAGTTTTGTCTGAAAAAAAGTGACATGATCTTAGGGCTCCTGCTTTATGAACCCCAATGGGCAACAGTATTTAGGATGAACAGATCTCCCTTCCCTCTGCTTCTCCCAAGAGATTAGTACAACAAGAGAAGATGAAAACTTGACGAGGACAGAGGTACCAAAAAAAGGAGAAATATTGGCCATTTATTGGACACATAGGGGGATAGGAGAGGCAAGAATGAGATATTTTTAGTCAAGATGACCTTGACAATTGGGGTTAAAAAATATCAGGATAGTCAAAAGGAGGATAATTTTTTAACTAGGAAGATAAAGTTATGGCCAACATAGACAGCATATTAACAAGCAGAGACATTACTTTGTCAGCAAAGGTCTGTCTAGTCAAGGCTATGGTTTTTCCAGTGGTCATGTATGGATGTGAGAGTTGCACTATAAAGAGAGCTGAGCACAAAAGAATTGATGCTTTTGAACTGTAGTGTTGGAAAAGACTCTTGAGAGCCCCTTGGACTGCAAGGAGATACAACCAGTCCATCCCAAAGGAGATCAGTCCTGGGTGTTCACTAGAAGGACTGATCTTGAAGCCGAAACTCCAATACTTTGGCCATCTGATGCAAAGAGCTGACTCATTGGAAAAGACCCTGATGCTGGGAAAGATTGGAGAAGGGAACTACAAAGGATAAGATGGTTGGATGGCATCACTGACACAATGGACATGGGTTTGGGTGGACTCCGGATGTTGGTGATGGACAGGGAGGCCTGGCGTGCTTCAGTTCATGGGGTCGCAAAGAGTCGGATATGACTGAGTGACTGAACTGAACTGAACTGAATTATACTTTTGATATAATGATTCTGAGAAAGTGGTGTAATATCTAGTTGAAGATTTAAATAAGGAGATTGGAAATATAGGACTATAATTTGAGACTTAAGATACAAATGCGTGAAGTATCAACAGTGAAATAAATGAAGTCATACAACCCTGAAAAAGTGTCAAATCATGGGAAAAGTATGCATGTGGTGTTTGACAGACATATTCACATCCTATCTCAACCATTTGCCTTTTGTATGACCTGGGACAAACTGCTTATTTCTTCTACTTTCTCATTTGTGAAAACAAGGGGGAAATAATATTATCCCTTAGTCAGAATTACACCAGTTGAGTATTTTATATCTACTTTCATATTTTAATAGTGTGATTCCCAGTAAGTACTATATTTATTTTTCAATCCATTATCTTAAAAATTTGAAACACCATATTTTTATACACTTTTTTCTTTAATTCTAGTTCTTAAAAGCATGATGACTATGATCCTGTAAACAGATTTCATGACATATGAATGAATTGCAACCCATACTTTGGGAAACACTGGCCACAACCAGCATTGCATAGTCCATCTAAATCACCAGGGAAGCCCCATTCTATAATCAGATCACACCATTACCATTCTTTCTTCAGTTTCCCTCGGCTTAGGCTGCTCATTAATATTATATTATTCCCTGATGGCCCAGAAGAAGTGATAACCATTTACTTCCTCTACTATATCTATAAAATATTTTATCTATAAGAAAGATGTATCTGTTGTCCAACTAGATTATGAACTCCTGGATGATAGAAAATAGGCACTATTTGTCTATATATTCTGGCAAAATTAATTGCTCGTAAAAGGCATAGAATAAATTTTAATTCATTATTATAGAAAAAAGAGGGAAGAGGTCTGAGAAGAAACTTTGTTGGGTACCTACTTCTAAGGCCTTGCTCTGGCATCCTCATTCTCTAATTTTTCCTTCTCTATATGTTAAAGCTTCCATGAAATGTTTTAAGGCAGAACAATGTCTCCTTGTTTGGGACACAAAGACTTAGGACACCAATTTTTTGTCCACAGTGACTTGAGTTTCTTCATGGTGGGAGTTGGGAAATTCTGGAGGGGATAAATACCTTTGAGAAAGAAACTAAGATGTACCCAGGACACTACTTTGCCGACTAAGGTCTGTCTAGTCAAGGCTATGGTTTTCCCAGTGGTCATGTATGGATGTGAGAGCTGGACTGTGAAGAAGGCTGAACGCCAAAGAATTGATGCTTTTGAACTGTGGTGTTGGAGAAGACTCTTGAGAGCCCCTTGGACTGCAAGGAGATCCAACCAGTCCATTCTGAAGGAGATCAGTCCTGGGATTTCTTTGGAAAGAATGACGCTAAAGCTGAAACTCCAGTACTTTGGCCACCTCATGCGAAGAGTTGACTCATTGGAAAAGACTTTGATGCTGGGAGGGATTGAGGGCAGGAGGAGAAGGGGACGACAGAGGATGAGATGGCTGGATGGCATCACTGACTCGATGGACGTGAGTCTGAGTGAACTCCAGGAGTTGGTGATGGACAGGGAGGCCTGGCGTCCTGCGATTCATGGGGTCGCAAAGAGTCGGACGCAACTGAGCGACTGAACTGAACTGAACTGAAAATCATAAAAAAAGCTACTACAATGGTCTCTTTGGATTGCTAAATGTCAGAATCCAATAAAGGAAACCTGAAATAAATTAGAGCAAGTAATTTATTTTAAATTATTAAAGTTTATTTCAATTTTTTTCAGACCCAAAAAACTTTTCTCTGATGGAAATGACCCTTGGCAACAATGACATTCTGATACCATGCATGATGCACCCTCTTGGGAAGTCTGAATTCCATGTCACAATGGCTCTGTTCAGATTACCCGTTTTATCTTGCCTGTAAGCCCAATTAGACTACTGAAGTTTCTAATGGCCTTCTGCTTTGTAAATCATGCATGCATGCTGTTGCTTCAGTCGTGTCTGACTCTGTGCAAACCTATGGGCTGTAGCCCACCAACTCCTTTGTCCATGGGATTCTCCAGGCAAGAATACTGGAGTGGGTTGCATGCTCTCCTCCAGGGCATCTTCCCAACCCAGGGATTGAACCCATGTCTCTTATGTCTCCTGCACTAGCAGATGGTTTCTTTACCACTAGAGCCACCTGGGAAGCCACATAAATCATCATAAAGAATATTAAATCAATAAATTTAATTGCCTCTATATGACATAATTTTGCCTCTATGTGACTCAATATACAACCAGAGGCAAAATATAAAAACGTAACATAATGCTCTTTAGATGTGAATTTTGGACTAGTTGGAAGAGGGCACCACAGTTAAGTGGGTCTCATAAGATGAGCCTAAGACAGTTTGTTCCTCAGCAAACACAGCTCAGACTCTGAGTGTAGAAGAAAGATCAAACACTCAGAGTCTAAAACTGGGTTTGCTCTCAGTCCTAGATGTCTGAAGATGATTTGCATTGGTAGTCAGTATCATCTGGGTAACCTACATGCCCTACCCTGGACCTCAATTTACTTATTTCAAAATGAGATGACTGGACTTTTTATTTCTTATATAGTTTCTACCTGTAATTTTTGATGATGCTTTGCCTTTAAATCCCTTTCACCTCAATCTTTTAATCTTAAAAAATATGAAATGTGTTTATAAAGTTATTTGATGTCCCTAAACATTATTCCACATGATAACAGTACAGTTCATGAAGCTTAAATTTTATCATTTTAGCTTTGCCTCAGAGGCCAAGTTTTATGAGAGCCTTCATTTGCATCACCAGAAGCTAATTTAATAAAAATAAAGGAACCCCTTTTAGAAATAAATTAAATTGGTGTTGGGGGACAGATAACTTTATGTTAAAAACAAAGCAAAACAAGCCAAAAAAAAAAAAGAAAGAAACCAAGAAGCTAAACTTAGAAGGGGTCAAATGGTTCTGAGTTCTAAGGAATGCTGTCATCTTATTTGTGCTGAGAAATTGGTTCTGGCTCTCAGTGCACTGAAAGTAGAAGTTTCTAATGGCAACTTCCCAAATCTCTGGTCTCTTGACCCAATCTCTTTTGTACCATTTGCCCCATTTTCTTGAAGCACAATTTACTACATAGACAAGCAGGTACACAGCACCATCCATTCTAGAGTCGGGCAGATTTATCTTTGGAGACGACGTCAGTATATGAGATGTAAGACACAACTAGATGGAAAACTAGTGAAGACCACTTCACAGACAAAAAGGATATGGTTTGAATGGGCACTTCTCATTCTGGTCAGGAGAAAGAAGTAGAAAGTCAAAGAAGAGAAGGGCTAGGAGACTGATATCTAATGTTATGTGGTGAATAATAGGTTTGTCTTTGACAAATTCCATTATAATTATCTTCTTCACTGTCAAAAACTTCACTCAACACATCTCCACAATAAATAATTTTTGAATGAATAAATCCTAAAGTTCTGACTTAAATTTCCTAATTGTACTAATAACAATAGCTATTTCTTGATTATTATTACTATGCCAAGCACTGGGGATCACAAAAATGAATAAGAAATAGACCGTGATTTTAGAGAGCTTACCATCTATAGTTCCTGACTCTTGTAGTTAAGACAAAAATAACAATAATCATCATTTATTCGTTCATATCAGCCAGGCACTATGCTCAGTGGACAACATACATTAATATAAGCTGCCAAAGTTCCCTCCAGTTCACCAGATACCCTGACAATGAGGTGATCTTGTTCTGTCCATGCATCACCTTTCCTAAAGAAATGGACCTAGCAAAAATTTAGACAATAGGCAGGGCTGTTTAAGCAATGTCAGAACTGTCTACAGTAAACATATGAGAATTGCAGTCGATAATGAAAGAGTGAAGTAAACCAAAGTGAAAATGGAAGAAGTCATGTGAATCACCTTTAGTGTACTCTGTCTAAAGGCACCGTGACACTCTGAAAACCACAATGCAATACACCCCACATTCAGCATTCCAACATGACACAAGGGGATGAATGCTGTTTAAGTGTTTAAGACTCTCTAGCAAAAGACCTCATAGCACATTAAATGGAAACTTAGGAAGACATCACAACCTGCTGGATTTCATTACCAAAATATATATTTTCATCTAAAATTTTTAAAATTATAACATTGAATTTCCTTGTAGTATTTCATAATCTTTGCGTGAGGCATTAAAGTGTTTTTCCTTTTCCCCCACCAGCTATAAGCTTCTGTTTTCTTACCCTGGGCGTCTGAATCTTTTATATGCTTGGGTTCTATTCACTGCCTGTTATTCAGACATTGAAATCCCAAATGTTAATTGTTCTTCCAAGTACATTGACAAAACAGCAGCTAAATAAGGGTAGACCAGACTGTGGTAGACTCTGACATGCATTTATGGAACAATGGGGCTCTGAGAGACAGCCTTGTAGCTCACGGGAAGACATAAGATGTGCTATTTTGACTGCTTCATAGCAGAATGGGGAACACACGCACACAAGGGAATTATGCATTTTACTTAGTTTTGCCCAAAGTCCTCAAGGCAACAGAATCTTGTGATGTCATCATGAACTTTCTTTCTCTCCATTTACACTGACACAAAGGCTAAAAATTTCTAATGACATCACAAAGGAAAAACGGAGTCTACTGTGATTCCATTAGAAATCTGTTACTGTCCAAGAGACTTGTACCAAAATGTAAGAATCCTTCCTGACAGGGTGTGTGTCACTGTGCTGATGCACGGTGGGTGACACCCTCCCGAACGCAATTCAAACCAGCCAAGAGCAAGGATGCACAATTTAGGTTGGATAAAAAAGACATACTGAATATTGAGCTCTACAAATTTTCTTTTTTTAAAGAAGGAAATCATTTAAACATGTATTTCTTCAGGGATATTCAAATTTCTTACTCATGTCTGGTTACTATGTGACCACTATTTTTGTCCCTTTTTGAGTGGGTCACAAAAACAGAGGAAGGTAGAGGAAGCTTTCACTCACAGGAACGCAGTGCAGCTCAATCTTTTGTTTTTAAGGTGCAGTGATTTCAGTCTCTAAATGTAACTTCAGGCAGTCTGAAAAGAAACAGGTTAAAATCTCTTTCAGTTATAATTGGTATTTCAGATTTAATTAAAAATTAAACTTTCATAATGTTTCACCATCCAAAGCAATGCATTATCAGTCAAGCGTAGCTTTTTTTTCTGTTAAGGAAAAAAAAAAAAAAAACCCTCTTCCCAGAGTAGTTTTTTAATGAAAAGAAAAGGATCTAAAGAGGAAAAAAAGCAATTCTGAAAAACAAAATATGCCTCCATGTTAAGGACTTCATAATGATATGACTAGAAAGTCAGTGGTTCTAAATTTTACCTATATTCTGATTAAAAAAACAAAACAAAACTCCTAAACAATTTCAAAGCTTCAAGATTACATACAATGCTATTTCAGAGAATAAAGAAGAAAATCTACAGTCTGAATATACATATTAAAGGGAAATTACAACTTCAAATAAAATTGGAAAATAACATTAGACCCACTGCTTTCAAATGACTGAGGGGCAAACGGTGAAGCAGAAGCAAAGAAACATATTTAGCAACGCAAATGCCCATTGCAAGGTATTAAGGTATTAGTGCACTCCAGATTACACCATACTATATAGCTTATTGTATGAAGCACTGCTGTTTGAAGCAACATGGGAAGACCATCAGGGTTTAAACTACCCTTCTTGGTTTAAATAACCATAAATGCATCTTTTAAAATATCTATTTTTAATTTTTGAATTAAGAGTTCAGGCATTAAGGTAAAAGTATTATCTGGGCTTAAAATGTCATATTAATTTTTGTAGTCCTTTATTTTTTCATACAATATCACCTATAAATAAGATAATAGTTAAAAAAAACAGACAGGATTAAGTCATCCTTATTTTTAGCTTCAAAAAACTGATACAACAGGTTTAGAAAAATATAGATTTTTAGTATAAAAAGGAGATAACACAATTATCTTTTACTTTACATCATGGCAGTCCATTTTTTATATATTTGTAGCACTAAATGTGGTATGTTTATGTCCGTCTTCATATAAGAGCATAATCATAAATCAGCCTTGAAACTGCATCTATTTTTGAAAATGTGTCTATTTCTTACTTGTGAATTCTACTTTCTTTTTCCCTTGGATTATATAAAAGAATATTTTGTGTATTGTGTCTATTTGATGCACATAGGTTGTAAGTTCAAATTGGTTCAAATTCACTAGATCTATCCATGAATGGATCCATACACACACACACACACACACACACACACACACACACACACACACACACACAAAATCACTGACTAACTAAACTTTTCCCCTGCTTCTCACATGCCTGAATTAGACTAAAAATGCACCAGTGTAAAGACAGAAATTATGGAGGCGTCACCAGGGACAACTGACTATGAGGAGGGGAGTGCACATATTTCCTTATAAGGCAACAAAACATTCATAAAAGAAGCTGACAAAAATAACTCATGCTCAGAAATAATGTCGAATAACAATAATCCCTAATAAATGATTCAGAAATATAAGAGCTGCCCATCTCTATATAAATCTGAATCACCAATTGATACTGTTCCACTCACCAATCACATATGGTTAGTGAAACTGATTCACTGCCTAGTTTAGATAAGAAAAGGTGATAGAAACGAGACTGCATATTTATATATAAACTGTTTAACTGACAACTTGCGGTTCAATTTAGTGTCAGATTTCCTTTTCCTTAATTCACCAGATGTTGAGTGAATTGAACTCAGTTCAAAACAATAAAGCAGTTTCTATGAATAGAAAGTCTACTAAGTTATATTCTCCTCTTCGCATGTCATTCCTTTCTCCCCTTTGACCTTTATTTTCCCTTCTCTGTCTCTGCCTGTTTATTCCTTACTTTCACTTTCCTCCTTATTTATTTTTTTCCCTTTCTCTTTTTTCCCACTTGGTGTGGGTAATGAAGCTCAAAAATAACATCTTGTATCCTGTTGAGGGAAACTTGGTCACAACTATCCTTCCAGATGACAAACTCATTCTTAAATGTCTGTTTTCCAATCCAAAGAAAACAGAGCAATTGAGAAAATAGAGACGCAACATCACTTACCACTACCACCACCACCACTTTTAATTCCCATGCTACATTCATCATAAGGAGGACTGAAGTTTATTTATGTTAGTTATCCCCTAACCTTAAATAGGACCGCAAATAAGACTAATAACAGGACCATTTTGTGGCACTCAAGCAAACGGCTGGGCAAAACAGATGGATCTTACTTTGCGCCAGGACTCAAAAAATACAGTCGCCAACTCACTGTTGGCGACTACGTATCTTGGCCCAAAGATGGACCTGGAAGTGGGACCAGTTGTCTTTGATATGAATATGGTTCCTATTCATATCAGCCTCATGAGAAATCATTAACTCTGCTACTATGCAGTGGAGTTAAGTATTGGTTAGAAACTGTTTGGAAGACTGGTCATCAAGAAAGTGGAATATTCTGAAGGCATGCCAGATTAGATTAAGGAGCAGAGAAGTTAAGACTAGGATCTTATTTTTGGCACTACTGTCTACTTTTCAACTTCTATTTTTGTCAAGTTCAGTACTGTACACTGAATCCACCTTTAAAATACTAGATTTCTGGAGTATGTGTCATCAATAAGAATAACTTGCTCTTGACATTTCAAGTTCCAAAATCTGTTAAATTTTTTTCAAGTTATCCAGAACAACCTTAGTTATTATTAATATTGACCACCAACGTCAGATTTCTTTAATCAAGATAGAACTTTGCCAGGCTTTATAGAATACAGTCAACACCCAGTGATGCACTGGTAAACAACTCAGTAATCAATGCAAATTACAAAGCCCGTAAGAATGCTTCTCTTGGCAGAGACCCTTTAGCAAAGAGAGTTGTACATTCTGCACTAGTTAAAGATTCTGAATGTCTTTCCAGAGAAGTAGCAAATGCATTATATTACAGTAACCCATCCTAAGTCACAAGGCCAAAAAACAAATCCCCAGACAATAAAAAACTTAAGAGGGGTGAAGAACTATAGATCTTAGTATTGACGAGGAAAAAAGGGCTGCTTCTGACTACACTCTACCTTTAAAAATCTTCACATAGGTAGGGGTTTTAGATATCACCAGGTCATAGAACTTCAAGGAAAGAGCAACAAAGCACTCCAGTTTAGGAAGTCTGAGCTCATCCAGGCAGTTGTCTTAGTGCTCTCCCAATTCTTCAGCACCAATTATATCCTGCTCAGATAGTTTTCAGAGAAGGCAATGGCACCCCACTCCAGTACTCTTGCGTGGAAAGTCCCATGGAGGGAGGAGCCTGGTAGGCTGCAGTCCATGGGGTCGCCAAGAGTTGGACACAACTGAGAGACTTCACTTTCACTTTTCACTTGCATGCATTGGAGAAGGAAATGGCAACCCACTCCAGTGTTCTTGCCTGGAGAATCCCAGGGACGGGGGAGCCTGGTGGGCTGCCATCTATGGGGTCGCACAGAGTCGGATGCACACACTCGCCTGTGGTCAGCATAGAGACCAAATGACAATATTTGATTATTTCTCTCAGTCTTTGTTTCCTTTTCACTTAAAAATTTATTGTGAAAAAATTCAAACATATACAAGAGTAGAGAGTATAGTAAAATAGAACTCCCCTCTCCCCAAAATGAAAGAACTCCTACGTATTTATCACCCAAGGTCAGTGTTTACTTCATCTATGCTCTAACAAACTTTTTCTTCCACCAGATCATTTTAAAGACAATCCCAGATGTCATATTACTCCATCCATTAATATGTTAGTATGTATTATTAAAAAATAATGACCTTAAAAAATCATAACACCATTATACCACATCAAAAATAATAGTAATTATTTAATGTTATTAAATATTCTGTCAAATGATTGACTTTATTTTTTTAACAGCTGACTAGTTTGAATTAAGATCTGAACAATATCTGCACATTATATTTGAATCACAATTCCTATTTAACCTATAAATTTCCCATTTCTTTTAAACATTTTAATTTTTAATTTTGAAATAATTTCACATATATGGAAAAGTTGCAAAGGTAGCTCAAAGAATTCTCATATTTCCTTCACTATGTTCTCTTAACTTTAACATTGTATATAACTAAGGTAAGAAATTAACATTGATACAGTACTATTACCTAAACTAGAGACTTTATTCAGATGTCCCAGCTCTTCCACTAATCAATTTTGTCTCTTTCAAGGATCTAATCCAGGCTATCACACTGCATTTAGCCATCATTTATCCTAAATCTCCCCTGCATGCTAAATCACTTCAGTCATGTCTGACTCTTTGCGACCCTATGGACTGTAGCCCATCATTCAGATTCTCCAAGCAAGAATATTGGAGTGGGTTGCCAAAATGCTCTTCTCTAAAATCTCCTCTGATCTGTAACAATTTCTCAGTTTTTTCTTGTTCTTCAGGACCTTGATAGTTTTGAAGAGTAGTGGTCAGATATTTTGTGAAATGGTCCTCAGTTTGGATTTGTCTGATGTTTCCTCATAATTGGGTTTCCCTTGTGGCTCAGCTGGTAAAGAATTTGCCCGCAATGTGGGAGAGACCCTGGATTCGATCCCTGGGTTGGGAAGATCCCTTGGAGAAGGGAAAGGCTACCCACTCCAGTATTCTGGCCTGGAGAATTCCATGGACTATACAGTCGCAAAGAGTCAGACATGATTGAGAGACTTTCACTTCACTGTACTCCTTATAATTAGACTGGGATTACAGTTTTAGAGAAGAATGCAAAAGAATGAAGTGCTCTTCTGATAACATCATGTCATGGGGTCTCTGATATCCATATGACTTATCACTAGGGATGCTAATCTTGGTCATTTGGGTAAGGGAGTATCTGCCAGTATCTCTTTCCTTAGTTTTAATAAGCATAATTTCTTTAAGTTTATTGAGGTATAATCATGCAATAAAATTCATCCTTGTAAGTGTAAAATTTAATGATTTTAAGTAAATTTAGAGTTCAGTTATCATCATCACAATTCAGTGTTAGAACATTTTTGTCACTCCAAAAAAGACCCTTCATGTCCTTAGGCAGTCAATCCCCACTATTATTCCCAGTCCTTTCTGTCTCCAAACATTTAAATTTTGTGACCATTTCTTATAAATGCAATCACACAATATGTGGTTTCTTGCATTTGGCTTTTTTTTTTTTTCTCTTATCATGTTTCTCAGATTGATACATGCTGTGGTATATAGTGGGACTTCCTAGGTGGCACAGTGGTGAAGAATCTGCCTGCCAATGCAGGAGACACGGGGGTTTGATCCCTGGGTCAAGAAGATCCCCTGAAACAGAAAATGGCAACTGACTCCAGTATTCTTGCCTAGAAAATTCCATGGATAGAGGAGCCTGGCAGGGTGCAGTCCAGGGGCTTGCAAAGAGTCAGATACAACTGAGTGATTGAACACACAGGCACAAAGCAGGCAGCAATAATCTATTCCATTTTATGTATGAATAGTATGCCATTGTATGAATATATGACATTTTGTTAATCCATTCATCAGTTGATGGACACGTGGATTGCTTCCAATTTTTTACTATTATGAATAATGCTGCTATGTGCATTCACATATATATGCCTCTCTGTGGACATGTTTTCATTTCTCTTAGGGAGATTCCTAGAAGTGGAATTGCTCGGTAAGTTTTACTTTTAAGATATCAAGTCATTTTCTAAAGCGGCTGTACCACTTTAAATTCTGACCAGCAACCTGAGGGTTGCAGTTCCTTTCTGTCTTCACCACCATTTGTTACCCTGCCTGTCTTTTTATTATCGCCACAACTGTTGCTGTAAAGTAGTATCTCACTTCAGTTTTAATTTACATTTCCTTAAAGATTAATGACATTGAACATCTTTTAATGTGTTTATCAGACATTTTTATATTTTTTTTGATGAAATATCTATTCAAATATTTTGTCCAGTTTTTTTCATTGGGTTGTTTGTGTTTTTATGATTGAAGAATTCTTTATGAATTATGAAATTTAAAAATATTTTATTAGATATATATTTGTAGAGCATAAATTTTCTCCCAGTATTTTAATTTTAGTGGAATCCTTTGAAGTGCAAGAGTTTTTAATTTTGATGAGACCCAAATTACCAAACTTTTTTCTTTTTTGTATCATGCTTTTAGGGTCAGATATAAAACTCTGTCTACCATAAGGTCATGAAGATTTTCTCATTTCCTTATAGAAGTCTTATAGTCTTAGCTGTTACATTTAGATCCATGATCTATTTTGAGTTAATCTTTGTGTATGGTGTGAGGTAGAAATCTAATTAAAAAAAATTTTTTTGTATAGTCTTAGCACCATGGATATTCATTTATATTTCACATAATAAAATTACTTACAATTACATTTACTGACATCTGTATCAGTACTGTATGCTCTTCCTCATTATAGATTTATGAAACAGTTTTTCAAACCTGGAAGTTTAAGTTATCTAACTTTGTTCTCCTTTTCAAAATTATTTTTATTGTTCTGAGTCCTTTGCATTTTCACATGAACTTTAGGATCAGGTTCTCAGTTTTTATAAAAATGCTTTTATTCTTTTTGATTCTTTTTCTATTCTTGTGAATAGAATTGCTTTCTTAATTTCATTGGTTGTTGCTAGTACAGGCATACCTCACTTTATTGGGCTTTGCTTTACTGTACTTTGTAGATATTGCATTTTTCACAAATTGAAAGACTGTGGTAACTGCATCAAGCAAGTCTACAGGTACCATTTCTTCCAAAAGCATTTGCTGATTCCATGTCTCTGTGTCTTACTTTGGTAATTCTTTCAATATTTCAGTGTTTCATTATTTTATTTCTTATGGCAATTTGTTATTAGTGATTTCTGATGCAAAAGACTCCAACTAGGTGAAGTCTTTGCATTTTTAGCAGCAAAGTATTTTAAATGAAAGTGTGTACATACATAATGCTATTGCACACTTAATAGAACTACAGTATAGTATAAACATAATTTTATATGAATTATTGGAATCAAAAGATTTGTGTGACTTGCTTAATTGAAGTGGTCTGGAACTGAACCCTTAATAATTCTGAAATATGCTTTTATACAGAAATAACAATTGACTTGTGTATAATGCTCTTGTACTCGGTGAACGTGTTATACTCATTTTTTAGTTTGTGTGTGTGTTTGTGCATGCATTCCTTAATGTTCTCTTCATACTTTTAACATTTTCTGTAAATAAAAGTTTTACTTTTTACTTTCCCATCTGGATACTTTTGATTTCTTTCTTTTCTGTTCCTTTTTTTCTTTCTTTGCTTTATTTCCTCTTTCTTATTATTTTTCTTACATTTTTGGACAGATATGCTACTACAGTCTTTAACAGAAGAGGTGAGATCTGACAGCCTTGCCTATTTCCCTTATCTTAAACCACTCAGTTTTTCATCATTAAGAATATTAATTGTAGGGTTTTTTTTTTCTTGGATGCTTCTTAGTTAGGTACATGTATTCTATTCTTAGACTGTTGAAATTTCTGTCATAAATAGATATTGGATTTTCACACATGTTTTTGTGTATCTAGTGCAATAGCTACGTGGTTCTCTCCCTTACTAATATGTTCAGTTTAGTTCAGTTCAGTCACTTAGTCCTATCTGACTCTTTTGAGGCCCCATGGACTGAAACACACCAGGCTTCCCTGTCTGTCACCAACTCCTGGAACTTGCTCAAACTCATGTCCATCAAGTCGGTGATACCATCCAACCATCTCACCCTCTGTTGTCCCCTTCTCCTCTTTCCTTCAATCTTTCCCAGCATCGGGGTCTTTTCTAAGGAGTCAGTTCTTCGCATCATGTGGCCAAAGTATTGGAACTTCAGCTTCAGCATCTGTCCTTCCAATGAATATTCAGGACTCATTTCCTTTTAGGATTGACTGGTTTGATCTCCTTGTTGTCCAAGGGACTCTCAAGAGTCTTCTCCAACACCACAGTTCAAAAGCATCAGTTGTTTAGTGCTCAGATTTATTTATGGTCCAACTCTCACATCCATGCATGACTACTGGAAAAACCAAAGCTTTGACTATATGGACCTTTATATTACATGAATTGATTACTGGATATTAAACCAATTGCACTCCTAGGATAAATGGTCAGGGTATATAATAATAGTACAAATTGCTGTATTTGCTTTGTGAATACTTTGCAGAGGATTTTAGTTTCTATAATTATGAGGAATACTGCTTTACTTTCTTATGATGTTTGTCTGGATTTGGTCTCAGGGTAATACTATTGTAATGGAATGAATTGAAAAGTGTTCCTGTTCTCTCCATTTCTGGAAAAATTTGTGAAAAATTGGTGTTATTTCTACTTTAAATATTGGATAAGATACAGTGAAGTCATTTGCATCCAGACTTTTCTTAGTAGGATTACTTAATTAATAATTCCATCTTTTTTATTGTTATAGGTTCATTTAGATTTTCTATTTCTTGTTGAATCAGTTTTGGTAATTTATATATTTCTAGAAGTGATACTATTTTTTCTAAGTTGCCTTATTTCTTGGAATATGTTTTTTCACAGTATTACCTTTTAATCTTTTAAATTTCTATGGGGTTGATAATGTCTCCTCTTTCATTTCTGATTCAAGTAATATGTTACATCCTATCCTTTTATCTTGGTCAGTCAAGCTAAAAATCTGTCAATTTTATTGCTCTTTTCTAATAATCAACTTTTGGTTTCATTGATTTTCTCTATTATTTTCTTGTTATATATCAATTGATTTATGTTCTGATCCTTCTCCTTTGAGTTTTTTATATACTGATACCATATTTATGCTATGCTATGCTAAGTCACTTCAGTCATGTCCGACTCTGTGCAACCCCATAGACAACAGCCCACCAGGCTCCCCCGTCCCTGGGATTCTCCAGGCAAGAACACTGGAGTGGGTTGCCATTTTCTTCTCCAATGCATGAAAGTGAAAAGTGAAAGTGAAGTTGCTCAGTTGTGTCCGACTCTTAAGTAACCCCATGGACTGCAGCCCACCAGGCTCCTCCATGCAGGGGATTTTCCAGGCAAGAGTACTGGAGTGGGGTGCCATTGCCTACTCCAACCATATTTATGTTTACCTAAATAATTATAGCATATTCAAAAGCAGAGACATTACTTTGCTGACCAAGGTCTGTCTAGTCAAGGCTATGGTTTTTCCAGTAGTCATGTATGGATGTGAGAGTTGGGCTATGAAGAAGGCTTAGCGCTGAAGAACTGATGCTTTTGAACTGTGGTGTTGGAGAAGACTCTTGAGAGTCCCTTGGACTGCAAGGAGATCCAACCAGTCCATTCTGAAGGAGATCAGTCCTGGGATTTCTTTGGAAGGACTGATGCTAAAGCTGAAACTCCAGTACTTTGGCCACTTCATGCGAAGAGTTGACTCATTGGAAAAGACTTTGATGCTGGGAGGGATTGGGGCAGGAGGAGAAGGGGACGACAGAGGATGAGATGGCTGGATGGCATCACTGACTCGATGGACGTGAATCTGAGTGAACTCCGGGAGTTGGTGATGGATAGGGAGGCCTGGCGTGCTGCGATTCATGGGGTTGCAAAGAGTCGGACACGACTGAGCGACTGAATTGAACTGAACTGAACTGAACTGTGGCTTTATTAAATGTAAAATAATAGCCCAAACTGGAAACAACCCTTGATGAATGGTTAAACAAACTGTTGTAAATCCATACCATGAACTGAACTGAACTGAACTGAACTAAAATGAACTAAAATGATTACATTATCACTGTTATTTATTTATTTGGGCATACTTTAAATAATGTTTGCTGCCATTTCTTTTTAGCCTAAAGAATTTCCTTCAGTATTTCTCATAAGGCACATCTGCTAGCAGTGAATTATCTTTATTTATTTATATTATAATATCTTTATTTTACCTTCATTTTGAACAGTTTTTCTGGATATGAAATTCTTGATCATCACTTTAAAAATCTTTACTTCCTTTAACACTTTGAATATATTACCTCTCCGCCTTCTGACTTTAAATGTTTTTGATGGGAAATCAACTGCTAATCATAGTGGTGTTCCCTGTATTGAATCAGTCTTTTTTTCTCTTGCTGCTTTCAAGAATCTCTCTTTCTCTTTGGCTTTCTAAGTTTGATTGTGAAGTGACTATGTATAGATTTTTCATGTTTATGATGTTTGGAATTTCTTGAGCTTCTCAAGCATGTAGATGAATATTATTTGTAATATTTGGCAAGTTTTTGGCTACTATTACTTTGAATATTCTTTTTCTTCTCTTTCTCTTCTGCCCTCATTCTCTTCTATCGCACATGTTAATATGCTTGCTGGTTTCTCACAGATCTCTGAATCTCTATTTATTTTCTTCATCATTTTTTTCTGTTATTCAAATCAGGTAATTTCTACTGATCAATTTCAAGCTCACTGATTTTTTTTTCTCTTATGCAATCTCAAATCTGCTTTTGAGTCCCTCTAGGATATTTTTAAATTTTAATTAATGTTCTTTTTAACTTCAGATTTTTGTTTCTTTTAAAAATAATTTATACCTTTTTATTAATACACTTTATATGACTAGTAATTGTAGTAATACTGTATTTAATTGTTTAACATGACTTCCTCACTTATTTATGCATATTTGTAATAGCTACTTTCAAGTCTTTTTTTGCTGAATTCAACTTCTGCTCTTCCCCTAACCTAGAGATAGTTTCTATTGACTGCTTTTTAAACTGGGTGTGGGTTAAAATCCTGTTTTCTTACATGTCTCAAGTTTTTTTTCTTGCAAATTGACATTTTATATAATATGTTGTAGTAACTATGACTTCGCAAAGAGTCGGACACGACTGAGCGACTGAACTGAACTATGACTTCTAATTTTTCCCTCAGGGTATTGTTGCTGCTATTGCTATTTATTTGCTTTTAAGCGACTTACCTTTCTAGTTCTGTGGCATCTGTCTCCCTCATACTATGTAGCTACTGAAGTCTCGGGTCAGTTTTTATAATTTCCATTTTCACTTCTTAACTGAGACTTGCCCCAGTATCAGGATCATTTGCAGTTTACATCCAATGGCTGGTCAGAGCTGTACTCAACTTAGGCCAATAAACTAACATACTTTGCTGATAAATATGCATATGGGTTGGAGAATTCATTCACAGTTCAGTCAGTTTACAAGCCTTCCTTGGTTCTTACATTCTACTAGGCTCTTTCTTATCTCCTCTACAGTCTAGGCTATGTGAATATCTTGGACCTTCTCTGATTTTTCCTGAAATATGCATGAAGGCTTCCAAACCACCAGAAACATGTTAGTTTTATCAAGGAGCCATATGGTAGTCTTCTCATCCAATCCTTCGTATTAAATTTCTGGTTAATATGCCAGTCTATTGCCTACCCCAACCTGAACTGCAATCTCAGTCTAGCTATGAGGTTTACACTTCCTTTTGGTTTGCCACTGAGATTGCTACTATTTTGACATTACCCAGGGACATGTGGTTTTTCACGTTCTATTCCATCAAGCCAGCAGTGGAGCTGTGGTTTTCATGGCGTGCCCTGCCCTGGCTGAACTACTGTGCTAGTCAAGTTTGGGGAGGGGTGAGGAGTGGAGCTGAAACACCAGACCCCACTTACACCAGTTGTATCACAATAATCTTTACTGTAGCTCCTTTTGCTCTCAAAAACATCCAGTTTAGGTAATAAAATTTATAGTCTCCTTCTGTATAGTGATCCTAAACAATTTGCAATATTCCTTTAGCAAAATTGTTTGCCTTTTAATGCAAGAATCAGAGGCCCAACTGCAGGGATGTGTGTATGGGTGGGTGAGGAAGTCCAACTGCTACTGAATGAAAGTTTCTGTGATGGTTAGATGTGTACAGAATATCCTCACCTGCCTGTCTGCCTATAGCGTTAGAAAGTACAAACATTTTGGGAGACTAGAATGTCTGTCAATTCTGAAAATCCTTAACTGGGGTTGGGCCATGAGCTTCCCTTGTGGCTCAACTGGTAAAGAATCCGCCTGCAATGTGGGAGACCTGGGTTCGATCCCTGGGTTGGGAAGATCCCCTGGAGAAGGGAAAGGCTACCTACTTCAGTATTCTAGCCTGGAGAATTCTATGGACTGTATAGTCTTATGGAGTTGCAAAGAGTTGGTCACGACAGCAATGGTCACTTCACTTCACTTCACTTTATGAGAATTGGGAGGTTGATGGAGGATCAGGATGAGGGTGCTAAACTTCACCCATCGGAGATAAATAATTTTGCTTTGCTTTACAGAGCTAAGAGGAGTTACTCAATGAGAACAGGTAGAATTACATGGTTTATAGAGGACTGCTAGGAAATTTAGAGCTTGAATGAGCTGAAATAAATCCATTCCAAGTGATTGTGGAGAACATGTTATCTAGACTTAATCTTTTATAAAATAGTAGCTCAGAGATCTCACTAAAGAGGTTCAAATACTTACTTGGATCAGGTTAGTATTCACTAAATTATTCTCTCATGGTTTTCTGTCTCACTTAGTTTATATCCGCCCAGGAACATACTAAGGTGATGTATTCCTCCGGGAGCTTAAATAACTCTTATAACAGAAAATTCCCATATAGAAATGGGAGTAATATGCACTTTAGAAGTGATTTTTGCTTTACATGATGATCCACGAAAAATTCCCTTGAGAGAGTCTCCCAGAGCATTTAAATTATGAATAGATTTACAAAATCACTCCTATCACATAAAATGAGATAAACATGTAGTATCTGCTTCTAGGAATTTTCAAAACTGTTTTTTTTTTTTTTTTCCCTCACAGAGACTGCAAGGAATGGGAAAATCAGCAAAAATTTATGCAGTAGAAATTCAGAATATATGATGCATTAACTTCAAATATCTTACTGATTTTTTCTGAATCAACATTATGCTTCACAATTTACAAAGTGTTGAAGACATCAAAGTGTTCACCAAACTTCATCTAATTAAAATGTCATGATAATTCATTTTTGACCCAGGAATATGTAATAGTAAATGTTACTATTTCTATTTGGAAAACAAAGAATCTAATCCATGAAACAAAACATGCAAACATCATATAAATTGCTTAAGGACATGAATAAGTCTGATGATGGAGTATTTGATGAAAGTTTATCAACTTGCAGCATGTATCAGTTAGGCAATACACAGGGTACAACAAAGAAGAAACTTGGAACCTCCGCCTTTCTATTATGTAGATTAGAGCAAAATAAAAATAAATGTTTAGAAAGATTTTTTTGATCTAATAATACTTCTCCAGCTAATCTCTCAGGTAAAGAAGGTAGATACTTTTAAGCTGTGTGTTTTTATTAGGCTTTTCAATTTCTATAGAAGAATTTTAATACATCTCCTAACCTGATTACTATTTCCACCTTTAATTAACAAAGAATAACTGTATTCTAAGTGTTTCCTAGTAATACCATCTAGAATTCACAGTCATCCAATACCAACCGAAGGCCTAACTTGGAGAAATAGTATATATAGGAAATTAAAAGTTATACAGTTCTTTCACTGGAGTTCAGTATCTAGATAAATTCTAAAATCCTAATTTGAGTTATACCAGAATGAAGTGTATTCTACCTGGTCTGTATTTTATGGGATTGAAAATACCAAATTGCACATTACTGAAATGTATCAATCTATAAGGAGGGCCACAACTGAAGTGCACCTATAAAATATTTGTTTCTCGTGGAAATGAATATTGGTCATGCTGTTCATGGTAAAACACAGTGATCCCTTTATACACTGATGGGTATCCTAGGAAGATATTTAGTTTTAGTCTTAATATCAGCAATATAGTTTTTAAAAACATATAAGAATCAACCTAGTTCTTCTAGGAAGTGGACTTGATAGACTTATTTATACCTTTATGGTTACTTTATTTCATTTTCTTCTACCCTCAATGCTATTCAAATTAGACGTCTGAAGAAAAGTTACATATTTGTATCATGAGGGTTCAAGACTAAATTAAAACTTAGATAAGCATCTTTTACAAATTCATCTGAAGGTGATTCTTGGCTGTCTATGCAAGAATAGAATAATTTGGAACCTATGGAGCAATAGTAGCTATTTTCAACTCACTAATAAAGCATATGAAAGAGGGCAGCTATGACTGACTGTGCAGGTTGTACCCTATACAAGGGCACCTAGTAAAGCAGTGTGTTCTATTTTATAAGCCACATTCCCTGGCCAAGCTACATCATCTGGAAGAGGGTTTCCTTTAATAATTACACAAAGGTGGAACCTTTTCCTAAGTTGCTCTAACCTCGGCACAAGTAACAGAAGCCCTCTATAACGTGTTTTTAGCATGTAACAGAAGCCCTCTGTAGTATTTCTAACAAAATATAATTGATTGCATTGATACTTAGTCAGTTTTCTAGCTGTTACATGTTACATGAATGCTTGGGTAAGTCTGCTTACCACTTGAGTTTGAGTCTTCATGACTTGGACTAAGCAGTTTTTTAAAAATAGAATGTTAGTTATAAGTACAGCTTTCCTCAAGGAGACTAACTTTGAAATAGGAGAAAAGGATGCTCCTACTGTCTTTCTTTGTAGGAAAACATACCTTATATCAGATCATATTCTCAACATACTAAAGGCTTTTCTTATGAAATAGAGTTGAGAAGTGAGTATAGAGCATAATATTATTCATGTTACTGTGATCTCATTGATTAAATTGTCTCCATTGTGGAATTTTGAAGCAATGAGAAAAGAAATTTTTAAAAAATCTTAAATAAGTTTAGAGACAATGGATTATTTGTATAATGGAATGCTAAGTCACTTCAGTCATATCTGACCCTGTGCGACCCCATAGATGGCAGCCCACCAGGCTCCTCTGTCCCTGGGATTCTCCAAGCAAGAATACTGGTGTGGGTTGCCATTTCCTTCTTCAGTATAATGGAATACTTTGCCCTAAATTTAGCTGGTGGTGTCCACTCTCCCTGAGAAATTTTATACAGTTAACTCTCAATAAATGATTTGCAAGTGAGTGAAGCATGAAATATTTTATATTAATCTTTTTTGGACTACAAAATTAACACATAGTCATTGCAAAAGAACTGTAAAATACAAAAAAGTATAAGAAAAAAACTACAAACACCAGAAGTCTGATCACAGGGTCAATCAACCACTACTGACACTTCAGCATTTAATTCAGACATGACAATTTTAATCCCAGTTTAGCTTTCTTTTTCTCCTCTGCCTCTTATTTTCACTATTTGGTACTTACTCAAACAATAGTAATTATTTTTGGCAAATTAATTTAGTAATTAACCAAATATGATTTTATTTCATAGATCTGATATAGATTATTATTCATTCTTATTGTTCATTGTTGTTGTTGAGCTATGCATTAGAATATAAGCTAAATTTTATCCAATCATGCCCTATGAAGATTATCTATACACAACAAAGTATGACATTACATACTTTGTGTCAGATCATTTCTGTTTCATAATATGGATGCCAGGAATAGCTTCCTTAACCTATGAAAAACAAGAAGTAAAATGGTGAATTTATGCTAAAGGTAAATATACAATACCAAAGACAAATCATTTTTGATAATACACTTGTTACTTTATTTTTCTTTTTACTGTATTATTTCAAACTACATTATTAGTATGGAAAAAAAACTGAGAGTTAACTATGCTTATAAAGGTAAAGCACCATAAAAGCCCCAATGCATCTCTTTCAAGAGGAGCTATCTGAGGAGCTGTCCTCTTTCTGCGAACTCTGTCATGTAGAATTACATCATCTCCCATGGCTCAGATTATCTCCAATTCTTAAAATGCTTTAACAAAAACTGTTATTAAGTGGGTTCTGTTATGTATTCATATAACTTCCTCCTCACTTTGGTTTAGCACAGAAATACACAATACATCAATATGTGTTTCATTAAGACAGTTGTTTCGATATAGTAACAAGCTGGGCAAATAGAGGAAGTGTGCTGGATGTAATTTATTTACATTTTAGTAAGACCTCAGATGAATGATACCACACAGGAAGCTCATAGTGAGGTTATGAAGAAATAGTGGCTGAAAAATGCCTTGAAGTTTGGAAGCCATTAAGTATTACTTAATCAATAGCATTGCTTCTGAATTAAGATGGTATAACAGTTCCACAGGGATAGGTACTGTGGTCTGTGACAAATATTATTCAATGCAGGCATTAAAAATTAAGGGGGGATATAAATTTTCCAAAATATGATAAATTTTTGAGGTTGTAACTTAGAACATACATCAAATGCTAAAGTTTTAAATGGATGGCCTACAATATAAAAATCCTATCAAAGTCCAAAGGATAGAACTATGCTTCCCTAATATACAAAAGCTTACTGTTAAAATTTCCTTTTAGCAGAGATGCTAACTTTGTGTTAGCATTTGGATGTCTCCTACTTAGCATGTTAATCCTTTTGTGAATGATTATAAATATCAAAGAAAGTTCTTTAATAAAATAAGAAATTCAGAAAACAACAATTTTCAGTCTACTATTATAGTAGTCCGTACTATTTCTGTCTCCAAATTCTGAGCAGGTCACCTTTGCTTTGTAAGACAAATTATTACTGGTAATATTTCAAAGATTAATGTGCATGGCATTTAGCTATCCAACATTGTTCCAAAGAGAATTTTTAAGAATATTGAAAAAGTAAATAAAATTTTCAAGCAGAAACTGAGAAAATAATGATAAAAGTATCATAAAGATAGGAAAAGCACAAAGAGGCCAAGGTGAGGACAACATATAAAAGGTATGTTGTGAATTTTAATATATTTGCTTAAATGTAGATAAGACTATATTTGTATTAGCCATTATAAAAAGTAAATATTTCATTAGCATTTGTTGTTTTTGCACTTTCCCTTTATATCTTAATCTGCCAACTAGAAAGTAAGCTCATTGCAAGTAAGAAATTTTTGTTTTCCTGTACTATAATTTATAATAATTAGCATGATGCTGAGTAGGAAATTGATTTGCAATATTTCTTTATTTGTTTGCTGTGAAATATAAACTACCTGGCCAAGAGGGTATAGTTTAAAAATAAAGACTCATGCATACTGTATAAAAGAACAAAATAAATGTTTCTAAGAATTAAATTATAACACTAAATGGGAAAAATGAGATAAACTATGCTAAACTGCCCTAAAGCATAAAATTAATACAAAAAACTATCTTCAACTGAAAATAAATCAATGTCAATGCACACTTAAAACTTACAGACAATTAAGACTTCCAGAGAAATGAAAACGTGAAGATGGCACATGAAAATGATTTGACTCAATATCACATACCATTTCTGTCATATTCTATAAGAGGTGATAAATTATAAGAATTCTAATTTCCTGACTGTATAGCATATGAACTATATATATTACAATAATTTATAAAATTTCATTTTATAGATTTTCTTGATGAGAATTGGAGCACTACGACTTCAGATGTTAAAACCTCATAATTTCAATTGTAAATGAAAATTTTAGTTTTAACAATTCTTAAAAATCACATTTTGAAATGGTAAACAATCAGTTAGCCTTCAAAGTATTCTTAATAAACTCTTAAACATAAAGTTTTTCTAGCAATTCAGGGGAAATTTAATAATGGGAAATCATTCATTATAAATCTCTTAATGAATTATCATGGTCTGAATAATCCTTATGTTTTTAAGGGAAGAGGTCATGAATCTGAATTCCAAAGCTTAGTGAACCATTTCTGGCACATGGTAAGTGCAGAATAAATGTGTGTTGGAATTTATTTTAATTGAAAAAGATATCACAAGAAAATTCTATATCCATCAACCAGTTAAGAGTTTGAAAATATTGACCCCAAAATGCATGTGATATACTTTAATACATTCTTAATAAACAAAGAAAGTATTAGAGAATAGTATTCTAAGTCACCTTCCCAGTATAATAAAGAATATCTGTCTTAAATCAACAATTAATATCCATATTAACAATGGAATAAACTAGCACCATTATCACATAATCAAGAACAAGAATGTTTCCTATCACAATGATTATTAACTTCTAGTCAATGAAACAGAACATTAAACAGAAATAAGAGGGAAAAAGAAGATAGTCATTATTGTTTGCAGACAATTTCATGATCTTAAAAACTCAAGAGAATTTATAAGAAGCTCTTAAAATTGTTAAGAAAGTTGAATAAAACCGCTAGGCTATAAATATCATAAGAAGATATGGCTTTTCTCCTGAACAATTAAAACATGAAATATAAGCAATTAAGGACAATAACAAGAACACAGCACGCTTATACTTGAATTAAACAAGGAACCTGGAGACCTAAGTGAATATAGGCAGCTTATTTACATCAGAAGCATTACATAAATAGACACATGCAATGCTCCTAAAGGTGATGGCTAAATATTGCAAATATATGAATACTACTTTACAGGTTTAATAAAATTTCAATGGATCATTTTTATAAAATCAATGAAGTAAATTAATCTTGAAAAATAAGTAGGTGATAAATAGTCAAAGTATTCTTGAAAAAAGAAAAAAAAGGAAGGATTTGACTTAGATCTGTAAACATACTGTGGAGTTCTAATGGAAACAGTATGGAACCAGTGAGAAAAATGAAAAAACAGTTCAAAAACAGATCCTAATGCTGATTAAAAAATTAGTAAGCAAGAAAGATGATACCCAAATTAGTGAGGAAATGGTGCTGGGACAGTTGATTAACTATTGGTAACAAAATTAAGACACTTATACTTTAGGCTAAACTAATTTCTGGAAAGGATAGAGAATTAAAAATACAAAACAAAACCGTGATATTATAAATATGATGAATACTTACTGGACTTCAAGTTGTTTGAAAAGAATATAAAAGCAAAGGCCACAGTCAGAAAGAAAAAAATACAGCAGAATTGACCATATAAATATTTAAAATTTTCTCACACCAACAACAGCAAAATGACATATGAAAATTGGGAAAAATCATTTTGCAACAAGTTTGACAAAATCAGTAACTTAGCATTTAAAAATCTTATAAATCATTGAGACATATATGAGTAAAGGATATGAGCAAACAATATTTAAAATGAAAACAATGGCAAATAAGCATACGTAAAACATTCTGGCTCTGCATTAATCAATCCAATGCGAATTAAAACAAAATAAATCCACTTTTGTTTGCCAAACTGGGCAAATATTTATAAAGGATACTATTTAAAGCAGGTAAGAGTATAGTCAGAAAAGTACTCTCATATATAATTAGGGAGGAGTTATCAAAAGGACTTCGAAAAGTTTATATACTCTAACCCAAAAGTCAATCTTCTAATTAATGCTGAAAATATAATCCAAGATGGAGATAAAAATCTAAATATAAGACTAGTCCTTACAGCAGTAGGAACAATGGCGAAAAATAGCCAAAATGTCAAATATGGAGGATTGAAAAATTCTTGTTACATAAATATTTCAGTATTAAGTAGCCATTACAAATGACTACTTTATGACTGTGAGAACTAATAATGCAATAAATGTTAATTTAAGAAGTACAGTCCAATTTTTATTTTAAAATACACATACAAACATATATATGAAAATAAATACTTAGAAATATACCTATAATTAGAAAGAAGCAGACCAAAATCTTAGAATTATTCATTCCTATTTAAATTTTATTTGATATATATTTCTATTTTCACAGTTATTCTATTCTATGAGCATACTTTACTTTTAATATGAAAAAAAATTTAATCTTAAAAATAATTTATATGTATTCAGAATCTACTCAAGAGAGAAAAATTCAAGCATCAATAAAAATCAATTTTCTTATACATATGGAATTACTATGCCCATTCATCTGTGAATTGCCATAATTTTTTTTTATAAAAAAATCTACTGAGATACCTGATTTTTTAAATTTTTATATCTGAAAAACTTGATACTTTCTCTAAATTAAGAGCTAAAAATGTAGTCATTTTTAAGTTCCAGATTTGACCACAGTGTTCTTCAAGTGCTCTAATGGCCCTTCCTCTAACAACTTCTAGATAAAGTTTACCTGTTCATCAATACTTAGTCTCAGAATGTTTATTTGGCCCATTTAGCCAACACCAAGGAAGTCACCTTCAACCAACTGTGACAGACATAGTGAACTGTGCATTTGATTTTCTCATTTCTTTTGCCTGGAACACCAACCATGCTGAGTATTCTGAAAGTAACAATGGATGGAAGTAGGATTTTTCATCAGTGCTTAAAAAATAGCTGCCAAAGTCAAGACATGCAATAACCTTCTAAGTAAGTTTGCTGGCTCCATATTGTGCTTGAAGGCACACCCCCTCCAAACGTCTGCACTCGCCATCTGCTACTCAACTGCAGAATAATGCACTCAAGTCTGGTGTTGCTTGGCATAGGCAAGGATAGTCAATGTCCAACTCCATTCTGACATGTGCACCATATCAGGAACCTTATGACACAGTCCTCAACATCAATGCAGCACTTTCAAGCCCCACTGAACATCAATCAAGTACGAATGACAGTCAAGCTGATAGACAAAATCGAAGCCAACCCTAAACACCTACTGAGCATAGAGCTCTCCAGTTTGCCTGCAGCTCACCTTCTATTAAGATGATAGCTTTGGCCTAGTCTTCCATGCCAAAACAAGTCCATGGAGTCACTCTGGCAAGAAGAAGGGTCTATATCAATGTCAACAAACAAGTTCCTTGCTGCCGACCCTACCATCTGTCCTCCTGCTTCCCACCTACCTTACTTTATGTGGACCTTGATGAATGGGATTCTAACGGTCCAAGATTCTAGTTCAGCCAGGCTTTGCAGATGGGGTCAACATGACTGCCCTCTGGCCAAACACCCAGGGTAACATAGCTGAAGGGTTACCAGGATAGTGCTTTTCTGCAAATTCGATGTTAGAAACAAAGCAAATGACAAAGTTTCCATCAATTCTTTAGCTTCAAGTTTGCGAATAAAGTGTTTTGTTCAGTGGTTAAAGTGAATATGATTTCCCTTTAAATTCTTTGAAAATGTTAAACATACTAAAGAATAAATTTCATTTCAAAACTAAGGATAAGGGAAATAAAACAAATACATAAAGATAAAACTGAGATTGTTTTAAAATATCCACGATGAAGTTTTAAGAAAAAGAGTTGAAGAAAATTTCAAAAATATATAGGAATAAGACTTCACAATGTAATATTAAAATAGAAGTATAACATTTCATTCTGCATTAGATGAAACAATATTAGAGAATATTACACATGCTAAGTGGAGAATAATAGCTTTCAGACTTATTCTCCAGAAGTTGTATAGCACTTACAGAGACTTTATGGTAGAGCAGTAGAATTTGATGCAATCTTAAATAGAAATAGTTTCTGTGGAAATCAAATTTTCTGATCATAAAAAAGACATATGAAATATAATGCATCAACACTGCCTTAAAAAGTAGTAAATAAAATTAGTTTTCTGAACATTTTGACAAATCTTTTCAATTAGGTCATTAAAAATACACTTCAGATGGAAACTAACATCATATAAAACAAACAGAAAATTTCAGGAAATGCCACTGGTTCCAACCAAAATCAATTTAATATGCTGATACAATTATGTGCCTTTATTTTTTGTTCAAGGGATACTAAATGTATTTCTAGAATGGTCTATGAATTTACCAAAAAAAAAAACAAGCAAAAACTCTGCCCAAATTCAACATATCACTCATGTGAAACTGTAGGCTCTTTAAATAACTAATAATTGTAAAGAGAATCTTTACCACATAAATCAGATAATGAATGTGAAAATGTTATATACCATAAGGCACCATACACAGAATTATTCACAGCATCTATCACAGTGTTTTGCATATAGTAAGTACTTACTAAATGTTTATAGAATTGATTAGAATTTAATTAAAAGGAGAGGTATAATGAGACTTCTATAAGTAGAATTCAGATCCTTTCAAGATCATGGGAAAAAGTTCAATCAGATTATATTACTGGGTACCATCAGTTGTCTTTGATGTTATGAATCAAGAAGAGCTCCTATTGTATCTAAAGAAAATTTTTGTAGAATTCTCTTTGGAGAAATTACAGTGGAATAAACAGCAGAATTATTTTTAATTTCTAAATATTTTCAAATTTTCTAGCATTCTTTGGTCAAGTAAGATAACGCTAAAGAAATTCCACATAAAACCCGAACTTACAATGTACTAGCCTAATCATCTGAATAATCTCTTTGAGTTTTCCTAAAATATGCTCCCATCCCATTTTCTATGGGAATTCTCCCACTGATTAACACAGAGAATGAGAATTTGGCCTGTGCTCTATAGACACCATTGAAATGTGGCCACCTGAGGCATGTAGGGAGGACATCCAGCTGGCACGCCACATGTTGCCCTGGAGTGGTGTACAATGAGACGGATATTTTGGCTAAGAATACCTGGACAGTCTCTACAAAGGCCCTGATTATGAAAAGGACTTCAGTATCATCATTGTCTCTTGAGTGTAATATGAGCCAGGGAAACTTCTGTTTCTAAGTTTCTATCTTTTACCCCCAAAAAGCACTTATAAGAAAAATCAAAGAAAGCTGGGCCATTTAGAATAGAATTTGAGCACTATTCACATCACTGGTAGAAACTTTTCTGAGAACCTCAGAGACTTTAAAATTGATGCTGGAGCACATTACAGACTTGACCATAAACTAAAACATAGCGAACTCTGTAAAACAAAGGATGTGGAAACATAGAAGGAAAATTTATGCCTGTAGTGCAGTTGTTGGGCTATATACTATGAAAATCAATTGAGTTCATACTTATTTAAGAAATATCTGTTGGTATTATTTTTATTTTAAGCAACTTGTGGGAAAGAAAAGTCAGACATTTGAACTGCAATGCCAATGAAACAATTTTGTCAATCTTGAATCTATTTTTTTTCAAAACACCATACGTGATTAGAACACATAATGCACTAGTATTTTTGCCAATTTTTGTTTTAAAACCAAAGCTGTTTTTGTTACATAAGCACAAAATCAGAAATTCAAAACCAGCAAACATATTTAGGGGTGAATTTTAAAATAAGCCCACTTGATGCTTTGTTAGATCAACTTTGAGCGCCAGGAACATTTTTGTAAAATTCCACTGGGGTAAATAGGGTAGCTAGGAAACGCTCCTCATAGTGAGAAAGAAGCATATGCATTATTTTCAAGTTTTGTTTAGAGTTTTTTCATCCTCCTACTGAATATTTCTGGTGATATTTACAATACAATACAAGTATAAATCTTGAGAGATTTATGATGCTGAGAAACAATTACAGCTGGGATTTACATTTGTGTTTATGTGTTATTTTGCCTATAGATTCCAAAAACCAATGAAGAAAAATTTTGATACAAAATATCTTGGAATTGAAATACAGATTCCATCTATCAATACACCAGTTGATAGTAGTTCTAAGACAGAGTTTGACAGTGAGTGAAACAAACAAACATAATGGCTTAAATATGCCACTTCAGCCACTAAAGCTGTCATTTAAGAGGTGTTTTTTTGAATCATTAATTCAATGCCACACAAAGAGGAATTCTTACTTTTCAACAAATTTTGGTGACAACTTGTCTACACAAAGGAAACCAACACCTACAGGGAAACTTCTGTCATCATGTAAGTTCATTTTAACTTAAAATATTATAATTTATTTAATTTACACTTTTGTTCCCGAAAAGCTCAACAAATATCTCAATGATCTTACTGTTCCTAAGACCAATGAGTTCTAATTTATGTCAGAGAAAATAGAAGCTCAGAGAGATAAAGAGTATTGGCAGGGATCATACGGCAAGCCCCGCAATATACTTACTACAGCCACTTGGAATCCTAATGAAACCATAGAAATTACCATCTTACATTTTTATTAACCTATCATTTTACTTAATTCAAAACATTGTGCAGGACAGTTTTATTGCTGGCTTAAGCAATTGAAAAAATTTATTAATTGAATTATTTTTGTAATTCATAAACAATAAGCTTTGGCTTACACTTTGTCTTTTTCTTCAGGAATTTAGAGACTTCACAAATCTTAATATCCTTATGGATGTTTAAGTCCTAAGAGGACAGAAAACACTGAGATAGAAGTTGGCCCCTCTTCCATCTTTATTGACAGCAATTCTGACTGCCAACAGCCTGCACTGCTGGTTGCTGATCATCATATCTAAATATTGATTCTTCTAAAACTTGTATTTTGAGACTTTCCTCATTTTAGAATTACAGGTGGAAAGTTACTTCTCTTTGATGCAAACTGCATGCAACAAAGAAGGAGGCAGTCCCACACAATAAATATGTAAGGAATGGTTTTCCACCTCTGCGTGCTGCAGAAAATCCCACTGAGTTAAGTAGGGTTCTACCAAGACCACTTAAACATATTAGCCTATTATGCTCCTCATTTCTTTATTGTTCTCAAAAAGCTAATGAAATGTTCCAGTGTAATGTTTATGCTGGAGTATTTTTAAAGCCCTTTTAGAAGTGATGTTTCTCTCATAACTCCAGAAGGGGGTTCCACTTCCTAGAAGTGTTTAGTAGACCATGCAGAGGCCATGCCATCTCATTACTCAAACTGTTTAGCTGCATAGCTGGAGAAGAAAATCCTTAAAGATAATCACTAAAGAATTTCAGTGAGGGTTATTAACATTGTAAAGTGACAGGAATTTAAAAAAGCTGGCAGGCATTGATGGGATACTGTACTACTGAATGAATAGATATTTTAAAATACTATGTATTTTCTATCTGTAGATAGTGTTGAGATATATTGTCAACCTATTGGTTCAGAGTATTAGTGAAAAATCAAAGAATCACCTGTTTCTCCAGACTCAACTGTTTTATAAATATAAGGAAATATAATCTTCTTTCACTGAAACTCAGCCTGCTATCTTCCCTGTTGCGATGTCAGTTTCTTCTTTGTAAGATGAAGGAATCAGACCTATTTATATCTATGATCACTTCTAGTTCTATATTTGCTGGTTTTATGATTCTAAACATCAACACTGTATATTGAGGGATAGCAAAGTAGGCAAAGAACAAGGAACAAAACTTCATTAAGGTACTAACTACACAGTAAAATTGAAGGTGAATAATTCTGCCTTGAGTTGTCATACAAAAACACTTCACCTACTAAATATCGTTAATAATATGAAGGAAAGGTTGAATATTAATGTCATATGTGATAAGATTAAGGTTAAAATCAAGATTAAGAATATAATAATGAATTGAGAAATGAAAGAATTATAAACTTCTATTGAACCAATATGCAATATTCTTTGACAAAAGGAAATTTCTTATACAATTTTACTCAGAAACAACAACTTGGAGAGATCTTGGAGTTTTTACTTTTATTTTCAAGAAGTCAAATCATAATACTAAAAAAGTGTTTAACATAGTTCATAGCGCTGACCTCTACTGGATAATCCTAAGAATATCTTATTCTTTTTTAAAAAATAAGACATTAACATTTAATATAGATACTGCAATTAATTAACGCTAACTATGTTTCACATCCTTTATTTGCATTGACTCATGTAATCCTTCCATCAGCTATAAGGTAAGTGCTATTAGAACACAGAACCATAGGGATAGCTATCAGTAATGCTAGACTATCAGTGGGTATCCCCATTTTTTCAGTCTGCAAAGTTGACACAGTGCAGCACAATGTTTCAATAAATAATATGACTCATATACAATGCTTACATTTTTGTATTCTTCTTAACAGTAACTACATGAATAATTTATTCTTCTATACATGAAAGTAAAAACAGAAGAAATGAAATTGGAAGGTATACACTTTTTTTCTCACTGTAAGCTTGAAGTGCTTAGTTGCTCATTCATGTAGGACTCTTTGCAACCCCATGGACTGTAGCCAGCCAGGCTCCCCGTCCATGGAGATTCTCCAGGCAAGAATATTGGAGTGGGTTGCCATGCATTCTTCCAGGGGATCTTCCCAACCCAGAGATCAAACCTATGAGGTTCGATCGACCCTACGTCTCCTGCATTCCAGGCGAATTCTTCACCATCTGAGCACCAGGGAAGCCCATAAGCTCGAGGATATACCCATAAATTATTAGACACGTAAAATCCAATAAGCAATGTGAATGAAATTGTTTGAAGTGACATAACAAGCTTTTTAACAAGCAAATTCTTATAGAATAGTAAACACTAAAATGGGCAAAACAGATGTGTATTATAGTCCTGAAGCTGCCACCATCAAATTGTATCATCTTGGACAAGTTACTTAACTAATAGGGGCACCAATTTTAATTTTTCCTAAAATGGGGGGAATTAGATCTCAAAGTTCCTTCTAATAACAGCAGTCAGTAGTAAGCTACCTATGAAGTCAAGCAATGATTTGTTTCATTTATTATGTAACAGTTACTAATCTAAGTGAGTGGTAGACTCACAACTTTAACTAAACTACAGCAACTATCTGAGCTGCTCTGTAGTTATCTAACTGCAGCTTCAATTTAATAAGGCACTATGTTGAACACTGAGGAATGTACAATTTTCATTTCTGCTCAAGATTTAGATAAAAATATATCTTTGTAGTAATCAGATAATATAAAAAATCAGAAGTGCATAAATACAAGGACTTAATCTTCTAGACCCTCTCCTATAATTTTTGACCACCATTTAAAATCTCAACCTGCTTCCCTTGACTTCTAGTACTGCCAAGTACAAAAAAACTTTCTGGATATAGTATCTGAGCTGAGTAAGAGGCTTGAGAAAGGCAGAGGGAGGGGCAGAAGTAGTATAATTCAGTAAGACATTTCTCAGGCTTCTCATTATTTTTTAGTTATATTAGTTTCAGGAACTATTTTAATACAAGACTATGAATAGAAATCATGTGTGGCAGGCTGATATTGTAAGCAAAAAACAAAAAATCAGGGGAACAATGGAATAATAGGTCTTAGTGTTTAAGCATTTCTACCACTAGAAATACTTGACAAGAATACCACTTTCTCTGTGTTTTGGAAATTGTTTGAAGGTAAAACCAGATAGCTGAAACCCAGGTTCTATATTTTGGGCATTCAGAGGTCATTTGCAAAGGAGAGCCCAGGTCAAGAGCAAGCCCCTTAGGCCTACTCCAGAAATTTCACTAGAGGGTGCTCTTGGGCTTTTATGAGTTGTCAATTCTCCAGTAAGAAAACCAAGTGTCACTTAGAAAACACATTCTGCCTTCGCATACTTGGGCTTCATCATGGAACCCACATCCAACACTTCCATATAGATGTAAGGATATCTCAAGTAGACTTGGGCCTTGTTCTTATTTTCCTTTGTAATTGCCTTGTTTCTACTGGTAGAACACTTGTAGGCTTCATAAATGTAGGGCCCACAAGAGGTCTCCAAAAGTCTACATTCTAGTTAGGTAACTACAGAAACTTCCTGAGATGTCAGCAAAGTGAAATGGGGTTAACTGATGGAGCTATTTTTGCAAATAGGTTTTAATCTTTGGTTAAAGATTGGTAGGTTCATAATTTGTATACCTACTGAAAGGATTTTAATTATTCTATAGGACCTATAGATATAATTTTACTGTCAAATAGAATGATATGAAGCAGTTATTTATATTTATTATTCATATTTATAATGAAATCCAATATTGACCCCTGAATAAGTACTCAATAAATATTCCTTGATCCCTTACTGCATAGAGAAATTTCTGTAGTATGTTTCTGATAGAATGACATGATTAAATCTTAATCTCTACTCCATATGTTAGAATTTGTTTCTGTAACTCTGAGTTTATACTAAATGACTTATTCTAGTTATCTCTAATCATAGCTGCTTTCTGTATGTTTCCTGTTTTTGTGATGTACTCAAGAGAAAATGGAACAGGGAAATTGCTTTGTCATGTGGTTAACTATTAATTTTTTTTTTTACTAGAAAGATTGAGTAGGTTGCTTGTTTATACATTAAGAAATTGGCAATGATGTATAACCACACAGAGTAATGTTCTTCTTCAGAATAAAACTGAAAGACTAAGTAAAGTTCTTCTTCACCTTCATAATATAAAATTTCTTCTCAGCCCCTGATGGCCACCTGTCACTATGCCTGTTATGACGTTGACCTTCTCATCACATTTTGCAATCTTAATGACTTTAGCATCTTTAGGATTGATAGGATAATTATGAAGATTATTATGGGATCCTACGGTTTTGTCTGCATTTCCAGTTTGGTTAAATTGAAGTTTCATTATTACATGACTGAATTAAGCTTAGAAGTTTCTCTCAAAAATCACTCTGAAGTTTCTGACAAATAAGAAATGCAGGGCTAAACAGTAGTCCTTTATAGTGTATACATTTGTACAAAAATGTGTTTTAAAACTTTCGTTTGATAAAAGATAAGCCAGTTTCACTTGCGAAGTCTGTCCTTTCATCACCCTGCATAGAATGTAAGAAGCATGAAAAGTTGAGAAATTCTGAAGTGGATTCAGAGCTCTTATGGTCACCTGAGCTCTTGAGGGGCTCTCTTTGAGAAGGACCAAAGAGTTTAAGCATACACTTCTGAGGCATGTTATCCCCCATTCACTTGCAGAGCAGAGTCACTAGCATATATTCCGAGTGTATTTTATCCAAGCTGTTGTAAATAAGCTTAAAGCACTGTATAAAGAATTGGCAAAATTCCCATGGATAGTGTGAAAATAAAGAAAATCAATGAAAAGATATAATTATTTTAGCCTTATATGTAATTAATTGTGGGTAAAGTCATTTTCTCTCAAACACAGGTCAGTGTTTGCTGGCTCCTGGGAGGAACAACCATTTGGTCTAAGTTTCCTCACGTTCATATTCATTTCTATGTCATAGCAAAATGCAATGTCTTTTAAATCATCATATCAGCAAAAGAGAGTTCAAGCTGAGGCAGAGTGACAAGTATTGTTGATTGGGAATAAGAAAACTTCTTAACTATTAAGTGTTCCTTCTCTAATTTCCTGTTCTTTCTACTGGAAAGAAACAAAATAGTTTTACCTCATTTTATGAATCAGGTGCAATATTTTTTTTTTATCTAGAAGTTATATAGGAGATCTAAGTCTGAAGTTGTTATGTTCCAATTAGGACACAGAAAAAAATTAGTAGCTTCCTATCCCCTGCTTTGCAGTTAGTACATGGAAGGTCTTATCCAAGGTTCCTAATTCAGTGTTCTTTCTATTTCACAACTTTCCATTGTTTGTTTGTTTTTTTGCTTTCTTTCTGAAGGATCTGTATTATGTCATAATTTCATGTTTATTTCCATGGAAATTTCAGAGAAACAAAAAGAGATATAAAGAAAAATATATCTTAAGTATCCAACTCTTCAATTCAGGAAAAATTCTTACGTGCAATGGTCTAATGGTCAACTGACCTATATGAGCTTACATGCTCATTAGAAATGTATGTGTCACCAAGTACAATTAATGTTCTAACTAACTAGAGCAACCTTGTATGTTCCTGTGGTTACCCAGCCTATGTCATCCTGAATCTAAGAGGCACCCTGTATGTCTCTGAAAGTCAGCCCAGCATGAAAACACTGCCTACCTTATAGGAATAAGTGCAGGTGTACTCATTGCTTTGAGAAGACTCAATGCACCAAACTCTAAACTTACCCAACAGATAAATTAGGGGGTGATTATTCACTATAAAAGGATTCACCACAGGATGCTTTTAAATCATAAGCTTCTCTACTGCATTTTAAATAAGTTGATTTACAAAGCTTCCTTTATAAGCACTTTTCACAATCCAGAGTCTGTGGTAACCTTATCCAAAGGCAGTGAGAGATTGGTAAGCATAAAGTCCTACCACTTATTACCTGCTAGGTCAAGATTCTTTTTCCATATGAAAGAGTAATTAACACTGTAGTTCATTTTTGAATAATTAAAGAATCTTTCACTCCTGAAAAATTAATATCTTCTGAGCACTTACTATGTGCCTGGCACAGTGCTAGGCATTTTATATAATAGTCTCATTTATTCCTCTTCACTACAATTCTAGAAGTTTAATACAATTATCCCAATTATAGATAGGGAAATTGGGACTCAGAGAAGTTTTAGAGTTAAGTAACTTGACTAAGTTCATGCAGCTAACAAGTGATGGTGCCAGAATTCAAAGTTGTATCTGTCCAGAGCTCTTGCTCTTACTTGCCTTACAATACAGCTTCAGATGAAATTAATGGTGTCCCTTTCCTTTCACCTAGCTGAGCATAGTTGTACTCCAATGTACTATGCCAGTGCAGCAATTTTGTCTATCGAAATAGAGACCTGCCATGTGGCCTCTATCCCCAGAGACGGAGGAGTCACTAACAAGGCTGCCTGTTCTGATGACCGCACTGCTTGCTATATTAAACCAGAACCTATCTTCTCATAGTTCCCACCTATTGGTCCTAGTTTTGTACATGGTTGCTGAAAAGTTATAACCTGACTTCTGCATCACTATCATATATTTCTCTCATGGTTGTTTTCTTTTCCAGGTGAAATTCTTCAGTTCTTCCAGCCTTACATTTTATTCAATGGGTATGTCTACTATTCACGTATATGTTACTCTTTCTTGAAACTTGTTCTTCTGAAGCCCTTAGAAGGCATCTATGACATTTCTAAGCAAGTGCGTAACTAACAAATGCTTGAGAGAGGCTGCACAGAGGATAAGGACACAAGCTCTGGAACTCAGACTGCCTGAGTTCATTCACAACTAAGCTTCATCACTTAGTCCGTCTGTTTCCTTGTGGGTTTACTTAGTCTCCTGCCTATGCTTTAGTACCTCCACCATACTATCAAATGAACATAGCAATAGTACATTCTTTGTAAGGCATTTTGTGAAGATTTAAAAGACAGGCAGTAAGTTAAATAATTTGGGTCCTGCCTAGCAGGTTGTAAGGGCAATAAATGCTTTCCATTGTTATCGATGTTGTAAGAGTGTGTGAACACTTAACTGCCTAGAAAAATGTATGACCTGTGAGATTGACTCTGTTGTGCAGATATAAAAGAATCAAGCTCTACAAGAGAAAAAGCACTTGACTGGACCCAGCTCTTCCACATACCCCAACTTAGGGATCTTGGATTAGTCACTTTACCTACATCATATATTACCCAGGAACAGGACCATTCTATTTCTTAAATAATTTTATCAAAGGATTCTAAGATTCTTAAGTCATATTCCCTTAGGTCCTGCTTAAATTTCATTACTGATTATGTTTGAAGGCTATCATTAAAATACTAACTTTTTATCTGAGCATTTACAATAATCTGTTGAAATTTCAAGCCATTTAACTGCATTATTTCCATGACAGAGAATAAACTTCTTAGATTCTCCTGGAAAATGGAAGATGCTATAATTTCACAGAAAGGAATTTAATGTTGCTTTTCAGGTGATAACACAAAACCCTATTCTGCCATGTCAGCTGATCCTGCCCTCTCTCTGGCCTACCTGGTCCAGTCCATTTTCCATCATCTTGCTCAATCTTAGAGCAGTCCTTTGGGTAGACACAAATTCCAGGTTTGGATAAAATGCTAAATTGATTCAATAATTATTAAGTGTTCTTTCTCACAAAAGTGAATCTAAGTTGGACTACTTCCCTGTCCCAAATCACCATATTTTGTGATATGTGTAACACTCAGCTAATTTTATTATGGCTGAACATGGCTGTGCTACCCATGTGTCTTATGATTCATTTCTAGATCGAATGAAGGCCTGCTGTCAATATCAAAGCAGTTGTCTTCCACGAGAGTGACAGTCTATTTCAACAAAGTAAATTCCACAAGGGGGCAAAGGGACAAGCACCCCAAATTCACTAGTGACAAACTCTTTGACATTTTTAACTGAGTGCATTTTAAAAATGCACTTTTCGGTGAATAAAAATCATGTCATTGTATTCCTGAAAGCCATGAAACATTATCTTTTCTATTTCTAAAAATCTCTCTGCTCAAAGTCAATGTGTAAGTTTAATTAAGTGTTCTTAATTGCATGGACAGTTCTGATGTTTCAAATCTTAGATACTAAATTTGTGCATGGAATGAATCTCCCTTCCCCCACTTAGATGTGACCATTTCTGTTCTTACCTAAAAACAAATATGAATATTTTTTAGGCCAGTTCTATTTTTGATAATTGATTTATATAGCATCTGTCTCAGTAAGTGGAAAGGTGACAGCTTATTTCAGGATATCTACAGCTTCATAACACTAATATGGCCTTTAAATAATTCTGCTTAAATAACATTTAACTCACATTCTATCTGTAGCCCTTGCATTGTGAAGAAAAGCTTGATGCTGAAGTAAAGATTTCAGTAAAAAGGATATAAGCTTTATATTATGAAAGGTTAGAAACATTAGAATGAAAATGAAATGACATTAGAAATTTGGAAACTGGCTTATTTCTTTATATACATAAGAAAATAGTCTGGCCCATATATACTGATTATTGAAAAAATCATTACAATATCACTCAGATTGATGCTAACTCTGCTATACCAGTTTTGTTTTGGTTAATGTTTGCAAGATAATTCTGGTTGTTATAGCAGAATACTCAGCAGAAACAGTCATTTTTACATTTTTTACATTATATATGTACAAAATTTTCCCTTAAAATTCAACACTGCCTTTGAAAAACAGTCCTTATATAATATTCAGTTAAAGGATTAGATCATCATTTCTTAGAACTTTAAGCTTCCTGGTAACTTAGACAGTAAAGAATCTGCCTGCAATGCTGGAGACCTGGTTTCAGTCCCTGGGTTGGGAAGATCCCCTGCAGGAGGGCGTGACTACCCACTCCAGTATTCTTGCCTGGAGAATTCCATGGACAGAGGAGCTTGGCAGGCCACAGTCCATAGGGTCACAAAGAGTCGAATAAGACTGAGCGACTAAGCATAGCACAAGAATTTTCTGTTACTACATGGTAAGAGAATCTTAGAGTAAGTTTTATTAACCCCATTTTACAGATTAAAAATAATAGTAAGATTTTATTAACCCCATTTTACAGATTAATAATAATAGTAAGACACAGAAAGGTTAAAATGAGTAGCATAAGGTCAACAACTAGCAAGTGGAATTAAGCCAGGCTTTGAACTTTCTTTTCTGTTTTTCCCAAAGCACCTTGTTAATATCCATATCAGACTGCACTGATGTACTGAGGATAAAGGAGACTCATTATCTCTGTATAATCATACAGCTCCTAGAAAATACAGAAACCTGCTAAAAACACAACCTCATCAATGAGTTTGGTAAAAACAACTGAACATTTTAAATCTTAGCTGCATTGTAAAGTATTTAAAATCTTGAAAGTTAAAGAATAGCACCAAAGTTCAGTCCCTCTAAATCTGTAACCCTTTGAAATCTAAGGACTCTAAAATGAATTTCTAATTCCTGACTTATAAACCCCGAGGAAGGAAATTTATAAGAAAACCAGACAAAGCTCTTCCAACTCTGCCTATGACACCATGGATATACAAATCTGCCCCATTTTATAGTACACAAAGAAGACTGGAATTCAGCTGTTATCAGAGATAATAATAAACTTCTGGTGAGTCAGTCGCTCAGTTTCATATTTACATTCCCACTGTCAGCAACAGTTTTTAAGTTAAACATTTTTTAGAAGTAAAAATTCAATAAACAATATTTATATTACCAACAGAATGTGTTTTCTTTGCTTTGGTGATAAAATATCTGATTATTTTAGATGTTGCTCTCTTCTTTCTTTTGTCCATCTCTTAGCTACCTCACTAAAAGCCATGCCCCCTCTTCACACTTGTTCTCTCCCTGAAGCTTCAAGGAAGAGGACTGCAAACTGCCTGGATGCCTGGACCCTCACGATTCTGAGATTAAACCCAGATCCACCCATGGCATGGGTCCCATTCTTTGTCTGAAACCAGCGTCTGATTGAGTCAGATATGAAGTCATTATCAAATTGAACAGCAAGCTTGTATTTTCTTGCAGTTTATATACAAATATATAATATTTGTATAAAAATGACTAATAAACTCTCCCAAAGAAAATAGCCTCATTATATTTTTACCTTACTTCCTCATTCCATTCTTAAAGCCACAGTGAAAGGAAAATTGTTGTGGTCACACCAAAATATTCCTTTGCACTGCCAGTTAAAGTCTGGTTTGGGCAAAACTAAGCAATCATTTATAGTTTGCATTTAGGATACTAGTTACCATTTACCTATAGAGGTTATCTGGCCTAGTGAGGGGTCCGTGGTGTGATACCTGAGTTTGCCACTTCCTTGGTACTATGTTGTAGCTGTTAGGAAGGATTTTCTAAAGCTAATTTTCTCTCTTAGTTCCATTTTATCCCCACAGGGAGTAAACAAGATGGAAGGGTATTTTCCCTCAAAATAAGGCTTATGGCATTGACCTAGGCAGTTAAATGTATCTTTACAATCCTCAACTTGGTCTCCCAGGAACAGTTTTTATAGATTTAGATATTTTTTTGTCATAAAGTATTCTATTTATTTCTCAGCAGCTGGTGTCAAAAAAGTTGTTGTGTTTTTTTTAATATTCCTTTTAAATAAATAAAATCTGTTTTCATATTGTGTAAAATTAGTTTTGCCTGCTGTGAGTTTGTGGCATTATGAAGTGATCATTTCTTCCCATGAATTATTTAAAGTGAGGATATCAAAATCTGATGGAACAATACAATGCAGTATACAATACAATTTAATTTTATACTATTTTGCCACTTCATACTGGGATCTCACAATGCATAGCAGTTGCAATACACTGGCTCAGAATTAACAAATCATGCCTGTGCCCCTCAGTTTATTATTTTAGTATCTGAGGGGCAAGTTTAAATTTTCCAGTGTGTTGGAGAGTCTCCTCAGATTGGGCAACACATAGTTACCTAAGTACATTTTTGCTAACTACTCACGCAAGGCACTAGTGTTCAAATAACCTTGGTGATATTTACCTTTTAAAAAAAAATTCGTTGGGCAATTGTTCACTCTTTCACTACAAAACACTGTTGGTTTATCAGCATTTCTTCTGGACTTTTCTGATCACTTTTCCTCATGGGACAAATCCGTGTACGTAACCACAATCATTCTCACTACTTATTCTTACTACAGAGGTTGAACAGGAAGGGGACAATGATCTTCTCAAGTTCCCCACTGAACTTACTAGACTTATAGTAAAGCTGCTACTAACTTTTAAGGTGAATGAGGTAGCATGAATGAACTACTGTAAATATGGAAACATATGATTATAAGCTATTACAAAGTTTGAATGAAGGAGAGAGCAAAGGTTATCTCGTATGTAATATCTGTATTGTAATAAATTATAACCAAAATACTTTCCTGATTTTTTTTCTTCAGTGAATTTTGTAGCACTCCATAAGAGAAATTATATCTGATTAACTAACTCACTATATTGAAAGGAGGAAGTTAATTTTTGCTATTCAGCATTCGAATACCCTCTGACAAAATTCTACCACAAAAGTTAAAAAAAATAAAACTCACCAGGATTCAACATATTATGAGATGTTAGAGGTGGTTTTCCACAGCAAGAAACTAGCTTAAAGCACAGAGCAGAGATCAATGTGCACTTCCCTTGCTAGGGCCACATGCTCGAGACTAATGTAACACACCCCAAACTCCCAAGTCTGTGACACCCATATTGCCACCCCTTCCTCCAACCAAACTGCATTTCCTCCATCTCAGTGAAAGATGCCATCATCCACCTGATTAGACCAAACATTAGGAGCCTTTGAATTCCTTTTGTCTCACTCAACACACTGAATCCATCAATAATCCCCATTAACTCAACCTGAAAAGTACATTCCAAACTCAACCATTTCTCACCATCTCTGTTGTTGCCAACCCAAACATGATTATCTCTTCACTGGTCCCCGAATTGATTTCTCTGTTTCTATTCTTGTCTCTTACAATCCATTTTCTAAACAGAAGCCAGGGTGGTCTTGAAATGCAAGGCAGACCCTGCATAAAATCTACAATATATAATGTTGTAAGAATGATATTTCAAATTCAAAACGCTAACCTACATCTCTCCATTATCTGTTCCTGTCCACCTGTTCCCTGGAGAAGTGCATGGCAACTCACTCTAGTATTCTTGCCTGGAGAATCCACATGGACAGAGGATGATGGCAGGCTATAGTCCATGGGGTCACACAGAGTCGGAAGTGATTTAGTACGTCCACCTGTTGGATCTCATCTCCTACAACTCTTCACTTACTCACTGTGCTTCTGCCTCACTGACCCACGATGTCCCTCAAACAAGCCAACACTATTCCTGATACCCCTACTCTGTCTCCTCTGCCTGAGCTCTCCTGCCTCGATAGTTTCACGATGAACTAACTCCTCATTCAGTTCAGTTCAGTCGCTCAGTCGTGTCCGACTCTTTGCGACCCTATGAACCACAGCACACCAGGCCTCCCTGTCCATCATCAACTTCCCGGAGTCCACCCAAACCCATGTCCATTGAGTCAGTGATGCCATCCAGCCATCTCATTCTCTGTCATCCCCTTCTCCTGCCCTGAATCATTCCCAGCATCAGGGTCTTTTCCAATGAGTCAGCTCTCCGCATCAGGTGGCTAAAGTATTGGAGTTTCAGCTTCAATATCAGTCCTTCCAATGAACATCCTTTAGGATGGACTGGCTGGATCTCCTTGCAGTCCAAGGGACTCTCAAGAGCCTTTTCCAACTCCACAGTTCAAAAGCATCAATTCTTTGGCACTCAGCTTTCTTTATAGTCCAACTCTCACATCGATACATGACCACTGGAAAAACCATAGCCTTGACTAGATGGACCTTTGATGGCAAAGTAATGTCTCTGCTTTTTAATATGCTGTCTAGGTTGGTCATAACTTTCCTTCCAAAGAGTAAGCGTCTTTTAATTTCATGGCTGCCGTCACCATCTGCAGTGATTTCGGAGCCCAGAAAAATAAAGTCAGCCACCATTTCCAATGTTTCCCAATCTATTTGCCATGAAGTGATGGGACCAGATGCCATCTTCCTTTTCTGAATGTTGAGCTTTAAGCCAACTTTTTCACTCTCCTCCTTCACTTTCATCAAGAGGCTCTTTAGTTCTTCACTTTCTGCCATAAGGGTGGTGTCATCTGCATATCTGAGGTTATTGATATTTCTCCTGGCAGTCTTGATTCCAGCTTGTGCTTCTTCCAGCCCAGTGTTTCTCATGATGTACTCTGCATATAAGTTAAATAAGCAGGGTGACCATATACAGCCTCGATGTACTCCTTTTCCTATTCGGAAGCAGTCTGTTGTTCCATGTCCAGTTCTAACTGTTGCTTCCTGACCTAAACAGTACTTTACAGAGCGATCTTTCTTTCCCTGATCATGGTGTCCAGAACATCCCCAATTCACTCTATTCTGTTTTATTTTCCTCTTAGAATGAATTACTAGTATCTTTCTCATTTGTATATATTTTGTGTGTTGTGGGGACATATAACTGCTATCAGAATATAAATTCCATGAGAATGAGACTCTCAGCCATACTCCTATAATAGTTATCTATTACTGCCTGACAAGTTATTCCAAAACTTTGTAGCTTAAAAAAAAAAAAAAAAAAGAATTATCTCAGGGTTCCTGGCGGGCCGGGAATCTGTGTGCAGTGTACCTAGGTGCCTCTGGGACAAAGTTCAAAGTCCCTCAGGAGGTTGTAATCAATCTGACAGCCAGAGCTGTGGTTTGAACTGAAAGCCATACTCTAAATTCACTCACTTGGTTATTGGCAGGCCTGAGCCCTTCGTCAGGTGGGTGCCTCCACAGAACTGTGTGATGGCATGGCATTTGACTTTCCCCAGATAGAGTAACACAGGAAACAGTGAGAGAGGCATTCAAGATTAAAGCCACAGTGTTTTTTAAAACTTAATCTGAGATATTACATCCCACCATTTCTGTCTTTTTTAGAAATGAGTCACTAGGTCTAGTCAATACTAAAGGAGAGGGAAATACACAAGGGAGTGGAAATACACATGGGATATGGAGAGTCTGCAAGCCATCTTAGGAGTTGTCTACAACAACTGACTACCTCTGTACTCTCAGTGTGCATAACTCCTGGAATTTAATAAGTGAATGAATAGAAATGAATCTCCCCAGATTAGTACTGGAAACTGTCCTAAGTCAATATTTTGTCAATGATGAAGAAAAGTAGTGAATAAAATCTCGCTGAAAGAGTGACAATAGAGCCATTCAAACCAAACAGATAATCAGACAGGAAATCAAGTTATGTGAGTAAGCAAAAAGTAGCAATAGAATCTCAGTTTCTTCATCTGCAAAACATAGAAAATACTTGTACATGTTGGAGATTTACTGAGGTAACTCATATGGAATATTTCATACATGGCCTCCAAATCAAAGGCACTGAACAAATTATCAATTAGTATTCTTAGTGAGAATAAAACCAAGGCAAACATTTTGGGGGAAAAATAACAGAAATTGTATTTTTAAGATGATTTATCAAATATAGCAAAAAAAATGTATCTGTAAATTACTCTGAACTGTTTACTAATGATTTTAGCTTAATAAGAACCTGTAGCTGAAAGGACTAATAAAATGTTGGGACTCATCACATGTACTGAAGGCAAGGTAGAAAGGTTTACTATTTTTATGTAAAATTATGATACATTTGGATATATGTAATGATACATTTCCAGCTGTGTAATCCATGAAAGCTTAAATAGAGAAGGATGTGTGCAGTTTCAGGAGTTTCAGCTTTGGCCACCTGATACAAAGAACTGATTCATTTGAAAAGACCCTGATGCTGGGAAAGATTGAAGGCAGGAGGAGAAGGGGATGACAGAGGATGAGATGGTTGGATGGCATCACCAACTCGATGGACATGAGTTTGAGCAAGCTTCAGGAGTTGGTGATGGACAGGGAAGCCTGACACACTGCAGTCCATGGGGTTGCAAAGAGTTGGACACGACTGTGCGATTGAACTGACTGTGTGCAGTTTTGGAATAGAAAGATCCACAGCATGACTTGGGGTTAAAGTGTCTGAAAAGTTAAAGGAAGGGCATTGAACCTGACCTATTACATAATGGGATTATAATAGTTTTGGAGAGGGTAATCACAGAATTTTTCATGAAACCCTATATTATCAATACTACAGGGAAAACTTGAAGTTGGAAAAGTACAAATAGAGTCAGAGAATGAAACCCTCTTCAGTATTTTAAAGAATACCTACCTTGAAATGAAAGGTAACAAAGACTTAGAGATTCATTAAGCAGTTGGAGAAATTTTATGGAGGATATACAAAAATAGACTACAATGGTATTTAAATTTGAGATTGGCATCATGGAAGAAAATCAAATGTCTTTCAATCTATTGATTGATGTCTCCTTTTGCAACCAAACAGGCAGGATGAATCACAGCTTTGATGAAGCTACTCCAGAAGTATGAGCAGCACTCCTTTAAGATGTTATCATTTTGTCCTGTTAGGGACAGGGTAACAGTCACTGCTTTATGGCTGGTCTTCATGGAGAATCAGCATTACCTAGCCATTTGTAAACCTTTCTCTATACATTTGTACACTTTAGACTTCTGAACTTTGACTACTGCATATTCCAAAGATATAAACCTACTGTTCTGAGAGCAAAATAGTTTCTCTGATGCCAAGTCTTGTGGGTTGAATGGTGGCTCCCTAAAAGATATGCCCACATCTCAATCCTCAGAAGCTGAGAACGTGGCCTTATTTGGAAGAAGGGTCTTTGCATATCTAATTAGGCAAGAATCTCTAGATAGGATCATCCTGGATTATCCAAGTTTGTAACCCTGCGTGCATACTAGGTCACTTCAGTCATGTTTGATTCTTTGTGACCCTATGGAACACAGCCTGCCAGACTCCTCTGTCCATGGGATTTTCCAGGCAAGAATACTGGAGTGGGCTGTGTGCCCTCAGGGGATCTTCCTGGCCCAGAGAAATAAAATGACATGCCTCTATAAGAGACAGAGGAAAAGACACAGACACAAAGGGAAGGCCATGTAAAGAAGGAAGCATAGACGGCAGACAAACAGCTGCAAACCAAGGAATGCATGGAAGAGCAAGTAATTCTCCCCTTGAGCCTCCAGAGTGAATGTGGCCCTTCCGATTCATTGATTTCTGATTTCTGACCTCCAGAGCTGTGAAAGACTGCCTCTGTTGTTTGAGGCCATCAAGTTTGTGGTAGTATATTATGGCAACCCCAGGAAACTGATATACTTAGAACAAGGAATTGTTTCACAAGGAGGTAATGGAATGGATTAGAAACAACATTTATGCAAGACAGATTCAGATTTTAACCTAGATTTTCTCTGTATAAATTGTGTGATATGAAAAAGGAAGTTACTTTATATCTCTGACCATCACGCTTCTCACTGGTAAAGTGATGGTAAGTTCTCAATGTAGGGTCACTGTGGGATGTGGAGATATGTAAAACACCTCAATTACTGTAAGCATTACAACAACAGAATATTATTCTGATCAATATTCAATACTCGATTAACCTATTAATAATTAATTCAAAAAAGTGCCAAATATCTATAAAAGTTAAAAACTGTTGTTTTCCTTGAGAATAAACATTTTAGCAAGGTATTAATTAGAGCATAAGGGATTGATTAATGTGGAAACTGGTTGTGCAATACCAAATGTTTCAAAAAACTTTTATTTCAAACTTACTATTCATGCCATTTTAAGCCACCTCCTCAGTTGTCAGTGGAACCATATTCAGTCATGTTCTTTTACTGTCTCATATTTATTATCCTCCCTAGTTTCTTATAGACAAATAATAAAAAGTAAAGCCAGAGTATTATTGGAAAATATTTGCATCTAGCCTGGGCTTAAGTCAGCCAGATAAAGAAGCAAAGACCGTGTTAATAGAATCCTCCTAAATGTTAGTCTAAGAAAATTGACAATAGCATAATAATCTCCAGGACAAAGTTATCAAATTCATACCAATCATGAACACCTTTGGTTATTCTTGACATTAAGGCAGATAAAACAATAAAAGTAACTCTAACGATAATTTTCCTAGAGGGACAATACAGGAATCACGCAGTTTGAGTATTTCATGTTCTGGAATAACTCCTTAATATCAGAAAATTGAGACTCTAGTAAAGCTATTGAAAATACATGCAACAAAAGTGAAATAAATTTTTAAGAATTGATGTTTTTTGCTTTTCTAAGGATAAATATTTATAAGAATAAATACTGTAAAAAAAGTGAAAATATAACAGATTAGCTATAATACTATGTATGGCTATTAAAACACTTATTTATTCTTTCACTCACTCATTCTCTCAACAACTATTTATCCAATGTCTCATCAGTACCAGGCATTATGTTAGGTATAAGAGATAAATATCATTGAATGAGATATAATATCATTTCCTATCTTAAAGAAGATTTACCTAAAACAATCAATTAAAATAAGGCTTACATTACAGGAGCACAATGTAAGGCAATTAATTGGGGAAAGAGGGAAGACATTCAAAGAAAATGCGCTATAACTTGAGACCTGCTAAGTTATTTCTATAAGGGGAAGAAGGGGAAAATGGAGACGTTTTCCATCTTTATGGAGGATATCTGTAAAGACCAGAAATGAGAGTGAGGTGTGTGTTGAAAGCATGAAAAGAAGTTCAGTATGATTGGAGCATGGGCTTCCCTTGTGGCTCAGGTGATTAAGAATTCACCTGCAATGTGGGAGGTGAGGTGAGGTGAAGTTGCTCAGTCGTGTCCGACTCTTTGCGACCCCATGGACTGTAACCTACTAGGCTTCTCCGTCCATGGGATTCTCCAGGCAAGAATACTGGAGTGGATTGCCATTTCCTTCTCCAGAGCATCTTCCGACCCAGGGATCAAACCCAGGTCTCCCACATTGGAGGCAGACGCTTTAACCTCTGAGCCACCAGGGAAGCAATATGGGAGACCTAGGTTCAATCCCTGGGTTGGGAAGATCCCCAAGAGAAGGGAAAGGCTACCCACTCCAGTATTCTGGCCTGGAAAATTCCATGGACTATATAGTCCATGGGGTAGCAAAGAGTTGGACACAACTAAGCAACTTTCACACACACATGACTGGAACATAAGAACCCAGGTAAAAAGTGGTTTAAGTCAGACTGGAAGAGGAGACAGGGGCTAGATTTTAAGATTAGTATTAAGGACATCAGGAGAATGCTGCAATAACTTGGGTGAAATAAGATGGTACTGTAAACTAGAGTGTTAGCTTTGGTATGGAGAGGAATGAACACATTTAATACATACTTAGGAGAAAGATAAAAAATGTTTCTAAACATACTAGCCTGATACCCTATTTAAACTTACTACCTACCTACTCACTGTATATAAGTCTTCATCTCTTTTTTTAAAACAAAATTTTCTATATTTAAAAACAAATTTGTTGAAGCATAATTGTAAGACAATAATTGCACAAATTTAAATTTGATAAGTTTTGACACATTGACCAATGAAATCACTACCACAATCAAGATAGCAAAATTATTTATCACCTTCAAAACTTTCCTTATGTAAGCACTGATCTACCGTCTATCACTATACATTAGCTTATATTTTCCAGAATATTATATAAATGGAATTTTATAGTATGAACTTGTTTTGCCTGTTTTCAATTAGGATAATAATTCTGAGATCCATTAGGTTGTTCAGTTCAGTTCAGTTTGGTTGCTCAGTCATGTCCAATTCTTTGCGACCCCATGGACTGCAGCATACCAGGCCAGCCATCACCAACTCCCGGAGCTTGCTCAGACTCATGTCCATCAAGTCAGTGATGCCATCCAACCATCTCATCCTCTGTTATCCCTTCTCCTCCTGCCTTCAATCTTTCCCAGCTTCAGGGTCTTTTCTCAGAAGTCAGTTCCTCACATCAATGTCCAAAGTACTGGAGCTTTAACTTCAGCATCAGTCCTTCTAATGAATATTCAGGACTGATTTCCTTTAGGATGGACGGGTTTGATCTTGCAGTCCAAGGGACTCTCAAGAGTCTTCTCCAACGCTACAGTTCAAAAGCATCAATTCTTTGGTTCTCAGCTTTCTTAATGATCCAACTCACATCTATACATGACTACTGGAAAAACCATAGCTTTGACTAGATGGACTTTTGTCAGCAAAGTAATGTCTCTGCTTTTTAATATGCTATCTAGGCTGGTCATAACTTTCCTTCCAAGGAGCAAGTATGTTTTATTTTCATGGGTGTCATATGTATCAATAAATTGCTCCTTTTCATTATTAAGTAGTATCTATTGTATAGATATGTTACAATTTATGTATCCATTCACAACTTGATGGACATTTAAGTTGTTTATAATTTTTAGCTTATACAATAAAGCTGCTAGGAACATCTGTGTACAAGGTTTTACAAAGACATACTTTCCTTTCTTTTGTGTAAATACATAGGAATAGAATGACTGGATCACGAGTAGAGTATATGTTTAACTTCAAAACCAACTGTCAGCATGTTTTCCAAAGTGGCTGTACCATTTACTTTCCCATCAGTAAGGTATGAGGTTTCTGATTTCTCCACATCTTTGCCAATATTTAGTATGGTCAGTCTTTTTAATTTCAGCCATTCTAATAGGTGTAGAGCAGTGTCTCATTGAGACTTCCCAGGTGGCTCAATGTAAAGAATCTGTCTGCTAATACTTGAGACTTGGGTTCTACCCCTGGGTCAGGAAGATCCCCTGGAAAAGGGAATGGCAATTCACTCCAGTATTCTTGCCTGGAGAATCCCATGAACAGAGGAGCCTGGCAGGCACAGTCTACGGTGTAGCAAAGAGTCAAACAGGACTGAGCAACTAGCAACACAGTTTCCCTTTGTGGTTTTAATTTGCATTTTCCTAATGATGATGTCGAACATCTTTTCATGTGCTAATTTATCAATCCTATATCTTTTTGGGAAAGTGTGGTCAACTCTTCAGCCCATTTTAAAAAGATTGGGTTATATTATTATTGAATTTTGATATTTCTTTATATTTTCTGGCTATATAAGTTCTTTATCAGATATATTCTTTACAAATATTTTCTTAGTCTGTGATTTATCTTTCCATTATTTTAATAATGTTTTCAAAGTGTAGAATTTTTTAACTTTGATGAAGTCCAATTTATTTTTTTATGGATCATGTGTAAATGGATTGTATATGTATCATCTCCTAACATACTTCATAATTCGCTTATCTTTTTCATTAATGGATCCCAAGTATCTAGAATGGTACCTAATACATAGTAGGTATTCAATGAACATTTGGTTAACAAATAAAAATTTTTATAAGTCAAGTGCAAATTGTGAAGACAGTTTGTAGACAACATAGAAAAGAAAATAGTCTTAAGTGCAAGGACATATTCAATTTTTGCTATCTGATCTACTACAAACATTTATTGATATAAATACCCAATATAATAAATCCTCTCAGTTAAAGAATTGGTACGCTTTGCCTGGAGATAATTCTCCCCCAAAATATGAATTTGAGATTCTGTAGAACTTAAATGTAAATAATGAGTCTCCTATCCATCTCCATCCCCCACACCCCCAGTAACTCAAATCCTATATGAATTTTTGTAAATAAATTAAAGCTGCTGAATTCTCAAAAACTCTAATTGTGCCAATTATAAATAAGCCTCGGGATGGATTTCAACCAGCAGCGTCCCCAAAACCATTATCTGAAACTTTAATCCATTATTTTTTCTTTCATAATTAATTTTTCTAAGTAGGTCAGTACTATTCATTTTATTTAAGTGCTGTTCCAGCAATCCCATTTCTCAATAACCAAAATCAACTATAACTATATACATATATTTTTAAATTAAATATACTAAAACATTCTTATATTATGCAAAACACTAATTAGACTATTACAGTTTTTTCTAATAAGTAATAAGATAATGTGGAGAAGGAAATCTCAACCACTACAGTATTTTTGCCTGGAGAATCCATGGACACAGGAACCTGATGGGCTATATAGTCCATGGGGTTGCAAAGAGTGGGACATGACTGCTTATAAGATAATGCACTATACTGGTACTCAATTGTACATCTTGACCATACACAGTCAAACAGAGTCTTATAAGCACCTCAAGGATGTCTACATATATGGGTGCTTAAATAGGTATATCTCATAAGAAAACACTTAGTTTATTATACTCTAGCATCTAAATCATTAGGAACAATTACCAGAAATTTATATAAGTAAAATAAACACATGATATTGTAGATATATGTTTTACATGTTATATGTATAACTATATATACTTGCATGTTTTGTGTGTGTGTATGAAATAAAAACTCAACTCAACTGGAACACAGGAGATAAAATGGTCAAGCAACCAACAGAATTTGCCACACTGAGGAGCTTTAATTCTAAGATAGCTTCTCAGGTCCTCCTCACTTAGAACTTATATATTCTCTACTAGGCGCAATTCTAAAATCTTTGGGATCTGCTTTCCTATCTTCAACAGATTAAATATTGATAATGCAGGAGTAGAGGGGAGTTTGTGGTTGATGCTAGCTGCCAGTAGCCTGACACAGGGAGAAAAGAGAGCTGATAGAGCTCTAATAGAGCAGCTAGGCAATGGGGGCACTGAGCCTGCTGGTTAGGAAATGGGCAAAATTTCTGGGAGGAAGGGTTTGATTCACTTGAACATTCTCAAAGGATGAAATTGTTGAGACTCAATGACAAGGAGATATGGATCCATAAGGAGACCGACAGTAACAGAAATTCATTAGTTTGTTATATAATGCAAGTTGCTTTTTAAATTATTGTTTCCCTATAAACTTTACCACCATGTATTTGTGAACATTCTGAGTGAACTAATACTGCCTGATGTTTTCTAAAAAGCACTTTTGACACTACAAATTAGCTAACTCTTTCTTAAAAGATAATGAGAAGATGAGAACTTGCATTTCTCATAGAGCAAAAGAGAACCATCACAAGTGTATCCATTATAAACCACTGGGGTACGAATTTAGGAAAAGTTAGGCTGAATATGGGGCTTCCCTGGTGCTCAGTGGGTAACGAATGCTCCTTCAATGTAGGAGATGTGAGTTTGATCCCTGGGTTGGGAAGACCCTCTGGAGGAGGAAATAGCAACCATAGCAACCCACTCCACTATTCTTGCCTGGAGAATGCTATGGACAGAGGATACATTCCATGGGGTCACAAAGAACCTGAAGCAACTGAGCACACAGGCTGAATCTGGGGCTGCTGTCCATGGGGTCACAAAGAGTCAGACATGACTGAGAAACTAAGCACAGCCCAGGCGGCACTAGTGGTAAAGAATCTGCCTGCCAAGGCATGAGATATAAGAGATGGGGGTTCGATCCCTGAGTCAGAAAGATCACGTGGAGGAGGGCACAGCAACCCATTCCAGTGTTCTTGCCTGGAGAATCCCACTGACAGAGGAGCCTGGAGGGCTATGGCTCATAGGATCGAAAAGAGTCAGACATGACTTAGGCCACTTAGCACACACACAGGCTGAATATGGAATACTATCTTAACTTTCTGCAACCCCCCTGAACTGTCACCAGAGTTCTTAATTCAAATAAGTACTCCTGATCTAAAAATATGCTAGCCCAAGAAACTGAATGATTACCCCTCAGCTGAAAGCATATTTAGTGACCTGAGATAGGAGAAATTTCATTTCAGTCAAGCAAATGGTTTTGGTTTTCCAACCAAGGGAAAGCTTCATCATGTAAGAGCCATCATTATAATGGAATATGACTGATTTTTTTTTTAAGATGTGTTTTAACATAGACCTCTAATAAGGGCTATTTTTCATAGCAGTCACCCTGGTAGAAACTTACTCCAGGGATACTGTGATTACTTGAAAGTTGGGGCCATTGCCTTTAGAATTAGTTTTTGAAAGGAAAAACAAAACAAAACAAAACAGCCTTTTTGCTTCATAGCTACCCTTTCTCTACCACCACATGCTGCTGTTTACCCTACTGTGAATGTGCCTCACTTACACTGATTAACAAAAAGCCTCCTCCTGGATTTGGTATCATGGTCTACTTATCCTGAGCTTTGCTCAGGGTTGGGGGTTGGAGAGGGTTTATGGGATTTAAGAGAGTCTATTTTTGACCACTGAATCTGTGTGGCATACCAAATTCCTTTGGCCATAAAGCAATATAAAATAGAGATTACCAAGGCCCTAAACCCAGGACCAGAGAATAAAAATTCTCCATAACAAAGAGGACTTTTAGGAATCATTTTCGTCTAAAGTTTGTGTGCTTCTGTGTTTCTGGCTTGGCTCTTAATTGACCTGCTTTTCCAGTACATGGTGCCTAGAATCTGAGGGAGAACATTGTCCTTACCAGGACAGTTGTCATAGAGTAACACAGTAAATTAAGTATAATGAGTTAAATTTGAGCACCTAGTTAGGGTTCTATGTACCCTGTGGGTCTTCAGTAAGAATTTGCTAATTATGTCTGACTCACTTTCAGTGTGAATAAACCACATACATGCTGCTATTAAAATAAAACAACCAACACAAATACTTTCTACCTTCCTGGAAGTAAAAAAGCGAACTTGCAGAATCACTCTCACCCTTCCTAATCCCCTCTCCGGGTAAACCAATTCAAAGGAAGAAAAGAATACAAAGGGAAAGTGACTGTAAGAAAAACAATTAGCCACTGCAGTCTGCAAAGCCTGTAACGTTATCTAGAAAGATAGCATGGCCATTGTTCAGGCTGCCAGAGCCCTGCATGTTTGCTAGCTCACCCGAGGTCCTGGGAGAATAATAAACTAAGCAGATTAGATTGTAGACTGATGCCTCAATGCCACCACCACCTCACACAACAAGCAGACTGTTCTAGGCATCTGAACACATGCAGGCAGGTAAACCCAGAGAATGGGCACTCCATGTTGGCGGGAGGGGAAGAGGCTGCCAACAAACAGGGCCTGTTTATTATTTAACAGTTGGTACTGCTAGAGGCCTGGCACCACTATAGAGCACTCTCTGTTTCAGTGCAAGTCAGCCTGATTATGAGAGCGTGTGAGCCAAATCGTGTTTACCATAGTCCGTGAGAACCTCAGTGCCCCCAACAGACATGGAAATTCTTACAACAGCTCTCATCCAAACAGAGAACATAGCTCCTGAGATGGAGGTAAAAGGCTTTGTGTGCTTAAATCTTGTCTGATCATCTGCTCAGTGTCTCTACTTGCACTTGCTTTTCCTCTGATTAAGACTAGTCATTCCTCTTCAATGACATGTGACTCTGCTTTTGGTTACTCTCCTTTGGGACCTAAATCAACCAAATAATGTGTGAATCGCCCATCTACTAATAGTGCTCAGGCTAGCCGGCATGCTTTGGCTTTCCAGCAAAAGAATTTGCTGCACATGACGCCTACCTCCTGATTCGCCAGGACTGCCTCTGCAGTAAGTCTTCTCTGCCAATGTGGTCCACAGGTGGATGCCTGCCTACAAATCCAATCAGCTGGATAATGCGCAACTATCACAAGAGAGGACCTTAATAACAAAGAGCCCTGCTTAGATGGGTCACCCCATTAACTTTGATTTGATTATTCTGCCCCACCAGAACACTTGGCTTTACAACCACAGATGGCACCAGCTCAACATAAAACCTGTAGAGAAAGTAGTCATGTTGGGTTCATAGATTTTCAAAATATTAAATATGATATAAAAAATAAAAATGGTAAGTATTGAGATAGTCTCTGGCTCCTTAGGAAAGCACTAATTATTTTTAATAAATAAAAAAGGTCAGACTTTGATGCTGGGAAAGATTGAGGGCAGGAGGAGAAGGGGCAACAGAGGATGAGATGGTTAGATAGCATCACCAACTCAATGGACGAGTTTGAGCAAATTCTGGGAAATAGTGAAGGACAGGGAAGCCTGGCGTGCTGCAGTCCATGGGGTCACAACAATAACAGAGCACATGAGACAATTGTATTAATTAGGCAACACAGGTCATCTAATCATTTCCTTTGAAATTTAACATAAATCAACCACTCTTTTAAGTGTAAGAATCTTGGCTTTTATCTTCAATATACACCAATCTTCAATATATACAATATATATCAAGCCTTTGATACCATGCATTCTACACATTTTTAAATAAATTTGAGATAAAATGGGCTCAATGTAAACTAATTCAATATTTTGAAACTTAACTGTACCTTGGATACTTTCCCTATGATCATGAGTAAATCACCAAAATGCTGTCTACCAATGAAAAGAGAGGCACAATAAAACATAATGTCTTACCTGAAACAATGTATATTAATTTTTCTGTTTTGTAATTGACAGTTGATTTACATGCTGAAATATCAAAATATTTTTTGTTTATTTTTCATGAATAATCTGTGTGTTTTCCCTTATTAATCTCTCAAGTTTAAATGCCACTCAAAGAAAATAATATATGTTAAGTATAGCTGAATAAAGTTAATTTTATATTTTTCATTTTATTATGTATTCAAAGAAAGTACTTGTCCATAGGTCGTAGGTCAGATACACATACATAGTAAAGAAAGCTACAACAACAGAGTAGGTATGGAAAAATAATTTCCTGGTTTAGCATAAAGTTAATTACTAATTTAAAATTTAATCATTTCTTCTACTGATCAGAGATACTTCATAGACAGCCCCAAATTAAGGAAGTTAATTCTAAAATCAAGGGGCTTCTCTCAAAGCATCCTGCATATAATCATGCTCATAGATGCTAGTTAACAGCAGAGCAATGGGTCCAATTATAGTTTCACAAAAGGAAAAGTGCCATTGCAGTCATGACAAAAATATGAACCAGGATTTTTCACAATGAGTAGATTAAAGATGAGTGACACGTATTTATCTTCGCACAAAATACTCACAACTAGGCAGAGACATTAGTAACAGTTCCTATGGTTGACAGATGACTATGTGCTAGATACTCCTTTAAGACCTTTATATGAAGGCACTCATCTAATCCTCACAACTGAATAAACATGTACTACTATTTCCACCATTTTACAGATAAGGAAATTGAGGCACAGTGAGATTAAGTAACTTGCCTGAGGCAGGCTCTAATAGCACTGATCAGTCCATCTGAGGTCTGTATTTAATTTAAAGCTACATGGTCCCAGAGGCCTGTAAAATGTTAGTGCTAAAGCAATTTTTAAATATCTAGTGCATGGCTCCGGAGAAGGCAATGGCACCCCACTCCAGTACTCTTGCCTAGAAAATCCCCTGCACGGAGAAGCCTGGTGGGCTGTAGTCCATGGGGTCACTAAGAGTCGGACACAACTGAGTGACTTCACTTTCACTTTTCACTTTCATGCACTGGAGAAGGAAATGGCAACCCATTCCAGTGTTCTTGCCTGGAGAATCCCAGGGACGGGGGAGCCTGGTGGGCTGCCATCTACGGGGTCACACAGAGTCGGACACGACTGAAGCCACTTAGCAGCAGCAGTTCATGGTTCTAGAATTCCAGGTTGGAAAGAAGGTTTGGGAAGATTGTGAAGCCTCAAAATTTTGTAAATAGATATACTTTTCTGAGAAAAGAATATGGACTATGAAACTAGTCTAAATTTCTCAAGTGAGAGATTAAAGAAATAAAGCTACGCATATAAATGTCGTATTAGTTAGTCCCTCACATTTGAACCTTCAGGTTGCAAACTTTCAAAGATGCAATTGTGCATTCCATCAAGGTAGGTGTGAGTGGAATTGCAGCTTGCCCTCTGTCTCCTATTGCTGACGATCCTCCAGCTCAACCATGTCCCACCTTCTCTCCCTCCTCCAGCCAGTAACTCTTCTTGCCTGAACATATGATGCCAGCCATTGTGCTGTACTACTATACTTTTCAAGGTACTGTACTGGAAGATTACAAATGTTTTATTTTTTGTGTTTGTTTGTTTTTTACATATTATTTGTGTGAAAAGTATTACAAACCTCTTACAGTGCAGTACTATATAACCAATTGTGTTAGCTGTGTATCTAGGTTTGCTGGACTTATGAACAAATTAGACTTATGAATGTGCTCTCGGAACAGAACTCATTTGTATGTTGGGAACTGAATGAGAAAAAAAGTAGAAGAATGCAGCCTGGAAACCAGAGCTCCTTTCAGTATCTTCTCCACCCTAACTCCTTCAGCTGACTTGGCCTTCCATGGCAGTAGAAAGCTGAGTGAAGGACACAGAGACTTGATCTCTGCCAGTTCCCTAGCACTCACTAAAGCAAAGGAAGGAGACAAGAACAGAAACTCTCGTGGAGTCTGCTCTTGGATCGTCAGAGCTAATGGGGAAAAGGTGAGGGAACACTTAAGAGATACAAATTTAAGAATTCTTGAAATTTCTTTTTATTTCTCTTGGATCTCATAATGGTAATCTATATTTACACAGAAAACACCTATTGTGTCCAAGTTTTTCAAATTTATGTGTTAAGTATTCATAGTCATTATTTTAACTTCTTCTATTTCTATGATTACTCCCGTTCCTGTATTTCTAACTTTCTGTATTTGTGGGCTTTCTCATCTGGTGATTAAATCATGTAATGTTGACTTGGTCTTTCCAGGTGGAGCTGGTGGTAAACGACCCACCTACCAATGCAGGAGACATAAGAGACACAGGTTTGATCCCTAGGTTGGGAAGATCCCCTGGAGGAGGGCATGGCAACCCGCTCCAGCGTTCTTGATGGGAGAATTCCATGGACAGAGGAATCTGGCAGGCTACATTCCACAGAGTCGCAAAGAGTAGGACACGGCTAAAGGACTGAAGGGACTTAGCACGTATGCATGCAATGTTGATTTATTTCTTGTCATTCTCTTTGTAAAATACAACTCATGTTTCTCTTTATTTTCTAATTCATTAACTTCTGATTTTTTTAATCAATTTTTTCCTTCTACTTTGTGTATTTTTTTCTTTTAACAAACTTCCTGAGATGAATGCTAGTATGTTTATAATTATTCTTCCTCATAATATTAATATTTTGAGCCACGGACTTTCCTCTGAACATCCCTCTTTAATTAAAAAAATAGATTTTAAAAGTTTAAATTTTACCAAGAGATAATACTTTTAATTGTTTCTTTAATATTGATCTCTAAATCATTATGTTATGATTGAATATAGCCTGAATTTTCTCAACTGTCCTTCAGGCATAATAGTTTTTCTTCTTTGTTCTTTTAACATGGCTAAATGTATTAGTAGACTTCCTAAAAATAAACTGTGTTTTTAACAGATGACTTTTTAGTCTCATATTTATTGCTTTAAAATAAAATATATTCTTGATCTTAAATCTGCCACCTTATTTTATATTATTTGAAAATCATTTCTTTTCTCTGATTTACTTTATTAATGTGATTTCTTCCACATTAATAGTTTGGAAGATTTTTCTCAGTTTGTTAATTCTCCTATTGAAGTGTTTCTCAAACTTACAGGCTTTATTTTAAATGTCGGTTCCATGTCTCATCCCTCTCCACCAAAAAAATTAAGTAGGTCTGGATTGAGATACTAAGTATTTTTAAAAAGGCTTTATAATACACATTCTGATGGTCTGATGAGCACATCTTGAGCAAACTGTTCTAATGGTTAACTTTATACATTTTAATAATGGAGATAAAGTCTTTTTATTCCATGACTTTATAATACAAATTTGGTTTAACTAAAAAATTATTCTAAAAATCATGAAAGCACTCTACTATATTCCTTTTACCCTTCTCTCTCTCTTTCTTCTTATGGCTGGACTTTGATTAAATTGTTACCTTTAATTATTATTATTATTATTATAGCTTTATAATGCATCTACAGGGGCTTCCCAGGTAGCTCAGTGGTAAAGAACGTGTCTGCAAATGCAGGAGAGTCAAGTTTGATTCCCTAGTCAGGAAGATCCCCTGGAGAGGAAAATGGCAACCTGTTCCAGTATTCTTGCCTGGGAAGTCCCATGGACAGATGAGCCTGGTGGGCTATAGTCCATGGGGTTGCAAAGAGATGGACATAACTTAGTGACTAAACAACAGTGCATGTACATTTCTGTTACTAGGTTTGCTAAATTTGGGCAGTATTGACCCCTCGTTCCCAGCTTTTAAACACAGGTGAATTAATCTAACTTGCCTCATTATTTCCTCTTTACCTTTCAAACCTCTTAGGTTCTGTCATGTTATTATTTTTATATCATCAAGGTTTATACCATTTATATTCTATTATATAACATCTTCTCTTCCTTACCTGATTTGTTTAGTCATAAGTCTATTTTTAAGTTGATCTGAGATTCACTAATGTTTATTTTATAATGGCTTCTCTTAATATTTTGGTAGCCTAAACTCATCATTAAACATTTTGTTTTGTCTTGTTTGTTTACCAGAATAGTTCATGGTGCTATGAATACCTGCATTTCAAAATTTTGAGGAAATTAAATCTCTCCCCTTTTGGTAGTTTATAATATATGCTTTCCATGTGTCTTTCTTCAGCCATAAAGTTCTGTAATTTCAACAACATAGACATCAGTGCTTACTGCTCATCACCATGAATTTCATAGGATATAGTGTGCCTTGTTCCACATAAAAATTCAGGACAATTTCCAGAAAATTTTTATTCTATTACACATTGAAATTGTTTTCCATTCATTCTGTTCTTTTTTCCTTCACAAATATCAGTTGTCCCTATATTTCTTTTGCCTTCCAAAGGTATAACATTAAATTGTATATATTCAATTTTAACAGATAATACCTTTACATGACTTCAGAATACAAATGTGTGAAATGATATACAGTAAAAGGTCTACCTTTTATCTTTTTCCATTCACCCAGTTCTTATACAGTCTTATAACATGTAACTACTGCTATTAATTTGCTTGCTTTTTAAAAACAGATATGCCAGTAAAAAACAACAACAATACTCACATTCTTCTCTTCATATGTATAGTTTTATACAATACATGCTGATCTACACCTTGCATTTTTCACTTAAAATATGTATATTGAATGAATATTCAATAGTTCATTAACAGAATGTTCTACTGACAAGCATTTAGATTGTTTCCTATATATACCCAATGACAAACAATGCTGTAGTAAATAGTCTTGTGTATATATTATTTTGGGTTTCCCTGGTAGCTCAGTGGTAAAGAACCCACCTGCATTGCAGGAGATTCAGGTTCAATCTTTGGGTTAGGAAGATGCCCTGGAGAAGGAAATGGCAAAATGGCAACCCCCTACAGTATTCTTGCCTAGGAAATCTCATGGACAGTGGAGCCTGGTGAGCTATGGTCCATGGGGTCACATAGAGTTGGATTCAACTTAGAGACTAAATAACAACAACAACATATATTGTTTTATTTATGGAATAAGTTCTTAAAATCAGAGTTGATGGGTTAGAGAGCATATGTACTTGGCATTTTGGTAGATATTATAAAATTTATTCTCCATTTGAAGTTGTATATTTTTGGCATTTTGATAGTTGAAAATGCATCTTGGTGTTTTTCTTATTTGCATTTCTCTTATCATGAATATTTTAATCTTTATTTATCTTATTGAATTGAATATATGTTAATATGTTTAAGGGCCATTTGAATGTTTTGTGCCAGTTTTCCTATTGAGTTGTTGGTCTTCTTTCTTATCAATTTGCAGGAGTTCTGATTTATTAGGGGGATAATATTTTTATTTGAGATATGAGTTGCCAATCATAATTATCACCTTCTCACATCATTTAAAAAGTATTTTTAAGGTTTTTTCTTCTCATTCACAATTCTAGTGATATTATTAGAACTTCTTTCCTTCTGCTACTTTCTATATCTAATATGGCCTTTAGTTCTGTCATAGCACTCTTTCTGTTGTCTTACCTCTTTAATCCTGTATATCTAATCTATGGCCTCTCATTTTTATTTTATTTATTTATTTTTTAAATTTTAAAATCTTTAATTCTTACATGTGTTCCCAAACATGAAACCCCCTCCCACCTCCCTCCCCATAATATCTCTGTGGGTCATCCCCATGCACCAGCCCCAAGCATGCTGTATCCTGCATCAGACACAGACTGGTGATTCAATTCTTACATGATAGTATACATGATAGAATGCCATTCTCCCAAATCATCCCACCCTCTCCCTCTCCCTCTGAGTCCAAAAGTCCGTTATACACAGCTGTGTCTTTTTTCCTGTCTTGCATACAGGGTCGTCATTGCTATTTTTATAAAGCTACAGTTTCTTCTATTTCTTTGCTATTATGAGGAAAAGATATTGTTTTCAAGTACTACTCTTTTACTGGTATGTGTCTTGATCTTCTATTCCTTATGTCACTTTTGATTTAAATTAGCTATGAATGGGTTCATGCTGGTTCCTTTCTGATTATTCATCATCTTTCAGTCAGCCAATTTTATTAGCTGTTTGCTGAACAGGAGAGGCTGGAGGAGTGAAATGGGGCAGTATAGAGTGTCACCTTGTGCCATATTTGCTGCACATCATATCTTTTCTCTTCAGTTCTATTATGCACACTGTTCAAGGAATCTGCCTCTGCTCTGTAACTCCCCACTTGGGTTGATGGGAACCCTAAAGGACTTGCAAGAAGCCCTGTATGTCTCAGATCTTGCTGGTCATAATTAATGTTTGTTTTACTTTTCAATGTGTCATTTACTTTTCAATGACACATTTACTTTTAAATGTGTCAACATGGCAAAAGCTAATGTGGGTTACTATCTCCACCGTGCCACCCTTACATCCTGTTTTGGTACATGTACAAGGCTGGTGCCAGCTTCTCTGTTGACCCGTGTTGTAGAACAGGGCTCAAGCTGCATCCACAGACCACTGAGAGCCTAGATTTTCCTGTTTCATGTAAGCAACTATAGCATGTGTCCCTCAGAGTCATTCCAAATACTTTGGATGTTCTGGCTATCACATATGTTTAGCATACTCTTGATATCCTGTTTGATTTGGTCTAAATTTCATAATATTTCTTTGTGATTTGGGATTGTGTCTGTCTCCTAAGAAGACGGGTTTTATGTGCCTTGTTTTTATTTGCTTATTTGTTTCATTGCTTATTAGTTTTTGTATAAGGAGGTATGAAGTAAAACTGCATTTACATTTTCATCTATGTCCTCTTAATTGGCAAACAGAGCACTTCACTTATTAGCACTTCTTCAACTCTTCCCTCAACTGATTGGACTTCCAGTCTCCAAAACTGGACAAATCCATTCTAAGGGGCCAACTAAGTATTTACATGATTTGGTCGTTGTATGTATCCCCTTATAAGCATATTTGCAATAGAGGCATTTAAACCCTAAAGTTTACACTTTCAGAGGAAGCTATGAAATGAAGCGAGACAGCATATTAAAGCGCAGAGACATTACTTTGCCAACAAAGGTCCGTCTAGTCAAGGCTATGGTTTTTCCAGTGGTCATGTATGGATGTGCAAGTTGGACGGTAAAGAAAGCTGAGTGCTGAAGAATTGATACTTTTGAACTGTGGTGCTGGAGGAGACTCTTGAGAGTCCCTTGGACTGCAAGGAGACCCAACCAGTCCATCCTAAAGGAGATCAGTCCTGGGTGTTCATTGGAAGGACTGATGTTGAAGCTGAAACTCTAATACTTTGGCCACCTGATGCAAAGAGCTGACTCATTTGAAAAGACCCTGATGCTGGGAAAGATTGAAGGCGGGAGGAGAAGGGGATGACAGAGGATGAGATGGTTGGATGGCATCACTGACGCAATGGACATGAGTTTGGGTAAACTCTGGAGTTGATGATGGACAGGGAGGTCTGGCATGCTGCAGTCCATGGGTCACAAAGAGTCGGACACGCCGGAGTGACTGAACTGAACTGAACTGAACTGATGAAATGAAGCTATGGATGTAGAATGACAAATAACATGGAAGATGTGGGGAAGAAGCTCAGTTCAGTTCAGTCGCTCAGTCATGTCCAACTCTTTGCGACCCCATGGACTGCAGCACGCCAGGCCTCCCTGTCCATCACCAACTCCCGGAGTTTACTCAAACTCATGTCCATTGAGTCGGTGATGCCATCCAACCATCTCATCCTCTGTTGTCCCCTTCTCCTCCTGCCTTCAATCTTTCCCAGCATCAGGGTCTTTTCAAATGAGTCAGCTCTTCACATCAGGTGGCCAAAGTTTCGGCGTTTCAGCTTCAGCATCAGTCCTTCCAATGAATATTCAGAACTGATTTCCTTTAAGAGGGACTGGCTGGATCTCCTTGCAGTCCAAAGGACTCTCAAAAGTCTTCTCCAACACCACAGTTCAAAAGCATCAACTCTGCAATCAGCTTTCTTTACCATCCAACTCGCACATCCATACATGACTCCTGGAAAAACCATAGCCTTGACTACACGGACCTTTGTTGACAAAGTAATGTCTCTGCTTTTTAATATGATATCTAAGTTGGTCATAACTTTCCTTCCATGGAGTAAGCGTCTTTTAATTTCATGGCTGCAGTCACCATTTGCAGTGATTTTGGAGCCCCCCAAAATAAAGTCTGCCACTATTTCCACTGTTTCCCTATCTATTTGCCATGAAGTGATGGGACCAGATGCCATGATCTTCGTTTTCTGAATGTTGAGCTTTAAGCCAACTTTTTCACTCTCCTCTTTCACTTTAATTAAGAGGCTCTTAGTTCTTCTTCACTTTCTGCCATAAGGGTGGTGTCATCTGCATATCTGAGGTTATCGATCTTTCTCCCAGGAATCTTTATTTATTTATTAAGTTTATTTTCTCTCTCCCGGCAATCTTGACTCCAGCTTGTGCTTCATGTAGCCCAGCATTTCTCATGATGTACTTTGCATTAAGTTAAATAAGCAAGGTGACAATATATAGCCTTGACGTACTCCTTTTCCTATTTGGAACCAGTCTGTTGTTCCACGTCCACTTCTAACTGTTGCTTCCTGACCTGCATACAGGTTTCTCAAGAGGCAGGTCAAGAGGTGGTCTGGTATTCCTATCTCTTTCAGAATTTTCCACAGTTTATTGATCCCCACAGTCAAAGCCTTTGGCATAGTCAATAAAGCAGAAACAGATGTTTTTCTAGAACACTTGCTTTTTCAATGATCCAGCAGATATTGGCAATTTGATCTCTGGTTCCTCTGCCTTTCCTAAAACCAGCTTGAAGAAGTTACGAGGCTGCAATTAGCATCTGAAAAATTACCTGAAGTGAGGGACTGATAGATATGTTTGAGTTGCTTTAATCTCTAGAATTTGCTACTACAATGCCTCATTTTCTCTACAACAGGAGAATAATATGAGAGAGTAAGTAAATTTTCTAGTTAACTCTTTAAACAATTTTCTTTTAAACATTAAGGTAGAAATCTTTATTTCCAGTTTCTAAAGAAATGATATTATGAAAGTATACTGGCATGAGAAATTCTGAATTCTTAAACTCTGCCTGCCATGTACTATCAATAAAATTTTGGCAAATTGTTTAACCTACTCAAGCCTCAGTTCTCCCATCTGTAAAATTGGAACAGAGATACTCTTTTTTTAAAAAACCATAAATAGCAAAGATCAAAATGCTTTGTAAACTAATAAACAACCAGAAAAACAAAAGGTTCATAATAATAAAGGATGATTGAGATAAAAATAAGGTATTACGATACTGTCAAAGATAATATGAAAACAAGGTGGCCGTTTATCCTATAAACATGATGTGCTTTGTGACTTCTTTGAGTGTGTTTTCTCATTGTTCAGCTAGGCTTTGAACTGCCATTTCACTTCTCATTGCTTTCAGTGACTCTGCCTCTAGGAATAAACCTTTCTCTCTGCTTCCTCTTCCACAGTACATTTATATAGTCATTGTGTACTTTTTTTAATCGCTCAAATCTGCTGTGAACAATGGCATACAGTAATGAAAAGAGAAAGAAACTCTGAAGTCAGACAGACCTGGTTTGAATCCTGGCTCTCTGTCCTTGTGCACTTCATTTAATATCCCCGAATCTATTCCCTCATTCATAAAATGAGTTATAACTATAGTTATGAGAAAACAAATTGTATAATATCTATGTAATGTTTGGTACCTAGTATGGATTTTAAAATCAGAGATACTCTGAAGAGCTATCTAATGGGTAAAGCTCTTGGATTTCATGAAATCTCATTTGCCTTCCTAAAAGCATATTTTGCTTATTTCTATGTTTCTTTAATTGAGGTTTTAAGACATTCAACAACTGATATATTACAATACTTTGATCAATAGCTTATTTTTGCATGAACCATTTCACTTTTTTATAAATGCTATCATAGAATCTACTTTTCCATAAGATCTACTCTTTGTTGATATCCTTGACTAATCTTATAGTTCCAACAGTTTCTCTGTTTCAATTAAGATCTTTTTGTCTTAATTAACTTTTTTCTCTCTTGTAAAATAATATATTCTAATCATAAACTCTCAGGACAGAGACCATATTATCTCTGTTCACAGTGCTCTAAATATTATGTAAAATCTGTACCAGTATTAAGTAGTGATTATGCATGTGAATATTATAGATTCCATGAATTTACCCACTCTGCCTGAACTCATTCCTAGAAGATCACAGAATATTATTACATGGCACTTACATAATCCTTTATCATTTTGCAAACATCCCATAATCATTTAATGGAAGTCTTCAAAACACTAGAATAGGTTGATCTTGTTATTACTGTTGCTGAGAAGAGGAAATAAAGATGAAATGATGAAAACTTGTCAGATATCACATCTCCTACTACCAGGAAAAACAGGATTAGCACTCAGTCGCTTATTCTCTGATCTGCTGATATCCACTGAGCTAGAATTATCTTAGCATCAGAGGAAGAAATAAATCCATTCATTTCCAAGGATTATAATTTGGAAACGATCTGTTCAGTGTTAAAGTGGAGGTTCTCTTTATTTTCAAAATAAATAAAATGCAAATCCCAGTGATTCCTGGGACTTGGAGGTGGGAAGGGAGGCAAGAAAATTGCAATGTAGGGCCAGTGAGCAGGAAGGAAGTAAAAGAGATGAAAAAAAAAAAAAAACAAAAAAAACTGATGCTGGGTGAATTCTCAGTCTATCATCACATGGGAGAAGTAGTTAAAAAGCCAGGCCACTGTCTTTTCTCATTGATGTTTCCTCCAGAACCTGTGGGAGAGGAAGAAATACTGCTGTGCCTTCATTCGCGGAGCAGCAGGACAAGGAAGTGTCTCTGCAGCCAAAAGGATCCCTTCCTGACAGATGTGAGGTTAAGTACTAGAAAATTATTCCCTAAAATCACTATCGTTTAGTCAGTCAAAACAAACAAGCAAACAAAAAACAGCTTCAAAGAGAAAACAAGGTAGAGAGATTAAATAACATATAAAATTTGATGTAACCATCTAGCATTTTTGTGGGTTTAGGGTAGAGAGTAGAAAACACCCTGAGTTGGGATTTTGAAGTCCTGGTTTTAGTTAGAGCAGTTACATATCTAACTGTGTGACTTCAAACAAGTGGCTTAAACTCTCTGGGCCTCTGATCCTTCATATTTAAAATGAGGGGGTTGGTTACTAAGTAATGTCTAAGAGTCGTTCTAGAGATTGAAATTTCCCAATTTATAATAGCAATAATTAACATTTTACAGTGTCTTTCCACCTACAAATGGTTTTCACATGCATTATCTACTTTGATTCTTGTGCCAGATCTGAGGCAGTATTATGAGTATGCCCATTTTAGAGGAGAGATTTAGAAACCACAAATGGCAGAGTTGGCATTGAACAGACATTCCCGAGAAGAAAATACCCCTTCGGTAAAAGAACTAGCTAATGCTAACAAGGATAAATAATGGCAGATAATCTAGGCTGTGAGCTCTTGTTTAGGGGGTGCCATGGAATTTCTGGATGCTGCACTGGGGCAATGATAATCTACCCTGTGGAATGTTATCTGATGATGTATTTATCAAAAAAAACTAATAAAAAGAAAATTAAAAAAAGATACAATAATTGTTACTGCACTACACCCTAATGAATTATTGTGTTCAAGGTTCCTACAAAAAAGAAAGTAATATTATACTCGGCTTATGTTTTAATTGATTTATTAATATTTTATCACAGGAATGTAATTTAAGCTCCTCATGATTTAGATCTCATAAACCTTTAGCATTTTGCAAATTCAAATTCCAATTTAAAGCCAGGGCGAGCAATTAACTTTTCTATCATCTTGTCAGGGGAGAAGGTTCGTGTTTAATTTGAGACAAAGTGACAGAAATATATATACACTGTATGTATTACTCCAATTTAATTTATGAGTCAGCACCATCCACCTTCAAAATGTAGATTTAATAGAAGGGGAGGAAGCAAAGGCCGTGCTGTCATGATACGGCTGTGATATCTGCCCTGAATTTCTTATACAAAAAAAAAGTCCCTGGTTTGTCGAGATACCAGCCTAGATGGATTGCAGGCCTATTTTCAATTCTTTTGTTTTAAATCCATTTGCTAATTCTTTGTTCATACAGCATACAATCTCATGCAGATCACAGGGAGCTCCTATCCCCGACTTCTACCTCTGCTCCTACCTCATTGTTGGTTTCACGTAGAGCTGCCCCTCTGGATTTACCCTAAAGCTAGCCAAGTGAGAGACATTGTGGAAAATACTGTCTTCAGTTCATTTCTTCGTCCCTGTTCTCACGTTTCAAAGCAAAAACCTCCCCAAAACTCTACATTCTAATTTACAGGATATACATGGCAAGTTAAAACCGTGGCACTTTCCAGTGATCCTTTACAGAATATTTAAGGACAGGATCAGAAGAAACGAGCTCAAACTGCAGAAGGTAGTCAGGTGAACAGAAGGGAAGTACTTCCCTTTGGTGGTTATTAAAGACTGGAACAGGGCTGCAGAGAGAGGTTAAGGAATTCTTCCTAGCTGTGTTATCCTATAATTCACCAAAGGCGCACAATGCTCTATGCTGATGAGATGAGTTACATGACATCTCCTCCCTGGTTCAATCAAAGGGAAGCAATTTACATCTCAAACCAGTTCTCTCATCAGTGAGACATAAAAACTGCAGAAAAGAGACACAGCAAATGCGCTTATTTATACAGCATCAACTCAGTTGCCACCGTTCTTTATTATTTTTCCTTCACTGCCTCCTCTCTTGTATGGTGGCCATTTTTAATAGGATGCCTTAAATTCTAAAGTGAGTAAAACACAAGAATAAGAACAATTCAGGACCAAAAGTAACTAAAGATTTCTCATGAATCTGACAATCACTGGCCCTTGTGGTACTGGGCCAGTCCCTTTGTTCTATTTAAAAATAAAACCGGGTTCCCTCTGCACAACACAAGAAGGGAATTTGAAGACAGCTAATGGAAAACTCTGGAAGGTAGCCTGGCAAATGTTTATTCACTTTCCAGGCGTACAAAGCTGTGCTACATAAGTGAATGCAGTGCATCTGTCAGAGAAAGGCTATGCTGAATGGGTGTGAGGTCTTCATTCATAAAACAAGCTTACTTTACTAACAGTCTCGATTAATCGTAGCTTAATTATGTCAGATGTTTTGCACTTACACACGAAAGTGAAAATCACCAAAAGTGCATTTACTGCACCTGCTTAAATGCAGTCATATCCCTAGAAACTATTCCAGTGAAGGGGAGACAGCTCCTACAGACATGGCTTTTACGCAGAATATGGGATTATGGCAGAGGGGTTTAAATACAGGAGGTAAAAATGGTAATCATATTCATCAAGTACACAAAGAAGTAAAAACAAGAAGCTCTAGATAATTCTTTTTAGTGGACTCACTAAAATAACAATAACAGCTTGATGAAGAGAACATGATTGTCAAAAGCTTGTCCATTTTACATTTTCTCTTTACATCGTGCAATAAAAAGGAAGCACCTGCAGTTTCTACTTGTGGGTTTTTTTTTTTTTTTCTTCTGATGTTAAAAGAAATCATGGGACATCGTATTTGCTCTAGGAACTCCTACTCTAATCTCAAGCACACTCTCCATCCTGTAAAGATACATTTGAGCCCCCTAGGAATACCTGTGCAGTGCAGAGTTTCTACAGCCTACAAAGTACAATCTTTCCTTCACACCCTTTTGCTTCATTCAAATACACCAGCCCTTTTTCATTTTGGACATTCAGCTAAAATCAACTTCTCTGTCATGAACCATTTTAGACAAATTATACCAAAATATGTTGTAATTTCCATTACTTGGTGGCCTCTATTTTACTGACCAACATCATCCCACTGTAGTTTCACTGTAGTGGTGTCCTGACTCATACCTAAAAAATTCTATTAACTACCCATCGTGGGTACTCAACATGCATTAGAAAGCCATACATTTAATTACATTGGAGGGCTGGTGTGATCTCACATGAAACTTGAGCTATCTTTATTAAAAATAGAAATTCCATTTACTTAATGCTTCTTACAGTAAATCAGTCCATTTTAAACTTTCAAGATTGTATAATGAAACAAAACAACAGTTTTTAAAAAAACAGAAAACATCTAAACATTTTAGTAGAAGTATTTTACATGCCAACAGAAGCATTATCTCTCTCTTTTCCCTTTGAATATTCTTTCCTTCCTTTTCTTGCCTTTTTCCCCCCTCTCTCCCTTCCAACTCCCTCCTTCCCTTCCTCTTTTCTCTAATATGGAGGAGGTGATGGCAAACTTTGAGTAAGGACATAACATTATGTTTCAAAATTCATGTGCTTTCACTACCCCAAACACTGATTTAAACGAAGATTTTTGGTGACTTCTTACAACATTCTCTCTTTTTCCCTTAGAGTCCATAGATAGCCTTTGGGGATCAAGCTGTTTCCACACATTCCTATCATGGCCTCCAGTACTACACACTGTGGTTCGTGACATATCCTAACAAAGGTACTCTTTTACAAAAGACTGCAATAGCTAGTGAAGAACTATTTTTTTCAATTACTTTTGTAAAGGCACAAAGTAAATGCCAGTGGAGTGTGTGCATAAATAAAGTGAAGGTTCAGACTATACTTAACAACTACAATGTCACTAATAGGCATCATCTCCCCTGCTGGTCTACATATATAGAGATTCAAGTCTGAGGCTTTAAACTCTCTTACAGACAAAGCAGGGAGATGGACAAACACGTCTTTCGTGTTCCAATACCAAAGACAATATGGGAGAATAATCTCTTTCTACAGGTGTCTGTCACAATAAACACTCAATATACAAAATTCTGAAGTTATGACAAATGTATATGTTTTACAAAATGGTTTTTCACAGGCCTCTATTGATGAGATAGCAATTCGAAGTGCATCAAAAATTGTGGTTTAACTTTTTTATATTCATATACCTTTTAAAGAAAGATTGCTATCATATAAGAAATGTCAGTATTTTCAGATCAGAGATTTTCAGAAGAAGAGATTACAACATTACAACAGACACTCCTCATACTCATGCATCTAATAAGATCAGTTAAACCAGTGGGTAGGAGGTGCCTACAGGTGATTGTGAGGGCAGGTACTTTCGAAGTGGAGGAGGCTGAAAATAAAGTCACACCTACAGTGCTGTGCTTTCATCTTTCTCCTTGCCCTCGCAGTCACCCTGCATCTCTCGCTCATGTGCTTTAACTCTCTTGTGGCATTCCTCTTGAAGCACTTTAGAAAACTTAGCCTTATGAGAGTAGATTCAGTCCTGTATCACCGACTGAAGGCATTTGCTCCATTAATGGTTTTACTGAAATCAAAAGTATCATGAATACACCTTAAAATTTAAGTCTAGGAATCATATTTTAAGGATGCCTTAAAGTCTTTTAGACCTACAGGTTGTATAGGGCAAACATGTATACATCATATGAGCCAGTCTCTACCTGGCTCTCCAATATTTTGAAGGCTGTCAAAGTTCATAAAGCATTCTTTTCTTTTCCTTGGCATCCACTAGACTAAGTCTTACCTCAGGGCCTGAGGACATTTTTTTAACTATGCCTGGAATGTTCTTCCTCTAGAGTTTGGCTTGTTTGCTCTCCTCCTTTATTCTTGTCTCTACTCAAATACCATCATTTCAGGAGACCTACACTGACAATCATATTAAAACAGCTTCTCACCTTCATCCTACCTTAGCTTGATTTGTTTTTTTCATAAAAGATGCTTGCTCCTTGGAATAAAAGTTATAACAAACCTAAGCAGCTTATTAAAAAGCAGAGACATTACTTTGCCAGCAAAGGTCCGTATTATCAAAGCTATGATCTTTTCAGTAGTCATGCATAGATGTGAGAGTTGGACCATAAAGAAGGCTGAGTGCTGAAGAACTGATGCTTTTGAACTGTGGTTTTGGAAAAAATGCTTGAGAGTCCCTTGGATTGCAAGGACATCAAACCAGTCAATTGTAAAGGAAATCAGTCCTGAATATTCATTGGAGGGACTGATGCTAAAGGTGAAGCTCCAATACTTTGGCCACCTGATGTGAAGAACCAACTCATTAGAAAAGACCCTGATGCTAGGAAAGATTAAAGGCAGGAAAAGAAGGGGAAAACAGAGGATGAGATGGTTGGATGGCATCACCAACTCAATGGACATGAGTTTGAGCAAATTCTGGGAGATGGTGAAGGACAGAGAAGCCTTGAGTGCTGCAGTCCATGAGGTCACAAAGAATTGGACACAACTGAACAAGAAATTTCTTCCTTAAATTATATAATTACTTGCTTATTATCTGTCTTCCTCAATAAAATGTGAGCTTTGTGACTCAAAGACTTTCATCTTACTCCCCATCACTTAGCACCACTAGTGACTGGAACTGGGTCTAACACATGGTAGCTGTTCACTATATATTTCTCAAAAGAGAAAACTTATGGCTAAGATACTGTCTCTTAAATTTCACAATTTAGTTTCCATCTTCTGCTGAGAAGAGAAGGTATCATACAGTGACCTCTCACACTTTAGAGAAGGAAGAAGTCAACTTGGAAGAATCCTACTCTAGGAAGAGTGTGTTCAGACACAGCTTAAAATCACAGCCTGTTGCTGTGGAGTGTTTATTTATTGTCTGCCATTTTAGCTAGACCACTGAACTGATGGAATTAACCAAGGACCTGATAGATCACAAGCACACAAACACCCCCCGCCCCGCCACCACCACTGAAAAAAAGGCAAACAAAACCTCTTCAAATCCTCCTTACTCTTGGAATTGGAGTACTTGCTACTTTACTCCATGCCAACAACAGCTAAAGAAGAGAGGCATAAATCAGGTGAATTTTGAAAGCTATTTCACTGAACCTGCCACCTATCACTCATGTAAGAAAAGGCAATAATCCATCTATCCAGACTGGTGGGTCATAAGGTTCTAAGTGTCATTTATTTATCTGAAACTAGTTCACTTTTCACTTTCATGCATTGGAGAAGGAAATGGCAACCTACTCCAGTGTTCTTGACTGGAGAATCCCAGGGACAGTGGAGCCTGGAGGGCTGCCATCTATGGGGTTGCACAGAGTCAGACATGACTGAAGTGACTTAGCAGCAGCAGCAGGGATTCCTTAGGAGAAGGCAATGGCACCCCACTCCAGTGTTCTTGCCTGGTGAATCCCAGGGACGGGGGAGCCTTGTGGGCTGCCATCTATGGGGTCACACAGAGTCAGACATGACTGAAGTGACTTAGCAGCACCAGCAGCAGCAGGGATTCCATGAAAATATTTTATATCACATAATAATGAAATGACATGATCTTTGTTTTTCCTTCAGATAAACATCAAACATTTGCTTTAAGATGGCATATAACTTTTAAAATACAAACACCAATTAAATGAGGTATTTTTTAATTAGAGAAAAAATGTCTATCATAATTTTAGTGGCAATAATAGTTCTGTACATTTCTCTTAGCAGTTTTAACCTCAGATTTCTAAGCACTATGCAAACATTAATTTACTAAGTTCTGCTGTATTCTCCATGTGAATTAGAATTTTATCATTTCTTTATTATTTTCAGATGAGAATCACCCAGACAGGTCCATGAATTGCCAAGATCATATAGCAAGGACATTAAAGAAAAAAAGAGCAGGATTTTTCTGTTTTGAAAGCGGGTGCTCAGGGAAGAGTAAAGAAATATGATTTAAAAAAACATCTAAAATAGCACCTGGTTTTTCTTATCCAGCACTCTCATTCAAATTTGTTTTGGGAAGGAAAATAAAACAATAGCTCAGTTCAGAGGCTAAGGACTCTGATTAAACATCCCTGAAACTAGTAGGGTGAATCTTTAAGAATAATAGTTCTAAGTATAATAGTACTAAGTAGTTTTACTTAGTAGAACTAAGTAGTTTTACTTAGTAGAACTAAGTAGTTTTACTTAGTAGAACTAAGTTTTACTTAGTAGAACTAAGTAGTTCTAAGTTCTTTAAGCTATTATTAGTTCTTTAAGTTCTTTAATATAGTTCTTTAAGCTATCTTTTAGCTATTATTATGTGCCTGGCACTGTCCTAAGAGCTAGTGGAAATAGGGAAACATGACTTTTCACCATGGTATGCCCCAAGCCTAGAACTGTGACTGGGCTAGAGTGAATGCTGAATCAGTGCTCATTGCTATACACATTTAAATGAGAGAAGCATTCTTGGTTCCAAATGACTAAACTGTATGAATTTTTAAACACAACCTGTTTGTAAGTTAGAAGTAGCCTATATGAATGCTTGCTCTTAAAAGTGGAGGAGAAAGGAAGAGATTTGATATGATCTGATGTGTAACTAAATCTAGGATAGCAGTGAGCCTCTTTACAATAGAATCCATTGATTTAACAAATATTTATTGAACACACACTATATTTCAGGTATTATAAGGGATTCTAGGAATAAATACAATGTCTTTTTGTTATGGAGCTTAAATTATTGCTTATGTATCTGAGAGGAGGGTATCTTTGTATTTACGCAATTATGAGGCAAGAAATTTAATAAACAAGTAATTCCTGTCTGTTTAGATTTACCATTTTATCATCCTAATTTGCCACTGCTTTGACAGTTCAGTCTCTTCCTGGGCATCTATGAGGAAACTGTAAAGAAATGTAGGTGTACTGATCATTTAAACTATATATTCATAAATTTGATGGTTAACTGACAGTTACTTAGACAATGTGATCAATGTCTGAAGTTTAATTGAGGCATCAGAATGAGTTCTGAAAGGTCTTAGTTATCTATTTTAGTTACTCATATTGTCAATTCTCTAATTCTACCTATACAAATACACTCTAGAGCTTCCATTTGGACTGCATAAAATTGCATTTCAGTCAAAGAAATTTAAAAGTACACAAAATATTAAAAGATAAAAAGGCCTCACAAACTCCCTGTAGAGGCTGGCAATCTTCTCTACGGTCACCTTTGGGTGCTATCTCTTTTTTTACTACACAGACTCTCTTAGAACATAACTGACCCAAGTGTGGCTTGTTGATAAGTAAGCATAACTGCATTCATTTCACTCTGATAATCCACTAGAATTGTTGAGTTTTTAAAAAACAATCTCATTTATTTTGCCTTCATTTTTAGGACAAAATATCAAGCCTTTCCAAATATTTCTGCTTATAAATGGACTCCTCAAGTTTGCTATGGAAGCTTCACTCTGTAAGTAAATCAATGAGATACAAGAAAATCTAAGTTTGATGTTTAATGGTGCTCAGATGGTAAAGAATCTGCCTGCAATGTGGGAGACCCAGGTTCAATTCCTGGGTCGAGGAGACCCCTGGAGGAGGGAATGGCAACCCATTCGAGTATCCTTGCCTAGAGAATTTCATGGATAGAGGAGCCTGGTGGGCCACAGTTCATGGACAGAGGAACCTAGGTGGCTATAGTCCATAGGGTTGCAAAGAATTAGACATGACTGAGCAAATAATAAGTGCTAGCAGCCCAGTTAAGGTTATTTCTCCTCCAAAAATTGAACTGAAATACATATTTTGGCTGGGAGTTCAGCAATGCCAGGGAAACACTCTAAAAATCTGTTGGCAAAGGAAGAAAATTACAAATATGGTATAGAGGTATTTGATTTTTAGTATATTGAATTCAAGAACTAGATTCAAGTGATAGATATGCTTTAACATGCTGGCTCTGTGCATGTGAAAAACTGAAATTTGATATCTAAAAATCACCCTTATATTCAGAATTACTCAACATTCCTTTTCTGTTTATACACCTCATTCAGTGATATGACAGCCCCAGGCATTCTACTACCAATCTCCTTGTACATGTCCATTGACATTGTCTCTATCAAATTTGATTCAATAAAATTAAATGGAATTAAATAAAATGGTCTTCTTGAACCTCGGTATTTCTCATCTCTTATTATATTGTATGTCTTATCATTTCTTATTTATTTAGCTGAGGCAAAAAGGTTTCCAGACTCAATTATACTTTTCCTCCTGGTTTTCTATTTCTTAAGTATTTTTTCTCTGAGAAAGATTGTTCATGTCAATTGCCAAAAGAAAAGACAGAAAGAAAGAGAGAATCCTTATATAACTGTATGAAAATAAAATGAATATAATAATAAAGTAACTGCTATTGTATATCAGAGACAACATTTCCATCTGATGTTTACCATAAAATTTTCATCTGATTCTAATAGTTTTCACATAATAACAAACACAAGTATTGCTTACTTTGAGAAGATTCTAAATTGCAGATGGTATATGGGTGATAGGTAACAGGGAGAAATTGGGTAAGGAAGACAGATTTCTAGCTTTGGCTTCAAGAGTTAAATTATAAAAGGAAGTAAGTAGTAAGTGTTGAAGATGATATGCAATTGGCTTACAATTTTCCCATCACTTTTAGACATGAGGGTAACCGTACATTTCCTCCCTTCATTTCCACACTCCCTTCAGCCTGCACCTGGATTCTATGCTTCCCCCTCAAACCTGCTGTTAATGTTAATTTTAACCTGATTTCATATGTTTATAAACATTTTGAGGGGGAATAAGAAACTCCAATACTTTGGCCACCTCATGTGAAGAGTTGACTCATTGGAAAAGACTCTGATGCTGGGAGGGATTGGGGGCTGGAGGAGAAAGGGACGACCGAGGATGAGATGGCTGGATGGCACCACCAACTCGCTAGACATGAGTTTGAGTGAACTCTAGGAGTTGGTGATGGACAGGGAGGCCTGGCGTGCTGCAATTCATGGGGTCGCAAAGAGTCGGACACAACTGAGCAACTGAACTGAACTGAACTGAACTGAAGACACAATTGGTCTGACTGGGTGGCTCAGTATTAAAGAATCTGCCTGTGATGCAAAAGATGCAGGAGATGGTGCGGGTTTGATCCCTGGGTCAGGAAGATCCCCTGGAGAAAGGAAAGGATACCCACTCCAGTATTCTTGCCTTGGAAAATCCCATGGACAGAGGAGCCTGCTGGGATACAGTGTGGCACAGAGTCAGACACAACTGAAGTGACTGAGCAAGACACACAGTATGGTTTTTCTCTGGAATTCTCTTTCTATAAGCAACAGCAAGGTAACAGTCAAACACTCATTAATCTCCTGGGAAGAAAATCAGTAAGTTTCTTGTGTCCTTCATTTAGGATTAGTGTTTATTACAAATCGTGCTGAAAGACCTCACACACAGCAAGCTGAAGTATGTGGCATGTAATCCATCACACAGAATGATCAAGGACTGAGTCAACACTTCTAGGGCTTCTACGTCCCTCAACTATGGGCATTTCCATGGTGTTCAGATGTTCAAACAAACACATTTGTCTAAAAACAAATACATATGTAGGAAAACAGTTCTCCAGGGCTCTCGCCTTTTCAGCTGCTCTTGGTTGACAGATGAAAAGTCAGATACAACATCTTGAAATTCTGAGTCTTCTTGTCTTGAAACAGAAAGAGTTGTCCCAAGTAGTGAGTTGTTCATAGCTTCTATTAAATGGACAAAAGAGTCACAAAAAGAGGCCCTTGGGTTTTCATGCTGTAATGGTCTCCTCCTTGATTTCCCTCTGACTCACACCCACTGGTTTCAACTTCATTTTGAGGATACATAAAATTATTCTGAAAGAAATCATCATTTTCACTCTCTCAAAAGAGTTTCCTAAGAAATTTGCTTCAAAACAAGGTGATCTGTAACACTAAGAATACACCAGTATCTTTCAATATGCCTTTAGAGTTCATAAATCTTACCTATTCAGGGATCAACTGATACAATTTGAGGGCAACTGAAGAAATCTCTCCACCATCTTCCTGTGTCTGAAATTCTATCACGTGAAATTCATACAGAAAGGCAGAAATCATTTGATTCTCTGTTACTCTGAGAAGGGTACCATTTTATTTTTATTTTAGAGATGAAGAAACCAAGGTACAGAGAAGTTAAGTAACTTGCCAAAAGTTTTTTGGTAAGTCAAAGGGCCAGGATTTGAACCCACTGGTGTCCGATACCACGGCCTTAGCCGTTATATTATACTGATTCTGTGAAGTAGAGATTAGTAGAGAAGAATGTTTAAATGCATGATTTTAGAGTCAGACAGCATAAGCTCAAATCTTAACTTAACCACTTACTGGCTGTTTGAGCTTGGCCATGGAACTTAACCTCTATAAGCCTTTATTTCTTTGTGTGTATCAAACGTAGCTAGCCTTCACTAAGTAGTAAAGCTATGTCCTAGTCATCAAAGTGTTTTGCATCTATTATTTCACTTAATTCATAATATCTCAACAAGGTATGAAGTATTATCATCCCCAGATTAGAGATGAGGAAACTGAGGTTAAGTAACTTGCCTACTGTTCTACTATAAGTGTTGGAATCAGAATTTGACAAGGATAACCTCACTCAAGCTTCTCTGGTGGTTCAGACGTAAAGCGTCTGCCCACAGTGTGGGAGACCCGGGTTCAATCCCTGGGTCGGGAAGATCTCGTGGAGAAGGAAATGGCAACCCACTCCAGTACTCTTGCCTGGAAAATTCCATGGACTGAGGAGCCTGATGGGCTACAGTCCATGGGGTCGCAAAGAGTCAGATACGACTGAGCGACTTCACTTTCACTTCCACTTTAACCTCACTCCAGAAACCAAGATGTTTAACCATTAAATCTGATGAAAATAATAAACAGTATTTACCTCATCAAGATTTGGACTGTATTTTGGTCAGGACTAAATGGGGCTTCCTGGTGGATCAGATAGTAAAGAATTTGCCTGCATTGCGGAAGGCCAGAGATTGATTCCAGGGTTGAGAAGATCCCCTTAAGAAGGGAATGGATACCAACTCCAGTATTCTTGCCTGGAGAGTTCCATGGACAGAGAAGCCTGGGGGACTACAGTCCATGTAGTTGCAAAGAAGCAGACACAAATGAGCAACTAACACATACACATACACACATATACATACCGCACACACACAAATGAGGCAAAGAATGTGTGATGGTTACTTGTATGTCAGCTTTACTGGAACACCAATGAAGAGATATTTGTCAAATATTTTCTAGGTATGTCAGTTCAGTTCAGTTGTTCAGTCATGTCCAACTATTTGTAACCCCATGGAATGCCGCACGCCAGCCTTACAAGTCTATCACCAACTCCCAGATGTCACTCAAACTCATGTCCATCTAGCCAGTGATGCCATCCAACCATCTCATCTTCTGTCATCCCCTTCTCCTCCTGCCTTGATCTTTCCCAGCATCAGGGTCTTTTCCAATGAGTCAGTCCTTCCCATCAGATGGCCAAAGTATTGGAGTTTCAGCTTCAGCATAAGCCTTTCCAACGAATATTCAGGACTGATTTCCTTGAGCATTGACTGGTTTAATCTTCTTGCAGTCCAAGCGACTCTAAAGAGTCTTCTTCAACACCATAGTTCAAAAGCATCAATTCTCCTGCCATCAGCTTTCTTTATAGTCCAACTCTCACATCCATACATGACTACTGGAAAAAACACAGGTTTGATAATACAGACTTTGTTGGCAAAGTAATGTCTCTGCTTTTTAATATGCTATCTAGGTTGGTCATAACTTTTCTTTCAAGGAGCAAGTGTCTTTTAATTTAATGGCTGCAGTCACCATCTACAGTGATTTTGGAGCCCCCCAAAAATAAACTCTGTCACTGTTTTCATTGTTTCCCCATCTATTTGCCATGAAGTCATGGGACTGGATGCCATGATGTTAGTTTTTTGAATGTTGAGTTTTAAGACAGATTTTTCACTCTCCTCTTTCACTTTCATCAAGAGGCTCTTTAGTTTCTCTTCACGTTCTGCCATAACGGTGGTGTCATCTGCATATCTGAGGTTATTGATATTTCTCCCAGCAATCTTGATTCCAGCTTGTGCTTCACCCAGCCTGGCATATCACATGATGTACTCTGCCGAAGAATTGATGCTTTTGAACTGTGGTATTGGAGAAGACTCTTGAGAGTCCCTTGGACTGCAAGGAGATCCAACCAGTCCATTCTAAAGGAGATCAGTCCTGGGTGTTCTTTGGAAGGAAAGATGCTAAAGCTGAAACTCCAGTACTTTGGCCACCTCATGCAAAGAGTTGACTCATTGGAAAGGACTCTGATGTTGGGAGGGATTGGGGGCAGGAGGAGCAGGGGACGACAGCGGATGAGATGGCTGGATGGCATCACTGACTCGATGGACGTGAGTCTGAGTGAACTCCGGGAGTTGGTGATGGACAGGGAGGCCTGGCGTGCTGCAATTCATGGGGTCGCAAAGAGTCGGACATGACTGAGCAACTGAACTGAACGGAACTCTGCATATAAGTTAAAGAAGCAGGGTGACAATATACATTCTTGACATACTCCTTTCTCAATTTGGAAGACATCTGTTGTTCCACACCCGGTTCTAACTGTTGCTTCTTGACCTGCATACAGATTTCTCAAGAAGGTAAGGTGGTCTGGTATTCGCATCTCTTTAAGTAAGAATCTTCCACAATTTGTTGTGATCCACACAGTCAAAGGCTTTGGCATAGTCAATGAAGCAGAAGTAGATGTTTTTCTGAAACTCTCTTGCTTTTTCTATGATCCAATGGATGTTGGCAATTTGATTTCTGGTTCCTCAGCCTTCCAGCTTGAACATCTGGAAGTTCATGGTTCAGGTACTGTTGAAGCCTCACTTGAAGTATTTTGAGAATTACTTTCCAAGCGTGTGAGATGAGCACAATTTTACAGTTGTTTGAACATTCTTTGGCACTGCTCTTCTTTGTGATTGGAATGAAAACTGACCTTTTCCAGTCCTGTGGCCACTGCTGAGTTTTCCAAATTAGCTGGCATATTGACTGCATATTTTACAGAGTAATCTTTTAGGATTTGAAATAGCTCAACTGGAATTCCATCACCTCCACTAGTCTAAGGCCCACTTGACTTCACATTCCAGGATGTATGGCTCTAGATGAGTGATCATATCATCTTGGTTATCTCGGTCATGAAGATTTTTTTAAATAGTTCTTCTGTGTATTCTTGCCACGTCTTCTTAATATCTTCTGCTTCTGTAAGGTCCATACCATTTCTGTCCTTTATTGTGCCCATATTTGCATGAAATGTTCCCTTTGTATCTCTAATTTTCTTGAAGAGATCTCTAGTCTTTCCCATTTTCTTTGCACTGATCACTGAGGAAGGCTCTCTTATTTCTCCCTGCTATTCTTTGGAAGTTTGAGTCAAATGGGTATCTTGTTCCTTTTCTCTTCTGCCTTTAGCTTCTCTTCTTTTCTCAGCTATTTGTAAGGCCACCTCAGACAACCATTTTGCCTTTTACATTTCTTTTTCTTGGGGATGGTCTTGATCACTGCCTCCTGGATGATGTCACAAACCTCCATCCATAGTTCTTCAGGTACTCTATCAGATCTAATCCCTTGACTCTATTTGTCACTTCCACTATATAATCATAAGGGATATGATTTAGGTCATACCTGAATGGTCTAGTGGTTCTCCCTACTTTCTTCAATTTCAATCTGAATTTGGCAATAAGGAGTTCATGATCTGAGCCACAGTCAGCTCCTGGTCTTGTTTTTTCTGTCTGTATAGAGCTTCTCCATCTTTGGCTGCAAAGAATATAATCACCGTATTGACCACCTGGTGATGCCCACGTATAGAGTCTTCTCTTGTGTTGTTGGAAGAGGGTGTTTGCTATCATCAGTGCATTCTCTTGGCAAAACTCTGTTAGTCTTTGCCCTGCTTCATTTTGTACTCCAATGCCAATTTTGCCTTTTACTTCAGATATCTCCTGATTTTCTACTTTTGCATTTCAATCCCCTATAATCAAAAACACATCCTTGGGGTATGTTAGTTCTAGAAGGTCTTGTAGGTCTTCATAGAGCCATTCAACCTCAGCTTCTTTAGCATTACTGGTTGGGGCACAGACTTGGATTATTGTGATACTGAATATTTTGCCTTGGAAACAAACAGAGATCATTCTGTAATTTTTGAGATTATACTGAAATATTGCATTACAAACTCTTTTGTTGACTATGAGGGCTACTCAATTTCTTCTAAGGGATTCTTGCCCACAGTAGTAGATATAATGGTCACCTGAGTCCCATTCCAGTCCATTTTAGTTCACTGATTCCTAAAATGTCGAGGTTCACTCTTGCCATCTCCTGTCTGACCACTTCTAATTTACCTTGATTCATGAACCTAACATTCCAGGTTCCTATGCACTATTGCTCTTAACAACATCAGACTTACTTCCATCACCAGTCACATCCACAACTGGACGTTGTTTTTGCTTTGGTTCTGTCTCCTTATTCTTTCTGGAGTTATTTCTCCACTCTTCTCCAGTAGCATATTGGACACCTACCAGCCTGGGAAGTTCATCTTTCAGTGTCATATTTTTTTTTCCTGTTCATACTGTTCATGGGGTTTTCAAGGCAAGAATACTGACATGCTAGGTATATCTGTGAGGGTATTTTTTGATGATATTAACATTAGAATCTATAGACTGAATAAAACAAATTAATCTCCCTGTAAAACAGATTAATCTCCCTATTAGGATTGGCCCCATCCAATCAGTTGAAAGCCTATCGTAACAGGGAATTCCTCCTGCTTGCCTATATTTGAGCTGGCACATTAGTTTTCTTCCTGCCTTTGGACTTGAACTGAGACATTGGCTCTTCCTGAGTTCAACCTACCAGCCTTTTGATTAGAACTATACCATCAGCTCTCCTAGTTCTCAACCTTGAAACTATACTCCAACCACATCATCAGTTCTCTTAGGTCTACAGCTTGACAATTTCACATCTTGGGACTTGTCAGTTGTAATAATTGTGTGAACTAATTCCTTGTAATAAATGTGTGTGTGTGTAAATATACAGTTAGTTGGATACATATAGAGATCTGTCTTGGAGAAGGCAGTGGCACCCCACTCCAGTACTCTTGCCTGGAAAATCTCATGGATGGAGGAGCCTGGTAGGCTGCAGTCCATGGGGTCGCTACAAGTCAGACACGACTGAGCAACTTCACTTTCACTTTTCACTTTCATGCATTGGAGAAGGAAATGGCAACCCACACCAGTGTTCTTGCCTGGAGAATCCCAGGGACAGGGGAGCGTGGTAGGCTGCTGTCTATGAGGTTGCACAGAGTTGGACACAACTGAAGTGACTTAGCAGCAGTAGCACCAGAGATCTATCTGTCTATCTATACATCCTATTGGGTTTTTTCTTCTGGAGAACTCTTAACAAATACAGTATGTAAAGTACCTTAAATAGTCATACAGAAATGGTCAATAATTGCTTTTCCAATTGCTATCTTAAGAAAAGCCAACAGAAAAGAAATTACAGGATGGCAAAGTCTCCTTCAATAATGAAAGTAGATAAATCTAGAGGAGGAGAATAAGTAATTTGTAGGCAATAGGTTCTTAAGAAAGGAGGGGAAAATTAAAAAAAAAAAAACACAATCTCCAACTAAGTCAGATGATTAGTTTCTTGATGTAAAATAAAAGATGGTAGAAAAACTGAACATCTAGAATAAAAGCTACTCTAATCCTCCCCTATATTGACCTTAAAGGAAATTTGGTTCTTTAACATGATGGTAAAACTTGGTGAGACAACAGATGTGACCTTCCCATTTGAGAGGTAAGAGATAATAGGGAAAGGAGAGAATTAACAGAAAAAGTCAGGTATATTTAATGCCCGACTTACTGCATACTAATTCAGCCAATTCAATTTCTATATATGCATTTTGTTCCCAGCTATAAACTATGATGAATTTAGAAAGTAAAAAAAGACTTCTCCATGGAACAGGTTAGGTCTCCAAGGTTTTTCAGCTAAAAACATCCTGGAGATGGCATATTCAAGTTTCCTAATACATGTTATTGACACTGATATCCTTGAAAAACTGCTTTGATTACCCCCACCGCTGTCGTCTTCACCCATGACACCCCTCCCGGACAAATCTCTTTCTGAATATATTATTCAGTTTGGGTTAGCCAGTATCTTGACTTCAATGAGTTCATATCAGAAGAAAAGAAGGGAGGGGAGCTTTCCTCTGGGTTTCAGTGAACATGTGTTACTCCCATCATCTGAGCTAAAAATCAAGGAAGCTGCAACAGCTGGGAAGGAAGGAAAAGCAAATTTGATTTTTAAAGAAAATAGAAAATAAAAGCAATTCTTCCAATTCCAATGTGTGGCATCTATGCTGATTTTTCTCAAGGAAAAGTGCTTATTGCCGCCAAAATCCCCAGGGTAACCACAGCTGACACTCTTCTCAGCATTAGAACACTTGGCAACTGGTGATATGGCCTGCTCCTTTCCCAAGCAGATGAGAAGCCAGGCACTTCCTAAATAAAACCAACACAGCTTTTCTTGACTCTTCAGCTGCCTGCATGTCTCATGAGCATAGCATTTTGTCCTGTGCAATGAAAGTTCATGGAGCAAACCTATTTCACCCACAGAATCAAAATCAGTATAATGAATTCTTTATGTTCTTCTGGCTGCATTGATAGAAGAACCTACCTTTATTGCACACTCAAATGCTGCTGCTGCTATACACATTATAATTGTACAAAGGACTGAGAAATACTGTCAATAAACAAAAATACGCCCTGCTAAAGAATGTCTAAGTATGCAAAAGGATGCAAATATAGGCCCTCTACCATACACAGGATCTCTGTTTATACCAATTGCACATGATCAATGGAAGAGGACATTCAAAACACTGTAATAAGCAAATTCCCATCTTGCATTAGTTTATATCAATAGAATTCTTCCAAGTATCTTTCATAATAAAATGTGTTTAGATTGATTATTTTTCACTCTTATCAGAGGAAAAAATCATCTGATTGAAGGTGTTCTTCTTAAGTGAAAGCAGGAAGCCAATTTCAAGGGCCACCATTTTCATAACAAATGCCTCCATTTATATTTGTATTAAAAAGTCTACTTCTCTATCTAAGCTCTATGTAAGTATTTCTACTTATCTCACAATGATCTACATGTGTGAAATTTCATGAGTGTTATTACGAATATTTACTTCTGATGGCCACAGTTTTTTTTAAATTTCTGTGTAGCCATATGCTTAATGTTGCATAATCCAGTGGGACTTCCTTTTATAAAAACAAAAAAATCAAATGAAAATTTATGAAACTGTATTCTTTTTTAATGTGAAAAGTAAAAACAAAAGAATGGTTATAAAATAAACATTGGATAATGTATAAAATCTACCTTACAAAAAGTGTGTTATTTACATCAAGAAGTCTTCATTTATTCCTTGAAATCCCAGCCCTGGGGAGACACCAAGTTCCTAGATACATTAACTGAAGCACATCCACATATATCAGTGGTTAATCTTACAGAGAACAATGTTGTGACTCAACAATTACCCTGGTTAAACAGCATTTAATTCCTAAATAATAATGACTAATAGTATTTATTGGATAATGGTTAATTGCTAACATTTCTTATAGGCATTTTGATTAATTGTCTATCTAATCTTCCAAAAATTATTCCAAAAATGCCTAAAATGAAGAGTTCCATCCTTTGAAACTAAACACAAATTTGTTTTGACTGATATAAAATTGCTTTGCAAATCTGACCCCTAACAAGTATAAACACATGAATTAAGTTCAGCATGCAGGTGGCATGTACTAGAAATTAGGTCATATCGAGGGACTGCTATTTAGTATGACTCATGTACTGGTTGGCCATCATCCCTTCACTTCTATACTTTAATGGCCTTAAACTCAACATCAAGAACAACTGATGAAGAGAGCTTAAATCACCAAAGAAGTCTACTTGTGAAACACTGGCACAATTTAGAGCCTTACTTCCTCACTGTGTTGTGTTTGTCATGGAAGTGGCAATATGGGAACAAAGCTGTGATCCAGATTATACCTAGATTAGACCCAAAGAAATAGTAGCTACACATAAAAAGCATACTAAAAATGATTTCAACTTTTGTTCTGTTTCTCAAGAAAAACACCAAAAAGAGAAAGAAAATAATCCCTTTTCTCTGTCTTGACCACATTGGAAATGGATAGCACCTGGGTTCAGAATCTCTATTCTTCCTCTCCCTCCCAGCTCAGACCTCTCTCCAACTCATCTATCACCCACAAGCATTTTCCACCCCCCACCCTGTTTATTTTCCTTTCCATCTATACTTTTCCCTCTTACTTTAGTGAAATTCTGGCACTTTAATGAAGAACTCTCCACCCTTCCCCCACCCATAGTCACTTTTCCAGCAGTGAAAGTGTTAGTGCAAGGGATTCTCCAGGCAAGAATACTGGAGTGGGTAGCTATTCCTTTCTCCAGGGGATCTTCCCAAACCAGGGATCGAGCCTAGGTCTCCCACATTGCAGGCAGATTCTTTACCATCTGAGCCACCAAGTGATATTGATGAATATATGGTAAGGAAAGATGAAGTACATTGCTTAAGGCAATAATATAGCAAGGGTGGAGTAGGGCTGCAACTCAGATTTGGACCTTCTTTCTGAGATTATCCTTGTTCCTGTATACATTGGTTGCTAAATGTTATCATTTCTTTTTTCCCACAAACAGTTAATGTCTATATTCCTGTGAAGAAGTGTTCTCTTTACCACCAATATTCGCTTATTTTTGAAAGCTAGGATTATTCATAAAGACTCTAATCAACTCACAGATCCTTCATGATATGCTTCCAATCTACCTTTCTAGTCTTCCCTTGTGTCACCTGATCCCCTGCCTTCCAGCTGCCAATCAACTTTTTGTACCCATGAGATTTTATCTCTGCCTAGAATTCATTTCATCTTCTCTTGTTCCACAAAGAAAGAAATAAGTACTTTTTTGAAGGTCAAATTCAAACATCATTTGTTCCGGGAAGCCTTTCCAATATTTGTTCCATGAAGCTTTCAACATCTCCACTTCCACAACATTTTCATCATATATATGATCCCCAGTAGATCATATATGCTACTGTTTTAGAACTGTTGTCCCTTGCTAGCTTGTAGAATTCTTATTGGCAGAGCACATTCTAAACACAGGGAATATACTTGCTTTTGGCCTCAAGAAGTTTCCAGTATAGTTAGGGGGTCAAAAGTGTAAACAACTCCAGTCAAATTTTGACACAGACAAAATATTTCTACATAATTGGCTTGAATTATTCCCTAGTGACTCAGTGGTAAAGAATCTGCCTGCCAATGCAGGAGACATAAGTTCGATCCCTGGGTCAGGAAGATTCCCTGGAGAAGAAAATGACAACCCACTGCAGTATTCTTGCCTGGGAAATCCCATGGACAGAGGAGCCTGGCAGGCTACAGTCCCTGGGGTTAGAAAAGAACACAGCTTAGCAGCTAACAACAAAACAATAAGATAATTGTATACATTTTTTGTCATAGTCAAGACTGCGTTACATACAGCGAACATAAGCACCCCAAAATTGACACAGTATAAGCAGGGAAGTGGTCAAAGTACATAAAAAGGAGAACAAAGAGAAATAAACTATAAAAATGTAATGGGAGAAAAAATATTGAGCTGATTGAAGTATGGGCTAAATGCAGGAAAAAGCAGCTTGGGGAAAGGAAGTTGAATTAGTTCGAGATATTCTTGGTAGCAAGAGCCAGAAAGACTACAGTTGCCATAAATGAGAAAGGGACTGACTGGAGCAAAGCTATCCTCCAGTGTGCCCCTGGGCACTGAGCTCAGTGATTTATATTGTTTATTTGAACTAATAATACAGTCACCCTGTGAGGTAGGATCTGTGAAGGAATAGAGGCTCAAAGCAGCTACGACTTCTCAGCTAATAACTGGAAGAGCCAGGATTCAAACTCAGAACTGATTCCAAAGTCCATCCTTTATATATTCAATATTAGTTTACCTCCAAGGAGACTGTGTCCATGGAATCAGCCAAAAATTACTTCATTTCCTCAAAGACCAAAGCCTAACAAAAATTTCTATTATTTTAAGGCTCTTAATATGATGATAATGTGCATTTATATATTTAAAAAGCTAATATACTCAGCTAATACACTTTCATATAGCAAATTGGGAGGGAAATACTTTGGAAGTCTTGTAGCCCAACATCTTATTTTGTAAATATGGAAGATACTAAGACAAACTAGTTGAATTACATAGATCACTAGAGAGAGAAGTTCTGAGAAGAAATGAAGAGCAAACTCTTTGCTCCTAAGGCTGAAGACCATGAGAAAAATACCATCTCATCTTGTGTAAGTGAATTCTATGATGTCAGCTATCTTGTCACTTTTTGGCTAATTGTATTTCCATTATCTGGGACATAAATGGTACTGTTATTAACATATAGTTACTAGTACACACTTTGTAAGAGGAAGTGCCCAAATAATATTTGATTAATGAAGTGAGGAATGGGTCTGTGGATGAGAGGGTATATGATGAAGGTGCAAGTGTACAATTAATCAAGAGATTGTCCATATTAGATGGTACTAAATTAATTTTAAGTGCCATTTGGATCACATCATTTTCTCCTTGACACAGTGACATTTCAAATGCCTTACATAGCAATGTTTTGGGGTTCAAATACCTTTATCAGGAATCAAGAGTTTAGTATACCACCAATACATGGAATTTACAAGGTGTTTTTTGTGTAGAACCATTAAGAAATCTTTTTAAATTTGTCAAGAAATAACTCAATAGATTTTGATAAAGTGGTAATATGAACATTTCATCCTTATCTTGGACTCAGGGGGTTGGGAAATACAGAAGTGATGTTTCATTTATAAAACCCTGTTCCCATGAAGCTGAGCAGAAGGATGGCTTATAATGGAATTTTCCAGCCAAATTCTCGAAGGGCCCCCAACAGGCTTTCTCAATTTGTGGGCGCTGTCCTCTAACAATCTATTCCTTTTCAGATTCTCCTTGGAAACCAAAGATTTATGTCATTCTCTTCATATTTTAAAATGAAATTGGTCTTACAGAAAAAATAAAAACTGAAAGCTTGTCTTTATTCCAAGTACCAATGCTTCCTGGACAAATATCTCATTAATATGTCTCAACAACTTTGCAGCATTCTTACCATGATTTGGACATTTCTAGAAATCAAGCTCAATATAGGCATTTGTGAAGATGAGCTGTGCTTAGACAGAGGCCTAAGAAAAGGAAGGTAAATAAATACTCAGTTTGTCAGCTTATAAAGGGGAAGCAGACTCTCCTTATATAATGACTTAAGAAGGTCCTGCTCAAATTCCAGACTAAATGAAAAGTTACATGGACTAAAACCAGTATTTAAAAATTACTATTCACTTAGTAATCCTGAAATGCTTTCTGCTTTTTGAATACATTCAAACAAGTAGGTATCACAGTATTTCATTGATAGCTTATCAAACCACAGAACAGAACAGGAGAACTAAATAAAAAGGGCTTTCCTAAGGGAGCTCCACGGTCATTGTTCTATAAAAACATATGAACATATTGCTATAAACTCATCTTCACAGGAAGTCACCCAGCTTAATAAGCACAGACCTGAAAGTTAATATTAAAATTCACTTTGATTTCAGCAGCAACAAAGCTGATCCAACTAGGAGCTATTACATAAAACCCTTATTGTCATATTCGTCATCACCACTCTCAACAGAGACCACTGCAAGCACCAAGAAACCCTCAGTTCACCTCAGGAAATATGCTGCTCAGACAGCCATCCCAATAACAATACAGCGGTGAGATGGCCCTGTTTATTTTATCAGAATGACACTCCCTTAATTTTTCAATTCTCTTTATTGATGTCCTCTTTCATGTATAGGTCTATTAGATTCTACTTCCTCTACTGTCCTCCCAGGAATTGGTGCTTGCCAACTACAATAAGTTGTTTTGACAACTTGTCTAGCTGTACAATACTCTGTTTCTTTCCCTCTGCAGTCTTTTTGGCTTCAAATGAGTGCCTTCAAAATATAGCAGAGACTATCTAACCAAACTATGCAACAGGGGGAGGAAATCAGCTTTCTATGTGTAAGCACCATTCTGCCAAAACCACAATCTTTCCAGTGCCCAAAGTTATCTTTCCTTTTCTCTATACTTTTGTGGATAAATTCCCCTTGCTATCTTGTCTACCCCTACCTTAATAAGGAATGACTGCCGTGACTACCCCCATCTAGCTTACGCCATTCACCGCCAGCACCTCTGCTCTCCTCGTGTGCTTCAAGAAGAACTGATTAGCACTTTGCATAATTAACCTGATTAGCACTGTGCATAATCAAACTGATTAGCACTTTGCATAATTAAAAAGAAATAATAATAATAACAATAATAAGCACTAAGTAATATCAAAAGCTGTTAGTCCCACAGACCTTCGGTTACCTCCAAGATGAGTTCAATACAGCATATTTTGCACCTTCCCACTGAAATCTTTTAACTCAAAAGTCAAGAAACTAATTAAAATGCTTTCAGTCCACAGACCCATTACAATCCTTCCTATCCTTATCAGTTACCCAGATCATCTGCTCCTGTCCATGTATACCTTCCTCACTTTAAATCTGGCATATTTTACCCTTGCCAAAATGAAGAAAATGTGGATATAAAACCAAACTGATGAAAAATATTTGCAGTAAAGTTAGAACCGAGATGAATGCTGATTCTCTAGCTATACAATTCTCCCATACACTGTTTCTAGGTAATAACAAAGTATTTGAAAAGAACTAGACAATCTGTCAAGAAAATCTGGCTCTGACACTTACTGTGTGACCTTGGTTAAGTCACTGAAGATCTCAGAACCTCAGTTTCTTCACTTGTAAAATAGAAATAAGAAGTTCTACAACCTTAAGGGCTGTTGTGAAAATAAAATAAGACAGCAATTCAGGAAGATACTTTGTCAACTAAAATATAAGGTACAAAACATTGATGAGGTACTGTTTCTGTCCCTAAATCTCTTATCCCCTAAATTCTATTTCATACCATGGAAACCTTACACATTATGAATAATAACAAAATTTTATATTTCTAGTACCTTAGAATTTAAAAGTTATAAAGTCTTTTTTGCATATTTACCTTATTTCCTCTTCAGTAGCTGTGATTAAAATTTTGACTTGGTGTTATAATTTTACTCTAGTCATTACTGTATCCATCACAGCCCTCATTTGTGTTTCCACAAAGGTTAAAATCAAGCTGTTGCTGTAAATTCATGAGAGAATAGAAGAAAATCCAGTATATTTCCATTAACTTGGGACTGCAATGTAGAGAACCATACAACTTTGCACTTTTCCACTCCACCAAAGACAACCGTCTGCTCCTCATGACTTTCAAGACTTATTACTTCAGTTCTACTTTCTTCTAAGAAACTATCTCAGACACTTTTTAATCAGAATTTCTCTCTTTCATGCCCTCATAATATTTTATCTGTAACTCCACATTGTACAATTTGCTGTGTATGAAGTATGGGTATGGCTGATTCCTCTAGAAACTAGGAGCTCCTAGAGAGACTACACTGCTTACTTATTTTTGCCTCCACAATAACTGCCACAAGAAGTGACACACTTGTTTAGCACTCAACATCTTTGTTACTTGAGAAAACAGGACAGCAAAGTATTATATTTTTTTCGCTGCACACTTATCATACAACTGCTATATATGCAAACCTGAGGAATTGCTTCAATGACTGTCTCCTGAGGACTATAAGGATATTGACATACCCATAACCACTTTACTGACTATTAAAATATTTAATGTATGTGATATTACATTTCATTTATTTATCAACTCATTCATTCTCTTAACCATTCAGAAATAAATATGAGTGCTTACTAAGTGCTAAGCATTATGCTAAACATTTAATACAGCATTGATGAAGTTCAAAAGGAACTGTGGGTTCCTCTCAAGGAACATATAATATGTAAGAAGCCTATGGTAGCCTTTAAGAGGCTGGGGTGGAAAAGTGTGAAAGGGGAACCTTAAAGCAGTCAAGGTGATCTGTTGCAAGGTACCCACCATGGAGCCACTAAGCCTCTATCCACCTAAAGGAAAGGAACCCAAATAAACAGTCAGTGTTTCTGGGCCAATCACCCATTTTACAATTCATTTAATTCAAGAAAGAAAATGCTGCTGTGGAGATTATTCAAGTCCAAATGTTCCTGGTGAAGGTGCTTCCAGTAATTCTGGGAAAGAAGCCAATCCTCTAGTTTTATATGTAAATATTTTAAAAACACACACATATATATAAGCACAAAAGAAAGGTCAGGAAGACGTAAGTCTTTTAAAATCTATTTTAATAATTTTTTTCTAAAACTGCCCACAAAAGTTTGGGCTTTTTTGTAGCCTTACATTTTCTTTTACACAATACACCTGCTTTTTTTTTCTAAACTAAATATTTCTTCCATCTAATGACTCTCTTTATTAGACAGCATCTAATTTGCATACATTTACATACAATTTAACTGCTAGCTTGTGAGAACAAAGAAATGGCTCTGTATTGTACTGAAGGACAATACTCAGTAAAGGAAGGTATAAAAACCAACCAGCTCGGTGACTGTGTAAGCTCTTTGTTTCAGATATACCAGGCTCATTTCTTTTTTAAAAAAACATTCCAGTTAAAAGGGGTAAAAATTATTTCATCAAACAATGAAAGAAAGATACAGCACTACTTTGTTTAACTGCCCATTTCCTCCCCAACCTGGCTACTACAATTCAGGGGTCCAAGTTCCCTGAATCTACTACAATTTTCTTTATTAGATTTGATGGCTTCAATCCCTTTCCACATTTTTGTTTCGAATCTTATACCTAAGACAACCTGGGATCCCACTGTGATAAAGCTTTGTTCTGATGCTAATTTGTACTGCCACCCTCCCTGTTCCCCAGCAGATCTGGGAGAATATAGCATTCTGTTCTCCAGTGAACAATACATACTCTTACCCTTAGCAAGTTAACAGGTTTAACTGAGACTTCAGGCTTTTATGTTATGAACCAGCTCTTTAAAAGAATTTTTTTTCAGTGTCCACTGAGGAGTAGATGAGAAAAGAAGTCTTGAATACAGGGAGGGAGTTTGTGCTGGTGAAAAAGAAGTTAGAGGTAAAAGAGTGCTTGAGTCAACTGTTTTTCCACTTAGCAAGGATCCCTTTGTGAGTCTCCAAACTTCCTATTTGAAAGTGAATTCACATACTCTGTGACACAGGCTAAGTCACAAGTCACCTTGCCTCTTCTATGTGCCTCTCATCCTTGACGCATAGAGAGGGAGATTGGGGGGAGGAATCTTGAAGAGTCTAGTCAGGTGTTTTGTAAATATTAACTACTGAAAATGCAAGAAATAAGTAATAAAACTGAAGTTACAATCAACTGAAAACAAACACGAGAGGGATTCAAGTTTTTGAAACCCCATATGTAAAATATCACAAAAAATACAATATACAAAAATACTTCAAAATGAGAACAAGTGATGCAAATATAAGGCAGCATTTGGGGCAAATTGAGAAACATAAAGCTGCATATGAACTGGTGACATAGGCTTAATGGAAATATCATTTGTGACTGAGTGCTGAAAGAGGTCCGAGGAGATGTACTTCTTTGGAAATACATTTAATATCACTAATGTGGCCTGTTTTCTGCATCTGATAATGTAGATTTACAATTTTAATGACCAAAAGAGGTGTGAACTTGTCAGGGATAAGTGAAGAAATTCTACCACTCTGTGGGGCTGCAGAATGCCCACATGATTTGGAACCTTCAGCAACCCAACAGATTGCACAATCTCTACCAGCAATCTTGAAGCATGTCTGCTTTTTCCACCTGGTGAGAAGAAGCCTGAGTTAGAGACTTGTATTAATGCTGGAGTGCTGGGATAGACCAAGTCTGCCAACTTCTTAGCCCATAAGCAGTTATGAATAATGATTAAAAAAATAGCACTTAAATGTTTAGACACTGTCCTTTTAAAAACCCTGACTAGATTTTAGTCACTGGAATGAGTAAGCAGGAAGGTGTTGACACCCTGAAAACCACAGCTTATTTCTAAAAATGTCCTTAAACTATAGGGAACCTGATCTGTCTTCTAAACTCTTTACTCAATGGGAAAATGGGACAATCACCTTATGAGTGATCATCAGTTTTACTGTCCTATCAGAGATTTTAAGTCTTGAAAGTTCTATTTCTGCAGCTCATTAGATCTCTTTAGTTAATATAAATTTGAGGTAGTACTTGTTTTCATGCCATGGAAGATTATCTGTTGGTACCTAGCACCAGACCTATTTTCTATACTCTAATGTATTAAATTGTGCCTTGTTTATTTGTAAAGCATCTCTTAATACTTACTCAGCCAACATCCCCTGTGCTGGAGGTAGTTAAGATCCACCTCCCCAAAGCATGTTACCACGGTGACAAAGTAGTGACCTAATTTGCACACACCTGCTGGGTTAATTGGGCCAAAATGAAAGATGATATATATGCTTAAAATCCAAAACTGATTTTTTCCTCAAAATTAAATATTTGATTTTTAAATTAACAGTTTCTAAAGCTCAGTAATATACTCCAGGTGTGGATTTGCCAGTTAATATACCCTGAATGTTTCATGACACTTGAGGAGCAAAATATATTGAGTAATGAATACAAATTTTTTAATGTATTTTCTGTGTGCAATGATTAGTATGAGTAAGTGGACTCAATCACTGAATACATGAGGTGTGCCTGAAGGGTTGGGTCACTGAGTCAAAGCAAATAGGGACGTGGGAACTATGGCAAGTTAACATGCAGAATCTGAGCTGTCTCCAAAAGTACAAGTTTGCTTTGGGGAAAGCTGCTCTCCAAAGCCTGCAATAGCCGCCCATATTTCTTTAACAAAAATGGCTCTCAACTCTGCTTCACTTCTTCCCACCTCTTTGTACTCACCATTCCCAGACCACTGAGAGCTTTTCTGTGAACCACACAGAGTTATACCAAGAACTGATAGAATATGAGCAAAAGCATACACTCTATGAGACTGCTTCTGAGGCCACAGCAATGTGTAAGTGGTATAACTGAGGCACTAAAAACTTGAAAAATGTGTGTATCTTTAACTCAAGTATTCTACATATAGTAACTTGTGCTAAGGACATAATCAGGGATGTTCATAAGAATGTGTGCACAATGATATTAATAAATAGGCTATCTGTAATAGAGAAAAACTAGAAGCAACTTCAAGTCCAGGAATAAGAAATGGACTAAAATAATTTAACACATCCACCCTATGGAATATTATATAACCAAAAAGAAAATCATGCCAGAGAAAAATCATTTATTAACAGAAACAAATGTTCATAAACATGAAGAGTGATTTTATTGTCTTCTTTCTGTATTTTCATGTTTTCCAAATAGTTTCACTATGATGCTCTGTTACTTTTATAATGAAAAAAAGAGAATAGTCTATTAAAAATAAAGTGAAGGATAGGAAGAAATTAAGTTGCATTTCTTGATTCCTCTCCCTCACAGATTCACATTTCATCTGTCCTTACTTCTCTCCCAGGTGGCACAGTGGTAAAGAATCCACCAGCCAATGCAGGAGAGGAAAGACACTTGGGTTCAATCTATAGGTCCATAATATACCCTGGAAAAGGAAATGGCAACTCACTCCAGTATTCTTGTCTGGAAAACTCCACCAAAACAGGAGCCTGGCAGGCTACAGTCCATGGAGTCGCAAAGAGTCAGACATGACTGGGTAAATGAGCATGCACACATACTTCTTTCCTAATCAATTTTAGTCATAAATATAATAGATGTTAAACTGAATATGGGCTTCCCAGGTGGCACTAGTGGTAAAGAAGCTGCCTGCCTATGCAGGAGAGATAAGAGACACGGGTTCTATCCCTGGGTGGGGAAGAGCTCCTGGAGGGGGGTCATGTCTACCCAATCCAGTATTCTTGCCTGGAAAATCCCTTGGACAGAGTAGCCTGGTGTTCTACAGTTCACAGGGTTGCAAAGAGTCGGACATGGCTGAAGTGAATTAGGGCATGCACATGGAAACTGAGTATTGTTCTTTTATTGACAAATATTAAATTTTCTAACTGAATGGCTCCTTTACTTATTTACAAACCATACAAAGACGTCAGCTATCAGAACTCTTAAGAGTTTCCAAGCTGCTTTGCAAGCTTACAAAAACCATTCAAAGTAATCGTCTTTTAGGGATGATGATGACTTGAAGTGAACTTTTCAAGGAACAGATACATTTATTCATCACCAGGCTACTACGTCCTGCTTAAATTAGAACATTTACATTTTTATTTTACTTGTACAGCTATAGGTTCTTACTGAGAAGTAAGTGCTTTTCCTAAGTAAAATTAACATTACCATATGAATTGAAATTGCTGTTAAAAGTGTCTTGCTAGGGGTTTGATTTATTCTATGATACTTTCTCTGATTTAATCATTGCTTAGATTATCTAAATATAATAATTTATTCTCAAAAGTAAAAAAGTTTCTTGGGATTTTTGTATGTCATTAACAATAGACATTAGTGATTGATAAAGAAAAATAGGTCAATTTTGACATTTCAGTTCTCACTCTGACAATCTTTTTTTTTTTAAATTGAAGTGCTGAACTCTGCCTTTCTGAGGTACTCAGGGGCCAAAAAAAAAAAAAGAAAGAAAGAAAGAAAAAACTCAGTCTGTTTTTCCAAGTGATACAATAAAAAACATTTATTTTAATTTCTCAAAACATATTAATATTTTTTAAAAAATAGTATATAAAAATAAAATTTTGTTGAATTAAGGATATAAAATTTAAAAGAGATCAAATTACAAATGTCCTAGAAGAAAATATGGGTAATATTTCTATGTATTTTCTACATCATAAAGGAAATGATTGATAAAGGCTGGTATGTAAAAAGACCATAACAAAAGTCAAAAAGTAAATTAAAAGCTGAGAAATAATTTAAAACTTAATATGGTTATTTTCCATATATGGGGAGGTTATACAAATCAATAGAAAAAATAAAACAATAGAAAAATAGGAAGCATTTAAAAGCCACTCACAATTTAGACAGCAAAATTTTTAAATGGTGTTTCACTCTACTAATAAATAAATAAATACAAATCAACACAGTGATTAAATATCACTTTCTCTTTTCAAATTAGAACAAAAATTTGTTAAAGCCAAGTACTGATAAGGGTGCAAGAAAGTAGGTATTCTCCTACACTGTTGTTAGAAGTATATATTAGAATTATGTTTTTAAAAGAAAATTTGTAAAAGCTATCAAAATTTTAATTACAAAAGTATGCCTAGGAAATTATATTATGTATACTTTAGAATGGGTTTCTCAGGTGATGCTAATGGTAAAGAATCTGTCTGCCAATGAAGGAGACACAAGAGACACAGGTTCAATCCTTGGGTCAGGAATATCCCCTGGCGACCCGCTCCAGTAATTTTGACTGTAAAATTCCATGGACAGAGGAGGCTGGCATGCTACAGTCCACAGAGTCGGACACGACTGAGACACTGTGCACACACATTAGAATAATTAAAGATGTATTTAGAAGGCTGTTTATTGTAATGTTTTATGAAGAGGGAAAAAATTGAAAATAACCAAGTGTCCATAAATTAGACCATGGTTAAATACATTTTGTTACACTCATAGAATGGAAATATCATGAAGCTATGAAAAAGATGATATAGCATAATATACTATAATATAAATTCTATAAAATCTCTAAGATATAGTACTAAAAAGAAAGCAAAATACAAAGAAAAACCTAAATGATGAGACTCTTGTTCATTTTTAAAATGCAGGTATATTAGGTACATTTTTGTACATATACACTTGAATTTGTCTATTTCTAGTAATAGCACTTTAAGTTGGTAAAAACATATTTCTCATTTTACATCCTTGTGTGCCATTTTATTTTTAAAAATTTTCACCATGTGCATGCATTTTAAAAATAAAGATAGCAGAAAAATTGTTGTCGATGGTGAAAAGTGAAGCAAAACTGGTGAAGATGGAAGTAAACAGTACTGCTTTACTCAGTTCTCCATTCTGTACTTGTCTAGTCCTATTCAGTTTCACTGTGTTTCCATTTCCTCATCTGTAGATAACTAGATTATACTAAAAAGATAATGCAAATTTTCTTATAGATCTAACAGTTTATACTTCTACATCTTAATTATATAACACAGAAGAGGACAGCAGAGAATGAGATGGTTAGACAGCAACACTGAATCAATGGACATGAATTTGAGCAAACTCAGAGAGACAGGTGAGCCTGGTATGCTGCAGTCCATGCGGATGCAAAGAGTCAGAGACGGCTTAGCAGCTGAACAACAACAATCTAATACAGAAGAGTGGGAAATATGTTTGAGATTTAAATATCTATTTTGAGCATCTAGCTACCACAGTGAATAAATATCTACTTGGTACTTTTTTGATGGACTGTAATCATGTTTACATGAAAACAGGAAACAATGTGTGTGGTGAAAATCTTCATAAGCTGAAAAAACTAAATAATGTCTTAAATACTACACTCACTGCACAAGTTGTGCTTCTAGGTCTCTACAGTTTAGTTCTGCAAAGGTATTGAAACACACCAAATGAGACTAATGAGAAAAGTATTTTTTATATAATTCATTGTCAAATTTTAATGTTGGTCCTGGTGTGTGTGTGCCTAATCAGTTGCTCAGTTATGTCTGACTCTTTGCAACCCCATGGACTACAGCCCACCAGGCTCCTCTGTCTATGGAATTTTCCAGTCAAGAACTGGAGTGGCTTACCATTTCCTACTTCAGGGAATCTTCCCGACCCAGGGATTGAATCTGCATCTCTTGTGTCTTTTGTATTGGCAGGTGGATGGATTCTTTACCACTGTGCCACCTGGGAATCTCCATTGGCCCTGGAGTTTTCCTGAATCTATTCTTGATATAAACTTTCAGATACACAACTTGAGTAGAACAAAATTTCAAAATTGGTTTACAATTCAGGTATATATTATCACAAATGCTCTTTAACAGGTTTCTGATTTTCTGTGACATTATAGTGCATGCTTACAAGTTATAAAAAATATAATTGGTGTGTTTTTTATTTATGATATTTGAAGCTTCAGTATGATAATGGCCTTCTTCCATTACAACTTAATATTCTTGACATTTGGATAGCTGTTTGTAAAAGCAAAATCTCAGTCATGGTTGGATGACAAATTGAATGGTTAATTCAGTTACATAATAAAAATTGTGCACTGTAGTATTTCTGAAAAGGAAGTAGCTCTTGCCTTTATTTTTGATTTCTGTTATCATGATAAAAACAAAACTATGGGAATTTGTGTGATAATATTCAATGGTATAACTGCTAACAATCTGTGTTATCAATCACACCACGATTTGGTTTATAAATTAGAATGTATATAAAGTCTACCTAGATAGCATATTCAAATGCAGAGACATTACTTTGCCTACTAAGGTCCATCTAGTCAAGGCTATGGTTTTTCCTGTGGTCATGTATGGATGTGAGAGTTGGACTGTGAAGAAAGCTGAGCACTGAAGAATTGATGCTTTTGAACTGTGGTGTTGGAGAAGACTCTTGAGAGTCCCTTGGACTGCAAGGAGATCCAACCAGTCCATTCTAAAGGAGATCAGCCCTGGGACTTCTTTGGAAGGAATGATGCTGAAGCTGAAACTCCAGTACTTTGGCCACCTCATGTGAAGAGTTGACTCATTGGAAAAGACTCTGATGCTGGGAGGGATTGAGGGCAGGAGGAGAAGGGGACGACAGAGGATGAGATGGCTGGATGGCATCACTGACTCGATGGATGAGAGTCTGAGTGAACTCCGGGAGTTGGTGATGGACAGGGAGGCCTGGTGTGCTGTGATTCACGGGGTTGCAAAGAGTCAGACACGACTGAGCAACTAAACTGAACTGAACTGAAAGTCTATCAACACAGTGGTAAAGAATCCATCTGCGAATGTAAGAGATGCAGAAAATACCAGTTCGATCCCTGGGTCTGGAAGATCTTCTTAAGAAGGAAATACACTCAGTATTCCTGTCTGAAGAATTCCATGGGCAGAGGAGCCTGGCAGAGTACAATTCATGGAGTTCCAAAGAGTCAGACACGACTGAGCATGCACGAACGCAAAGCCTATCAAAATTTATACTGAGAGGTTCTTAGTTTCTCTAGTCAAAAAAATGTAAATCTGCTCATCGAAAAACACATTTCTGAAAGTGTTATTCTGCTCTATTTTTCAAATACTCACAATAGAGTGTGTACTTCATTGTGCAGGTTTTCATACAGTATCATCCTGGGTCCTGGTAATACTGTCATCTGTTATAGCAGCAAGCAATGGGCAGTAATAATGCCCTGAGTGTAATGTTGATTAGACACATTAAACTCAGAAAAGTTCAATCAAGTTTCATCAATTTCAATAATTTACTACCACATATTCTTGTCTAGTTATGGATAAACAATTTAATTTTGAATGAAGTATTTGGAGAAATTCCTGCTTCAGAATGAAGGTAAAGATGAGAACAGATTTCTTATGTGCAATTCAAATGGAAAGATAACTGTGTTGTGTGCTTACTTGCTCAATCATGTCCAACTCTTTGGGACCCCATGGACTGTAGCCACCAGGCTCCTTTGTCCATGGGGATTCACTAGGCAAGAAAACTGGAGTGGGTTGCCATGCCCTCCTCCAGGAGATCTTCCCAACCCAGGGATCGAACCCAGGTCTCCTGCATTGCAGGTGGATTCTTTAACATCTGAGCCATTAGGGAAGTCCCAGAATACTGGAGTGGGTAGCTTATCCCTTCTCCAGGGTATCCTTCTGACCTAGGAATTGAGCTTGGGTCTTGCATTCCAGGCAGATTCTTTACCATCTGAGATAGCAGGGAAAGATAACTACATATTCCTAAAAAGTTATAGCTTAACCTAATTATACAGAGGACATAGCAACCCACTCCAGTATTCTTGCCTAGAGAATCCTGTGGACAGAGGAGCCTGTTGGACTGCTGTCCATGGGGTCACACAGAGTCAGACACCACTGAAACGACTTAGCATGCATGCATGCACTGGGGAAGGAAATGGCAACCCACTCCAGTATTCTTGACTGGAAAATCCCAGAGATGGAGGAGCCTGGTGGGGTGCTGTCTGTGGGGTCGCGCACAGAGTCGGACACAACTGTAAGCGACTTAGCAGCAGCAGCAGCAGCAACCTAATTATAAGACTTCCCTGGTAAAGTAATCTGCCTGCAATGTAGGAGATCTGGGTCCAATCCCTGGGTTGGGAAGATTCCCTGGAGCAGGACAGGGCAACCCATTCCAGTATTCTTGCCTTAAGAATGCCCATGGACAGAGAAGCCTGGTGGGCTGCAGTTCATGGGATCACAAAGAGTCGGACACAACTGAGCGACTCAGCACTAAGCACACAATTATAAAACTAATAGTTTTAAAAAATTAAATCTAAGGAAATTCCATTTGATTTTCCATTTTCATTTATGGCCTTGATATACAGAAAAAGAGGAAAGGCTATGATATTACTCCTAGAAAAGATAATTTCGCAAAGGGAGAAATGATCAAGAATTCGTTTGACTCCTCTACTAACCCTTGAGATCAAAGCAGGTGATGGAATTAACAAAGGCAGCTAAGAATAACAATAAATCCAGTCCCTCTCCTTGTAGCTTAACTAACTTTGGCTTTCAGAAATAAGAAGTTTGCAAGATTTTAGGAAGAAATAGTTAAGCTTCTTTAATCCATTCCTGAATGCTTATTTTTGCTGTGTTTACTATCAGGATGAAGAGGAGGGTCAACTGGATGCCCCTGAAGCAGACATTTTAATTTTACATTGTTAATAGTGGACAGACAGGACACACACCCCCTTACCTGACTACTCTAACACACACACACCTTGTGTGCACAACATTTAGCAACTTGTAAGAATTTAGAGATCAAATTTCTTGTACTCTAGATTTTTCCCTCACTGGCTTCTTTATATTTTCCTGCTCCTAGTTCAAGCATTATTTCGACGGGAAGTCCATCAATGACCCTCTCCACTTCCCCAGCTATTCTTGTTTTTTTTTTTTTCCTGTTGTACTTCCTAAATAGCCTATAGTGTTTTCTGCTCAGTCAGTCAGTGATGCCCAACTCTTTGTGACACTATGGATTATAGCCCAGCAGGCTCCTCTGTCCATGAAATTCTCCAGGCAAGAATACTGGAATGGGTTGTGCCCTCCAGGAGATCTTTCAAACCCAGAGATCTAACCTGCATCTCTTTCATGTCCTGAATTGGCAGGCAGATGGTTTATCTCTGCTCCACCTGGGAAGCCCCTCAACTTCTAGTATCAATTCTAAAATCTTACTATATGCCCACTGTATTATTAAAAAACCATGAAATCCTTGTATTACCAGTAGATCCTGGAAAATTCACACTGCATTCTTGAAGAGGCAGAATTTCATTTACAAGAGGGCCATCTAGTAATTCCACCCTGGAAGGAATAGCTGCTTTCTAGACATATCTTATTAATTTCTCATTTTGTTTCCTCCCATACACATATAATAGTCAGGCAAGAGTGAACATTGACAGTTTAGGAATCAGTGAAATAAAATGGACTGGAATGGGTAAATTTAATTCAGATGACCATTATATCTACTACTGTGGGAAAGAATTGCTTAGAAGAAATTGAGTAGCCCTCATTGTCAACAAAAGAGTCTGAAATGAAGTAGTTGGGTGCAATCTCAAAAACAACAGAAGGATCTCTGTTCATTTCCAAGGCAAAACATTCACTATCACAGTAATCCAAGTCTATGCCCCAATCATTAATGCTGAAGAAACTTAAGTTGAATGGTTCTATGAAGACCTACAAGACCTTCTAGAATTAACAGCAAAAAACATGTCCTTTTCATCATAGGGAACTGGAATGCAAATTACAAAGTCAAGAGATACCTGGAGTTAACAGTCAAGTATGGCGTACAAAATGAAACAGGACAAAGGCTAACAGTTTTGCCAAGAGAATGCACTGGTCATAGCAAACACTCTCTTTCAATAACACAAGAGAAGACTCTACGCATGGACATTACCAGATAGTCAATACCGAAATCAGATTCATTATATTCTTTGCATCCAAAGATGGAGATGCTCTATAGAGTTAGCAAAAACAAGACCAGGAACTGACTATGCTCAGATCATGAACTCCTTATTGCCAAATTCAGACTTCAATTGAAGAAAGTAGGGAACACCACTAGACCACTCAGGTATGACCTATATCAACCTATATCAAATCCCTTGTGATTATACAGTGGAAGTGACAAATATTCAAGGGATTAGATCTGATAGACAGAATGCCTGAAGAACTATGGACAGAGGTTCATGACATCATACAGAAGGCAGTGATCAAGACCATCCCCAAGAAAAAGAAATGTAAAAAGGCAAAACAGTTGTCTGAGGGGGCCTTACAAATAGCTGGGAAAAGAAGATAAGCAAAAGGCAAAGGAGAAAAGGAAAGATATATCCATCTGAATGCAGGGTTCCAAAGAATAGCAAGGCAAGATAAGAAAGCCTTCCTAAGTGATTGATGCAAAGAAATAGTGGAAAACAATAGAAAGGGAAAGACTAGAGATCTCTTCAGGACAAACAGCAAGGGAACACTTCATGCAAAGATGGGCACAATAAAGGACAGATAATGGTATGGAACTAACAGAAGCAAAAGATATTAAGAAGAGGTGGCAAGAATACACAGAAGAAAAGATCTACACAAAAAAGATCTTCATGAGTTAGATAACCATGATGGTGTTATCATTCACCTTGAGCCATACATCCTAGAATGTGAAGTGAAGTGGGCCTTAGCAAGCACCACTATGAACGAAGCTAGTGGAGGTGATAGATTCTAGCTGAGCTATTTCATATCCTTAAAAAAATGATGCTGTGAAATATGCACTCAATATGCCAGTTAATTCAGAAAACTCAGCAGTGGCCACAGGACTGGAAAAGGTCAGTTTTCATTCCTATCCCAAAGAGGGGCAATGCCAAAGAATGGTCAAACTATCAAACAATTGCACTCATCTCACATGCTAGCAATGTTCAAAATTCTCCAAGCTAGGCTTCAACAGTACATGAATTGAGAATCTCCAGATGCTCAAGCTGGATTTAGAAAAGGCAGAGATCAAATTGCCAACATCAGCTGGATCACTGAAAAAGCAAGAGAAATCCAGAAAAAACATCTACTTCTGCTTCATTGACTATGCCAAAGCCTTTGACTCTGGATCACAACAAAGTGTGGAAAATTCTGAAAGAGATGGGAATACCAGACCACCTGACCTGCATCCTGAGAAATCTGTATGCAGGTCAAGAAGCAACAGTTAGAACTGGACATGGAACAATAGGCCAGTTCCAAACTGAGAAAGGAGTACATCAAGGCTATATATTGTCATCCTGCTTATTTAACTTAAATGCAGAGCACATCATTCGAAATCCCAGACTGGATGAAGCACAAGCTGGAATGAAGATTGCCAGGAGAAATATCAATAATCTCAGATATGCAGATGACACCACCCTTAGGGCAGAAAGTGAAGAGGAACTAAAGAGCCTCTTGATGGAGATGAAACAGGAGAGTGAAAAAGTTGGCTTAAAGCTCAACATTCAAAAAACTAAGATCATGGCATCTGGTCCCATCACTTCATAGCAAACAGATAGGGAAATAGTGGAAACAGTAATAGATTTAATTTTCTTGGGCTCCAAAAGCAATGCAGATGTTGACTGCAGACTTATAATTAAAAGACGCTTGCTCCTTGCAAGAAAAGCTATGATAAATCTAGACAGCATATTAAAAAGCAAAGACATTACTTTGCCAACAAAGGTCCATCTAACCAAAGCTATGGTTTTTCCAGTAGAAATGTATGTATGTGAGAGTTGGACCATAATGAAAGCTGAGGACTGAAAAACTGATGCCTTTGACCTGTGGTATTGTAGAAGACTCCTGAGAGTCCCTTAGACTTCAAGGAGACCAAACCAGACAATCCACAAAGGAAATCAGTCCTGAATATTCACTGGAAGAACAGATGCTGAAGCTGAAACTTCAATACTTTGGCCACCTGATGTGAAGTACTGATTCATTAGTAAAGACCCTAATGCTGGGAAAGATTTGAAGGCAGGAGGAGAAGGGGACATCAGAGGATGAGGTGGTTGGATGGCATGACTAACTTGAGCTTGAGCAAGCTCCAGGAGTTGGTGATGGACAGGGAATCCTGGCGTGCTATACTCCATGGGATCACAAAGAGCTGGACACAAAGAGCAACTGCACTGACTGATACACACATACTGCCATCCTCCTGCCATCTTAACTCATGAGTTACAGCATCGAGGTCTTCTTGCTCAGAGCTGTATTTCTAGTGCCCCAAACTGGGTCTGATGTTAACCACCACAGAAGCTTAATCCATACCAAAAAGTAATCTGGAATTTAGCAGAAAGATACTTTTTTCTCTTTGGTTCTTATAGCAATAGGAACAAGACAAATTAAAAGAGTTAATTCAATTAGTATATTTTGGAAGCAAATCATAATTTTTCATTTCTATTTAATCTTTATTTTTTTCTGGCAGGGATATCTAGTACCTACTTTTAATTCTGTCTGTCCTTTGAGCATACAATTGTATTATCCAGAACAGAAGTACAGCAGAGGAGCTCCAACTTATAACTGTCTCCAGTAGATGAGACATAATTATACATTTTTTAAAATTCAAATTGTTGGCCTATTGAGTATTTGTAAAGAAAACACACCTGTAATATCACACAATCATGAGTTGGAAAGGACCAACAAATGCTTCCAATTCTATTGCAATTCTCTCAGGACTGGCTTTACTTTCTGCTCTGTCTATTTACCCTTATCTAATACATTTTCAGCATAAAAATATTTCAACCCTTTGGAAGCTAACTTGGGAGAGGTATAAAGAATGCAGGTTTTTCACGTGAATAGAGTTTTTTTTTTAATTCTGTCTCAGTCACTTACTGGCTCTGTAAGGTTAGATATTAACCTCTCTGAGTTGAGTCTTGCTTTCTCAATTCAGTCCTGGATGCTCATGAGTTCCAGTTATTACTTAATGGAGGTGTATTTTTATACAGCCAGATTCATAACACTCTAATAAAGATCTTGTCTATGATAAATATAAATATAAAGATCCTATGATAAATATGAAGATTATATTATCTCATTGCTACAGTAAGCTGTTATTTAGTGCAATGTCCTTTGTCACTTTATGACACTAAATTTTAGGTGCATACTTGGCCTATAATATCTTGATATCACTATGACAAAATTTTGTAACTAATAATTTATGTCACGAGTAAAGAGGCTTTATAAATAGCTGTGAAGAGAAGCAAAAATCAAAGGAGAAAAGGAAAGATACCCATTTGAATGCAGAGATCCAAAGAATAGCAAGGAGAGATAAGAAAGCCTTCCTCAGTGATCAGTGCAAAGAGATAGAGGAAAACAATAGAATGGGAAAGACTAGAGACCTCTTCAAGAAAATTAGAGATACCAAGGGAACATTTCATGCAAAGATGGGCTCAATAAAGGAGAGACATGGTATGGACCTAACAGAAGCAGAATAGATTAAAAAGAGGTGGCAAGAATACACAAAAGAACTGTACAAAAAAGATCTTCATGACCCAATTAATTATGATGGTGTGATCACTTATCTAGAGCCAGACATCCTGGAATGTGAAGTCAAGTGGTCCTTAGGAAGCATCACTATGAACAAAGCTAGTAGAGGTGATGGAATTCCAGTTGAGCTATTTCAAATCCTAAAAGATGATGCTGTGAAAGTGCTACACTCAATATGCCAGCAAATTTGGAAACCTCAGCAGTGGCCACAGAACTGGAAAAGGTCACTTTTCATTCCAATCCCAAAGAAAGGGAATGCCAAAGAATGCTCATACTATGGCACAATGCACTCATCTCACACGCTAGTAAAGTAATGCTCAAAATTCTCCAAGACAGGCTTCAACAATATGTGAACTGTGAACTTCCAGATGTTCAAGCTGGATTTAGAAAAGGCAGAGGAACCAGAGATCAAATTGCCAACAGCTGCTGGATCATCAAAAAAGACAAAAAAGTTCCAGAAAACACATCTACTTCTGCTTTATTGACTATGCCAAAGGCTTTGACTATGTGGATCACAATAAACTGTGGAAAATTCTGAGAGAGATGGGAATACCAGACCACCTGACCTGCCTCTTGAGAAACCTATATGCAGGTCAGGAAGCAACAGTTTAGAACTGGACATGGAACAACAGACTGGTTCCAAATAGGAAAAGGAGTATGTCAAGGCTGTATATTGTCACTCTGCTTATTTAACTTATATGCAGAGTATATCATGAAAAATGCTGGGCTGGATGAAGCACAAGCTGAAATCAAGATTGCTGGGAGAAATATCAATCAACTCAGATATGCAGATGACACCACCCTTAGGACAGAAAGTGAAGAAGAACTAAAGAGCCTCTTGATGAAAGTGAAGGAGGAGAGCAAAATATCTGGCTTAAAGCTCAACATTCAGAAAACTAAGATTATGGCATCCGGTCCCTTCACTTCATGGCAAATAGATGGGGAAACAGTGGAAACTGGCTGACTTTATTCTTTTGGGCTCCAAAATCACTGCAGATATTGACTCTACCCATGAAATTACAAGATACTTGGTGATTGGAAGGAAAGTTATGATCAACCTAGACAGCATATTAAAAAGCAGAGACATTACTTTGCCAACAAAGGTCCATCTAGTCTAGGCTATTGTTTTTCCAGTAGTCATAAATGGATGTGGGAGTAGGACTATAAAGAAAGCTGAATGCTGAAGAATTGATGCTTTTGAACAGTGGTTGGAGAAGACTCTTGAGAGTCCCTTGGACTGCAAGGAGATCCAACCAGTCCCTCCTAAAGGAGATCAGTCCTGGGTGTTCATTGGAGGGACTGATGCTGAAGCTGAAACTCCAATACTTTGGCCACCTGATGAGAAGAACTGACTTTTTGAAAAAGACCCTGATTCTGGGAAAGATTGAAGGTGGGAGGAGAAGGGGATGACAGAGGATGAGATGGCTGGATGGCATTACCGGCTCAATGGACATGAGTTTGGGTAAACTCCAGGAGTTGATGATGGACAAGGAGGCCTGGTATGCAGTTCATGGAGTCTCAAAGAGTCAGACATGACTCAGCGGCTGAACTGAGTGAACTGGAAGTTACTTGAAAATACTATGGACCTTAAAAATATATTTAGTATCTCAACACACATAGATTCACAGAAAATTTGGACATACCAAAGTCAGTTTTTAATTTTGTACTGCATCTGTGAAGGAACTATAACTCTGTTGATTATTTCTTCTATGCCTTGAGTTCAGCATCTATAATGAAGGGGATATTTCAGTAGTTTAAGATTATGAAAGAGAATGTACTCACGATTCAACTACATCCATAAAAATACCAAAGTTTGAATGCAGCAAGTATTCTACAAACGCTGAACAGATATATTTCGTCAACTACAGAGGAGAGAAAGAATTAATGTGTAAGTGTACAAATAAGCAATCTGTAGTTATTTACTACAGAAAATTTAAGTTACACTCTGTAGTATGTTGAATATATCCTCCAAATTTTCATGTCTATCTAGAAACTCAGAATCTGACACTTATGGAAATCAGGGCATTTACAGATATAACTAGTTAAGGATCTTGTGATGAAATCATCTTGATTATTTAAGGTTCAAGTCATTTAATCCAATGACTGGTGTTCTTATAAGAAGAGGAGAGAACAGAGAGATACACACAGAGGGGGAGGACACATAAAGGTGGAAACAGAGTTTGAAGTTATGCTGCCAGAGTACTCTCGCCTGGAAAATCCCATGGATGGAGGAGCCTGGTGGGCTGCAGTCCATGGGGTCGCTAAAAGTCGGACACGACTGAGCGACTTCACTTTCACTTTTCACTTTCATGTATTGGAGAAGGAAATGGCAACCCACTCCAGTGTTCTTGCCTGGAGAATCCCAGAGACAGGGGAGCCTGGTGGGCTGCCGCCTATGGGATTGCACAGAGTTGGACACGACTGAAGTGACTTAGCAGTAGCAGTAGCAGTAGATGATTATGGTATTCATATAATCAGGTCGAAAACGAATACAGTTATGTCAATAGCTAGAACTATTTGCATTGAATGAATCAATCAATAAAAAATAAAACAAAAAGGTGATGTTGAACATGGATCAGCATGAAACAATTATTTTATAAATTAATATTAAATCTTTGTCACAGAGGAAAGAACATTGTTACTAAGAAGCAAATGATTCAACAGTATTAGTAATGACTAGGTTATAGAGTGTTTCTTAAATTCTTGTTTCTTTTTAGATAAGTATAATGTTCTAACCAAATAAATCCTACGTTTCATGTTATTTCAAGGCCTAGCTCAAATCCTGTGTTTTACTTGCAGCTCACTGAGCTCTTATTTCCACTGAAATATTTCATACTTAATGACTTGTTCAGCGATAACAAATGGGTTTCATCTTAAATCAACTGCCATCAACTGGTAAGTTAGCTGAAGTGTTGTCCTCAGGAGAATACTTAGACCAGGCTGTGGTCTAGTGGAAGAGAGAACCATGATAGATGATCAACAGATTCATTGTCCTTCATAGGCAGTGAAGGGGAGTAGGGGGACATGGGTCCAGAGTCATATTTGACAACAAGAGTGCTAGTATTTGTACTTTTATAGCAATTATTTTTCACCAAATCCAGATCTAGAGTATACATTTAATATTGAGTATCTTACTTTAATTTATATCCTATATATTCAAGTATACTATAATATTCTTATAGCCAAAAACCATATATACTTTATGTCTATAGCATAGGTTCAGTCATACCTTGCAAAATAGGCATTTGCTGATAACAAAATGACTTTTTAAGATTTTACTCATATTACTATTATTCATAAAAAATATCTCAAAAGATTATTAATATTAAACCATTCTAAAAAAACTTTAGAATGCTTACTTAACTTACATGCAGAGTACATCATGAGAAATGCCCAGCTGGATGAAGCACAAGCTGGAATCAAGATTGCCGGGAGAAATAAAAATAATCTCAGATATGCAGATAAAACCACAACTCATGGCAGAAAGCGAAGAACTAAAGAGCTTCTTGATGAAAGTGAATGAGGAGAGTGAAAAAGTTGGCTTAAAACTCAACATTCAGAAAATTAAGATTGTGGCATCTGGTTCCATCACTTTATGTCAAATAGTTGGGGAGACAATGGAAACAGTGGCTGCCTTTATTTTGGGGGGCTCCAAAATCATTGCAGATGGTGACTGCAGCCATGAAATTAAAAGACTCTTGCTTCTTGGATGAAAAGCTATGACCAACCTAGATAGCATATTCAAAAGCAGAGACATTACTTAGCCAACAAAATTCCATCTAGTCAAAGCTATGGTTTTTCCAGTAGTCATATGTAGATGTGAGAGTTGGACTGTAAAGAAAGCTGAGCACTGAAGAATGATGCTTTTGAACTGTGGTGTTAGAGAAGACTCTTGAGAATCCCTTGAACTGCAAGGAGATCCAACCAGTCCATCCTAAAGGAAATCAGTCCTGAATATTCATTGGAGGGACTGATGCTGCATCTGGAACTCCAATACTTTGGCCACCTGATACAAAGAACTGACTCATTTGAAAAGATCCTGAAGTTGGGAAAGATTGAAGGCAGGAAGAGAAGGGGACGACAGAAGATAACATGGTTGGATGGCATCACCAACTCAATGGACAAGAGTTTGAGTAAGCTCTGGGAGTTGATGATGGACAGGGAATCCTGGTGTGCTGCAGTCCATGGGGTCACAAAGAGTTGGACACAACTGAGCGACTTAACTGAACTGAAAGAAACTTTACTACATAAACTCTCAATTTTAGGTAAATGTGTTGACTTCATCAATTCCAGGTTCAAATTAAACATCAGTAAATCAATAATATTTCAAAATTAAACATATGCCTGCCAAATAATATGTTGTTACAACAATGGAACAAACAGAAGATAAAGAAAACAAGCATTCAAAAAATAGATTTAAGTTTTTTAAAATTCTAAATATACATCTTTAAAAAACACATTATATATATTTAGTATGCCCTACAATTTCTATACCTTTTTCAGTAGACTTCATCTTCTTATATCTAGTAAGTGGTGAAGAAATCCATGTCGATTAGTTTAGAGTTACATTAAAGAAATAGTTCCATTTTATATTCCCTCCTGCTTAGCAAATGTATTTATCATATTCCATAACAGCTCACAGTTTGTTATACATTAACTGCTCATTCTCTGTGCCAATAAGACTGTGTTGGAACAGCAAATGAATTTGGTACGTTCATTTAAATGATTCTGCAAACCACAGGCTACTCAGTTGTCTAATGATAAGAGAGTCTCAAAGCCACCTGATCACCATTATACTCCCTTATTTTTTTGGACTAGCATGGTCAATACTGTCAGGATCTCAACACAGAGGAGAATGAGAAGGAAAAGTTTACCTCAGACATAATCATGAAAAGGGGCTTTATTAATTCAGGCACCAATGGTGATGTGGCTAGATTGGAAGGAGAATGGAATATAGGATTTGAAGTGCTTTATCTGTTCCAAGACCAATGCTGGTTTTGGCACTTCTTTCACTCTAGTGAGTTGCAAAAAAACAAGCAGGTGCTAGCAATCTGAGAGACCACATGCCAGCTACAGCTGGTTCAAACTGATTCAATTACATCTGCCTGAATAGTCCCAGGACATCAAACCAGTTGAAGAGATCTATAGGTTGCAAGGAGACCTTGTCTATCCTGAGACAATCACCTGCAAATCTCCACGTTTGGATAAACGTGATCATTCTGTCCCCAGGCACAGGAAAACAGACTGGAGTTGGGGGCGTGGGGGAAGGGGAATGTGATTTTAATTCACTTTAAAATTAAAAATTGGTTGGAGAGAGAACACAAAAGGTCCCTTTGAATTTTCATCCTTAAAATCTGAGAATAGCTGAGGTCTTAAGGAGACTTTGAAACAGTCTGATTCTGTGATAACATTTCCCAAATCATTGAGTTCAGCGCATTTACAGAACATGCTCTTGGGATCTGGACTTCGCTCCAAACCTTGTTTGTACAAAAAGGGGCCAAGCAGCTGGGAAATTCTGGAGTGGAGTGTGTCCTCATTAGTTCCCATCTGCCACCAGAACTCAGCTCATGGCAAGTTTGGCTAAGTCCTGGTGTACTCAGGTCCAAATGTGGGTCAGTTTTAATTACACGATACAGAATTCTGTGTGCAGTTTTTAAATCCTTATTATACAGCACAGAGGAATGGGCAGCTCTCCAGCTAATCAATTTTTTAAAAGTACATATATAAAAATTTTAAACCAGGCTAGACAGACAGTGGGTGGAAAAAAAATCTTATAAATGAGTACAAGGGTTACTTAAGAGAATTATTAGTGAAATTGGGTCATGAGCAAGTCTGCTTTAAGACTTCAAAGTGAAGACAAACTGTTCCAATGGTAAGATAGAAAACTTAAAATGAGGTGCGCAATGCCCCTTGCTCCTCAGTGTAAATGAGTAACAACAAGGCTGTGACCAGTTTATCGTAAATACCTATGGCAACACTGGCTTTCACATAAGCAGAGATATTCCTTATTTTGTTATTCTTTACACTTACTTCTTTTCAAGGAATAACTCATGGTAGATATTGTAAAACAGGGGGAAAAATCATAAACTACCTGTTAAGCCTGAAAACAAAGATGAAGGAGAGGAGAGAGAGAGAGAGACAAGGAAAGCAGAGTGCACATGTGTTGAGAAGCAGACTCTGAGCATGACTTGGCTCTCAATGCCATCCACACAAACCGGGGCCAGAATCAACCCATGCAGTCTATGTTCAGAATCCATCCTATCCAAAAGCTTCATCAGGTGCAGAAGAGCTAAAACACAGCCTTCAAAGACAACTGTCAGCAAAAAACTCAGGAGTGAAGAGGTAGACAGTCAATGTTGGACATTTATACAATAGCTTAATGCACCATTTTTGATGGATAAAATGTCCTTTGGCACAAACCCTAGTGGCAGAAAAAAAAATCCCTTAAATGCTCAGAGTATTTTGGGGGCTTTTGACTGAGTTGTTAGGAAACTGATACATTTAAAAGGCAGGAATGAATTTTGAGTTCATATACTACCATTTAACATTTACTGGCAGTATGATCTTGGACAAATTGCTTATTCTTTCTGTGTGTAAGGTTTTTTTTTCCCACCTGTAAAATGGGCAAAATAGCATCTACCTAACATTGTTGAAAGAATTATCAAATATATATATATTAATATAATATACATAATAATATATATATACATAGATACATACATACATATATATCAGTTCAGTTCAGTTTAGTCACTCAGTCGTGTCCAACTCTTTGCGACCCAATGAATCGCAGCACACCAGGCCTCCCTGTCCATTACCAACTCCCGGAGTTCACTCAGATTCACATCCATTGAGTCAGTGATGCCATTCAGCCATCTCATCCTCTGTCGTCCCCTTCTCCTCCTGCCCCCAATCCCTCCCAGCATCACGGTCTTTTCCAATGAGTCAATTCTTCGCATGAGGTGGCCAAAGTACTGGAGTTTCAGCTTTAGCATCATTCCTTCCAAAGAAATCCCAGGGCTGATCTTCAGAATTGACTGGTTGGATCTCCTTGCAGTCCAGGGGACTCTCAAGAGTCTTCTCCAACACCACAGTTCAAAACCATCAATTCTTCGGCGCTCAGCCTTCTTCACAGTCCAACTCTCACATCCATACATGACCACAGGAAAAACCATAGCCTTGACTAGACGGACCTTAGTAGGCAAAGTAATGTCTCTGCTTTTGAATATGTTATCTAGGTGGGTCATAACTTTCCTTCCAAGGAGTAAGCGTCTTTTAATTTCATGGCTGCAGTCACCATCTGCAGGGATTTTGGAGCCCAAAAAGATAAAGTCTGACACTGTTTCCACTATTTTCCCATCTATTTCCCATGAAGTGATGGGACCGGATGCCATGATCTTCGTTTTCTGAATGTTGAGCTTTAAGCCAACTTTTTCACTCTCCTCTTTCACTTTCATCAAGAGGCTTTTTAGTTCCTCTTCACTTTCTGCCATAAGGGTGGTATCATCTGCATATCTGAGGTTATTGATATTTCTCCTGGCAATCTTGATTCCACCTTGTATTTCTTCCAGCCCAGCGTTTCTCATGATGTACTCTACATATAAGTTAAAAAAGCAGGGTGACAATATACAGCCTTGACATACTCCTTTTCCTGTTTGGAACCAGTCTGTTGTTCCATGTCCAGTTCTAACTGTTGCTTCCTGACCTGCATACAGATTTCTCAAGAGGCAGGTTTGGTAGTCTGGTATTCCCATCAATCTCAGAATTTTCCATAGTTTATTGTGATCCACACAGTCAAAGGCTTTGGCATACTCAATAAAGCAGAAATAAATGTTTTTCTGGAACTCTCTTGCTTTTTTGATGATCCAGCAGCTGTTGGCAGTTTGATCTCTGGTTCCTCTGCCTTTTCTAAAACCAGCTTGAACATCTGGAAGTTCACGGTTCACATATTGCTGAAGCCTGGCTTGGAGAATTTTGAGCATTATTTTACTAGCATGTGAGATGAGAGCAATTGTGCAGTAGTTTGAGCTTTCTTTGGCATTGCCTTTCTTTGGGATTGGAATGAAAACGTACCTTTTCCAGTCCTGTGGCCACTGCTGAGTTTTCCAAATTTGCTGGTATATTGAGTGCAGCACTTTCACAGCATCATCTTTCAGGATTTGAAATAGCTCCATTGGAATTCCATCACTTCCACTAGCTTTCTTCGCAGTGATGCTTTCTAAGGCCCACTTGACTTCACAATCCAGGATGTCTGGCTCTAGATGAGTGATCACACCATCATGATTATCTGGGTCGTGAAGATCTTTTTTGTACAGTTCTTCTGTGTATTCTTGCCACCTCTTCTTAATATCTTCTGCCTCTGTTAGGTCCACAAAATTTCTGTCCTTTATCAAGCCCATCTTTGCATGAAATGTTCCCTTGGTATCTCTAATTTTCTTGAAGAGATCTCTAGTCTTTTCCATTCTGTTCTTTCCCTCTATTTCTTTGCATTGATTGCTGAAGAAGGCTTTCTTATCTCTTCTTGCTATTCTTTGGAACTCTGCATTCAGATGCTTTTATCTTTCCTTTCCTCCTTTGCTTTTCGCTTCTCGTCTTTTCACAGCTATTTGTAAGGCCTCCCTAGACAGCCATTTTGCTTTTTTCCATTTCTTTTCCATGGGGATGGTCTTGAGCCCTGTCTCCTGTGCAATGTCATGAACCTCATTCCATAGTCCATCAGGCACTCTATCTAGCAGATCTAGGCCCTTAAATCTATTTCTCACTTCCACTGTATAATCAGAAGGGATTTGATTTAGGTCATACCTGAATGGTCTAGCGGTTTTCCCTACTTTCTTCAATTTGAGTCTGAATTTGGTAGTAAGGAGTTCATGATCTGAGCCACAGTCAGCTCCCGGTCTTGTTTTTGTTGACTGTATAGAGCTTCTCCATCTTTGGCTGCAAAAAATATAATCAATCTGATTTCGGTGTTGACCATCCGGTGATGTCCATGTGTAGAGTCTTCTCTTGTGTTGTTGGAAGAGTGTGTTTGCTATGATCAGTGTGTTTTCTTGGCAAAACTCTATTAGCCTTTGCCCTGCTTCATTCTGCATTCCAAGGCCAAATTTGCCTGTTACTCCAGGTGTTTCTTGACTTCCTACTTTTGCATTTCAGTCCCCTATAATGAAAAGGACATCTTTTTTGGGTGTTAGTTCTAAAAGGTCTTGTAGGTCTTCATAGAACCGTTCAACTTCAGCTTCTTCAGCGTTATATCCCTGGGTTGTGAAGATTTCCCTAGAGAAAGGAATGGCTACCACTCCAGTATTATTCTTGCCTGGAGAATTCCATGGACAGAAAATTCTGGAGGGCTACAATCTAATGGGTCACAAAGAGTCGGATGCTACAGAGCAACTAACACCACGTATCTATATATAAACATTTCTCTGGAATATAAAAATCACTCTGTATTGGTATACACTCCTTGAGTTGAGTTTCACTCCTTGGATGAAAAGCTATGACCAACCTAGAGAGCATATTAAAATCAGAGACATTACTTTGCCAACAAAGTTCCATCTAGTCAAAGCTATGGTTTTTCCATTAGTCATGTTCTGATGTGAGAGTTGGACCATAAAGAAAGCTGAGCGCCAAAGAACTGATGCTTTTGAACTGTGGTGTTGGAGAAGACTCTTTAGAGTCTCTTGCACTGCAAGGAGATGAAACCAGTCAATCCTAAAGTAAATCAACCCTGAAAATTCATTGGAAGGACTGATGCTAAAGCTGAAGCTCCAATACTTTGGCCACCTGGTGCGAAGAGCTGATTCATTGGAAAAGACCCTGATGCTGGAAAAGATTGAAGGCAGGAAGAGAAGGAGTTGACAGAGGATGAGATGGTTGGATGGCATCATGGATTCAATAGACATGAGTTTGAGCAAGCTCTAGGGGTTGGTGACAGACAGGGAAGCCTGGTGTGCTGCAGTCCATGGGGTCACAAAGAGTTGGACATGACTAAGCAACTGAAATGAACTACCCACTATTCTGTGTAACCCTGATAAGTACATGAACTTTTCTAAGCTTATTTTCTCATCATGGATAAAGCAAAAACATTAAATAGATAACTATTAAAATCACTGTAGATGGTGACTGCAGCCATGAAATTAAAAGATGCTTACTCCTTGGAAGAAAAGTTATGACCAATCTAGATGGCATATTCAAAAGCAGAGACATTACTTTGCCTACTAAGGTCCATCTAGTCAAGGCTATGGTTTTTCCTGTGGTCATGTATGGATGTGAGAGTTGAAATGTGAAGAAGGCTGAGCACTGAAGAATTGATGCTTTTGAACTGTGGTGTTGGAGAAGACTCTTGAGAGTCCCTTGGACTGCAAGGAGATCCAACCAGTCCATTCTGAAGGAGATCAGCCCTGGGATTTCTTTGGAAGGAATGATGCTGAAGCTGAAACTCCAGTACTTTGGCCACCTCATGTGAAGAGTTGACTCTTTGGAAAAGACTCTGATGCTGGGAGGGATTGGGGGCAGGAGGAGAAGGGGACGACAGAGGATGAGATTGCTGAATAGCATCACTGATTCGATGGATGGGAGTCTGAGTGAACTCTGGGAGTTGGTGATGGACAGGGAGGCCTGGCGTGCTGTGATTCATGGGGTCGCAAAGAGTCGGACACAACTGAGCGACTGAACTGACTGAAGATCCCTTCAAGTTCTAACCCTATGTGATTTTTATAATTTTTTCTAAAAGAAATTAGAGGTAATTAGATAGAACTTTTAGAACAATCAATGTGACAATGTCCAGACCAAGATACTTGCTCTCAGGCAAATAGGTGATCTTCCTTCAGCATCTAAGTTGTAGTAGTGGTGGGGATAGTGTTGGAAATAATAATAGTTGGGCTAAGATTTATTCAGCATTTGCTATATACCAACCCCTGAACTAAGAATTTTACATGTGTTGTTATATCTAACTCAACACAGCAATATATAATGTAGATACTACTATTTTTTCCAATTTTCCAAAGGATTAACATAGCAAACAAAAAAAAAATTAGGTTAACTTGACTGGGTCTATACTAATAAGTGGTGAAGACAAAAGGAGCTCTGCTGACATATCTCTGTATGCTGTTTGAGAGCAAGGACCCTGTTTTATCTATTTAGCCTAACTCAGTGTCTAACAAATGGTATGTATTTAATTATTGTGCGGAATAAAAGGAAGGAAGGAAATGAGGGAGGGAGGGATAAAAGGAAGGGGAAAGAGAAAGAAATTATATCTAGACATGCTATGTCCTCAATAAATATTTTTCTTCCTTTAACCTTTTCTTTCTTTAACCCTGAAATCATGGGGAAATCTGCAGTTATGCTCAGGAATCCTAGGGTTTAATGATGTCTCCCTCCTGAGTATTCCAAACTGTAATTCCTAGTACAGGTCACTGAAGCATCTGCTATCATCTGGTTTAGTATTCTAGCTAATACATAGTTTTGGTTCTCTCTCAATTCTAATATTAGTCTAACAAAAGAACATAGTTGATTCTACCACACTAAGTTTCTGGAAAAAAATAATGTCCCTGATATTGGTCTCTCACCCACTGGTGTAACCTAAGATGAAAGAAAAGCTGTTCCCAGAGGAAACAGATTGTGTACTTCCATACCTAAGAGTACACATGAATATCATTAACCAGAATTTGAGATGCCTAAGAAAGATGTTTTGATGCAGTTAATGGGATCACTTTGGTACCTCTGCCATTGTTATATGACTGCCTCGTGCCATACTTAATGGAACTTTAGAGGGGCGTTAACTAAAGCAGGTCACGACAAAGACTATTTTGACTCTACTTGTACTTGGCTTTTTCTTCATTTATTTACAATTAGAATTCAGTGAATAACAGAAACCATAATTATAAATGTGTACAGTAAATACAGGGCCCATTACTTATGTTTAGGAAAACCCACATTTTTAAATGTGATCTGATCTACCTGATCCTAAGAAAGCCTGCATAGCTTGTGTTCTCACTGAGATAGTGATAGGGTCGGGGTAGGAGGGTTTGGGGGAGAAAATGATTGCTTAGGAAAGCCATAGCATTGCTCACATAATACAGAATTTTATTTATATCTATGCTGAAAACATTTTCAAGGTGACTAGTGACTTAGTCATTGACTGCCTCAGCATTCTGTGTAAAATAGGGATAATGTAAAGACTTTTCTCATAGTCAGCAAAATGAATGCAAAGTATATTGCAAATAGTGTTATGGTAGTTCTTGATTGTGTTAAGTATCAATTCTTATATATTCATTTCTCATTTTAAGGAAAGAATTTATCAGTAGTCTCATCTCCATCTCATCCGCAGTGTGGGAGCTAAAGGAAGTACATGAAGACCATCCAAAATATAAAGCAAATAACAAGTTTCTAGGTCTCTATTCTTTCAGAAATGTTCTATTTATACATGCATTCATTCAACATTTACTTACCACCTAGTATGTACAAGGCATTGTATTAAGAGACTGTGGAAACCCATACACTTAGCTCAGTACCTATGTGTCTTACTCCCAAAGAGGTCAATTAAATTCATATTATGGTAGTTAAAAAAAAAAACAGATTTAAACAGGTCAATAAAAGGAGACGATATATAAGCTCTAAGATTCTATGTTACTAAATATCAATAGAAACTCATAAGCATTTTTTAAAAGACTAATGCAAATTAGTTGAATAAGTTTTCAATATCAGGAATTTGGTACTACCAAATAAATTATTTAATTAAATGCTTTGTATATTGAGTTGCCACTTTCTATATTATATTTATAGAACATTAGCTAACTAGTATAGGATATAGTTCATAATAGCTTATCTATGTTAAAAATATAGATACCTGTCAGAAAACTTGTAGAGCTGTTACCTAAAAGAAACATCACTAACAGAAATGCTTAGGAAAAAACATCAAGAGACTAGAATTTGATAAAGGATTTCTTTTGTGGCTCAGCTGGTAAAGAATCTGCCTGCAATGCGAGAGACCTGGCTTCGATCCCTGGGTTGGGAAGATCTCTGGAGAAGAGAAAGGCTACCCACTCCAGTATTCTGGCCTGGAGAATTCCATGGACTATACAGTCCATGGGGTAGCAAAGAGTCGGACATGACTGAGCGACTTTCACTTTCAGTTTCAGGATTTGATAAAGCTAAAAGATGATATTGCAGTCTTAAGTTTTACATCTGGATTTTAGTTCCTTTTCAAAGATAATTATCTAATTTTTCCTTATTTTCTCTCTCACTTCCACTCAGCTGCAATGGAGACACATGCACAAATCAAGAAATCGTCTTGAATTTTCTTAATATCACTTAAATTTTCTGAATATGCCCCATGTGTCCACTAATAGCCAAATGCTTTCAAATCTGTTCAGCTAAATGGATCAATAACTACATCCAGCCTCACATCGTGGGGTTGCCAACATAGTGAAATTGAGCCAAACAGAAAATGTCTCTATGAGGACAAAAATTATTATCAACCCAGTTATCCTGAGAGATCTACTCTCCCCAAGTATTTGGAGAACTTAGCATACACATTATCTAGGGCAGTCAACAGTTGCTAAGATAATATTTGAGACTGAGAACAAAGAATTTGGATGAAATATTTGGGAACTAGAATCAGTGAGTTTTATAATAAACCAGTGTAATAGCTCAAGGACTACATCAAGCAAGAATCTTTCAAACTTGGAGGACACAAAATATGTACCAGTACAAGCAAACTGCTAACAAGCTTCTCTGTGCGCTCAATCATACGACACAGCTGCAAACAACAATTGACCAGGTGCAACCAAGCTTTTGAGAATTCCTGCCTGTTGCCCAGAAACCACAACACCACACAGTTGAGGTTTTCAAACTGGTGCAAACATTTTTTTTCCCCATTACTCTAGTGCTTGAGACAGTGCAGCAGACAGGAAGTACATCTGCAACTACTCCTTACCTAAAGCAGCCACCACAGAAAACAAACTCAAAAGTAACACAAAAAAAGTTTTAAAACAATAGTGTCAAAAACAGTAGTTTTGCAATAGTCTCTGATCCCACATCAGGAGCCACTTTAATAGAACAGTTCCATAAAACAGTTTCTAAGATGAATGCTTAGTAACTAAAATTATTCTGCTTCATCAAATCTTAGAAATGTTTATTTGATTCTTACAATAGAGTGAAAGGCAAGGTATATATAAAATGTAATATCCTTTGATGCTTGTCAATATTTGAAGGTACTCAAAAATTAACATTTTCACATTATGAAATCTGTAAGCAATTTTAATGCCCCCAAATGTAATCACTTACCAGCTAATATATAGATTAACATAACTATAGGTAATTCATATACATACCTGTGCAGCTATGGGGCACAGACAGACTTGTAATTTATCAGGTCCTCTGAAATGTAAAACAAATATATTTTGTAAGTAAAAATAATTTTTGAAGTGGAGCCAGTATTTATGCTGAGACAATTTCTGCAGACAAGTAGAAAAGATTGTAGTCCTTAAACAAGTAGGCTATTTTATATCTGAATTTTCCCCATAGGATATTTCAGTTCACCTTAAATTCATATGTGTGAGTATATGTACACACAGCTTCCTGGAGCAGTGTGATCAAAAACAAGTACCAGCAAGGGACTAAGACTCACCATGGTCTCTAAAATGAAAATATTTTTACCAGAGGATGAAATAAACACTTAAAAATGATTTTTTTCTTTGGTATTCTTCCATGACTAGTGCCTTCCTAATAGAAATATGACTGCTACTCAGATTCATCAACACTCAGTTTGGACTGGTGAGGAAGAAACGTGCTTTTGTAGAGCAGTCCACAGAAATGCATAAATAAATAAAAATAAGCTCTATGTTCATTAACTTAAAGTTACAACAGCAAATAGAAATGAGATTTCCGTAAGAGGAAATGCTAAAGCCACATTAGATATGATGCCCCAATGCAACACAGTGAAAAAACTGCCATCGAAGTAGGTATTGGTAAAGAAGTCAGCTTAAACAAAGTATGCAGAGTGTACAATTAGACCAGAAAAATATCTGCATGAAGGTGGAAACTGTATTGCAAAATGCAGCCTCTGAACTACTGTGACCCTTAAACATATTTTGTAATCTCTCTGAAAGCAAACTAAAATATTTAATCTCTATACTTCTAAACATAGTTGATGACAGGAACATATTAAAGTCATTAAGTCTAGTTGATAAAACTTGCTTAAAAGTGTGAAAAAAATAATCAGTTTTTATGATGACAGTGAAACACCTCTTCATACACTTCTGAGGGGAGTATGAATTGCTAAAATTTTTTTGGAAAACTATTAAGTAATATGATTAAGAATTTAAAACTCTGAATCTTTAATTCTACAGTAATTTTAATTCTAAACCTCTACCTTACATAACTGAACATCAACAGAGATTTATGTTAGCAAAAAACTAAAACTAACCTAGCTAAGCTAAATTTTCAACAGTAGAAAAATAATGTATAGCACATCCATATAAAGAAATACTCTAAAGTATGTTATAAACATACAGAGTACCAATTGTATGGACATAATAGAATTTGTGTGGCTGAGAGAAAAAATAAGAACACAAAAAATTAAATGATTATATTTGGATAATACGATTATTCATGATTTTAATTTTTTTCTTTTTACTTTCATACATAGTTAATCACTACAATAAACATTACTTTTATAATAAGAAAAACATTAGTTGTCAGAGAAGGGTAAAGGAAAAAAGTTTTAGAGTGCCATATGGAAATGATAAATCTAACCTTCGTATGTGAAATAAATTAACTCAGTCACACATGAAATCCACTAAGAATACCTACAGTGAAAAACACATCCTCCCTGGTTCCTCATAGGGGTACAGCCAGGGTCTCTTCTATTCCATTGCTTTAGAATATAAACCAGTAATTTGATAACACATTTTTTAATCATCTTAGTAAAACTTCCTTAATTATGCAGAGTGAAATGATGGCAAGAACAATTTAGGACTACAAATCTGTTCAACTTATTACAAACTTATTTAATAAGTCAACAATATTTAGTGAGTGTCTATTGCATGAAAGTACTGTTCAGCATTATACTGTAAAAGATAAATTAGAAAACACCTTACCCTCATAGAACTAACAATTTAAAAGTACTTTTAAAATTAATGTGTTTCTTTTGCTATGTCTCATACAGGGTTATTGTTACCATCTTTCTAAATTCCATGTATATGCATTAGTATACTATATTGGTGTTTTTCCTTCTGGTTACTTCACTCTGTATAATCGGCTCCAGTTTCATCCACCTCATTAGAACTGATTCCAATGCATTCTTTTTAATGGCTGAGTAATACTCCATTGTGTATATGTACCCCAGCTTTCTTATCCATTCGTCTGCTGATGGACATCTAGGTTGCTTCCATGTCCTGGCTATTATAAACAGTGCTGCGATGAACACTGGGGTACACGTGTCTCTTTCAGTTCTGGTTTCCTTGGTGTGTATGCCCAGCAGGGGGATTGCTGGGTAGTATGGCAGTTCTATTTCCAGGTTTGATGCATGATACAGGATGCTCGGGGCTGGTGTACTGGGATGACCCAGAGGGATGGTATGGGGAGGGAGGTGTGAGGGGGGTTCAGGATGGGGAACACGGGTACACCCGTGGCAGATTCATGTTGATGTATGGCACAGCCAATACAATATTGTAAAGTATTTAGCCTCCAATTAAAATAAATAAATTTATATTTTAAAAAAATTAATGTGTTTCTTTAATTTTACTGTGAATCCAAAACTGATCCAAAATAATAGTCTTAAAAAAACAACAACAAAAAAAAAACACAAAATTTAAAATATTTACTACAGCTCAGATAAAACATAAACACAATACATACAGTTTACGGAACTTGCGACAGATCTGGCACACTTTGAGAAAACATATCAGGTTGACTTTTTTGTATGATTGAGCAAAAACTGATATTTACATAACACTCAAAAAGTCTTAAGTACATGAATGTGTATCACTTATAAAATGCCCTAGTAAATTACTATAAGTGTGTATTTTTTATCCTTCAGACTTTATTTTTTTGGTCTCCAAAATCACTGCGGATGGTGACTGCAGCCATGAAATTAAAAGACGCTTACTCCTTGGAAGAAAAGTTATGACCAACCTAGATAGCATATTGAAAAGCAGAGACATTACTTTGCCGACTAAGGTCCATCTAGTCAAGGCTATGGTTTTTCCTGTGGTCATGTATGGATGTGAGAGTTGGACTGTGAAGAAGGCTGAGCACCGAAGAATTGATGCTTTTGAACTGTGGTGTTGGAGAAGACTCTTGAGAGTCCCTTGGACTGCAAGGAGATCCAACCAGTCCATTTTGAAGGAGATCAGCCCTGGGATTTCTTTGGAAGGAATGATGCTAAAGCTGAAACTCCAGTACTTTGGCCACCTCATGCGAAGAGTTGACTCATTGGAAAAGACTCTGATGCTGGGAGGGACTGGGGGCAGGAGGAGAAGGGGACCGACAGAGGATGAGATGGCTGGATGGCATCACTGATTCTATGGATGGGAGTCTGAGTGAATTCTGGGAGTTGGTGATGGACAGGGAGGCCTGGTGTGCTGTGATTCATGGGGTCGCAAAGAGTTGGACATGACTGAGCGACTGAACTGAACTGGGTCTAATTTTTGTTAATAGAATTATATTTTAGGAGACCAGTATGAAAGAAAATTGATTCAATCTCAGATACCAGATGTGTAAGACTGTCTCTGATTATCTAAAGCTACAGAAAACATATGCACAATTATTAAGAAGATATAGTTATTTATTGTCACCCGAAGTAAATAAGTGAGTTACTTTCTAACTTTGCCAAATACAATGCTGTACAATCACCTCCAGGGAAAGAAAAGAAGGTAAGGCTGGACAGACCAGGGCTGAGGGAATCCCTAGCCAAGGTGGGTGGTGGTGAGGGATGTGAAGCACATGGCTGTGCAGATAAAAGAATGCAGCACACAGTATCCTTGTGACCTGTAACCATAGCGGGCATTTGCCTCTCGGAAGCTAATGCCACACGATCGCCCTCTGGTTCAGTCAATGGGGTCAGCCTGTGCGAGGCTGTGCCACACAGCAAGAGAAGCTATTTATGGGATCAAGGACTTGTGGGTCTGGGAAAACAGCAGAGTTATATGAGGCAGGATGGTGGATAGCTGATTAGCTTTTGCTACCAGAGACACCTAGAATTGAGTTCTAGATCCCTCTTTTCAATTGTATGATCTTAAATGAGTTATGTTTTCCCTGTTTGTAAAATGACGATCAGGCTCTCCTGATGGTTCAGTGGTAAAGAATACACCTGCCAATGCAGGAGATGTGAGATCAATCCCTAGGTCGAGAAGACCCACTGGAGAAGGAAGTTGCCACTTCAGTATTTAGTATTCAGGAGTTCCCACTCCAGTATTCCTGCCTGGGAAATCCCATAGACAGGGGAATCTGGCAGGCTACAACCCGTGGGGTAGCAAAAGAGTCGGACATGACTTAGTGACTAAACAACAACAAAAATGATGATCATGTTACCTAACCTATAAGATTGTTTGTGCCTATGTATCCCTGGAAGCTCAGCTGGTAAAGAATCCACCTGCAATGCAGAAGACCCTGTTTCGATTCCTGGGTCCAGAAGATCCCCTGGAGAAGGGATAGGCTACCCACTCCACTATTCTTGGGCTTCCCTGGGTGGCTCAGAAGGTAACGAATCCATCTGCAATGTGGGAGACCTGGGTTCAATACCTGGGTTGGGAAGATCCCCTGCATGGCAACCCACTCCAGTTTTCTTGCCTGGAGAATCCCCATGGACAAAGGAGCCTGGTGGGCTACAGTCCATAGGGTTCCAAAGAGTTGGACACGATTGAGCGACTAAGCACACATTATATGCGATAGCACAGTATGAAAGCAAACATTGCTGAACAGAAGCTATTAGTATTGTCCTAGTTGCGTGAGGAAAGGAGAGGATGTTTGTACCTTTAAGCTAAAGAAGAAGTAAGGCGTTACAAAGATAGCTTGCTCAATATATCACTTTCTATTCTACAGCTCATCTAGGAGCCAGTCATGTGCTGGACGTTCACAGAACATTTCTGAATCAGTAAACACTCGGACAATATTAATAGCTACAATGTGCGACTCTAACCAGCATTTTAAAGCACCGATTCGAGTATGCATGAGGAAGGCAGTAATATGTGCCCATTTTTCTGAATGAAAAATGAAGGACCACTGTCTACACTTAACTGAAACAATCAGGAAATGGAACTATAAGGGCAAAGGTAAACATAATTATTCAGCTGGAATCAGGATCAGGTGTTGTAGGCTCCCTATCACTTTTTTAGGTATTCTAAAGAGACTCTGCAAATGACGTGAGTTCACATATAACACAAGGTTTTGCAAATAGAAGTAAAAAATATTACAACTGGCTTTGCTCTCAGGGCTTCAAATACAAAAATTAATACATACTGAGGTTTTAGACCTTCTGATTTGATCTGGAGGACAGCACAAAGAACTGTTACACAGTGTCTTTAGAATCCTTTGCAGTTTACATAAGCCCTAGAATTGTTTGGGTTTTATGAGGGTGAAGTTACTATCAGTACCATTCGTGATGGAGATATACTATAGAGGATTTATTTTTTAAGTTCTTTCTACTTCTAGGTTGGCATAGCTGTGTTCCCCAGTGGGAACTGAAGAGGTCTAACTTTGTGCTGTGTTGACTAAAAGTTTATCTTCCCTTCATACTGGATGGGCCTGGCTAGTGATGGAAGAGGGGGTGGTTAATGTTACCTCTTGAGCCATTAATAAATCAAATACCTAATTCACTTATTGTGGTGCTGGAGAAGACTCTTGAGAGTTCCGAGATCAAATCAGTCAATCCTAAAGGAAATAAACACTGAATATTCATTGGAAGGACTGACACTGAAGCTGAAGCTCCAATACTTTGGCTACCTGATATGAAGAACCGACTCATTGGGAAAGAACTTGATGCTGGGTAAGATTGAGGGCAGGAGGAGAAGGGGACGACAGAGGATGAGATGGTTGGATAGCATCACTGACTCAATGGACATCAGTTTAGGCGAACTCCAAGAGGTAGTGAAGGACACGGAAGCCTGGTGTGATACAGTTCATGGAGTCCCAAAGCGTCTGACACGACTTAGCAAATGAACAACAACAACAGTAATTCACTTAAGGCACTGAAAGGAGTCTCAGCTGGGTCTGCAGGAGAAATGGCTCCATAAAAGAGCTCTGAGACTAAATTTAAACTAAAAAATATTTCCCCCATGACTGAATGAGCATTCTTAGGAATATATAGTGTTTTATATTTTAAATTTGGCCTATTTTAAGAAAAGATACTATGTAATCTAAAATACTTTTATTTTATTTAATATGTATTCACTTCTTCCAGACCTACAATTGATCTGGGTGCTCAATCATTATTATATTATAAAATGTTTTAATAACCAATAAAGCCAGCTTATTTTTTTACATTGAGGTGTCCTGAATTCTGGAGTTTACCTGAACTGAAAGTTTATGAAGATTATGAGGAATATAATTTTAAAAGCAGACTTGAAAAACTTGTTAGTTATGCTTGTTTTTATAAATTACTAAGTTAGATTTAGCCCTATCAGAAAGGAGAATAAAGAGAAGCAAAAGTTATCTATTTATCAGCTCTGTGAACGGGAAACAGATAAAAGGCAATAAGGAAGGAAAAGGAAATCATATGATAAACACCCGTTAATCCAAAGGCATAGTTGGTCTGTCTAGACTTTAGGTCACACTTGCTCTAATAAAGCTACAGAGTGTAATAAAAGCTAAGCCTACACAATAATTCTGTATGTAAAATTTCTATTATTATTGGCTACCACTTGAAACAATTTACTATCAAATTTTATGTATAAACATGATGAATTTGGACTCTCCATAGGACCCTGATCCACAATATACTTAATATTAATAATTCTATCCTGTAAGTCACACTTTGGAATTTATTAAATAGAAAATAGTTATTTAATAGATGACTTTTAAAACTTAACTTTGTATATTAAAGTTTAAGGGTTAGTAAAGAAAATTAACAAAATTAAAGCTTAGAAAAATGTTAAAAATAATATTTTCAAAATATTCTCAACTTGAAGCTATGATTATGGAAAAGATTTATTTTTATGGAATGTGATAATTCTACTGACCAGCTTGTACACATTCCTGGGGTCTTAATTTAGGTGTTACCTCCTCGAGAATCTGATGTCCTGTGTTTAAACTTGTCATAATAATCATCACACATTGTAACTAACTGTCTTTCACATAAGACTGTAAATAAAATAGGAAACACAGGTTTTGTCTTATTCACCATTATGTCATTAGTTCCTAGTACAGAACCAAATGAATTAATAGTAGCTATGGGTTAAATGGGGCTTGCCTTGTGGCTCAAACAGTAAAGAATCTACCTGCACTGAAGGAGACCTGAGTTCAGTCCCTGGGTCAGGAAGATCCCTGGAGAAGGGAATGGCTACCCACTCTAGTATTCTTGCCTGGAGAATTCTGTGGACAGAGGAGGCTGGCGGGCTATAGTCCATGAGTTCACAAAGAGTTGGACATGACTGAGTGACTAACACACACATGGGTTAAATATTGGGTATTTGGGTTAAATATTGGGTATAGGAATACCGAATGAATTGTGTTACATCTATTCCTAATGATTAAATAATTCACAATGCATTGAAAAATTAAAGAGCTACATCTCTAAACAAAATATTTTTCAATCTTTAAAGGCCTGATCTTGCAGCTTCTTTCTTTGACTCCTCTTTCCTATTTTTCCTCTTAATCAGTACAAAACTAAATTATCAGAATCTGAGTCTCAAATTTAATAACAGATCACAAAGCCTGACTGGTTTGATCCCGAGGTGGACAGGTTGATCCTTATCTCCCTCTTCAGCAGAGAGTTGGTATGCTAGAATTTGACACACACAGGTCCCTGAAAGAGTTCTGCAGTTCCTAACCAATTGTGTAGTTCTTCTCGGTCTCAGAGAGACTGGATCTGACTACTGTTCCTGAGACAGACCCAACCATTATTTTATTCTTTCTGGAATCCACTGCAGTTTGAATTATCCATGTGGTTACTGGTTTAGTTGTTTATTCCCTCTCCCTCACTAGGTTGTACATGCTATAGAGGCCAATTATTTTGTTCACCACTCTGTACCCAGGGTCTGGTTTAGTGCCTGACACACAATAAAACACTCCATAAATATTGGTCAGATGTGTAAATATAAGGTTTGGAGCAGCAGTTTTCAATCAAGAGAGACTGTAAAATTAGATAGGTAACAGCTACCCCTACTGTTGTTTTCTCTACATTCCAAGTCTATCTGCCACATGGAAGACTTGAAGCTATAGGCACTCTTCTATTATAAATTTTGTTCAATCAATGGGAAACTTCAACGGCAATAGTAGGGAGGCTGGAGGTACAATATCTAGGAGATGCAATGGAATTATAATAAGAACAGCAACCATTTCCAATAAGAAGTTTAGGATTTGAATTCCAGCTTACTAAGTGTGGATCCTAGGGGAACTTACATATTCTCCCTAAATACTCAGTCTCATCTTATTTAAAATGGGGTGGCTTTTGTCTAACATGCAGAGTTTTTAATGGTAATTGAATAAGAGTGTATAAATGAAAGCAACTGATAGTATAATTCATGGCATTTAGGAGAAGGGGCTTACTACAAATTAGTTCTTTGGTGTTGGCCAGACAATGTCTGCAGCAAAATAGAGAGATGATTTGACTAAAAGCCCAGGAATGGACATTTTGGGTAGAGAAAAAGAAAAGAAAAAGGATTTAAAGGCAAGAAAAAAGTAAGTAGATGTGAGGGACAATAACTTTAAAAAAAAAAAATAAGAGCAGTAGGAACATAAAAGCCATTAGAAATGGAAAGAATTTTAACATAAAGAAAAAACTGAGAAAAAAATCTATTAGCTTTTTCTTAGGTGACACACCTTTCCCACATATAAATAAAATAATTACTACAATTACAGTTGGTAGAAAAATCAACTGAAATGTATATTAAATACCTATTAAAGATTTAACAGGAGAAAGCAATGGCACCCCACTCCAGTACTCTTGCCTAGGAAATCCCATGGACAGAGGAGCCTGGTAGGCTGCAGTCCATGGGGTCGCTAAGAGTTGGACACGACTGAGCGACTTCACTTTCACTTTTTACTTTCCTGCATTGGAGAAGGAAATGGCAACCCACTCCAGTGTTCTTGCCTGGAGAATCCCAAGGACAGGGGAGCCTGGTGGGCTGCCATCTATGGGGTTGCACAGAATCGGACACAACTAAAGCGACTTAGCAGCAGCAGTAGCAGCAGAGATTTAACATTCTTCACAGGAATTCACATGCTGAAAACTCAACCTGTGTAAATATAGCTGTGAACTTTATTATTTACTATGATAAGGCAAAAGCATATCCTCTTCTGTGTACTACCTGCAGAGTTGTAAAAAGCAAATGTGTACCAGCTCTTTAGGTACAATTACAGGGCATCAGAATTTGGCCCCTTCTTTGCATTTGTGATTATCATACAGTGGGACTGGAAGAAACTGAATATTATGAAAACTTTATTGAAAATTCATTTTTCATGTTGTCGTTGTTGTCACTCAGTCACATCTGACTCTTTGTGACACCATGAACTGCAGCACACCAGGCTTCCCTGTCCTTCACCATCGTCTGGAGCTTGCTCAAACTCATGCCCATCAAGTCAGTGATGCCACACAACCATCTCATCCTCTGTCATTCCCTCTGCTCTTACCTTCTTTCTTTCTCAGATCAGGGTCTTTTTCAGTGAATCAGGCTCTTCACATCATGTGGCCAAAGTATTGGAACTTCAGCTTCAGTATCAGTCCTTCCAAAGCATATTCAGGGTTGATTTCCTTTAGGATGGACTGGTTGGATCTCCCTGCAGTCCAAGGAACGCTCAAGAGTCTTCTCAAACACCACAGTTCAAAAGCATCAATTCTTTGGTGCTCAACTTTCCTTATGGTCCAACTCTCACATCCATACATGACTACTGGGAAAACCATAGCTTTCACTAGATGGATCTTTGTAGCAAAGCAGTGTCTCTGCTTTTTATTATGTTGTCTAGGTTTGTCATAGCTTTTCTTCCAAGGAGCAAGTGTCTTTTAATGTTACAGCTGCAGTCACCATCTGCAGTGATTTTGGAGCCCAAGAAAACAGTCTGTCACTGTTTCCATTGCTTCCCCATCTACTTGCCATGAAGTCTTGGGATTGGATGTCAGTTTTTTGAACGTTGAGTTTTAAGCCAGCTTTTTCACTCTGCTCTTTCATCTTCATTAAGAGGCTCTTTAGTTCCTCTTTGCTTCCTGCCATAATGTGGAGTCATCTGCATATCTGAGGTTATTGATATTTCTCCTGGCAATCTTGATTCCAGCTTGTGCTTCATCCAGCCCAGTATTTTGCATGATGCACTCTCCATATAAGTTAAATAAGCAGGGTGACAATAAACAGCCTTGATGTACTCCTTTACCAATTGTTCAAGCAACAATTGAACCAGTCCATTGTTTCATGTTCATTTCTAATTGTTGCTTCTTGACCTGCATACAGGTTTCATAGTAGTCAGATAAGGTGCCTTTTAGTCCATCCTAAAGGAGACCAGTCCTGGGTGTTCACTGGAAGGACTGATGCTGAGGCTGAAACTCCAATACTTTGGCCACCTCATGCAAAGACTTGACTCATTGGAAAAGACTCTGATGCTGGGAGGGATTGGGGGCAGGAGGAGAAGGGGATGACAGAGGATGAGATGGCTGGATGGCATCACTGACTTGATGCACATGAGTCTGAGTGAACTCCAGGAGTTGGTGATGGACAGGGAGGCCCGGCGTGCTGCGATTCATGGGGTCGCAAACAGTTGGACATGACTGAGCGACTGAACTGAACTGAACTGAAAGTATCAATTAAGATACTTTTCAGTATCATTTTTCATAATTAGTTGCTTTCATTTTCTTACTACTTTAGTCAAAACTTTTGTCAGCTTCTTCATTAAAATTGTTTTCTGTCTAAGTATTGTCTCTGATGTGTTTTTGTGTGTATTCTTTGGTCTCTTCTCAAAATAAGAAAAAGAATAAAAGGTCTTAGAAGCATTGCATATCAACAGTAAGCACCATGCAACCTCAAAGAATGCCCACCTGATATCAACAAGTTCATTAGAAGAGTTCATTTGAAATTACAACCTTTGTCTACTTGTGATAAACTGACTTTTAAGTCTATCTATGTTCTCTATAAGACTGCCATCTTCATGAGGGCTGGAATCTTGCCTATTTTACTTTCCTTTCTATCATCACCACCCAGTTCAGGGAGAGGCACACAATATACAGCCACTGAATATTTTACCCATTAAGCTAATATTTATTACATCTTTATTTTGAGCCAGTCATTATTTTAGATGGTAAAGATATAGGGATGAACAAAACAGATGAAAATTTCTAATCTCAAGGAAGTTATGTATTTGTGTGAGTAACTGCCAATAAGCAAGGAAAATAATTTGAATGCATAAAATGATAGACAATGGTCAATGCTAAGAATGAAAATGAAGCGAGGAAAGGAGAAATACATTCTAAGGTGGGAAATTTGTGGTTAAAATTTCAGATAGGATGGGTAGTGATGGTATCACTGAATGATCACATTCAGGTAAAGACCTGAATAAATACAAAAATGAGTTAGGAAGGTATCCTCGGGGAAAAAAATACAAACAAAAACATTTAAGCCAAAGGAATGGTAAAAATTCCCCTGGGAGAAGTATTCTCTACTCTTCTCTATAAAATCTTAGAAATGTTCCTGTTAAAACATATTGAAAACAGAAAATATACAAACATATACACTAACAAAACCTTTAAAATGTTTAATCTTTCAATAAATTAAAGTTCTAAAAAGACAGGAAGAAAAGGAATGTGAAGGACAAGGCCTTATGATGTTCCCACAACATCCCGGGGGTATTATCCAATTCAGTAATAATCAGGAAGACTCAGGGACAAAAGGCAGTTGTACAATAATGGCAATCACAGAGAATGGCCATCAGGTAATATGCATGGACTGCGTAGAGAAAGAAAGAAGAAGAAGGAAAAAAAAACAACTCTCTAGGAGGACACCTTCAACAACCTAGATCATGTGGGGGTCTCACAGGTAAAGCAAGCCCCAATTAAGAAGAGCTTACATATCAGAAATATCAGAGATAAAGGAAAGCTTTTCCGTATGAATCAGCAGGCACAAAAGTGCTTTGAGGGCACAGCTTTAAGAACTGAAATAAGAGAATATTAATATCAGAATTTAGTGGGATAAAATATTTAAAATGATAAAAAAATTTACAGAAAGAGGCAAACATAAGAAAAAACATGAAAAAGCAGATGTGATAGGAATAAAATTTATATTAAAGTTAACATTTGAAATGAGGCTACATCACATTAGATGCCAGACAAGGGAAGAATTACTGAAATGAAAGATAATTCTATGGAATTTACCTAGAATAAAAAGATTAAAATGAAAAATTTAAGAAAAGAGATTAAGAAATATGAAGAACAGAATAAAAATATCTAACATACGTCTAAAGTTTAGTTGGGAATGAGAAAATAAAGACAAATAGGCAACATCTCAAAGCAATAATGGACCCTTTTCAAAACTGAGAAAGATATGAAATGTCAGATGTATAAAGCAAGTCTTAAGAATAATAATTAAAAATAAATTCAAACCTAGAGACATTATAATGAAATCTAGAACACTGTATCACTGATGATCCAATCAAAGAAAACACAACTTATAGTGTTTAAAATGAGATAATATGAAGTAGGCAGAAGAGGCTGATAAGTGAACCAAGGTATGGTGACACAACCCAGAAATTTTTTAGCAATGATAAGGGACAGAGGGACAAAATAGGGAGTCCTGGTGAACCAGCTGGGTCACCACAGAGAAGTAGCGGTACTTGGAAATGTAACCCAAGTTGACAAAGGAGGAATATTTTTATTTCCTCTTTCCTCCAGTCAGTTACCAATGATTCCCATTGGATGAGCCCAGGCAGAAGAAAACTGATTTTGGAGCCTAGGAAATTCATCCTGAATTGTCAGCTATCTTCAAAAACAACCAAGAAGAGAAAAGAATGAATTTTAGAGTCACAAAATCCACAATCTGTACAAATACCAAAGACAGAGAGTAAGGACAAATTATGGAGGAAGCGCAAGTAAACTGATAGTTAACACCTCACCAGCAACAACAGTCTAGAAAACAGTGGAATAGTATCTTCAAAGTATTGAGGGAAAATAAGTACCGTAGTTTATACAGTGAATAAAATGTCATTTTAAAAGTGAGAATATCAAAATCAAAACTGCAATGAGACATAACTTCATACCAGTCAAAATGGCCATCATCAAAAAGTCTACCAATAATAAATGCTGAAGAGGGTATGAAGAAGATGGAATCCTCTCATACACTGTGGGCAGGAATGTAAACTGGTGCAGTCACTATGGAGAACAGTATGGGGCTTCCTTAAAAAATTAAAAATAGAGCTACCGTATGATCCAGCATCCCACTCATGGGCAGATGCCCAGAAAAAACAAAAGCTCTAATTCAAAAAGATACATGCACCACAATGTTCATAGCAGCATTATTTACAATAGTGAAGACAAGCAACCGAAATGTCCACTGACAGATGAATGGATAGCAATATATATATAATGTATAAATATAAAAATATAAAATTTAAATTTATGTATCTATAAAGGCTTCCCTTATATATTCATAAGGGATTCCATGGTGGCTCAGATGGTAAAGAATCTGCCTGCAATGCAGAAGACCAGGGTTCAATCCTTGCATTGGTAAAATCCCCTGGAGAAGTGAATGGCTACCCATTCCCGTGTTCTTGCCTGGGAAATCCCATGGAGAAAGGAGCCTGGCAAGCTACAGTCAGGGGGTCACAAAGAATCGGACATGACTTAGCAACTAACACTTTCACAAACTCACAAGTGCTTCCCAGGTGGCTCAGTAGTAAAGAATTTGCCTGCCAATGCAAAGAGATACAGAAGACACATGTTCAGTCCCTAGGTTGGGAAGATCCCCTGAAGGAGGGACTGGCAACCCACTTCAATACTCTTGCCTCGAGAATCCCATAGACAGAGGAGCCTGGCATGCTACAGTCCATAGTGTCCCAAAGAGTCTGACACAACTGACGTTCAGGAAATTCAGGAAACATGGGTTTGATCCCTGGGTCAGGAAGATCTGGAGGAGGAGATGGCAACCCACTCCAGTATTCTTGACTTGGAAATCCCATGGACAGAGGAGCCTAGTGGGTACAGTCACAAGGAGTCAGACATGACTTAGTGACTGAGCATACATGTACATGAACAACTGTATGCTATTTATTTGAGCCAATTATTAAAGCTATTTTAAAACTTAAAGGACATTTTTGTTGAAAATAATACTAGCTTGAGAGGAATTAGAAAACCTGGATAGATTTTTATAAATTAAAATATTACCTAAGCAGTTAGAAATCTAGATAAACACACATACACACATACACACACAGGCACCTACACAAGTCCAAGTATACTTAAAGGCAACACAATAAACCTTTAAAAACCAGTATAGTCTGTTACAAAAACTATACTGCAAAAACTGGAATAGCATCTTAACTTATTATACAAGACTATTAAATATTCATACCAAATTAGAAAAAGGCATTATAAGAAAGGAAAATTATTTTCTATAATAAGGATTAAGAAGTACAACCAAGCAAAGAGCATTTAGGAAAAAACAAAAGGTAACAAGAACTATCATTTATTTAACCTCCACTAAGTGATTTGCAAGAGTCCTGCATATATAATTTAATCTGTACATCATCCATATAAGGTAGAGTTATTTGCATCTTTATCATCATTTTATAAAGGCAGAAAATGGTGTTCTAAGAAAAGAAACTGTCTCAAGGTCATAGACTTAATAAGTGGCAGAGTGTGATATTAGGAGACTAAAGCCTATTACTTAAAGACTATATTTTACTGTTTCTTCATCTTTAAAAAATATATTCAAATGCAACATTGTAATATCTAAATAACACTAAATATAATTTTGAGTGCAATATTATTTTTAGCTTTCAGTAATTTTACTATAATATGCCTAGGCATTGTTTTCATCAAATTTGTTGTGTCTGGGGTTTGGTAAATTCCTTGAATATGCATGTCTTTCAAAACCTTTAGGAAGCTTTTACTTTTATTCTTAAAATACTTAAATAATTTTCCTGCCCATTCTCAACTGCATATATAGTAGATGCTTTAAAATTTTCCTTCAGGCTTCTGAGTTTCTGCTTATTCTTTCCATTCTTTTTTTTAATTACTCTTTTTCAGATTGGATGAATTCGATTTATTTATCTCAAGTTCACTCGCATCCTTCAGCCACATCCATTATGCTATTAATCCTACTTGGTAATTTATTTCAGATAATGTATTTTTCTGTCCTAAAATTTTCATTCTTTAATACAGATACATATTTTAGAATTTCTCTGCTGATATTTCCTATCTTTTTATTCACATTAACCATATTTTCTTTTATTTCATTCAGCTGTTATAATTAATAATTCAGCTTCTTTCCATTTCTTTTCTGATAATTTTAATATCTGAGTCATTTCAGAATTTTCATCTATTGATTTTCTTTCCCTTTGAGAAAGGATTACAATTTACCATGTTTTTTGTATCTGAACTACTTTGGGGTTGTATCTTGGACACTGTCAATGTTAACGGTAAAAATTCTGGATTCAGTTATACAGAAACAGAGAAAGCTGGTGTTTTCGTTCCAGCCAGTCATTAGCTTGGCTAATCTCAAGCTGCAAACTCTGTCCTATTCAGACCTGTTCCAATTGCTTTCAGTCTGCCCTGTGCGTGTATGGTTCTGGGGTCAGCAAAAAAGTGGTAGGCAGAGCTTGAATATGGAATTTGAGTTTTCCCATCTCTGTCTCTTTCTTTCTTTAAGTCACCTCTCACTCTCTGGCATCCCTGTCCCTTCCCATATTCCTCCAGTCTGAAAGCATCAGGCTCTCTTTTGAAGTTTAGTTTCTTTTTTTGCCACTACAACTGCAGACGCTCTCAAGAAAAGCCACAAAAATGTGAAACTCACCCCACCCTCTGCTAATTGCTTAATACAAGTTTCAACTCCCTTCTAAAAAGCTTCCTTCTATTATTGTTCATTCTCCAAAATGCTAATATCATTGTATTTTGTTTTGTTTTTCTTTGGTTTTGTTTCTGGTTAGAGCTTACGGTTGTTATTTGTAGGTGGGTTATTTGATTAGAGATTTATTTCTCCACATCAGAAGTAACTCATAAATTATGCTTAATTCTGGGAATAGAAGGATCTAAATAGGTACCAAGAAGTACAGATAGGATTTGAAGTCAATGGGCTAGAAACACATCACTTGCTTTTGGAAGAGGCTTAAACAATAACACATGAAGAAAGAGGAAAATAAAGTGGATAATAAGCAAATTTAACGAAATAATGTACCACCAAATAGCTAAGAATGCAAGTCAATATATATATACATATGTATGTATATATTTTTTTCCCCACTTCCCAAACTTTTGAGCAATATTTCTCAAAACTTTGGAGGGTGGGAAAAAAATAATGTCAGTCAAATGTCTCAAGACCAACACTCTTCATCAGATCCCAAAACCAAAGTAGGAAAAACAAAAGAAACTAAAAGAATCGTTGTCCAAAATTCTTTGCCAAGATTTACAGTAATCCATAACATATCTCAAAGCTTGAAAAACTATCTCAAGAACTAGTAATAATTAAGTTCCCAAGTAAATTATATTTTTTAAATTAAAAACAAGCACACACTCAAATGCAAAATATTTTTTCAATTGAAGCTAAAGCAAATTCACTTTATAGTTGACAATAGAGCCCATATATTTCTATCATTACAAGGTCTAGTTTCAGATCTTGATGCATTATAGGATATGGTTATATCAGATGGTAAGGAAAGAAAATCCTATTTAAAATTCAGCAAGAATATAGTCTCTACAAGAGATACCTTTTTCTCCTTTGGTATGCTTCTGGATCTAATTCTATTAGGCTACAGCAAAAAACACTGCCCCTACCACCATCAACCATCAGAAGATATGGTCCCACTACTAGGCAGCTGTGGGACTTTGGAAAAGTTCCTATCAAGGCTTGAGTTTACTTATATGAAATATGAGGCTAGAAGAGATTTTTTTTCTACTTTCCCATTGTATCATTCTTCAACTATACAAATAGCCTTGATCTGTTGCTGTTGTTGGCTGCAAAGCCTGTAGGATTTTAGCTCCCAGCCAAGGATGGAACCTATGCCTGCTGCAGTGGCAGTATGGAGTCTTAACCACTGGATCACCAAGAAAGTCCCTAAATAGCCTTATTTCTGGAATTTTCATATTTGAAGACTTGCATGATATCTACAAAACAAGTTTGGATAATTCCTCAGATTTCAGGACCATAGAGAATATTCAAGAGAGACAAAGAGTCCCTTGAAGAAAAGTGGGGGTAAAAATGCAGGCTCTCACATACAATCTCAAGTAAATCATCAACTGACACCCGAAGCTGTCATGCCATACAGAGATAAGAAGCTTGTTTACGTTTACATCAGTACTTCAGATGAGTGGGAGAACGCTGTGAATGGTATATTAAAAATAATTTTCAGTTTGAACATTAAACAAGTGGACACTGACTAAAAATTTCAAGAAAAGATGCTGCATATTAAGATTCTGAAATTTGTATACCTATTATCTGAATTTATCTATTATTATAGAAAATAATAGATAATTATCTGTTATTAATATTATTGTATTAATAATATAAATAATAACATAATCTATTATTAATATTATCTTTATATCTATTCTCTATTATTATTATATTATTATCTATTATCTAGAAGCAAAAACAGGATAAGTAGTACAATGTTGTTTATAACTGCTTGGATTCCGTTCAATCAAACAACATTAATAAGCATTTATTAAACACCTGGGGCTTCCTGGCGCTAGAGGTAAAGAACCTGCCTGTCAATACAAGAGACACAAGAGAAGACATGGGTTCGACCCCTGGGTCGGGAAGATCCCCTTGGAGGAGGGCATGGCAACCCACTCCAGTATTCTTGCCTGGAGAATCCCATGGACAGAGAAGCCTGTCCATGGACAGTGGGCTATGGTCCATAGGCTTGCAAAGAGGCAGACAAAGCGACTTAACATGTATGCACACATGCATTAAGCACCTGGTTGGTACAAGGTGCTGTACTATTCACTTGTAGACACAAACATGTAAGACAGAGTTTTGTGTCTGCCTTTAGAGAGTTAATAATCTACCAGCAGAGATATACGCAAGAATATATACATACAGATATACATATGTACAGAGAAGGCAATGGCACCCCACTCCAGTACTCTTTTGCCTGGAAGATTCCATGGATGGAGGAGCCTGGCAGGCTTCAGTCCATGGAGTCGCACAGAGTCAGACATGACTGAAGCGACTTAGCAGCAGCAGCAGCAGCATACCTATGTAAATAATAATGGTGCATAGAAAGAAGCAGTAAAGACTATGAAGAAGGGAACAGAAAGCCCTGTGTCTCAGGCTTGATTCCCTATAGGGAATTATGGTATCTGGGATCATACTGCAGAAGGTGGTCAACCACACAGCATGCTGGGCATTCAGAGCTAGTCCAGGAAGCAAGAGTCGGAGGGATTGCTGGAGGAATCTGGAGAAACCGCGGCAGAGCAGTGGACCTACAGGACAAACAGTCAGTTGAAGATCTAACAGGTGCCTGTCTCCTGTCTGGATGATAGCATCTAATTTCTGGGCCAATAGCTCAGTTGGTAAAGAATCCACCTGCAATGTAGGAGACCCCGGTTCAATTCCTGGGTCGGGAAGATCCACTGGAGAAGGGACAGGCTACTCACTCCAGTATTCTTGGGCTTCCCTTGTGGCTCAGCTGGTAAAGAATCTGCCTGCAAAGTGGGAGACCTGGGTTCAGTCCCTGGGTTGGGAAGATCCCCTGGAGAAGGGAAAGGCTACCCATTCCAGTATCCTCGCCTGGAGAATTCCATGGACTGTCAAGTTCATGGGGTCGAAAAGAGTCGGACACCACTGAGCAACTTTCACTTTCACTTTCTGGGACAAAATCAGGATCCAAGGATGATTCTGTGCAGGTGAGAGTTGAAAAAGGAAAGCAACAGAATGAGTACTCTGTTATGGAAAGAAGGATGTTCCAAGTTGAGGAAATAACAAGAATAGCAGAAGGATTTTTTTTCCTAGTGTTCTGTCTCATGAACATGCTATGTAAGCAGAAATTATCTGAACAAATAACAATTTCTATCAGTTTACAAATTCTGGCAGGCTAAATTAAACCTGAAGACGAGGACAAAATTACCTTCATGTTCCTATTTATAACTTTCTATCCCCTAAAAGGCTGTTTATATAGCTTATATGTGCAACTGACTTGCATCCTTTCCAAATCATTCTATTCAATTGTGAAATATTTGGAATCAAATATCATTGGTTTTCATTTTGTTTTAAGGGGCAAAAAGAATGAACTAACCTATAATCACACCAATGGCAAGAATAAGAATTTAGCTCCTTCTTTTGAAATGAAGAGACAAATAATTTAGCCAAGAGCTTCCAAGTTTAATTTACAAACCACAAAAATCTATAAACATAAATTATGTAGTGAAAATTTCACTTATTCTTACTTGAATATAACTATAATCTCTTGAATATCAGTTTTAACAAAATGAATAAGACTGCAACAGAGTTCAGATGAAGCTTATTTCTGGCCCAAATCCATATGAATGCCAAATACCTTCCAAGCAGGCTGTCCAGCCACTTAGTATAAATGAATCCTCTTGCTTTCCATTTGAAAAACATTCCTTATATTGGGCACTTGCAACTAACTTACAGTCTCCCTCATCACTGCTTAGCAGTGAACAGAACTAAGGGAGATAGAATGAACCCTTTAGGCCACATGAATACTGATAGCGGACCTCATGTATTATGTTTCTCTAGAGACAAGCTACAACAGCCAGAAAGATCAGGTGTATTATGTTTTACCTATGAATCCTGATTTACAAGATGGGGAAAGGAAGATTGGGAGAAAGGGAACTAATATTTAATTGCACCCTCTTCTGGGCTAGGCACTTAGCAAATATTTTACAACTTAATCTAATCACAATCAGATGAGGTATTAATACCATGCAATACAAAAAGAAGACCATAAAGAAGGCTGAGCACTGAAGAACTGATGCTTTTGAATTGTGGTTTGGAGAAGACTCTCGAGAGTCCCTTGGACAGCAAGATCAAAACAGTCAATCCTAAAGGAAATCAACCCTGAATGATCATTCGAAGGACTGATGCTGAAACAGCTCCAATACTTTGGCCACAGAGATGAACTGACTCAATAGAAAAGGCCCTGAGGCTGGAAAATATTGAAAGGAGGAGGAGAAGAGGATGACAGAGGATGAGATGGTTGGATGGCATCACCTAATCAACAGACATGAGTTTAAGCAAGCTTCAGGAGATGGTGAAGGACAAGGAAGCTGGAGTGCTGCAATCCATGGGGTTGCAAAGAGTCAGACACAACAGAGTGACTGAACAAAAACAATAATACAAAAAGAAATGAGATTCAAAAAGGCTAAGTTACTTTCATGATGTCATGTATTACCTAATTGACATCATGACCTAAGTCTAATTTGACCCTGATGTTTCTTTATTTCCCTTAAATTTATTATTGTTTATGTCCCAGTTTAAAAAAAAAAAGCATACTTCATTAGGGTCACATCTCTGACAGGCAAGAGATTCCTCTCAAGCTGTTTTGGGGTGAACTTATTTGCCAGGGGTAGTACTGTTTGTGTTGACATCCGCCGCCTCTTCAGATCTAGTGTTATGGATCACTGTAATACAAGCTGAAGGAGTATTTATCTAACGCACAACCTAGAGAGTTGACTTCGAAAGTGGTGAGTCTCACTACCACAGTGACGGCAGCAGCCTGTTCAAAGACTGATGAAATTTTGTCTTTGCCCCATTTGTGTCTGCTCCTTAGAGTCACCAAGGGTCACTCTACCATGGGTGAGCCTACAGCCATGGTATCCTTTCTCTTCAGGCTTTTCTCCCTGCCAAACTTAACACGCCAAGTTCTTTGATGTCATAGATATCATCAGGCCCTAAGTGTCTCAAGGCTTCTTTTTGAACCCTTTAACATCTTCTTTTTCATGCAGCCCAAACCCTGTGGCTCATCACTTTATTCTTTTGCTCATACTCTGTGTTCACACTCTGGCTTTCCTCTGTCTCATTTACCTCTACTTCGTTTGGTTAAGATTCTGAGATGAGAATTCTATGTAAGTAGTTTTTTGGAATCTGATCCCTGGAAACACTAGTGAAGGAGGAAAGTGAGACAGAGAAGGGAAATGAGAGAGTCTGTAAAGATCATCGTCAGTGGTTCTAGATCCCTATTCTTACATGTTGCCCACCCATCAAGAGAAAAATGTGTGTTCCCCATCTTGAATCTGGGTTGGCCTTGTACCTTGTTTTGGCTATTATATTGCAGCAGAAGTCACGCTGTGTCTGTTCTAAGCCAAGGTCAGAAGAGTTCTAGCAGTCTACTTTTTTTTGCTTTCTTGGGATGTAGACACCATATAAAGAAGTTCTGACTACATTAATGAATAACTAGAAAGCATGTAGATAAAAAGAAGTTCAGACTCCAGCTATTTCACCCTTTGCACTGAGGCCTCACACTTGTACATAAAGCCTCCATGGACGTTCCTGTCCCAGTCAGACTCCCAGTCAAGTGCAGCTGTATACGTGAATTCTGGTATTATTAGGCAAAGCAGAAGAACTCTCGGCTCAGCCCAGTCACCCTACAGAATTGTGAGAAAAAATAAATCCTACTGTTTGAAGCAACTAACAAACTACCTAAAGAGGTATTTTGTTACACAGCCATAAAGGAAATAAGTTAGTCAATAAAGGGTACATTTATTAAGCAGCTTACTACTATAATGAACTGGAGCTCAATTCTTTTGGGCTATTCTGGCAAACAGTATAGAACATGCTTCACAGTCATCCCACATAAAGGGTGGGGATGCTAGGATGCTGCTGCTGTTGCTAAGTCACGTCAGTCGTGTCCGACTCTGTGTGACCCCATAGACGGCAGCCCACTAGGCTCCCCCGTCCCTGGGATTCTCCAGGCAAGAACCCTGGAGTGGGTTGCCATTTCCTTCTCCAATGCATGAAAGAGAAAAGTGAAAGTGAAGTCACTCAGTCTCATCTGACTCTTAGTGACCTCATGGACTGCAGCCCACCAGGCTCCTCCATCCACGGGAGTTTCCAGGCAGGAGTACTGGAGTGGGGTGGGGGATGCTAGGATATTTATCCACTAACTTGCCACTAATTATTTGCTTAAAGCATCTTCTAGGGACATTAAATCTTTGACACTTTAAACATGGCCAGGACTTGAGCCAAACTTGCTGAATAACGAGGAAAGGAAAACGCTTAGAGAGTCAGAGTATCAGTTATATGACCTCTTCAGTGACAAGAAATGAGTGGTGGAGAAAAATAGAAAGAGTCACAATATTAGTGAAGACCCAATCCTGGAGCAGTCTCACTATCTGCCTTTCTCTATTCGTATATTTCAGAAGCTAAAGATGGTCTCACGAATCACTAACTATAACCACCACTCAGCCTCAGCCTCTCCACATAGCTGGACCCTAAATATTATTTAAAAATCCTTTCAGGTTTCCCTAATCAACTCCCTCTCGACTTCTATATATGACAGCTATTTCAGATCTTTGTTCTTTCCTGAAATCTTCTATTCTACCCCTCCTCTTTCAACATCTGCAAAGAAATTGGCTATCTGTACCAATGAGAAAATAAAGACCATTATGTCAACTTTTGGTATCTCCCTTACAAACAACTGCCTTTATACACTTCTATTTATCCTTGCCTACTATTACTACAGGAAAGGATCCACCTTACTCCAATGCTAATCCATCCACCTCTCCACCAGTGGAGCCCTCTACCTTTGGGATTTTGCCCCTCTTAGGTAACTGCCCCTACTTGTCTCTCTTAACACACAAATTCTGAGGAAATGGAAGGATATGATCTATTAAAATACTACACAGCGTTCCTATTGCCTGAGATTTACTCTTTTTTTCCCCCTCAGGCCTCCCTCAGACTCTTGCTGGGCAAACTCCTCATTATCCTTTAGGGCTCAGCCTTCTATTACAGCCTCTGGAAAGCCTTCACTAACCTTGCCACTTACCAAATCTAAGGTTCCCTCATCACAGTGCTTTGCTCTGTATTGAAATTGTACATTCCCTTTCCTGATATTTCTCCTTTCTCCTCCATTGAATGCAAGGTCCAACAGATCAGGTACTTAAAAGTTTTCAAACCACAGTCTCTATGTTTAGAACACAATCGGTGTTTAATAAATAATTACTGAATAAATAAATGAACAGGCTCCTCTCATTCTCTCCTCACCATACCAGAGTAACTTTAGTGAAAGTCACAAGCAGGACATACCATACTGTGGCCCTTTCTTTGCCATTATCTTTGCTTCCATTTAGTCTGCTATAAAGTATGATAATGTGGTCGTTTTTAATTTGCATGCAGTTTAGTGTTAAAAAAAAAAAAAAAGGCAAAACACACTTGCTTAGAAGCTCAGGAATCCATTGTTAACCTGGAACCTTTTGTTTTGTTATAATGCTGTGAAGAATCAGACTTCAACACTGGATTCTAAAATGGAATTTGTACTTCTCATCAACAGAAATTTGGAACTTTTTAAGTTTTAAAAGAATATTCAGAGGCAAAAATGCATACTTGTATATTCACAATGGGTTGCTTAAAAAATGTTTCTAGAAATGTAAAGTAACTTTCTTTTTTAGTAGTCAGATTGATGGGCTTAACTATATTAGTTTCTATAGGTATGGTTTTCACTTTCATCAAAAAATGAGCCCTCAATTTTGAAAGAAATGAGAAAAGAATCAATTTGGGGTTATGATCACTTCTGATCCCTCCTGTTCAGTTCTGTGCTGTGCGTGCTAAGTCACTTCAGTCATGATCAACTCTTTGCGACGCTATGGACTGTAGCCTGCCAGGCTTTTTAGAGCCTTCTTAAGCCATAAACCAGATTCCCTGGGAAAGGATTTGGAACAAAGAATATATACCTCTTTGCCTGCTCCCTCCTATGTTCAAAACAGCTGAAGAAAGTGGGTTAAGTCTTTCACATAATATTAATTCCACTGCTTTGGTATGCCTGAAATCTGCTCAGAATGATTCCCACCTTCCCCCTTCCCTTCCATTGACATCTTTTGGAAAAGGTGAGGGAGCTGAGGTGGCTTTTAAAAGCTGGTCTTCCGGGAGATAAAGACATTGAAATTCCACTCCAATTATTTTTTATTTCTTACCATTTCAAAACCTGAATATATACTATATTATGAAATATTTGTGTTCTTCATTAAAAACAACCTTCTAATTAAATGTTTAAGTTTAGATTAAAGCAAAATGCAGAAAAGAAGGATGTAATCAGATTACCAAATCATCTGAAAAGCTCTGTCATTTACAAAGTTGGTAGGATGAAGGAAGATGCATGTTTCCCAGTCTGCTTTCTTGGTCTACAGATACCTGGGATATAATTCAGTTTTTCATCTCCTGTTCCCAGAGCAGCTCACTCTGTTCAGCTCCATCTTCAGTCTGGCATATAATTACTTCTTCAGTTCCTGTGCTATTTGGTTTTAAGCACCTCTTACCCCCAAGGCCTCATCGCTCTAAGGGCTTGTTGAATTTAAACAAGCACATTTAAATCTTTGTCTTTAAATGAGTAAAATAAAAGTCTTAACACCTAACACAGAGTACTCTTCTATCCACCTACACTCTAAATGTGCATGTTATAATTGTCTACCAGATCATAATGAGTATCTATCCATCCTCAAAATCAGAGAAAGGAGGACTCATTCTAGAGGCAAATTTACAATAAATGGTTTTATTCTTGATTAGCTATGTGTGTTTGGGGACACAGAGATTGGCACGTGCATAATTTAACTACCTAATAAATATCAGATGATCAGGGATACCTTGGAAATAAAGGTGTGAAAAAGATAATGAAGGAAAAACAAAAGAAAAAAAGCAAGACTACTAACAGAAAAAAAAATAAGACAAGGAAGTAAAGGAATTTTAAGCCTTACCTCTTTTCCAACAAATTTTGCCTACTTACACAACTGCTACTCATACATGTTCATGGATATGTACACACACACACACACACACACACACACACACATTTTAATTATAGAAATGTCAAACTATATGCCTTTCCTGGAGACACACTGTAGGCCTGGATTCCACTACTACCACTGCTAGCAAAACATAAATATTATCTGTGATCTTAATTTAGGCTTGAGTAAATGAGTGATCATGATATTTGTCTTACATTCTTAATTTACCCCAACTACTTTAAATGAATATTGAATGAGGCTTTCATCCAAATACACTGTCAAAAATGCAGCAAAAAGTATTATAATTATGACTATGAATTATAAGAAAAGTTTCTCGATGAAATATGAATAGGTTTTGTAGATCTCAAATGGAAAAAAAGGGATATTTAGTCTAATGAAGGAAACAAATTTTAAAAGTGGAATAGCATTATTTCATCTATCAAGTTAATGAACATTTTAAAAAGAAAAGAACCGTGCTGAAAAGCTGCATTGCAATGGAGGTTTAGATTGGTACAAGGTGCTTTGAAAGTAAACTGGACACTATATATCAAGAGACTGAACAATGATTATATGTTGTGTCAGGTTAGGTCCTCTGGTGCCAAGAACCATTGGGCTTAAGAGATCTTTATCAGGAGAATAACCTGTGAGTGATAAAGGAGGAGGCGCTTAGGCAAGGAATCTGCTCAGACATCGATGAAAGTCTGACCCTTGTGAAAGGAAAGAGGGATGGAAGAGCTTCACATGGAGAGCAGTTCTGAGAAAGTCTCAGCCAGGTTGGTGGGGAGTCCTTGAGCAAAGCGGCCGCTTAGAAGACTCTCCTGTAGTGCAGGGATGCCTCAGTTCTAATACTACTGATATGCTCCTGGGCCAGGAGCCTCACAGGAGAAGCACACCTCCCATGTGAATGTCTACATGCTGTGGCGGATCCAAAGTGTGACAGCGAGAGGTTGTCAATGATCTATGCTCTCCACAACTGCCTCTTTTGACAGGCGATCTAAAAAGGACACCTCTATGGCCACCACATAAGGTTTTATTCCAAATCTAGGAATTTATCTCAACTAAATACTCTAAATTCTAGGAGAAAAAAATGCTGTATGCACAAAGAAGCTCATCACGTTCTTTTCTAAAATAACTGAAAGCTGAAAACAATTTTTGTCCAAGGATAAGAACTGGGTAACTATAGTGTGTGAATGGGTGCTAAGTCACTTCAGTCGTTTCGGACCCTTTGCGACCCCATGGACTGTAGCCTTCCAGGCTCCTCTATCCATGGGATACTCCAGACAAGAATACTGGAGCGGGTAGCCATTCTTTCCTCCAGGAGATCTTCCCAACCCAGGGATTGAACCCGAGTCTCTTATGTGTCCTGCGTTGGCAGACGGGTTCTTTACCACTAGCACCACCTAGGAAGCCAACTGTGGTATATCTACTCAATAGAATACACTACAGCTGTTACATGAAAAAAATACTTATACTTTAAGTAAAATTTACAATCAAGATACAATATAGTATAATCATTAAGGTTAAAATATTCTAAAGATATATATTTTTAAGATTGGAAGAAAGTAAACCAAAATGGTAATAAGAATTGTGTTTTGAGCTTTCTAAAGTTTTCCAAATTTTGTATATGACTCTTAATTGGGAGAAAAAAGTATGAAAAATAAGGAAACAAAGCTTAATATTTTTAAAAATTTAGAATGTAAAGTAAGTAGGGACATGAAAATATACATATATCTGAGAAAACAAGACCAAAATAATTTAAAGAATACTATCTTTAAGATTCTGGAAAACAACTTCATAGATTCAGCATACCATAAAACAAACCAAAAGATAGGAACTGAAAACGGAAGTTTTAAAATTTTTAATTAGGGTATTGAGTACTTGAATGAAAACTAATGTTTCATACACTCTTCTGTGATTCTTCAGTATAGGTATTCTATAATCTCTCTAAAGAATGTTGTCTGCATATTCCTGTGTGTTCATTAGTGTATTCATTTTCCAGCATATAACAATAATTTTTTGACAGTCATCATATGCTAGGCACTGTGCAAGTAAATCAAAGATCACAGTATAATGTGATATAATGTATGCTTTATATCTATATTCTAAAAGTGTTTATAGTAAATACATATTTCAAGTATACTGCATTTCATTGCTTTTTAGATTCTCTTCAATATGGACGTGAGTGACAGAGTGTGATTATAATTTCATTAATTCTTATAAATGAAGAAAACAGGATGTCACCCATTCATTTCTGACTCTCTTCAAACTGTGGAAGGTATCCTATATTGCAGTGTGTCAGAATCTCTCAGGGTAGAAATTTACTTCCGTTCAGTTCAGTTCAGTTGCTCAGTCATGTCCGATTCTTTGCGACCCTATGGACTGCTGCATGCCAGGCCTCCCTGTCTATCACCAAGTCCCGGACTTTACTCAAACTCATGTCCTTCCAGTCGGTGATGCCATCCAACCATCTCATCCTCTGTCATCCCCTTCTCCTCCCGCCTTCAGTCTTTCCCAGCATCAGGGTCTTTTCCAATGAGTCAATTATTCGCATCAGGTGGCCAAAGTATTGGAGTTTCAGTTTCAACATCAGTCCTTCCAATGAATATTCAGGACTGATCTCCTTTAGGATGGACTGGTTGGATCTCCTTGCAGTCCAAGGGACTCTCAAGGGTCTTCTCCAGCACCACAATTCAAAATCATCAATTCTTTGGCACTCAGCTTTCTTTATAGTCCAACTCTCACATCCATACATGACCACTGGAAAAACCATAGCCTTGACTAGACAGATGTTTATTGGCAAAGTAATGTCTCTGCTTTTTAATATGCTGTCTAGGTTGGTCATAGCTGTTCTTACAAGGAGCAAGCATCTTTTGATTTCATGGCTGCAGTCACCATCTACAGTGATTTTGGAGCCCCCAAAAATAAAGTCAGCCACTGTTTCCTCATCTATTTGCCATGAAGTGATGGGACCAGATGCCATGATCTTAGTTTTCTGAATGTTGAGTTTTAAGCCAGATTTTTCACTCTCCTCTTTCACTTTCATCAAGAGGCTCTTTAGTTCTTTGCTTTCTTCCATGAGTGTGGTGTCATCTGCATATCTGAGGTTATTGATGTTTCTCCTGGCAATCTTCATTCCAGCTTGTGCTTCATCCAGACCAGCATTTCACATAATGTACTCTGCATGTAAGTTAAAAAAGCTCACAAGCAAAGGTTTCATAGAAAACATTCATATGTTTTTCAGGTATATTTTAATGACATCTCTGATGTAATACATACCCATCTTCTTATTCAGCCTATGTATACTTTTTTTTCACTTAGAATTCATCCATTAATAATCTGATCTTCAAGTAACTAATTTAATGATTACATGAATTAAAATAATATATGACTCTTTGAAGAAACCAATATATTCTATATTTATGTTACAAAATTGTTCTTGGGTGAATATCATTCATTCCCTGAATTTCATAATGCTTTAAGGACAAACTGTTTCTTCTTTGTAAATCAGTAAGTTGCTCCAAGAGACTGTTGCTTCTCCACTCAACAATGAGTAAACTTCATTCAGGGAGGGATCTTAGGGGACCTATTCTTAATAAGATAGAATCCTATCCCAGTTTGCAAAATTCACTGAATTTCTAACTCATTGTTACTGATCAAGCAATTAATCCAAGCTTGTTATTTGATTGATCTCATAATACTCACAGATCAAATTTGGTTCCATAAAAAAAAATAATAATAATAACATAACCAGAATAAAAATACAAAGGAATCAAATAAGTTGTAGGATAGGAAAGCAGACTTTATCATCAGGCAAACTAGAGAAAATTTGTATCAAAATTGTTTTATGCTTCTCAGCAGTGCTATAGTCATCCACTATCATCAGTACCACTAATGAATGATGATGAGGGTAACAATAATCTCCTACATTTACATAATACTTTTACTTTTAGAAAAGACTTCTATAATGCATCTTTTCATTTGATCTTCATGATGATTTTTTGAAAATGTAAGGTAAATGTTTTAAAATGTCTCATTTTATGAAGGAGGAAATTAGAATCCAAAGAAGATAAGAGACTTGCCTGACAGCAACACAAAACTGGAGCTAGGTTATTGGCCACCTGACTCCTATTTCAGAGTTTGTTTTTTAATACTTTCAAATCAAAAGAATCCATGATCGGCAATATTTTTCCTAATTTTGTATAGAAATTTTGTATAAACTAATTTCTATCAATCATGGCAGTTTTAAAACAGGCAATTGGTTCGGGCGCCACTTGCCGGGGTCCAGCCCCGGTGGATCCATGGTGATTTGAAGGGGAGACGGATAGGCGAGGAAAACTTATTTATTTAGTTAATTAGAAATATAAGATTAGATTAGGAAGAAATAGTATAGTAGGAAATTTAGGTGGAGAAAAAGGTGCTGAATAACTTGGTTTATGGGGAAAACCAATAAAACCTCGAGACAAGAGGTTTGCACCATCTACGTTAGGCCACCGGCGCCCACTTGAATATCGAAGGGTGCCCACCTTAGCTCCCTTTCGCGTGAGTCTTAGAAGCCAGGGCAAGTAAGTAGATGTGGTGAGCCTCCCCGCTCCAGATGGGAATTCATCCGGAAAAGGGGAGAAAAGAAAGACATGGGGAAGCCCATCATCGGTGCAAGACTCCAAAGACTCCACTTTCAAAATCAGCTTATATACCCCAAGATGTACATAAACAAATAATGGAATATGCAGAGTTATGCAGGGGCAGCAGTCCTAACCCTCATTGAGACCAGGCTTTCTTTTTGCATATCTTCCTGTATACAAAAGGTCTCAGGTGGTTTACATGATCTTCTGGCCAAGAGGCCTGTTAACATTTTTATGGCTCTCTTCCTGGATAATTGTCTATCAACCAGAAAACTCCTTTTCCCTAGAAGTGTTTTTTCTTTACTCTGCATCACCCTCAAAGTACTAAATAAAGTTACATTCCTGTAGAACAAAGGTGCAGTGGGTTATAACAAAGAAAGTACTTAACTCAAAGATCTAATGTTGCTAATACCAGGGCTACTACCTGTTTTTCTATATACCAACTATATCTACAAATAAAAGATATGAAAATTTGGCAGCAAGTATTGGCTCAACAAATGAAACCTTTAATCAGTCCTATTCTAACGATTCTGACTCCTCAGAAGCCCCTACATTCCTAGGATGTTTTAAGCTTCCTGTGCCACCCATGGCAGGGAGGCTGCAAACAATCACATGCACAGCTATAGAGTCCTGCAGGCAGGCTAGAAAGTCATCAGAGGGGTTTTTGGATTGAAACACCCTTTCAAATGCAGAAGACTAAAGCTCTGAGTTAACTTTTTCCAGAGTGTGTCAAAAGCGTGGAAAAGTACAAGGCAGGCAGATTCTTATTTTTGGGGTACATGCTCAGGAAATACCAGGGGGAAAACCTGAGGCTTGACTCGCCTTGCCCATCAGGCCTCTGCCACGTGACCTTGTCACGGGTGGGATTCCTCACGCTGGCTCCCGGCAATAAACAATTTACAAGTTAGAAAGGAGGCTATGTATCTAATTAGCAGGGCAAAAGGGAAGATAAGTCAAAGATATCTAAACATTCTACAGCACTTGGAATAATTAATTAGTACCTTTACTTATTTTCATTGTTTCAAAATATATTCAACTTGTGAGATCTTCATCACTGTAAAATACAATGAATTATTAATAACAAAAAAAAAAATCTCTAGTTGTCTAAGTAGGTATGCTCATCTAGGTCCTCACTGTTCAACTTCCATTATAATTGCTTCATTTTACCGAATTTTCCAGTTCCGGATCTCCTAGGACAAACACTGATATGTATCTGTTGCTACTGGTTTTACTAGTTGAATATTATATTATATCTATATATATATGGAATATTACATTATATATGGTTCATTTCAAGCTACATATATGCAGATCTGATTTTAATCAGTATACAAAGGAAATTGAAAACTAAATTAACATATTAATTGACCACTGTACACATACAGATCTGAAAAAGCACTGAAAAAAAAACTGGCATTGAAACCATAGAAGGCAGCTTTTAACTTGTGACCTCAACCTAATCAGATTAATTACATACTAAATAAAACAAAATTACCAATATTCTCTATAGAATTTAAATTAGATTCAAAATCTTATAATGTAAAAAAGTCCAGGTTGCAATCCAAAATTACTAGGTATATGAAGAACCAGGAAAATCTCAACCCACATGAGAAAAGATAATTAACAATCACAAACACTGAAATCAGACAGATGTTGAAATCATCTGAGAAAGATTTAAAATTAGCTATCATAAAAATGCTCCAACAAGGAATAGTCTTGAAATATAAAAATACAATCAACAACAAAATCACTCAATAACAAAATAAAGATGATAGAGAAAAGAGTCACTGAGCTTTAAAACAGGGCAGATTCCATATGAACCAATAAAGAATAGTATAGGCTGAAGGACCTGTGAGATTAAGAAAAAACCAGCACTCATGTCATCATAGTATCAGAAAGAAAGGGAAAAGAGTTTAGTGCTTAAAAAAAATTAAAAAATAAAAAAATTGGAGAAACCACAACTAGAATCTTCCCAAATTTTGTGAAATACATAAATATACAGGTTCAAGAAGAATGGCACACTTGAAACAGAATAGAAACAAACAAACAACAATAACAACAACAGCAATAAAAACCTATATCTGGATACATGAAAACTAAACTATAGAAACTGAAAATAAGGAAAAATATCTTAAAATCATCTAGAGAAAATTACACATTACCTATGAGGGAACAATGATCCAAATGACCATGGGTTTCTCATCAGAAATCACAGAAGCCAGAAGGTAATGATATGCTGTTTTTTTTTAAAGTGCTGAGAGAAAAGAACCATCAACATAGAATTCTATATACAGTAAAAAATAGCTTTATCAAAGTGAAATAAAGATATTGTCAGGTGAAAAAGAACTAGGAAAATTGGTTGCCAGAAGAATTGCTCCAAAAGAATTGCTAATACAATATTGTAAAGTAACTAGCCTCCAATTAAAATAAATAAATTTATATTTTTTTAAAAAGAATTGCTAAAGGAAATTCTCCAGACAGAAAGAAAATGATAACAGAGGAAACTTTATACATCAATAACAAAGGAAAAGCAAAAGGAAATGAGTTTACATGAGTAAACAGAATGAACTGTTCTCCTCTTAAGTTCTTTAAAATATGTTTGATAGTTGAAAGAAAAAAATCTCAACATTATCTGATACAGTTTTCAATGTACATAAAGATGTGGCTCAGACAGTAAAGAATCCACACACCTGTAATGCAGGAGACCTGGGTTCGATCCCTGTGTTAGGAAGATCCCTTGGAGGAGGGCATAGCAATCCACTCCAGCATTCTTGCCTGGAGAATCCCCATGGATTCTGGTGGAATCCTGAGGAGCCTGGCAGGCTACAGTCCACGGAATTGCAAAGAGTGGGACACAACTGAGCAACTAAGCACACATATATACAAAGATAATATATAACAACAATACTGCAAAACTTTGAGAGTAAAAGAACTTATATGGTGACTAAATTTCTACATTCTGCTTGAAGTGACAAAAATTGATTCTAAAAAGGCTGCGAAAAGTTACATATACATATTATAACCTATAGAATAACCCGTAAAAATATACAAAGATAAATAGCCAAAAGCACAATAGATAAACTAAAATGAATGATAAAAAAATGTTCACATAACCTGAAAACAAGACAAGAAATGGGAAACAGAGGAATGGAAAACAGAAGGAATAAACAGGAAACAAAAAATGGTAGACATAAATCCAAATATACCACATTATATACATTTATAATAAATGTAAATGTAATTTTTGATACAGATATTTACAATTTCCTGGAGCCATATACAGCTGATATCCACAGGTTCTGCATCTGTGGATTCAAACAATCACACACCCATCAAAAATATTTTTTAAAATTTCCAGAGATGATCTAAAGTATAAAAAGGGATGTATGTAGATTTTATGCAAATAATGGGCCATTTTATATAAAGGATTTGAGCATCCTAGATTTTTATATCCTTGGGAGTTCTAGAACCAATTCCCCAACAGATACAAAGATAAGACTACATGCTAAGAAAGAAAGAAACACTGTGCCATGGTATGAATGATCTAAGAAAGTTGCTTTGAAGAAGTATCATTTAAGCTGAGATTATGGAGTCTAGAAAGATCCATCCAAGAAAAGAGTGAGTTTAAGAAGCACCAGTTCCAGCATGCTTCAACAGAGCACTGAGAAAATGTGAAAGTTGAATAGTCACAGTCTTCTTCCAAAGCAAGGTAAGATTTGCAGGGCCAATTCATTGGAAAAGACCCTGATGTCAGGAAAGACTGAAGGCAAAAGGAGAAGAGGGGAGGAGCAGATGAAATGGTTAGATAGCATCACTGACTCAGTGGCCATGATTTGAGCAAACTCTGGGAGATTGTGGAGGACAGAGGAGCCTGGCATGCTATAGTCCTAGGGTCACAAAGAGTCAGATATGACTTAGCGACTGAACAACAACACAAATGCCCTCAACAGCAAATACTGTTAGAAACCAAGCTCTCCCTGAGGGAAATATCAGAGTAATGGAAAAACTTCACTGGGTCCTGTCTGGAACAAAATCCTGCGGAGATAGATCCCACTCTGCCCTGGCTGATCGTGGACAACAAGGGAAAAAAGATGCTTTCACTTGCAGCCATCACTGCTGTGAACAAACCTCCTAAAGCACTTTGATCATGGCCATCAAGAAGTCTGGAACCCTGCTTTATCCCATACAAAAATCTCCCCAAGGTAGGTGTGTTTGAGATCAAGCATTCAGCCCCTCATCAGCCAGGGTAATCAAGCATTCCATGACTGTGGATGAATCCTGACAACTCCAACTCCAGTATCTCATGGGCAACTTCCTAAATGGCAGTAACCGGTGACAAAAAAAGAGCCTCCTGCTACCCACCTTTGCACACTAATGAACAATCAGACATACTATTCATATGCCAAGGGGTTAGGACCAACATAAACAAGATACAGTTTCCTCAGTTCTTTTCACACAGCTTTCCTGGAAATGTTTTGCTTTTTCTCTCCACCTTGCTTTTCTTCATTTTCAGCTTTTGGGTTGAATTCACTTGTTAGCTGCACTATTGTGCTTTGGGTTTGTCCTCTGATCTTGGCTTCACTGACTTAATGACAACTACTCTCAAAGGACTTGAACAAAATTTTAAAAAATTACTGTTTCTTTTCATGCTGCCCAACTCAAGTGGGACAAGTCTTAATTATCTTAGCTCTTGTACTCAGCCCTGACATCATCCACAAAGATGTCTCACAGGTAACCTTTTTCTCATTGTAAGGGATGGTTATGACACTAGTAGTTCTCCTTCCTCAAACAAGAAATGGTGGCTCCAAATGAAGAAAGGAAAAGAGAACTGTCACTCCATCACTCCATCTCTAACTTTGGCTTTCTATGAAGTCTGTTTATCTGGGCAAAGTTGAACTAAGAGTTGGAAAGAGGAGAACACATTTTATTTTGTTTAGTCCATAAATAAATGCATCTATTTTCACAAAACAATGAGTGGAAAGTAACTCGGAAAGAATTCTAGAAAGTGAAATAAGAAAGGGCAACTTTTGTGACATACTAAGTCAAATTGTTTAAATCTCTTTTAAAATTTGGTGCCAGTTAGTGTTGTTTTACTTTATAGATGCATCTGAAGTACCATGTATAATGATAAATATTTAATACTAAATGTGTTCTACTATTGCAAATAGGACCAAGGTCTCTAAACACTATACTGACAAAGAGTGCAAAAAATGCTAATAAACTCAGCTCATAGGATGAGGAAATGATTGCTATGATCTCACTCCCTAAATATAAATCTCCAACTCAAGGCATTCTGCACTCGTCACTGGGTCAACACAACAAAAGCAAGAGATTAAGTTAAATCCTGGCCTTTTCAGTCAAACAGATAGACAAATACTCATGAGAACAGCACATGGATCAGGAAGATGATAGAAAATTACCCATGCTCAGCTCCCCTCTCCGTGACTAAACCCTGTTCTGTAGGTTTTCTTACGACTTTAGAGAACAGGGTAGGTATCCTAAAAATAGGCAAACAATGGATCCTCATGAAGAAGACATACTGAAATCATTAGGGCAGCTTTGTTTCCCCAAATTAACCTTTCTCTCCTTCAGGTGAGAATAGATATAATTGGTATAATCCCTTTAGGTAAAGGATATGAAGAAAATTAAGGTATAACAGTAGGCTTGCCATCAACGTCAGTGACTCAATGGACATAAGTTTGAGTAAACTCCAGGATTTGCTGATGGACAGGGAGGCGTAGCGTGCTGTAGTCCGTGGGGTCACATAGAGTCAGACACGACTGAGCGACGGAACTGAACTGAACTGCCATCAATAACTATGCCGATCAAAAATAGTCTGACAAACTAATACTCTGACAATATTCTGAGAAGCCAAGAAAGTTGGTTAACTTTACACAACCATGATAAATTAGACACTGCACCAAATCATGGAGGCTATTTGACTCCACATTTGCCTCAATCAACAATATGCCAGGGAAAGACCCAATATGCCAAGTCACCAACCCACAGTTACAGATGACTCACTCTGACAGGAAGAGCAGAGAGTTTCACTCTCATCTCACTGAACTTTGTACCTTTTCACATAACACCATGTGGTTTCTAATATGTACCACAGGGGCAACTTTGAGTCTTTAGATCCAAATGCCAGCAGTGAGCTGGGGTAGTGCTCTCTGTTTCCCTTCCCTAGCTATTACCCCTATCCCTTCCCTATCCCTCAGCAACAGAGGGGCAAGGTGGCTATTAGGCCTTATATCAGGACAGCTGGCCATAGGCCCAGGCCTTTCCCCCAAAGAAATCTGGACCACAGTCTCATATGGAAATTCTAAACTCTGCTTAGAATAAAAGGAAACCAAGGCATACTAAGGCAAGTTATTTTGTCTTTTATCCTGATCTTACTAGGAAATTTAAAGGCATCTAAAACAATAAACACATGAAAAGATGCTCAACACCACTCATTATCAGAGAAATGCAAATCAAAACCACAATGAGGTACCATTTCACACCAGTCAGAGTGGCTGCGATCCAAAAGTCTGCAAGCAATAAATGCTGGAGAGGGTGTGGAGAAAAGGGAACCCTCCTACACTGTTGGTGGGAATGCAAACTAGTACAGCCACTATGGAGAACAGTATGGAGATTCCTTAAAAAATTGCAAATATAACTGCCTTATGACCCAGCAATCCCACTGCTGGGCATATACACCAAGGAAACCAGAATTGAAAGAGACACATGTACCCCAATGTTCATCGCAGCACTGTTTATAATAGCCAGGACATGGAAGCAACCTAGATGTCCATCAGCAGATGGATGGATAAGAAAGCTGTGGTACATATACACAATGGAGTATTACTCAGCCATTAAAAAGAATACATTTGAATCAGTTCTAATGAGATGGATGAAACTGGAGCCGATTATACAGAGTGAAGTAAGCCAGAAAGAAAAACACCAATACAGTATACTAACACATAAATATGGAATTTAGAAAGATGGCAATGATGACCCTGTATGTGAGACAGCAAAAGAGACACAGATGTGTAGATCGGACTTTTGGACTCTGAGGGAGAGGGAGAGGGTGGGATGATTTGGGAGAATGGCATTGAAACATGTATAGTATCATGTAAGAAACGAATTGCCAGTCTATGTTCGATACAGGATACAGGATGTTTGGGGCTGGTGCACAGGGATGATCCAGAGAGATGATATGGGGTGGGAGGTGGGAGGGGGGTTCATAATTGGGAACTCATGTACACCTGTGGCGGATTCATGTCAATGTATGGCAAAACCAATACAGTATTGTAAAGTAAAATAAAGTAAAAATAAAAATTAAAAAAATAAAAATAAAATAAAATAAATAAAAATAAACTGTCCAGTGGTCTTGAAATTAAGATAGCAGTTTTAGACTTTAAAAGAAAAGGAAACATAGAATAGGATAGAATGAGATAAAATTGACAGAATGGAAAATATTGGTATCATGGATAGAATGGAAAAATGGTATCATGCACAGAAAGGGTAAATATTGTAAAATTTTTGTTTTGTGTATATATATCTATCTATGTGAGCATACAAACTCATGATTTAAATGCATTTCTTTGTGTGGTTTATGAAAATGCTTGAAAACTACTAACTCTAAGTGATACCTCTCTGATTGCCCAAATATTGTCTTTGAGAGCTGATTATGCCACCTTTTAAGTAATTAGTCCACCTATTGTAGGACTTAAGGTCATGTCTTTTCCCTATCTACTAAATTCCGATAGTGCTTCCTGTCATTGTAACAACCACCCATTTCCAAGTGCTACCTGGGAGGTGATGTCCCCCTCTATAAAGAAATGTGAATTTATAGATCAAAGATCTCTAACTCAAGTCATACCTGCTGAAAAGAGTGTTTCCAAGTATCCTTTCATATGGAGAGCTTCACTTCCAATGGAGATCACTTTGTAGGCCCTTATCTGGAAAATACACACTGTTCTACTTAAACTGCAAATTAAGCCTTCTGTTCCAAGCACCCATCAATCTGATACTAAATTCATTAGCAAAATGAAATGAAAAGAACACAACATAAATTGCTATTAATGGAGTTCCACGTATGTCACTCCCCACACAATGTACTAAAAATGCACAAGTATCTGTACTTTTTAATACATAGCATTCCAGGAGGGAGGTTTTCCTTAAGGCTACAAAGACACTTTATAAAGCTCCCTTTCAAGGCTAGACTTTAGGAATTTTCACCGTCAGTTTATGTTGACTGAGTATTTATTTTGGTGGATTCTCTCTTCTATAGACAAGATCCAATAAGGAGAAATTATGGTCTCTGGCCTAAAGAACTGAAATTGTAATATTTTTTAGAGTCCAGATATTTACTTCCTATGACTTATTTTTAATGACAGTGATAAACAGCTCATAATGCTTCATCTGTCATTCTTACCCACAGAATCTAGGAACAGTATAATATATAAAATTTTGAAAATAAAGACAGAATCTGCTGGTAACATCCCATTGAAGCATAATATTTACATTTGCACTTGAGTGGGGTAATTTTTTCTTCTCTGGAGCAGAGTATAGTCTTTACAGATAAATTAGCTCTCCCAAGTTTTAAATAATAGATATTTTGAAGATATCAAGAGAAATAGTTTAAATTTATAAATTACTCAAAAATGGTAAAATTGCATTTGAATTTTTCACAAAATTTCCAATCTCTGGCTAGCTGGGGACCAAACTACATGTAAACCCAGATTTAAATAGACCAGAAGCTAAAATTCACAACTACTCCAAACTACCCAGCTATTTTCCTTCCAGGATCCCAAGAGGAACTGAATAGAATTCTCACTTTCCTCACATCTCATAATGAGCACCAAAGGACGATTAGTTAGAGATGAACAAACAAACCCTAAAGGAGTGTTTTTAAAACAGAAAATCACACAGCTTACAGCTTACCTTCAAATATTTTATTGGATAAAATGTGAAGAAACAAAAAGATGGACATGAAGGAAGATAAAAGTGGAAATGGAGAATAATATACTGTATATTTAAATGATAAAATGAACAAAGAAATATGAGGATAGAGAGACCACTTAGTTGTTTTAAGTTGAAAGACTGCTCAAATGAGTATAAGAAGACCACATAGAGAAAGATCTTGGGGACAAATCGAGATAGACTGCACATTGCAAATGTGCAGTAAAAATTATTCAAATTGAGAAAGGAAATCCATTAGTTATAGATAAGATTAAATAAATAAAATCCATAAGAAGAAAAATGAAGCCCAATTTGCAGAGACAGCAACACCAAAACCAAGTGAGTATTCTTTTATTGCTCTTATTTCAACTTTGTCTGTTCATTTTTTTTACACCAATGGACTAAATCAGCTAGTAGTACACAGAAATTCAAAGATATTTTTATTAAATTAATATAAAAATTTATACGCATATACTAAGCAAATACATACACCCATACACACATGCATATGGAAGGCATTAAATAGATTCCCATGCCTCAGATGTATTTGAAGCAGACAAATTTAGAGGTTCTGGATTCAAAATAATGACAAATACAAAGCTTGTCCTAAAATTCATTAATAAGTTAAACACATATAAATCACTAGCATTACATTGTATCTGACTAAGTAGAAATCTGTCCTGAATATCTAACTAACCTGTCTCTAAAGTGGCCATTTTTTACAGAGAACTGAAAATACACTGGCAATGCAATCTAATCACAAAAGAAAGGGTTTAGAAGCAACCTTGTTAACCAAAGACAAAGAAGGGAAATATGCACAAAACTGTTAAGACACTTGAAAATCTTAAACCTCACTTGGTTAACTGAGACTCTCACATCTGGGTTTCCTGTGGGGTTAAATAAGCATTGGTTAGTGCAGTAAACATAATATAAAATCTATTCACATGTTAAAAAATATTTTGATCAACATTTCAAAGAAAAAATGTGCAAAAAATTTTAAGTAAACACAGAATTAGGAATACATTTGTATATTTCCACACACATGGAACTATAGGAAGTAAACAGGAAGTAAAATGTGAAGTGTAGATGTAAAACAGATAAGACAGGCAACCATTTGTATAAGCTTTGACTATGTAATTCAAAGTGATAGCCTCACATCCTTTCCAGTTCACTGACCTCTTCAGTAGTAAAATATGAAGCCACAGCACCATGGAATCCTGAGGAGCTGGTATGGCTCCTCATATATATAGATTAAGAAACTGATGGCCTAATATTAAAGCATAAACATCAGGAAGATTTTATAAGATGTACAAATTAGAACAAAAGTTATGTTGTTCATAATACAAAATGAACAACATTTTGTTGTTCAAAAACAAAATGAATTCACCATAAGAGTTCGCTGGGAGGCATGTGGTTGACTATATTACTGTAATAAAGAATGGGCTTCCCCTGTAGCTTGGCAGTAGAGAACCCATATGCAAAGCACAAGCCACAGGAGACGTGGGTTTGATCCCAGGATCAGGAAGATTCCCTGGAGGAGGGCATGGCAACCCATTATAGTATTCTTGCCTGGAGAATATCATGGATGGAAGAGCCTGGTAGGCTACACAGTCCATAGGGCTGCACAGAGTCTGACACAACTGAAATGACTTAGCAGGCAAGTATGCATAATATGTGCTGTGCTGAGTCACTCAGCCGTGTCCTATTCTTTGTGACCCTATGGACTGTAGCCCTCCAGGCTCCTCTGTCCATAGGGATTCTCCAGGCAAGAATACTGGAATAGCTTGCATGTTCTCCTCCAGGGGATCTTCCTGATCCTGGAATCGAACAAGGGTTTCCTACATTGCAGGCAGATTCTTTACCAGCTGAGCTACCAGGGAAGCCATAATAAACAATACAAGACTGTATATTTAAATATAACCTTTGAAAGATGATCCCCCCCAAAAAAAAGACCTTAAAATAATTACAGTACATCCTCTAAAAACATCTCAATGTGTTATGGCTATACCAACACCAAAAATACTGGTTATGGATAGAAGAAGCCTGTTGGACCAGACTTTAGGATCACCAACACTTGACAACTGGATATCAGAAAAGATGCTGACAAAAGAGATATCAAGGGAATAACAAGGGGCTTAGGAAGAAAGTCAGAAGAGACTGATGCCGTGGAAAATAGGGCAGAATGCATTTCAAAAAGGAGGAAGTAGTCAGAAACATGAAACGCTCAATGAGATCTCAATAAGAGTTACACTAGTGAAGTGATACAGGTCTTGGAGGCAGATGGGGTGAACTGAGGATTGCACTGGTGAGGAAATGGAAACAATATAAACATGTCTCTGGTGAAGTTTGAGTGTAGATATGGAAGAGAGAGAGCAGTAGCTAGTTGCATTTTCTGTCTTTATATATGAACCTTTCATTCACCAAATCCAAGAAGTTGGCTTATTTATAACTCCTCCACCATATTCCAAACCCACTTGATCATCATATGGATCATTGTCTTTCCACTCTTAAGTACATCATCTTATACTGGTCTTCCAGTGGCTGATCAATAGTGACAGGATAAAACCCAATCTCCCTGGTACAGGATTTAGGGCATTTTATAGTCTGACCAACATTACCCATCCAATCTCACTTCTTACTTCCACCCTAAGATGCAACCTTACTAAACCAGTTGCCATTTCTTTTTGAGCCAGACTCTTTCATTCCCCAGGGCATTCACGCATACTGTTACCTTGTCCTAGAATATTCTTCCCAGTGCAACTACCCATCCACCCCTACCCTCTGTCCACCCCTTCACCTATCAAATCTATTAATCTCTCAAATCTCCATTTGAATATGATCTTTGTAAATCCTTCCTTAATCTCCCAAGTAGATCTTATGTTCCCATTATAACTTTTTAGGCCCCTCTTAAAGTATTAATACTTATAGAATTTTTTTGTGTTTGAGACCTCAGCCACCCATAGGTCTCTTGAAAGCAGATACCCTATATTTTCACTTGTATATCTCTAGGCTTTGCACAAAGTTAGCACTAATAATGTTTTGCGGTGAATGAAAGGATGCAATTATTACCAAAGATGTGTTATACCAAAATATAACTAGCTTTAGATTAGGTCATAGGAGGGAGATATATATATATATATGTTGTTGGTTCAGTCACTCAGCCATATCTGACTCTTTGCAACCCCATGGAATGCAGCACTCCAGGCTTCCCTGTCCTTTACTATATTCCTGAGTTTTCTCAGATTCACATCCATTGATTCAGTGATGCTCTCTAACTACCTCATCCTCCATTGCCCTCTTCTCCTTTTGCTTTCTATCTTTTCCAGCATCAGAGCCTTTTCATATATATATATATATACACACACACATATATATATATGTGTATATGTATAATTGGTTGCTAAAGAAAATTAGTGATTTTAAGTCACCGGTGAATTTACTTCCTTGAAAATTATATATGTGAAAGTTAAGATGAATTACATTCTGACGCAAAAGAAGTTTACTGAACTACCTTTCAATTTGGTGGCTCTCCTCAGTGACCTCAGCTTCTCTGCATTTAAGATGAGTTGGTACTGCATACCTGTAATATCCAGAACACTGAAGAGTGCTCCCACACACCATAATCTGGTCAGAATTTAAACATTCAAATATATTCTGCTTTGAACCACCTTCAAGTGCTATTTGGGCAATAAGTACCTTATAAGTAGCAAAAAAGGTATATAGTGAACCTGTATAAAATGTTCAGTTCGGTTACTGTCCCTAAAATGAAAAGACATTTCATTCTAGAGTTTAAAGCCAAGAAATACCATGAATCTCAACAAGGATGATCTCTCCTATTTTAAATAGGTTTTAAGTATCCCCCCATGTAGAGATGGCAGAATGGCCACAGGTAAAATCACTTTGCCTGTCTTTCTAGCATCCAATTTAAAATGTATAATTGAAAACATGAGAAGTTAAAAATATGGAAATAATTTTAAAGGATTCAGTTTAAGTACTTCAAGATACAGAAAAGGTCCTTCTCTATTGCTGTGCAAGATAGATGGGTAATTAGGAAAAGCTTAATGATTTTTTGTGGCTCATTCAGAAAACTTGGCCTGTTTTATATGTATTCAAACCTCAAACTTGACAGTCTTTGTTGTTTTTTTTTTTTCTTCTTGAACGTTTATGTGTTATTTGGGGGGGGGGTGCTCTTTTTTCACTGAAATCCAAATTCTGTCTCTGTTAACATAAAATAGGAAGATATGACAAGGATAGAGGAAAATTCTGTGATTTAAAAACTGCTATTCAGTTTTCTATATTTAAACTTCAAAAGATTAAAAGCAGCCTAATTATCAGTTGGTAAACTGTTTTCTAGTATTTTTGACTCTCAGATAAGCATCTATACACATAATTGTCTACTTGGGGAAGGTTAATTTCAAAAGACCCCACAGGTGGTAGTTTTGATCTCTACTTTCTCCACTTTGAGAATCACTGTTCTCCTTATTCAGGCAGCTGATGTATTGCAGCTGTGGTGATTCACCTATATTTCTTACTTTCAGATTTAAAATTTTATCCTAAACTCTAGAAAAAATAAATACATGGCAACTGGTCAGGTTTTGAACACACAGTTCCTGTAACTTTAAGAGATGATTAAATATTACCCATAGTCAGGCTTTTTTTCCACCCTAATTCCCAGTCATACCTGTCATAAGCCTGCCACGTACATACGTGCTTACTTGCTCAGACATGTCTTTGTGACCCTTTGCACTGTAGCCAGCCAGAAGACCTCAAAGGAACTTACTTAGAGCTGTCCTCTTTTAGGATGGAAGAAAAAAAAAAACAAACAGGCATCTGGATTCCAGTACAGGTATAGACCTTGCAAGTCATCTGTATTTTGGTTTAATCAGAGATTTTCCCAAAGTCTGAATATGATGATACATCTTTTAAAAAAATAAGAGAACCATACACTAAACTTTGCTCTGTAAACCACAGGAAAAAGTATCTAAAGAGATGCCTTATGGGGTCATTGTTTCACATGATAAAGCAAGAAGAAGAGGGGGCCAAGTCTCAGAAGTCTTAGATCATTAGAATTATTCTAACTAATGAATCTTCTTCGAGGAAAAAAGTGGGCTCCGTTTCTGTTTTTAAAAATCCAGAGTGTCTGTAATAGTGCAACTAATGACAACCTTCCCGTTATTCTCACTTAAGAGGAAACCCTATAATAAGAGCTTCCCAAAATGTCAAATAATACTTGTCTCATAACAGGGTTTCTTTGTTCATTCACCACGTCTCTTTTGATATGCACAGATAATAAAAGTTCATGTAAAACTAAAGGTAATATAGAGCAGAAGCCAACACTAATTCTGTATAAATATGTCTGATTAATAAGAGTGCCATTGTTATGGTTATTTCATAATGTCTCGATTGCTACAAGAATGGAGGATAGAAGTACTCTTACTCTTGCTGTTTTTGTTCATCCTCTGTCAACTAACCAGTCTGTGAATTTTTGCTCAATGAGGGAAATGAAGGATAGACTTTTGTCCATTAATTACTTCTATTTCATTAGTTCATGTCATAAGCTGTGAAACTAACTTTAAATTCAGGGGAAAAATTAGGGGTTTTATTCTAAAATTAAATCTCACATTCTCTAAAAAAAAAGAATACATGCTCCAGGCTTAATTTCTAAGCTCTCTTTTCTACATATACAACCACTATATCACTCTGGTGCTCACCAATGATAAAATTTAGCATGCTAGCACTAAGACGTTCCTGTGGGCCTAACATGTATTACCTAAAGTACGGTTTAAATACTACAACCATAACCAAGGTTGTATGTGAGATTCAATTCCAAAAATTAGAAAAACCCCACCCTGTTAAGTAACAAGAAAGTCCAGAAATGAGTATATGGTTCCTTATTGGAATGGTGATAGAAAACAAGTAATAGATAATAGCACAAATTCACGGCAAACAGACAGGATGATAGAGTTTAAACATGTGTCTTAGGCTGGTAGGTAAGTTTGTATTGTCATTACTTTTCTTTTCTCTTTAAATTCTTATCTCCTACATCCTAGCTTCCCCCCTTGGGGCAGCAGTATAATATAAAAATGTAACAGTTGATCTTAAATTTAGCTGACATTTTTATATCCTTCACAACACACTCTTTAGATTGCACCCAAGAAGGAGATTATTAAATAGTAGCAGGAGACCAGTTACCAAACCATTTTGACTGAACAAAAAAAAGCATTGTGACTTCTTACTGACAAATGAAACAACATTTATACAATCAGTATAATCAATTTAATAAATAAAGAGCTATTAACAACTAGAGGAAAACAGGAAAGAAATCCTATTTCTCCCAAGTTCCTTCATCCTCTCCTCAAACCCCACATTAGTTTCAGCAGTGGAGGAGGTTATGCATGACATAGAAGGGACTTGGCTGAACTGGAGTCTCCTGTGAAGCAGATGCTGTCAGTCAGAAGGCAAGGACACATTTCTGTGATTATTTCAGCCTTTGTTTTTTTGGTAATGATTAGCCAGAGTTCCATTTTGCTGGGGCTGGCATTGCTCACAGCTCACTTTTTTTTTTTTTTTTTTAAATTAGGCTTTTCTTTCCTTTTTATAAAGTAAATTTACATATTTTCAGTCTCTCAATCCCCTCTATGTTTTATTTATGAATACAGCCCTTCTTGATGGTAACTTTAATGTGAAAGAGGTAGTTATTAATGTCCCAATCTGCTAGGTTAATCCCTTTCCACATTCTCTACAGAGAAGTTTAAGGTAAGTAACAGTTTACAGTCAATATTAGGTTTAATTATGCTTAATGAGAGTTGGTGTCTCTGTTTACTAACTGCATTTAGGTGTGTGGATCCTCGATGAATTTTCCCTTGGCCTCATTCTGATTTTTTAATAGCGCCACTGTGTGCTGTATACGCAGTGCTTAGATCTATAAAGCTGCTCCTGGAGAACAAAGTGGAGAAGACACCTGTTTCACTTGAGACACCATTAAATGAGTACAGCCTTAATACAACTGCACCTTTCTTTGGGAAGGGAGTTCTTATTTTATAATGCTTTCCAAACAGATCCATTTAAGAGGCTAATTATTGCCTACGTTTCAGATCCTGGGTAAGTCAATACAAAGAAAAAGCTGTTTCATACTAAGTACTATCATCACTAGTGGATAGTGTAAATTTAGAATATTTCCCTGGTGGCTCAGATGGTAAAGCATCTGCATACAATGCGGAAGACCCAGGTTCCATCCCTAGGTCAAGAATATCCTCTGGAGAAGGAAATGGCAACCCACTCCAGTACTCTTGCCTGGAAAATCCCATGGATGGAGGAGCCTGGTAGGCTACAGTCCATGGGGTCGCAGAGAGTCGGACACGACTGAACGACTTCACTTTCACTTTCAAACACTTCTAAGACTAGGAATCCTTTAGTGTCATCAAGTATTAAGATATAAAACTTCTTTGACAAGTCACTGGTTTGGTTTGGTCTTTCTTTTTGTCACCTAAAAAATGTGTTTTGTCTTAAAATTGAATTTAAATTCATTGTAGCATATAGGACAAAACCGTTCTTTCCTTACTGAGCTGTTACAATAAGCATGAAAACAAATGCTCAGACCTAGAGGGAATCCTGTAGCAGTGATCCAAAGGAAATTTAGTAGACATATATTTTTTTTTAGAATCCTTTTTTTGCTATGCTTGTATTGTGGACAAATTTTAAGTAGAATCAATTACTACAGTTAGTTTCTTTAAGTCTATTGATAGGTTGATCAATTCAATAAACATTTATTAAGTATCTGGTCTGAGCTAAACAGAAAGAATGAAGAAAGCATATTCCCCTCCCTCAAGAAGCTTACTGCATGGGAAAGGAAACATACATAGTTGGTGAAATAAAAATTTGCTTACAATTAGCTTCAGAAATTTTTTGTCTTTCAAAAATTCTACCCTTAGTTAATATAACTTGACTTAATTTTTGCTTTTAGAAAAAAAATATAGAGGCAACTATTTCCTTAAAAACCACAATTTAATGGGTTTAAAGGAAAATAGTGCAATCCAAACTATATGCTTAATTAGAAAAAGACTTTCTACTGCTTAGATCCTGTTTTAAAAGTAATTTAGAAATAACTAAACACATAGTTTCAGAGAAGGCAATGGCACCCCACTCTAGTACTCTTGCCTGGAAAATCCCATGGACAGAGGAGCCTGGTGGGCTATACAGTTCATGGGGTCGAGAAGAGTCGGACACGACTGAGCAACTTCACTTTCACTTTTCACTTTCATGCATTGGAGAAGGAAATGGCAACCCACTCCGGCACTCTTGCCTGGAGAATCCTGGGGCGGAGCCTGGTGAGCTGCCGTCTATGCGGCTGCACAGAGTCGGACACGACTGAAGCGACTTAGCAGCAGCAGCAGCAAACACATAGTTTATGATAAGTATTTGCCTATTTTTGGAATATCAATTTCCTCTTTTGGAGTTTCTATAAAGTAAATATTTTTTTCTTTTAAATCTTAAAGTACAAGGAACATACAGGGAAATATATTTTCTAGGAAAAATTTTAGCAGCAATACTATAGATCCTATAAGGGTCACACTCCTTAAAAGGTTTTTATTTTCAATGTCATCATATAAATTAACTTTTCTTATGAAAAATATCATGCTAAACTTAGCTAGAGAAGAATCTGACCAAAACCAAATTAACCATTTTTTTAATATACTTGAAATACAAAGGGATGGTTATGTACCTTTAAGAAAAATATTCAGATGTTTTTAAATAATTATCTCTCCATGATATTTTAGATTTAATTTTGTGAACTTAGCAGCAAAAAACCTGGTTTAGTACAAAATGAGAAGATAACTACTTTGGAAGTGAAGAAATCATCCAATATTATTAGATTTTTATTAAAGAGGAACAGAAAACCATATGCTGAACTATTTTCAGATATATACATATCTTCTTTTTATACCATAAGAAGACACTACATTCCTCCATTTCAAATACGGAGGATACCAGCAAAGTACACATATCTGGATGTCTTCTTGCACTTACTTAAACTGACCTTTCTGCATGTACTCTCCATCTCAGTACCCTGAGCTATGCACATTTGAAAACCACTGACTAGTTTATCAGAGAAGACAATGGCACTCCACTCCAGTACTCTTGCCTGGAAAATCCCATGGATGGAGGAGCCTGGTAGGCTGCAGTCCATGGGATCGCAAAGAGTCAGACACGACTGAGTGACTTCAGTTTCAGTTTTCACTCTCATGCATTGGAGAAGGAAATGGCAACCCACTCCAGAGTTCTTGCCTGGAGGATCCCAGGGACGGGGGAGCCTGGTGGGCTGCCGTCTATGGGGTCGCACAGAGTCGGACATTACTGAAGCCACTTAGCAGCAGCAACAGCAGACTAGTTTATATTCTCCCTCACGATGCTATGTAGAACCATCTTGATGACTTTCAAATTGCTAACAGACACTGGGCATAATACATAGGCAACTAGTTCTGTATCCTTGCTCAACACAAAGAAGGGAAAAACCTAGAATCAATTAGTAATAAAGTTCCTCTCACCCTGCTAAATATTAAAAATTCAGTCTCATTCTGACACCAGTTAAATAAAATAAGTATGGTCTTAGTGTTAACTCATAGGTTATTATATAAAAATAACTATAGTTATGTATAATAGACTTCATATATAAATATACTTGAATATACCATGTATATGCAGAACAGCTACTTGTTATATTTGAATGTATGTATTTTGTATTTATATTACTGTTTTTACATGTCAACATCTTTCCCATAAAGTTAAAAGGAAAATACTTAAACTGTTTTCATAATACAAATTCTAACTGAAATAAAATGTTCTTTAAAAACTGTAATTAATGGCTGCTGTGTCAAATAGTGAACCAAAGGGTCAAACCTTATAATTCACAGTTTGAGAGGTCATAGCTTAAATTATAACTTTAAAAAACTGATTATCTGTGAGTAATTTGACAAATCCAACTAATATACTCTGAATGCATATAAAGTCTTTTTGAGAGTAAAAAGAATGCATGTCCAAGTGGACAGTTGATGGAGGAAATGGCCTTTTTACCGAACAAGGCTGAAGTCCAGCATAATGACTTGGAATGACTTTGAATGAGCATGCAAGGCTGGAAGGCCAAGTTGTATACACATCCAAAGGGAGCATAATGAACAATCTGATCTGCAGACAAAAATATTCCACACACATGTCCAAAGAACGGAAGGAAAAAATATACACTTCTATCACTTAGTCTTTCATCATCACTACTACTACACAATTTACAGATAAACTCAAACTATGGAACATTAATAAATAATGTTTAAAGAAATAATTTTTATAATTTAAAAAATACTAGAAATTCCCATTGTTTTTCAATCTGAGATTGAAAATACTTATGGAGGTAACCTATATTATATATAGTAAGCCAGATTTATAAAATTGCTTTCTTTATGACTCACCTTGTAAGTAAATATCATTGCACTATCTTGATCCCAAGGCCAACCACCCTTCAAGACAAAATCTGAAATAATTTTGCCTGCCTATATTTTTTAAATCTAGAAGAATTCCTCTATTAAGAAGGCACGCCATTGAAGACCAAATTTCTTAACCCATGTCAGAATTCAGAAGTCCATAAAAATAAGTCATTTTTATATCTTTTTATGTATACAATAAGTCAGTTATATATCTATGTTATAATGTTTACTTATGTGTGTATTTTATTTTCTTCCCTGTGGCTCAGCTGGTAAAGAATCTGCCTGCAATACAGGAGATCTGGGTTTAATCCCTGGGTTGGGAAGATTCCCCAGAGAAGAGAAAGGCTACCCACTCCAGTGTTCTGGCCTGGAGAATTCCATGGACCATATAGTCCATGAAGTTGCAAACAGTCAGACACAACTGAGCAACTTTCACTCATTCACCCTTTCTTATAAGTCCCCCAAAGGGGAAAAACTATGTCTCATTTTTTTCTATAGCTACGTCTAACTCCTAGGAAGTTCTTGGCACAGAGCAAACGTTCAATAAATATTTGCTGGAGGGTGGAAGAAGGAAGAGAAGAAAGGCAGGAGGCTTATAGTTAGTTAGTCTCTTCTAGAATTATGTATGTTATGGTGGGAAGAAAAATCCAAAAAATAATGTATACTCTATTTACTCAGTTTACCTACCCAGCAATTTGCTGATGCATGCATCTATTCTAGAAACCAAAAAGATTTAAAACAGCTTCCAAAAGTACATATTAAAGATAAAATAAATGAAAAGGATTGAAAGAAGACTGGGAAATAAGATGTTTATGTATGCATGCAAAGACAATTACAGGAAAAGAAAGGAATTTGCTGTTTTAATTTCTTCAGTTTAAATCTTATTATAACCACTTATTACAATGCTTTTATTACAATAAAACATTAAGGGAGATTTACTAATTCCTCATCTGTTCATGTACTATAGAAACATTACATAACCAGATTTTTCATATCATGAATCATAGAATCTATGAAAGAGACAGATATTCAAGTATAATAAAGTGTAATAAGTAAGTTATAATAGTAGAAACATAACTTTGAGAACAAAAAACTCTTCTCTGAACCAGAAAAAAATGTTTGCTGCACAGTAACTGCTTTACTTCAATGCTACTACTATGTCCTATTACACATCTCAGAAGAGAGACTTTCATAAACATTACTGGCTCTTGATGCACAAGGAAATATATGCACTCAAATGTTACTGGTACAAAGGAGATCCAAACATGTAAATCATTATATCATAAGAAAACACATTTGAAAAATATTCTTTTTTCTTATAAGTGAAAGCCAAACTCTGATTCCACTTAGCCTTTTAATGTTTCTCATTCCGTTGGACCAGCCCACACATACTGGGCTCTGGATAGGTCCTGGGCTCAACCATCTGGCCCTTTACTTAATTCTTTTTTAACACTGACAAGTGTATTAGCAACACTTCTTTGATTGCTGGTAAATATAGAGCCACCACACAACTAAGATTTTCCCTAATTCTGAAAGTCACTAATTAGTTGTGGGTAGGGGTCGGGGAGTATTACAAAGATATGTTGAGCAGTACTACAATAAGTAATCTAATTCCCAAGAAGAAAGTATGTTAATCTGCTTCCCACTTCATTAGAGGAATAAAAAACATCTTGTCATCACTAAAGGATACAAAGGAGACCTGGATATTTAGAGAAATGGTAGGTAGGGAGGAGAAATGAGTGCAGCTTTTCATCAGGAAAACCCCTGCACTTCGTGGACAACAGTCATGGTTTTTCTTGGTATCCTCTGATTACTCTACTTATCATTGTGTTCCATGAGCGTAGTTTATTCAGTTAATAAAAATACAATCTTCCAAAATAAACACATATGGTAAATGAATCCTATTTAATAGAACTGATCATTCTACTGGCACTTAACTTATACATTAAGCAACTCTGGAAACTACCTTAATAGTTTCAAACCAGTAAGGTCTCACTTGCCTGACCTTGTAGTATAAAATACTGTAGGTTTAGAGGAGAGAACGCAATTTCTAAAAAGTCATTTACAGAGAATATATGGTCTAATTTGTTTGTTTGTTTTCCCACTGGATAAGAGATAATCTAATGCGGTTTATTTTCCTGTAAGGTTTAGATTTGTCAAAGAACATCAGCATCAGGCTTAAAATATCATAACTCAACTCCCTAAATCTAAAGATTCTAACTGTGTAAGGCTGAATTGGTTGTCCTCATTTCTAGGATCAAACAACTTAACACCAAGCAAAAGTCTTTTAAGGGGCTATTTCAGGTTTTAGTCTATCTCCTTTGTTCATCTGGGGAAAAGATGATTTTCTCTTATAATACTTACACCAAATAACTATAATCTCAACTAAAAACTTACAGAACTGTGGATTGTGAGGCAGGTGTAAATATTTCCAAATCTTACAACTAATGAATAAAATTTAATTGGCTTATATGCAGAAGTAAATTTATGAGAGGCTGAAGGGGGGGGAAAGTACATTGTTTACTATGTAATTTAAGAACTGTCAGAGAAGTGGGGCATGTCTTATTTACTGGTATATGAAAAGAGAAGAATGAATGCTTTTGCATACAAATAAATGCAGGTATAGAAACATAATAGAAGCTTCATGTTACAATGGAACTTAAAACTTCTCTGGGCAGTGATCAGCTAAGGAGAAACAGAGCTGGTTACAATGCAGTGATTAACTAGCTGACAGATCTATTATTCATGGCAGGTATGTAAGCAGTCAGGGCAGCAATGTTGGTGGCCTCTCCTCATCAAGCAGCTTTGCCAGTACAGACTGGATGTCTGGAACCAGGCAAGACACAACAACAATAAAACCTAGCGCCAGCTAAGGGAAGATTCAGCACAATTCATCTCCAATTTTAAATAGTACTAGAAATCTTCATTGAAGAAGGTTTTTCCCTGGGATCGGCAATGTATTGTATTTATAGGATGTAGACCAACCCTCCCCTCTGATTTATCTTACTGCACTTAGCAACATGCCTAAAACACCTACCCAGAAATTTCCAGTATATTACAGAAAAAAAGGAGTTTTTAGCATTAGCTGGCAAAAATTTCTGTTGATAGGTATGACCATCATGTCGTTACATGAACAGATGGTCAAAATGAGTCCATTTCACTGACAGTATATTGTGTGGGTCTTTTCATCTTTGAATAACCAAACCAAACAAAAGCATAGCGCGGAAGAGGTCCTTGTGCCTTCTCTGATTTGCTTGGTAGCTTTATCTTTGAAATATGAAAATAAAACTGACATGGACTATAATCCTCCACAGTACCATTTCTGCATAATATTTAATTGTCTATTTAAGTATTCACATTCAAAAATCATCCAGATATTTGTGAAGATGGAAAAACAAATCAGATATTTTTAACTTTCAATACCATAATCTCCAGTAAAAGGAGAAAATATAAAGTAGCCATATTTCTTATTCTTTAATTTTATCTAACCAACTGTTAACCAACTGTTTCTTGGCAAATTACTACTCTTTTTTGGTATTCAGGTATTTTAAGGAAAGATAAGGGAAAATGTATTTTTAAAAAGCAAATGTCCATAAAAAAATCTATTTTCATTTGAAAGGCTGTGTTCTATATGTAGATTATTTTTACTTAATAATGTTCAAGTATAACAAATGAATATTCATAACCAAATAAATTAATAGTCTAGCAGGTAACCAATCACTAGTTACTGCATTTTGCTTTATGAGATACACACACACTACTATTTGGATGCTTATTATGATAGCTTCATCAATATAACCAACTCAAAATATAATTTACTTTGATTTTTTGAAGTAAAAATTAATAATACTATGAGGCAAAAAAAGAGAAAAAATAAGAATATATGTATATCTATAACAGCTAGTAGTCAAAACAACAGCTTCAAATTACGCTAAAATGCATCTACACATGTGGCTGTGAAAACTTAAGTGCAAGGAATATTCTGGTTACCCACCTCCAGAAGGAGCTGATGAAGTATGAAGTTTAAGAGTACATCTTTAGTACTTCTGTACCTTAAAATATTGCCGAGTATTAATTTTTCATCAAGTTGTCATTTTCTCTGACATTTGGTTTTATTAATCAAGGCATTTATCATTAATTTGTAGAAAATATCATAATTAAGCCAAATAAAATAAAATCCTTAAAAGGTTAAAATTAGAAAGCAGGTGAATGAGAACTTTGACATTACCCTGTTGACATACAGAAGCTTTTTGAAAGTATGGGAATCAAGTTTATGAAGTGAGTTTGGTGCCTCAATCTTGGGGCTGGCTGGTTTTTTTTTTTTAATGTTATAAAGATTTGATTTAAAGCTCCCTGACAGTTTTGACATTCAGGTGAAAGTACTGCTGCTGCATTTGGAACAATTTGCATATCCCACTGCTAAACGGAATGTTTGAGGTGTGCACTGGTGTAAAGAAATTAAAAACAAGCTATCACACATGCTTAAGTGTATGTGTTCACAAAACTGATGGTTGGATCACACCACCCCTATCCCCCCCAATGTAATCTGTGATTTACTCCTCTGTAATAAATTACCCTACCATGTTATTCTTGCTGGAAGATCTAACCATGCGTGTAAGAAGCAAAGTAATTACAGCCCCCTCTTGTATCAGAAACTTTCTTCAAACCCTACGAGCTCTTTATACACAAGGTAGCAACACATCTATTGTAAACTTCTTGCCTGAAATTCTGGATTTCTGACTATGAGTAGCCACTAAATCTTGTCTACATGGTTTTGTTATCTCCTCAAAAATGTATTTTTATTTCTTATAGTTAGTTGTAAAGCTCTTCCTAAAAAGGGATAGGTACTGACTTTTTTACTTTGAGCCAACATGTCTATTTAGGAAAAGGGCAGGGCATAAGATCAGAAGAGTTCCAAACTGCTTCAAAAATCAGGGGAGGGACCATAGTACATTCCCAAATAGAAGGCTGAAGGGATACAGCAACACCTACTTAGGCTGATATATTCTGAGACAACAAAAGCTTTTTTTTTTTGACTCATAATGTTAGATTATTTTTAGGTATACATAGAAATGTTTATTTAATGTGTTAAAGGGAAATAAAGAAAAGACCTGAGGGAGTAAGCTGAAGGTCATTAATACTACGAAACTTTTCAGGAAGATGAAAACCTATCGAACAAAATATTGGACATTACCTTTAGCCTTCAGAGCCTCAAAGGGAAATTCTTAATACTTCTTTTTGTGTGACTGTAAAAGAGAAATACTTAAAATTAGGAATTACATTTCCATAATATCTTTATGATTAGTCATGAGACATAGGTAGTTGAATATGTATATTTCAACTAATATCTATAGTTTTAAAAAGATAAATAAAGGCTAACATTAATTTGTCTATGTGCAGAACAAGTACTTGGTAAAATATAGCATGAGTTTACAATGGAAACCACTGTACAGGGTTTAGCTGGAGAACAGAATATTTATTATAGCATTATTAGAAGCTTTATTACTTGATACAAATGTTTTTACATTTATATCTTAAAGTTAAAACACTAATATCAAATAGTCTGTATCCCATTTATTTGTTTATTCTTAGTTACCAGAGATCTAGCAAAAATCTACTACATATAATACACTGGTAAGCAGGTTTTAGAAAAGGCAGAGGAACCAGAGATCAAATTGCCAACATCTGCTGGATAATCGAAAAAGCAAGAGAGTTCCAGAAGAACATCTACTTCTGCTTGATGGACTATGCCAAAGCCTTTGACTGTGTGGATCACAAGAAACTGTGGAAAATTCTGAAAGAGATGGGAATACCAGACCACCTGACCTGCCTCTTGAGAAATCTGTATGCAGGTCAGGAAGCAACAGTTAGAACTGGACATGGAACAACAGACTGGTCTGGTTCCAAATAGGAAAAGGAGTACGTCAAGGCTGGATATTGTCACCCTGCTTATTTAACTTATATGCAGAGTACATCATGAGAAATGCTGGGCTGGATGAAGCACAAGCTGGAATCAAGATTGCTGGGAGAAATATCAATAACCTCAGATATGCAGATGACACCACCCTTATGGCAGAAAGTGAAGAGGAACTAAAAAGCCTCTTGATGAAAGTGAAAGAGGAGAGTGAAAATGTTGGCTTAAAGCTCACCATTCAGAAAATGAAGATCATGGCATCTTGTCCCATCACTTCATGGCAAATAGATGGGAAAACAGTGGAAACAGTGTCAGACTTTATTTTGGGGGCTCCAAAAATCACTGCAGATGGTGTTTTTAGCCATGAAATTAAAAGACGCTTACTCCTTGGATAAAAAAGTTATGACTAATCTAGACAGCAGATTGAAAAGCAGAGACATTACTTTGTCAACAAAGGTCCGTCTAGTCGAGGCTATGGTTTTTCCTGTGGTCATGTATGGATGTGAGAGTTGGACTGTTGAAGAAAGCTGAGCGCCGAAGAATTGATGCTTTTGAACTGTGGTGTTGGAGAAGACTCTTGAGAGTCCCTTGGACTGCAAGGAGATCCAACCAGTCCATCCTAAAGGAGATCAGCCCTGGGTGTTCTTTGGAAGGAATGATGCTAAAGCTGAAACTCCAGTACTCTGGCCACCTCATGCGAAGAGTTGACTCATTGGAAAAGACTCTGAAGCTGGGAGGGATTGGGGCAGGAGGAAAGGGGATGACAGAGGATAAGATGGCTGGATGGCATCACCGACTCGATGGACGTGAGTTTAAGTGAACTCTGGGAGTTGGTGATGGACAGGGAGGCCTGGCATGCTGCGATTCATGGGGTCGCAAAGAGTCTGACACGACTCAGCGACTGAACTGAACTGAAGCACTGGTAAGTTAGGATGTATACAAGATAAGATACAGGCCCTATCCAAAAAATATGATTGCAGTGGGAAAGATTTTCATAAAGTGCATAATCTAAAGAGAATAAAAAATAAATGGGAAGAAAGAAATAGGGAGTAGAAGGAAATACATTCAGTAAAGCTTGAACTGGTCTTCAGTACCTAACGCACTGATATTAGAATGTGGCTTTATGTTCCCAGTCTCAGCAAGCAAGGTTCTAGGAGGGTCCTACAGAGATATGAGCTTTCCAAGTGGCACACTGGTAAAGAATCCATCCACCTGCTAATGCAGGAGACACAAGACACGCAGGTTCGATCCCTGGGTCAGGAAAATCCCCTGGAATAGGAAACGGCAACCCGCTCCAGTATTCTTGCCTGGGATATTCCATGGACAGAGGAGCCTGGTGGGCGACAGTCCATGGGATTGCATAGAATTGGGCACAACTGCGGTGCATGCACACACACACACAGAGGCAGGGAGGTTAGCCAAATAGATCAGTTATTTTCCAACCAAATGCATTTGATAGTATAGAATCCAAACTAGGACTGGGAGCAGTAAAGCAGCCAGATGCTGAGGTGATTTTAACGCCAATTTGGTGAGCTAAAATATAAAAAGAGTTAATTAGAAACAACTCCCCTATTAAATACTGAGTTTGATATTGTAAAAGTAATCTCTCTAAATTTGTTATGAAATCACACTGAGAACCTTGATGTCATATTTGCTAATAATCCTCACAGACCTTCAGCCATTCAAAGTCTCAAAAGCAGTCTTACTAATGGAAAAACATACATAAACATAAGCAAATCCTGTAAACCAGTACATCTACAGTAAAATTTTTATTAAAATGCAGACAGTCTAAGGTTTTCAACTGACTAGATCTTTAAGATGCAGAAACAAAAGGGAAACAAAGAACCAAACAGCAATCCATACCAGCAATCCTGAGCTTATGATGTACACATAAAAAAAGGATCCAGAAAAGGAAGGTTATAGTTCTGCCATAGTAGGGTACCTGAGTAATACCACACTTATTCTGTAACACTGATCTTTAGAAGAGGCCCTAAAAATTTGAATCTGCTAGGAGGAGTGAGATAATACCCATTAAGCATGGATAAGCAGAGGATAACTTGAAATGGAAAAGAAAAAGATACTGAGCTTATGGGGATGAAGTAGGGAAGGATACTTCAGAGAAAATTAATTTAGCCATTACATATTATGTTATAAAAGCGATTTTTATTTATTTTTTGTCTGTCATCCCTACTAGAATGGAAGTTCCATGATGTCAGGCCCTGTCTCTTTTACTGTATCCCCATGTACATGAATAGTGTCTGCCACATAGTATGAGATCAATGAATATTTACTGAAGCAAAGAATCAACAGCCTGACCAACCTATGAATGAGGCACTAAGTCTACATCTATTTACAGATGAAAAAATTTAAGCTTAAAGAAGTTAAATGTTAGTTAAACTTTAAGCTTTTATGACTATCAACTACTGCAACTCATTTTTCATAGTCTTCTACTCAATATTCATCCTAGCAGGGGAATCAAATGATTAGCAAATAAATTGCTAAACTAATAATGTCCTATAATTTACACTACAAGGACAAACAAAGCAAGGTAATAGCATTGACAGTTACATGGACTGATATTTTAGATAGTTCTGGACAGAAAAGCTTCTCAGAGAAGGCAACAATAATAAAATTGCTGAGTGAAGTAAGGGAAAATGTCTAAAAATATCTGGAGGTTATGTGGGCTATTACAAGGGTTAAAGAAGATACACATTATGGCTTGCAAACAGTACTCTCAATAACTATTATTTTATTTTATTTTATTTTTTGTTTTGTTTTCTGAATGTTAAGTTGTTTTGTGTTTTTTTTTTAACTTTATTTTACTTTACAATACTGTATTGGTTTTGCCATACATTGACATGAATCCACCATGGGTGTACATGCGTTCCAAATGTGAACCCCCCTCCCACCTCCCTCCCCATAACATCCCTCTGGGTCATCACTGTGCACCAGCCCCAAGCATGCTGTATCCTGCATCGGACATAGACTGGCGATTTGATTTTTACATGATAGTATACATGTTTCAATGCCACTCTCCCAAATCATCCCACCCTCTCCCTCTCCCTCAGAGTCCAAAAGTCCGATCTACACATCTGTGTCTCTTTTGCTGTCTCACATACAGGGTCATCATTGCCATCTTTCTAAATTCCATATATATGTGTTAGTATACTGTATTGGTGTTTTTCTTTCTGGCTTACTTCACTCTGTATAATCGGCTCCAGTTTCATCCATCTCATTAGAACTGATTCAAATGTATTCTTTTTAATGGCTGAGTAATACTCCATTGTGTATATGTACCACAGCTTTCTTATCCATTCATCTGCTGATGGACATCTAGGTTGTTTCCATGTCCTGGCTATTATAAACAGTGCTGCGATGAACACTGGGGTACATGTGTCTCTTTCAATTCTGGTTTCCTCGGTGTGTATGCCCAGCAGTGGGATTGCTGGGTCATAAGGTAGTTCTATTTGCAATTTTTTAAGGAATCTCCACACTGTTCTCCAAAGTGGCCGTACTAGTTTGCATTCCCACCAACAGTGTAGGAGGGTTCCCTTTTCTCCACACCCTCTCCAGCATTTATTGCTTGCAGATTTTTGGATCGCAGCCATTCTGACTGGTGTGAAGTGGTACCTCATTGTGGTTTTGATTTGCATTTCTCTGATAATGAGTGATGTTGTGCATCTTTTCATGTGTTTGTTAGCCATCCGTATGTCTTCTTTGGAGAAATGTCTATTTAGTTCTTTGGCCCATTTTTTGATTGGGTCGTTTATTTTTCTGGAATTGATCTGCATAAGTTGCTTGTATATTTTTGAGATTAGTTGTTTGTCAATTGCTTCATTTGCTATTATTTTCTCCCATTCAGAAGGCTGTCTTTTCACCTTGCTTATATTTTCCTTTGTTGTGAGAATCTTTTAATTTTCATTAGATCCCATTTGTTCATTTTTGCTTTTATTTCCAGAATTCTGGGAGGTGGATCATAGAGGATCCTGCTGTGATTTATGTCTGAGAGTGTTTTGCCTATGTTCTCCTCTAGGAGTTTTATAGTTTCTGGTCTTACATTTAGATCTTTAATCCATTTTGAGTTTATTTTTGTGTGTGGTGTTAGAAAGTGATCTAGTTTCATTCTTTTACAAGTGGTTGACCAGTTTTCCCAGCACCACTTGTTAAAGAGATTGTCTTTACTCCATTGTATATTCTTGCCTCCTTTGTCAAAGATAAGGTGTCCGTATGTGTGTGGATTTATCTCTGGGCTTTCTATTTTGTTCCATTGATCTATATTTCTGTCTTTGTGCCAGTACCATACTGTCTTGATGACTGTGGCTTTGTAGTAGTGCCTGAAGTCAGGCAAGTTGATTCCTCCAGTTCCATTCTTCTTTCTCAAGATTGCTTTGGCTATTTGAGGTTTTTTGTATTTCCATACAAATCTTGAAATTATTTGTTCTAGTTCTGTGAAAAATATCGTTGGTAGCTTGATAGGGATTGCATTGAATTTGTAAATTGCTTTGGGTAGTATACTCATTTTCACTATATTGATTCTTCCGATCCATGAACATGGTATATTTCTCCATCTATTAGTGTCCTCTTTGGTTTCTTTCATCAGTGTTTTATAGTTTTCTATATATAGGTCTTTAGTTTCTTTAGGTAGGTAAATTCCTAAGTATTTTATTCTTTTCATTGCAATGGTGAATGGAATTGTTTCCTTAATTTCTTTAATAACTATTATTTTATTTTGTTGCTATTATTTTTATAAATGGTGAACAGCCTGATAAGATTATAAGTTTGTCAAAGACATCCATTTTTCTTTCCCTACAGCTCCTTAAACAGTGCCCAGCAAGAATTCTCAATAAACATTTATAGAACTGAAAATAGGAAGACACAAGTATCAGTTCACTAATTAGAAAAACAGACCATATGAATACAAGAAAGTTACCATATTTCATAGGCATAAATCAATCCAATTCTGTTAATGTCACTTAATAATCATTTATGGATTAAAAAGAAAGAAAAAAAGGGAAATATAAAATGGATATAGCCAATAAGTCATAGATTAAAAACGAAGTAAGAAATAATCAGAAAAAAATGAAGGCATTGATACTAGGTCACTATCTTCACCATTCACAAGCTCTGTCTGCCTCCATCAGGTTAATACACATTTCTAGTGCAAGAACCCTTCTGCAGCAAAGTAGTAGAGAACATGGTTAACTTTTACCACAGATTGAAATATATGTGACAGTGTGACAACTGTCATTGGTAGAGACAGATGTGTAGAACAAATCACAGGGACTTAGTACGGGGTAAATATTACAAGTTGCATTTCCACAGTGCTGAGATGGTTGAGTAATTAAAAGACAAACAAATTTTGTTCCCTACCTTTTGCCATGTACCAAAATAAAAATCAGAAATATATATTAATATAATAAGTAAAATAATCGAAGAGCTTTAATAAAATGTATGTATATAATTTTCTAAACTTGAAGGTAAGAAGGCCTTTTGAAACACACAGATAATATTATATAACATAAACACAAAGATTTCTTAAATTGATTAATTGAAACAAAATTTTTTTATAAATCCAAAGATATCTTGAACATAATTAAGATGCCCACAACAAAAAGATAAATATTTTTAATGTACATGATATTCATAGGGTAAATAGTCTTTAGGAGGAAAGAAAACAAATATCTCATTTTTTAAAATGAATAGGCAATTAACAACAGAAGAGCATAAGGTATATATGAAACAATATTGATCTGTAATTGCAGTGAAAGAAATGCAAATTAAAATAACCTAAATATTCCATAATAGTGAACTGGTTAAATAAATTATATGTGATATAATAATAACCTTCCATTAAATATGCTGCTGCTGCTGCTGCTGCTAAGTCGCTTCAGTCGTGTCCGACTGTGTGGGACCCCATAGACCGCAGCCCACCAGGCTCCCCCATCCCTGGGATTCTCCAGGCAAGAATACTGGAGTGGGTTGCCATTTCCTTCTCCAATGCATGAATGTGAAAAGTGAAAGTGAAGTCACTCAGTCGTGTCGACTCTTAGTGACCCCATGGACTGCAGCCCACCAGGCTCCTCCGTCCATGGGATTTTCCAGGCAAGAGTACTGGAGTGGGTTGCCATTGCCTTCTCCGCAAGTAAAAATTTACAGTACACCATTAAGCTTAAAATGCAGATTGTAAAATGGTCATGATATTAAAATAGCAATTTTTAACAATTTGTATATATATAATATACATAGGCTATGCAAATTTTTGGTCATATGCATATATAAATGTTGATCTGTATGTATGTGTGAGTGCATATATATTAGAAAAAGCATATGTGCTATAAAAAGCATGTAAACACTTTTACATGGGCTTCCCAGCAGGAGATGTGGTTCATCCCTGGGTCGAGAAGACACCTTGGAGAAGGAAATGGCAAACCACTCTATTACTTTTGCCTGGAAATCCTGTGGACAGAGAGGCCTAGTGGGCTGCAGTCCATGAGGTAAATGGCGAAAGAGTTGGACTTGATTCAGCAACTAAACAAAAACACCAAAGCACCTATATACTAAATTATTCCTTGGACTTATCTCAGATATTAAGATATAATAAGTGCTTATCTCAGATATTAAGATACAATAGATATTTTTGTTTTTACAATTTCCTACCAAATATTGTTGTTGTTGCTGTTTAGTCACTAAGTCGTGTCTGACTCTTTTGCAACCCCACGGATTGTAGCCTGCAAGGCTCCTCAGTCCATGGGATTTCCCAGGTAAGAGGACTTGACTGGGTTGCCATTTCCTTTCTCTAGGGATCTTCCCCACCCAAGGATCAAATCCATGTCTCTTGCATTGCAGGCAGATTCCTTACTGCTGGGTCACCAGGGAAAACTGTACCAAACAGTCTACAATACATAAAAATGACTTTTCATAAAAACAAAAGCAGTAAAAAAAAAAAAAAAAACTCAGTCTACAGTGCAGAAAAAAATTAGGTAATATATCATTAAATTTGCTGAATGTTAAGAAAGCCACATGGAAATGTCTATCTGTCCTACTTTTGGTGAAGGCCACCTCCATTAACTGTATACATTTTTAAAAAAAAATAAATAAAGTAGATGGAGTGATAGAATGGAAAAAAGAGAACAACAAAGCAAGAAAGGAAAGTAAAAGGAAATAAAAATAATATTTCTTTTAAAAAATCACTCATAATAATACCTATTAGATTCCTAGAAGCCACATTTTAAATGTTTACATCTCTGATCAAATTTTCAAAGAAAGGCACAGCCTGGAATGCAGAAAATGTAAGAATTTTGACATTATATTGATACACTAAGCATGTTATTATAAAAGAAAACAGATAAAACATGTATTAATTTTAGCAATAGGAACACTACAGAGAGACAAACAAAATTTGCCATGAGAACAAATGAAGCAGTTTTGGAGGTAGGAGTAGCATAATTTTGAATAAGTAAAAATTCAAACCAAGTAAACGACATGTTGGGACAAAATGAATAGAAACTGTTAAAGACTATTCACTATCAGTAATTACAGAAAACAAGCATTCATCATTAAATAAAAAAAAGAAGTACAAATTTTGGTTGTATCTGATCAAAGACCCCAAATGAAAACCAATTTACAATACTTAAATAACATCAGAAAGAAAAAACCTATACATACATGGTCAAGAGGATAAGATATATTCTAAGACTAGAAAACACTAATTTAGTTCCAGTTAATTCATAATGGTGCTTCTGAAGGTAGAAGTATTCAATCTGGCTTTGCGTATTATCAGAGTTTTTAAAACACCAAAAAAATATGATAAGTCCTATGATAGGCTTCTCCAAGAATCCATAAAAATGACCTGGCTAAATCCTACACTAAAGCCATCTAAAATCAAATTCCAATGAGCTTGAGCTCTAGGGCAAGAACAAAAGGTCATTCACTTAACCCAATTATTCTTTCTCTTAGGTATTTCAGTTTCCCTTCCAAATAGAGGGGAGAAGTTCAGAAAGATTATGTACTAAATACTGCTTTTAACCCTAAAATCCAATCAATTCCTTTTTCCCCTCACTTGTCTCTTTAAAAGTAACCCAAGCCATTTCCCTTATTATGGATAGCTTCACTCTGTTTATTTTTATTTCCCAATAGCAGAATGCCTTAGATAAATTCTTAAAAACCAACACACCAACAAATAAATAAATTAAAACTCCATGACTATAAAAAGTACATAGTCTAACCTGCTTAATTATTAACAGGTAAACAGAATGCATTTCTGAATTATTTACTTAATCTCCTTCAATTAAAACCTTTAAAGTTTTTGAGCTTGGAATGTGTACCTTTTCTAGGGATTCATAAAATAATTATTTTAAAATATTCTATCAAGCCATTTTAATAAAAGCAATTAAAAACACCAAGGTAAATGTGAATTTAAATATTTGCATAAGTACATAGGAAATACAACACATTTTGAACATTTCAGAGTCTAGTAAAATTCCCTTTCTTCCCACTTCCCATTGTCCTGTTTCAGATACTTTATTCCACAGTATGTTTGGACAGAATGAGTAGAAATATTCTGTACTAAATTACATTAATGAGATTGATACAATAATGGTTTGAAGCAAGCATTCATATAATGCTTTACTTCTAAGTATAAGAAATATATAATTATGAAAATACTGCAAGTGTTAATAATTCTGAAACTATGATAAGAAAAAAGAATGAACAATAGACAAAAATCACCATTTTCTCAGGACAAAATACATACTCAGCTGATATACTGAAGAATGATTGTTGCCTGACACAAGTAAACTTTGATTACCTGGAATTCTGGTTAATTAAAATTTCTGACTAGCTAAAAGTTCACCAGAGAGAATAAAATTTTCATTTTGATCCTTTTAAACTAAAAATCTAAAATATACTATAAGGTTTTGCTGCCTCCGTAAATAGGATATCACACCTTTATCTTCACTGAAGACAAAAAATTTATTTTATTTCAGAGGATGGTTGTTACTCTTTGGGGGATCATAAGTCTCTCTGAGATGATGGTAAAACCAAGAATCTTTTTCTCTCAAAAAGTGTATATGTTCACAGAATTTTGAATAAAATTTCTAGGAGTCCACAAACCCACATAAAGACCACTTGTCTTCAAATTTTACAGAATTCTAAGGAGTCAGACATAGGACATGTTATTGTGCCCATGTTTGCATGAAATGTTCCCTTGGTATCTCTAATTTAGTGCAAACACATAAGCATTTCCTATACTCAGGTTTTGTTGTAAGTACTTTCTACATATTTACTTAATGTAAAAAAAAAAAAAAACAACACTTCTAGGAGGTAGCTACCTCAGTATCAGATATATCTCTATTTTATTGATGTGTAATCTGAAACACAAAGAGATTAAGACATTTGACAAAGATCATCTCTACTGAGCGGCCAAACTAGGATTCTCACACATTCAATCTTTCTGCAGAGTCTGTACTCCTACAAACCATACTACATTTCCAGGTTTCAATTCTTCATGAGCTTAAAGGTTATTTTGTGTGGTTTTATATTTAGCACAAGTCCATCTTTTCACTACCATACAAGAAACATTCACAGTGTTGTGCCCAGAAATAGTCATTTTGGAAATTGTTCGTAAGTTGCTGACAAAACTGATACCACTTTTGCGACAGTTATACACCCTTGTAAATATCCCAGAGTCAACTACCTAGAGGAAAAATAAGACACCATTACCTCAGTAAATGCAGAACCCTACAGCAAAGGCTGATCCCTCATTTCCTTTTTGGAAATAGCTCTGATGAGATACAAAATTGAATGATTATGCATAGTGAGGGCCAACCAAGGCAATAAGAGAAGTGGGTTATATTATCATAATAACAGTTCCCAAAGGGAAGACTGTCTGTTGTTCCTAAATTGTCTGAAGAGAGGAACAAACCAAATTATATGATTTTTACTTTCTAGCCTGAAAATAGTTTCTCTGAAATAGGAATATTAAAGTAAAATGTATATTTAGTGAGGGCATTCAAGTTTCTGTCCGTGGTCAAACCTGCCACAACATGAAAATTGTCTTGGCATATCTTTCTCACTGACAGATTGAGTGTTCCCAGAGATAGCAGCCACTTTGTCTCTCAGGATTTGCTTTGATGTATCAACCTTTACATTTTCAGTAGTTCCATTAAAAGCTAAGGCTGATAACTAATGAAAGAAAGAGAGGAAGGAAGGAAAGAAGGAAAAAAAAGAAAAGAAAGAAGAAAATCCCATCCTTACAGTTTGCACAGGAATGTTTTCCATTATATACTTGTTCCATTTAATTTTTATTGAACTATTCCCTACATATAAATACAATCAAGCTGGTACCAGTGAGAGACAAATATAAAAGGATGCAATAAGGCCTTTCAGAGTCCTGAAAAATGGTTAAAGATCAGATAGCTAGGAAAGAAGGTACAGCATAAGGCAAATAAAAATACAGATGCAAGACTACGTAACAAGAAAGAACCTTGGTAACTGAGTCAGCTTTTCTTTATTGGACCCAGGGACTTTTGTGAAGTAATTGACTGCAATGTAGCCAAACCATGCTGAGAATGAGAACCTGGTTAAAATAGAAAGTATTCCTGGAATAAAATATCATCCTTGGTTCCTTTCTCTTTAAAATATCCTACATATCATAATAAAACAAATATTTGGAAATCATCCAGTTATGATCTTATTCCCTATAATGATTCCCAACCACTTAAAATACCAATTCCTTTGTTCTTGGTTTTCAGAATCCTCATAATCTGGTTCCATTATGCATCCTCTTTTCCAAATATTACAGAAATCATACCCTCTAACCTTATCAAATAAGAATTCAAAACAATATAAATTTATTCAGCAAATGTTTATGTGAGCCTACAATGTGTCTAGGAGTTTTCATGTAACTGAAATCTACACAGTCTTAGAACCAAAGAACCAAGTTGTAACCTTCAGTTTTTCCAAAATGCTATGTGAATTCTTCGCCCTTCCCACTCTGCTCTTATTCCTATCCAGATACCTACACATGATCTTCTGTTGGATTCCACCAATATTGATTCAAATAAAATGAACTTAATCACTATATTTTAGCTCAAAAAAATGACATATCTGTTTAGAAAGTACTGATTTCTTTGGGTACCCAAGAAACAGAAGACTACCCTGTTCTACTAACACCCTTCCACAGACACAAAACATGGTGGGTCTTAACACAACACACACACACACACACACACACACACACACACACACACACACACACTCTGTCACTAGTGTTGTCCAGATACACTGATCTTCTTTCTGTTACTTTGTGAGGTCACAACTGTTTGGGACTTTTGAACTTGTTCTTCTAAAAGCTCTTCTTCCAGATCATTTCATGATGGCTCCCCCTTCTCACCATTCATTCTTAACTCAAATGGCACCTCGTTACTCTTCACTCCACTATCCACCCTTTCTGACCCAAATCATTCTTTATCTCTCTGCTCCCTTTCTCTTTTTATTTATAAACTCATTCATTGCCCACACATTCGGAACCCTATCACTTAGCTACACACTTTCCAAGTGGCACAGTGGTAAAGAATCTGCCTGCCAATGCGGGAGACACAAGAGATACAGCTTTAATCCCTGGGTCAGGAAGATCCCCTAGAGAAGGAAATGGCAACCCACAGCAATATTCTTGCCTGGAAAATCCCATGGGCAGAGGAGCCTGGTGGGCTACAGTCCAGGGGCTTAGCATGCACGCATGGTCATGGTCTACACACTTTTCACTGCCAAATCACTTGCTCCAGGGCATTATGCCTGGCACACAGTAAGCACTCAAATATTCGAGGTATGAATAAACAAACATAAAAAAGCAATTATGAAGTTAATATTCAAGCCATAAATATTTATCAAGCATCTACCATGTACAGGTGATTTTTTGTTCAGTTAAATCACAAGCTGAGGAATGCTCTGCTCCCAATATAAGTACATTGGGAGAAAAGTCTAAAATAAATTTGATGACACTTATTTTGCAATATTTCTAAACAAAATAGATTTTAACAGAATAAGACTTAAAATGTCTTGATACTTAACACAAACAATATTGTTTTTCTCAGTCATTGCTCCTCTCACATTCCCCCATTAAGCCTATTGCTATATCATCATCAACTTTAATGATATCGAGCACGGTTGAATGGAACTTAGTGAAGGCAGTGACAGTGTCACATATCTCATTTTGGACACTCCTGAAATGGATGAAACACAGAAGATTTAGAGTAAAACTAAACCCTGAGAGTAAGTGACATGTACAAATTCACTTCCTCCTTTATACAATTATAAATATTCTACCTATGCACAGACATGACAACAATTCTAATGCTTCTAAGGGTTAAAAAAATTTCATTTAAACCAGGAGTCAGAAACTATCTGTAAAAGGCAATATGATCCATATTTCGAGTTTTGTAGGTCATATGGTTTCTGTCTCAAATACTCAACTTTGCATTGGAGCAGGAAAGCAGCCAAAGGCAATGAATTTATAAACAAGGATGCATGTATTTCAATAAAACTTTATTTAAGAAATAGAGAGTGGGATCATCAAGGAAAATGAAAATCAAAACTACAATGACATTCTGTGGTGGCACCCACAAATACCAATGTCCACATGGTGGAAGAAACTCCCAGGAATGGCTGCTGATAGTGTTTACATCCCCAGGGTGAGCTGTGGTTGCTTCCTGCTTCCATGGGAAACTTTCAAGGCCACAGGGATTAAGGGCCCCACCCAGGTGGAGGATAGTGACATCATGCTGAGATCCTAGACTAACACGAATCAGAGGTTCATGACTGAGATTCCTGGACACCACCCTGTTACCTCATCACCAACCAATCAGAAGAAAGTCAAAAACCTTGAAGAGATCACACTTTAAATGTACCTTTAAAGACTTCCCTAAAAATCATCATGAACTTCAGGTCTTTTGAGAATATGCCACCTCTTCTCCTTGCTTGCCCCTTGCAATAAATTTTTCTGCTCCAAAAGAAAGAAACAAACAAAAACTCATTGAAATATGTCACAGCTGTCAAAATAGCTATTATCAAAAAGGCAAGAAATAGTAAGTGTTGGAGAAAAGGGAACTTTTATGCATTGTTGATAGAAATGAAAATTGGTATAGCCACTAAGGAAAACATGAAGGTTTCTCAAAAAATTATAAAAACAGAACTACTATATAATCTAGCCATTCCATTTCTGAAGGTAAAATATGACCAACCTAGACAGCATATTCAAAAGCAGAGACATTACTTTGCCAACAAAGGTCCATGTACTCCAGGCTACGGTTAGTAGTCATGTTGGATGTGAGAGTTGGACTATAAAGAAAGCTGAGCACTGAAGAATTGATGCTTTTGAACTTTGGTGTTGGAGAAGACTCTTGAGAGTCCCTTGGACTGCAAGGAGATCCAACCAGTCCATCCTAAAGGAGATCAGTCCTGGGTGTTCATTGGAAGGACTGATGTTGAAGCTGAAACTCCAATATTTTAGCCACCTGATGTGAAGAGCTGACTCATTTGAAAAAAAAAACCCTGATGTTGGGAAACATTGAAGGCAGGAGTAGAAGAGGACGACAGAGGGTGAGATGGTTAGATGGCATCACCGACTCAATGGACATGAGTTTGGGTAAACTCTGGGAGTTGGTGATGGACAGGGAGGCCCGGTTCATGGGGTCGCAAAGAGTCGGACATGACTGTGCGACTGAACTGAACTGATCTATAGGAAATAAAAACAATACCTTGAAAAGGTATCTGCACCCTCATGTCATTGTAGTATCATTTACAACAGCCAAAACCTGGAAACAATCTGAGCACTCAACAATGGATGAATGAATTTTTTAAAAACTGGTTTATATATACAATGGAATGTTATTCAGCAATAAGAAGGAAATTGCCATTTGTAACAACATGAATGGTTGAGGGCATTATGCTAAATGAAACAAGTCAGACAGAAAGACAAATATCATATGGTCTCATGGGTATCTTATGGAATCTAAAAGTTTTACTGTAGATAGAGAACAGATTGGTAGTTGTCGGAGGTTGGGGCTGGGGTGGTCAAAATGAGTGAAGGTGGTCAAAAGATACAAACTTGCAGTTATAAAATAAATATGACCTGGGAATGTAATGTATGTCATGGTGGCTATATGGTTAATAATACTGTATTGTATACTTAAAACTTGCCAAGAGAATGTATCTTAAAAGTACAAGGAAAAAATTTGTAACTATGTGGGATGATGGATGTTAATTAGACTTACTGTGGTGGTCAATTTGTGATATACACAAATGTGTGTACAAGTGTGCTCAGTCATGCCTGACTCTTTTGTGACTGCATGGATAGAAGACCACCAAGCTCCTCTATCCATGGAATTTTCTAGGCATGAACATTGGAGTGGGTTGCCATTTCCTCCTCCAGGGGATCTTTCTGAGCTAAGGATCAAATCCATGTCTCTGGCATCTCCTGCATTGGCAGCCAGCTCCTTTATCACTGTAACACCTACAAACAATTACGTTATACACCTGAAAATAATATTATATGTCAAAGTGAAGAAGAACTAAAAAGCCTCTTGATGAAAGTGAATGAGGAGAGTGAAAAAGTTGGCTTAAAGCTCAACATTCAGAAAACGAAGATCATGGTGTCTGGTCCCATCACTTCATGGGAAATAGATGGGGAAACAGTGGAAACAGTGGCAGACTTTATCTTTTTGGACTCCAAAATCACTGCAGATGGTGACTGCACCCATGAAATTAAAAGACGCTTACTCCTTGGAAGAAAAGTTATGACCAACCTAGACAGCATATTGAAAAGCAGAGACATTACTTTGTCAACAAAGGTCCATCTAGTCGAGGCTATGGTTTTTCCTGTGGTCATGTACGGATGTGAGAGTTGGACTGTGAAGAAGGCTGAGCACTGAAGAATTGATGCTTTTGAACTGTGGTGTTGGAGAAGACTCTTGAGAGTCCCTTGGACTGCAAGGAGATCCAACCAGTCCATTCTGAAGGAGATCAGCCCTGGGTTTTCTTTGGAAGGAATGATGCTGAAGCTGAAACTCCAGTACTTTGGCCACCTCATGCGAAGAGGTGACTCACTGGAAAAGACTCTGATGCTGGGAGGGATTGGGGGCAGGAGGAGAAGGGGACGACAGAGGATGAGATGGCTGGATGGCATCACTGACTCAATGGACGTGAGTCTGAGTGAACTCCGGGAGTTGTGATGGACAGGGAGGCCTGGCGTCCTGCGATTCATGAGGTCGCAAAGAGTCGGACACGACTGAGCGACTGAACTGAACTGAAACTTCAATAAAGACAAACAAAACAGAATAAGAAATATATTGACCACTGATCTAAAGCCATAAATAAAGCCTCTGGAATTCTTATATAGGGAGAACATGTGAAAAGTGAAAGTCCTTCATTCGTTGCAACTGAATTCTTTGCGACCCCATGGACTGTATAGCCCATGGAATTCTCCACGCCAGAATACTGGAGTGGGTAGCCAGTCCCTTCTCCAGGGATCTTCCCAACCCTGGGATCGAACCCAGGTCTCCCACACTGCAGGTGGATTCTTTACCAGCTGAGCCACCAGGGATTAGAAGGGACTCTTGGAGGACTCGTATTAGAAGCCATTGTGATGTGATATGCACGTTGCTTTTACATGAATTGTATGGGTACTTGGAGGGATCAATAGAGATAATGGGGGACCCAAACCTTTCAGGACAGCCTTGTCCCTGCCACGTTTTTCCAATTTGGGTATATTTTTGGCACTACATTTTGGCCTTATGTAGACTCACTGTCTTTCCATAAATATTTAATCCCTTGTGACTGGTATATACATGCTATTGATACTATATATAAAACAGACAACTCATAAGAACCTACTGTATAACTCAGGAAGCTTTACCTAGTGCTTTATGGCGACCTGAATGGGAAGGAAATCCAAAAAAGAGGGGCAAATATATATGTATAGCTGATTCACTGTACAGTAGAAACTAACATGACACTGTAAAGTAATGATACTCTGACAAAAATTAATTTAAAAATATTCAATGCATTAGACTATTTGTATCCTAATTTTTAAGTTATTTTTGAAAAGCTACAACAAATTTTTAATCGAAGTTAAAAAATGCATTCCTTTTATCCACACTAATTCTGCAATTCTATTTTAACAACTATTAATTTTGTCAGACATGATTTGTTTGAAATAAATTCATCTTGTTCATTGCTCATGATTCCTTTGTCTTCACGATGTTTACTGATTTTTCTTCTAGTACTTTATTGAAAATATTGTCAAACCATTTCAAGTTACATTTTCATTACATTCATTACAAGAATTGTTTCTTACTCAAAATCTTTTAGGTCTTCTAAATTTCCCAATTAAAATAAACCTCCCTAAAACCTCCTTTACCTGATTCTGGATGATAGCCATCTCAAAATGTATTTTAAACTCATTTTATACTTCTCAAAATGGTATTCCAGCATTGAAGTAGCAACACAAATAAAACTTGGTTGTCAAACATTCAAAATGATAGTACATTGTTCTACATTGTCATGAGATGCATTATTTATTAATTAGTAGCATTATCACTTGCTATTCTCTGTACTACAGTTGCTATGATAAATTCTACTGCCAATCAGCTTTCATTAGGTTATCAGCCCTTCTGTTTGTGATAACCAATAAATTGCACTCTATCTTTTCACCATCCAATTCTGCTTTATCTGTTCTGACCACATAAATCTCTAGAAGCTATGGTGTCAAAATATTTTTAAGCTTCAAATAGGCTTTTGCACAAATGTTAAAGTTATAATGTTTAAATGAAAGTTGACAGTTAAGTTACATCAGCATGTAGCATGTCATATAATCATGAATTTTAAGACATAATATGAAAATATTAGATTTTAGACATGTTATAAAAGCTGCTTCAATTGGAGTCAGTATTCAATAAATGAAAACACTTGAGAATCCTAGTAAAAGTAAACCTTGAGACGGTTGAAATATCCTTTTTAAATAATGGGAACATTTAGGTAATTGTCTGTTCAAAACAAAGATGAGGCTTTTTGAGGTTATAAAATGCTTGACCTTCCCAGGTAAAATGAATGGGGAAAGCTTACCACTAAATCACACAATAGGAATAAGATTGTTGAATCTATCTGAAAAATAACATTTTCAAAAGCTCCATAAAGTAACTGATTCATTAAATAAATAATTGGAAAGATTTTTTTCTCTTTTCTGATATGAAGGACAATCACAAAATGTTGCAATATTTGGAAAAATGGATGAAATGTTCAAGTCTCACTTGTGAAACTTGAATTACTTTATTATTCTTGCTACATATAGAGAATGTTGAAGAAAAGCAGTTCCGAAAGAACACAGGTTTGCTGATACTTGGTTCCTGTTAATATCACATGATAGAATAGGAGCTTTCACACACAATCAAGCTGACAGTCACTTACTCTGCACTCAGAGGGAACAATTTTCCTCCACAGACACGAGTACAGTACAAATTGTAAAGTGCCAAAAAATTAAGTGTAAGTGCAAACCTCTCAACTTCACTCAGGTATTGGCAAAAAGCACCAGTTTAGCTGCATGTGAAAAGAAGTCAGATTTAATGAGTTGAAGGGGAGAGCAGATTGGAATTAGAATAGATTATTGCCTCTGCTACAGTTCATCTGCCTCACTGAAAAGAATTAAACCAACCTTGCCAAAGATTTGTCTTGTTTAGGTACAAGCTGTCTTATCAATACAATCTCGCCCACTCCCATGCTCTTTCCCGCTCCCCTCCTCTCCTAAACTATCTTTTTATTCATTATAGTCTAATAGTCTCTTTTTCCACCTAAACTCTTTAACATCTCTCTTTATCTTCCTCTACCTCTCTTCCACTACACACACACACACACACACACACACACACACACACACAAATACTCATTGCATGATGTTAACTATTAAAGGATATTCTCTTTGAAAAAAATTTCATATGATTATTGATACGATAGAGAAGTATGACAACCACTGAAGAATTAGGGCAACATGATTCAACTTAAGTGCTAGACATATTAACATAATTACTGTACATTTTCTATGAGGGGATAACCATGCTGTAAACAACTTTGGACATACTAGAAGTAAAGACAGTTTATTACGAAATGCTAATAATTTCAGTAACTATGGCAGATTCCACTGATGGGTTTTTCTCTCTCTCTCTCTCACTTCAAATACACAGATACTTAGGGCAATTTTGATAATTAACAGCTGACCAAACTAGATCAAAGATAGAAAAGGAAATCTCTAAGTGTTAGAAAAGAACAGATAGCTCAAAGCTAGAGCCCAGGGTAGAATTCAAGCCTTACTGAACCCTAGGACATCATACACACATATACTGAAATATCTGGGATGATTTATGGACAATTAACACCAATGTGTGGACAACAGACAATATCTAAAGCCAATGAGAGGGTGAAGCAGCCAGTAAGGGGGTGGAGTAGCATCTGAGACATGTTGATTAGTAAACTTAGGAGTAGAAAAAAACATATAGACTGCCTTGAAGTAGCAGTAAGAAAACTTAAATTCTTCTTAGTGCTCTGGGTATTTAAAATAGTAATAATCAAAAAAAAATATGTTCCATGGTCACCACCATAGGAATCAGCATTTATACTGTATTTTGGGGACAGAAAATCCAAATTTAAACAATAACACAAAAACAATCAGGATTTCCTTAGGTTTATGGACACAGATCTAAAGATATGGTATAGAAGAAAATGCTATATCACTGAAAAGACCATCAAACTCTCATAGAAAACAATCTGCTTCAATTGAAAATGAGCTCCCCTTAATATCAAAAACTGCTATGCTTTTGTTCATTCAATCAATAACTATATATTATATGTCTCTTTTAGACAGGTAATATTTGAGACCCTGCCAAAGAAAGGCAATGCCAAAGAATGCTCAAACTACTGCACAATTGAACTCATCTCACACGCTAGTAAAGTAATGCTCAAAATTCTCCAAGCCAGGCTTCAGCAATATGTGAACCATGCAATTCCAGATGTTCAAGCTGGATTTAGAAAAGGCAGAGGAACCAGAGATCAAATTGCCAATATCTGCTGGATCATTGAAAAAGCAAGAGAGTTCCAGAAAAACATCTATTTCTGCTTTGTTGACTATGCCAAAGCCTTTGACTGTATGGATCACAATAAACTGTGGAAAATTCTGAAAGAGATGGGAATACCAGACCACCTGACCTGCCTCTTGAGAAACCTATATGCAGGTCAGGAAGCAACAGTTAGAACTGGACATGGAACAACAGACTGGTTCCAAATAGGGAAAGGAGTACGTCAAGGCTGTATATTGTCACCCTGCTTATTTAACTTACATGTAGAGTACATCATGAGAAACACTGGGCTGGAAGAAGCACAAGCTGGAATCAAGATTGCCAGGAAAAAATTCAATAATCTCAGGTATGCAGATGACACCACCCTCATGGCAGAAAGCAAAGAAGAACTAAACAGCCTCTTGATGAAAGTGAAAGAGGAGAGTGAAAAAGTTGGCTTAAAGCTCAACATTCAGAAAACGAAGATCATGGCATCCGGTCCCATCACTTCATGGGAAATAGATGGGGAAACAGTGGAAACAGTGGCAGACTTTATCTTTTTGGGCTCCAAAATCACTGCAGATGGTGACTGCAGCCATTAAATTAAGACACTTGCTTCTTGGAAGGAAAGTTATGACTAACCTAGACAGCATATTCAAAAGCAGAGACATTACTTTGCGCACAAACCTCCATCTAGTCAAGGCTATGGTTTTTTCAGTAGTCATGTATGGATGTGAGAGTTGGACTATAAAGAAAGCTGAGTGCCAAATAACTGCTGCTTTTGAACTGTGGTGTTGGAGAAGACACTTGAGATTCCCTTGGACTGCAAGATCTAACCAGTCCATCCTAAAGGAGATCAGTCCTGAGTGTTCATTGAAAGGATGATGTTGAAGCTGAAACACCAATAATTTGGCCACCTGATAGGAAGAGCTGACTCATTTGAAAAGACTCTGATGCTGGGAAAGATTGAAGGCAGGAAGAGAGGGGACGACAAAGGATAAGATGGTTGGATGGCATCACTGACTCAGTGGACATGAGTTTGAGTAAACTCCGGGAGTTGGTGATGGACAGGGAGGCCTGGATTGCTGCAGCTCATGGAGTTACAAAGAGTTGGACACGACTGAGAGACTGAACTGAACTGAACTGATTTTAGACCCAGAACATAGAGTAGTAAATAAAACTCTCTTCAGCAAGTTAATGCTGTAGTAGAGGAGACAGTGAACATATAAATATAAAATATAATATCCAGTACTATTAAACACCACTAGGAAAAAAGCAGGATAGGAGAAAAGAGACTGAAGATATGGAGTAGAAGATGTGTTGCCACAATGTTGACAGAAAGGCTTTCTAAGAGTGTGAAATTCCACCGGAACACTGAACAAAGTGAAGAAGGGAACCATGAAGCCAAAAAACACCTCAAGAAGTAAGAAAAAATGAAACTAGTAAAGATAAAGAAAATTTAAACAATATAATTAATAATTTTGAACTAAATTGTGTGTAGAAATTTTTCCCCAGGGACTACATATTCTTTTTAAGCTATTGTGTAGCATTTCTAAAATTCAATAATTATTGATCCATAAAAGAAGACTCAACAAACACCAAAGAATTCATATCATACAAACCATGTTATCTGATCATAATGCAATAAAATTAGAAATTAAAGCAAAATTTCTTACATAGGTCTACCTATGACTGATTCTTGTTGATGTTTGGTAGAAACCAACACAATACTGCAAGCAATTAACCTTTAATTAAAAATAAATAAATTTTAAAAAAGAACAAGGACCTACTAGATATCACAGAGAACTATATTCAATATCTTGTAATAACCTATAGTGGAAAATAATCTGAAAAAGTATGCATATACATATATATATAGGTCTTCCCAGGTGACCCAGTGATAAAGAATCCACTTGCCAACGCAGGAGACATAAGAGATGCAAGTTTCATCTATGGGTGGGGAAGATTCCCTGGGGAAGGACAATGGCAACCCACTCCAGTATTCTTGCCTGGAAAAATCCATGGACATACGAGCCTGGGGGGCCACAGTCCAGGGGATTGCAAAGAGTTGGCCATGATTGAGAAACTGAGTGCACTTGCACACACTCACATATACACACACATACATATGAACATATAACTGAATTACTGTGCTGTATACCTGAAACACTGTATATCAACTATACTTCAATTAAAAAAAATAACTAAAAAGAAAAAAACAGCTATAAATAATCCATGAGTCAAAGAAGAAAATCATAATGGAAATATTAAATATTTGATACTAAACAACAACAAAGATACTATATATCGAAACCTGTGGGATACAGCTAAAGTGATACTTAGTGGAAAATTTATGACCTCTAATGCATAGATGTGATATTAAAGAAGTATAAAATTAATCGGCTAAGGATCTAATTTAATAATCTAGAAAATAACAGTAGAATAAACCAAATAAAGAAGGAAATAAATAATGGAGATTAGAACAAAAATTAAATGACAAAGAATAAACATATAATAGAATCAAAACTGGTTCTTTAATAAGATAAATAAAATATTAGGTTGAACCATATGAAACTGCCAAACAGTCAACCTATAATATAGCATATACTGATCAAAATATTATTAACTATTAACTACTAAGGAAGAAAAAAGAAACTAATTAGAAGCTTTGGAAGTGAAAGGATAGATCTCTAAAAATAGAGGAAACATTAAAATATCTAGGAAGAAATACTGAACTACTAAATGACAATCAATTTACAAATCAAATGAGACAGGAAATTTCCTAGAAAACTTTAACATATGGAAATCAATACAGCAAAAAATAGAAACACTGAATAATGTTATGATCAGTAATTGATAGTGAAATTGGTAGTAAATGTAGGGAGCATGAAAAAGGAAAAGTATATTCTGATCTCACTTAAGAACTTAGATGCAAAAATTCTAAATAAAATAAGAACAAATCAAATAAAGCAATGTACATATTCATATGTATGTATACATATAAATCAGAGAAGGCAATGGCACCCCCCTCCAGTACTCTTGCCTGGAAAATCCCATGGATGGAAGAGCCTGGTAGGCTGCAGTCCATGGGGTCGTGAAGAGTCGGACAAGGTTGAGCGACTTCACTTTCACTTTTCACGTTCATGCATTGGAGAAGGAAACGGCAACCCACTCCAGAGTTCTTGCCTGGAGAATGCCAGGGATGGCGGACCCTGGTGGGCTGCCGTCTATGGGGTTGCACAGAGTCGGACACAACTGAAGCGACTTAGCAGCAGCAGCAGCATACATATAAATACACAATAACTACAGAGAATTGATTCCAGGAATGTAACAACTGTTCAACATCAGAAAATATATTAAGTATACACACCATATTCAGAGATTAAATTAGTAAAACTATTGTTCTCTCAATATAAACAAAAAGCGAAAAAGATACAAATAAATGGAAAGATATACCATGTTCACATATTAGAATAACTAATATTTTTTAAATGCCCATACTACCTAAAGCATCTAGAGATCTAATGCAATCCTAATCAAAGTACCAATAGCATTTTTCACAGAACTAAAACAAATAATCCTAAAATTTGCATAGAACCACAAAAGGCCCAGAATAGCCAAAGCACTCTTGAAAAGAAAGAATAAAGCTAGAGTTACCATGTTCCCTGATTTCAAATTACACTACAAAGCTTACTTTAGACACTCCATTTTGATAAGGACATTGCCATATTAAAAAGCCTATGGGTGTGTGTGGGGAAACGTGGAACAGTGAGAAGCCTTGAAGTCGTGGGGTCAGCTGACACAACTAGGGAGGGATGGCTTGAAAAAGTGGAAACCAAGAGAGATCTCTAGCATCAACATATTCTTCATAGATTATCAGGTAGCTAGAGGATCAGGTAGTTATAAAATCACTGAAATATTATAGGCTAGATCTCCAGGACTGACTGCTAGGACCACATTACAGAATCTTTGGGGTGGTAAAAATATTCGAGAATTAGATTATGGTGATGTTTGCACAACCTTATGAACATATTAAAGGCCACAAAATTGTATACTTTAAATCATTAAAATCTTATGGCATATGAATTATTCTTAATTTTCAAAAAGGTACCCATTAGGTTTAGTGTAATATAATCACAAATGAAAAGTCAAGAAAAAGGAACAGTACAAACTGTGGCTTCAAACAGAGAAAAAAGAAATAAGGTAACAGAGTTCATCTATCAGTACTAGCAATGACATACTTATGTCTACATTTAAGTGAACTAGCATAAACTTTCTCTTATATATACCCAACCCTTGATTGTTCCTAGGAAGAAATGATATCTTGAGTGGCCCTTTCTATCTCTTGTCATTTCCCATACATCAAAAAACCACAAGAGCCTATACTTTAAAATATCACAAGTGCTATAGGATTCTGGAAAAAAAAATACACTTTAGTGTTTTACAGGTTTTTAAAAAATGAATACTTAAAATTTTAACAAAAGTATTACAAAATTAATTCCAGCCCTCCAATAAAAAAAAGTCAGAACTACTATTTTATTTCCAATGGGATATACAAATGAAATTCATAATGTTTTTGGAAACACCTCATGGTATATTTGACACATATTCCAGAACACAGTTAAATATGAGAATAAAAATATAAGCTTTTGATCAATAGAAATATTATAAATTTATTATAGGAGGCTGTTTGTCTTCTAATCACACATGGAAAAGAATAATTGGAAATCACATGGAAGCAAAGAACACTGGATTTTTATTAGTCTAGGTTTTCTGGGATTTTTTGTTTGTTTTCTGTTTTGTTTGTTTGTTGGTTGGTTGGTTTTTGAGAAAACAAGAGTCAAGCATTACAACTATACAAAGTTCAATTGCTTTCTCATATATCACTAATTAACAACTGATATTTGAAATTAAAACACAACACAATTTACATTAGCACGAAAATATTAAATAAATTTTTGGTCTAAAGCTAATGAAATATACAGGAGATCTATATGAGAAAAACTAGAAAACTCTGATGAAAGACATCAAAGAACCAAAGAAATGAAGAAATATCCCAAGTTCATAAATAGAAAGGTTCAATATCATCAAGACGTTCATTCTTCTCAACTTGATCTACCTATTCAAGTTAATCTCAGTCAAAGTCCCAGCAAATTATTGTTTAGATATCAACAAACTGATTCTAAAGATTATGTGAAGAGGCAAAAAGTCAAATCTATATTGAAAGAAACTAACAATATCAGAGGACTCACACTACCTTACTTCAAGACTAACTATAAAGCTAGGTTAACCTAAGACAGTGTGATATTGGTACAAAAATAGGTCAGTGGAATAGAAATAGACCCACATAAATATTGCTAACTAATCTTTGACAATGGAGCAAAGACAATCTTCAGCAAGTGTTGCTAAAACAACTGGACATCCACATGCAATCAATCAATCTATTTATCTAGACTTTGACATTGTACCATTTTAAAGATTATCTCAAAATGAATCACTGAACGAAGTGTAAAACTATAACGCTTCTAGAGTATAATATGGGCTAAATCTAGGTAATATTGAGTTTTACAATGAGTTTTTTGATATAAAAACAAATGTATGATCCATGAAAAGTATAACTGATAAGTTATAGTAAAAAAAATTCCACTCTGTTAAAGATAAGTCACAGACAGAAGAAAATATTTGTAAATAATACTTCTGATAAAGTACTGGTATCCAAAATAGACAAAGAACTCTTACAACTCAACAACAAAAAACTTAAAAATGGGCAAAAGATCTGAATAAACACCTCATCCCTCCAAAAAAATATATAGACAGCAAATAGGCACATAAAAATGTCCAATATCGTAAGCCATTAGGGAGCTATAAGTTGAAACAATGAGATTCCAGTACACACCTACTAGAATGGCTAGAATCCAAAACCACTGAGAACACCTCGTAGTAGTGAGGATGTAGAACAGCAAGAACTCTTATTCACTGCTGGTGGGAATGTAAAATAGCATAGCCACATTGGAATACAGTTTGGGAAAAATATAGTGTTACCATATGATCCAGTAATCACATTCCTTGGCATTTACCCAAATGAGTTGAAACTAAGTCCACATCCACACAAAATTCTGCACATGAATGTTTATAGCAAGTTTTATTTATAGTTGCCAAACATGGAAGTAACCAAGGTGTCTGAGTCTTTCAATAGGTGAATGGATAAATAAACTGTGGCCCATCCATACAATGGAATATTATTTAACATTAAAAATGTGCTATCAAGCCATTAAAAGAGATGGGGGAATCTTAAATGTATCTTACTACATGGCAGAATTCAGTCTTAAAGGTTACATACTGTATGATTCCAATTATATGACATTCTGGAAAAAGTAAAACTATAGAGACAGTAAAAAGATCTCCAAGGGTTTGGTGGCCAGACAGTAGTGTAGGGGAGAGGGTAAATAGGTAGAGTACAGAGAAATTTTAATTTTCAGGCAAACATAAGACTACGCATTTGTCAAAACCCAGATAGTTGTACCATACACAGTGAACCCTAATGCAAACTAAATATTTGAGTTAATAATAAGGTATCAATATTGGTTCATCTATTCTAACAAATATACCATGCCAGCATGAAGTTAGTTAGTAAGAGGGAAAAACTGAAACAAGGGTTAAAGGGTAACAGTATGCACTTGAGAACTCTGTATAGTCTGATCAGTATTTTTTTTAAGCTTAAAAGTGCTCTGAAAAATATTCTATTCATTTTAGAGAGTTAAAACCACCTATTCCTAAAATTAAGAACAGGAAACATAACTAAGTTTAACAGATCTATTTCAATTCAAGTGAAGGAAGACTATGACAAGGGAATGGAAGAGACAGGGAAGGTGAGAAAGAGATCAAGAGGAAAGGAAGGAGACAGAGCAAGAGAAAGACATAGGCATGACCACTAAGAAAAGATACACAGAGCACACACAAAGAGAAAAAAAAAAGACAAAGGTTTTGTGAAATCACGGGCATGTGTACTCAATTGCTCAGCTGTGTCCGACTCTTTGAAACCCCATGGACTGCAGCCTGCCAGGCTCCTTTGTCCATGAGATCTTTCCAGTCAAGAATACTGGAATAGACTGCCATTTCTTCCTCCAGAGGATCTTCCTGACTCAGGGGTCTAACCTGCATTTCCTGCATTGGCAGGTGGGTTCTTTACCACTGGAAAAGACCATTGTGAGATTCAACTGCATTAAATTCAGGCATATCCTATAGTCTGATAAAGTTGAAAATAGCACAGTTTTTAGAGTGAAATTTGTGATTAGAAAGTAAAATGTTCATTTTTAAAAGACATAGACTCCACTCTACAACTGAACAAGTCAATATCTCTTCCTAGAATATCTTTTCTTCTATACCCACCTGTCAAAGTTTCAATCTATGTACGTCTATGATCAACTTGACTGTCACGCCTCAGTTACAATGAATCTCACCCTCCCTTGTATTTACATAGTGCTTTTTAACTTCAAGAACACTTAAGCCTGTCTTGCAGTCCAGTCATTGAAGGATATTACCTTGCCTCACTATTTGTCCATGAGTTGGGACAGAACATATTATTTTTTCATCTTTGCATTTTGTATTAGTGCCTGCCACAGTGGTTTGAATAATTCACATAATAAATATTTACTGCACTGAATTGAAGATATATATCACATATCTAAAAGTTAAAGATCCAAATACCCTTTATTACAGTAGAAGTAATGTCTTTATTCCAATGATTTTACCGTTCTTGAAGTTATACCTCTTTTGAAATTGCCTTTGGAGACTGCACAAAACCACACAAGATAAATGGCATTATTATGTCTGTAATGTTAAAAAAAAATAATCTTTTGATCACACAAAAATGATAGGCCATAGGCTTACAAAGAGTAGTCTGAATGAAGTAGATGGGGCAACAGTGCCAAACTGGAGCAGGCTGAAGAGGCGGAAGTAAGGAAATGAAGATATGGGTTTTAGAGAACCCTACCAGTCAGAAGAGGCCAGGTTTTGCTATGGCAATAAACTTGTAAACATGACTCTAAATTACCTTGAGATAATTTAAAAAAATAAATCAGTTTTTGTCAATAAAAGTATTAAAAACGATATGTCTTCAGCTCTGAAGGTAATTCCAACACAGTACAATATTTAGAACAAGGGCTGTACTTCTTAAATGAAGAAATATCTTACAAGGTGACTACTTTACAAAGAATAATACTCATTTGGATGCATACAAGTCTATTACATAATACATAGCTGTATTTGTCTAAAAAACATTAGTTTTAGAAAAATGAGTCAATTCTTTTTCTTTGTTAAACATGTATAAGTCAAAATTTGTGAAGAAATAGTACTTACAAAATATTTTATAAAATATCTATGTATCAAATCATCATTTCTTAATTTATCCCTTTATGCAAATCCTAAATTTTCACAAACTAGGTTTTTTAAAGTGGAGATCACTTGAATTATCATATGGACAGATTTTAATCTTGGGAACAAAAGTTTTAACTTTTATTCAAAATACTTTGAATAATAAGCAGTAAGGCCAAAATACTGCTATTATTCAGAAAAAAACTGAAATGCAATGAATTTCTAAAACCACTATGTGTGTGCTTGTCACTCAGCTGTGTCCGACTCTTTGTGACCCTATGGACTGTAGCCTGCCAGGCTCCTCTGTCCATTGAATTCTCCAGGCAAGAATACTGGAGTGGGTTGCCATTCCTTTCTCCAGCGGTCTTCCCAACCCAGGGATCAAACCAGGTTTCCTGGTGTTCAGGCAGATTCTTTACTGTCTGAGTCACCAGGGAAGCCCCCCAATATCATTTATTAGTGTGTAAATTGCATATTTATTTTGATCCAAAAATCCATGCACTTTCAAAATGTCTCTACTCATTTTTTGAATGAGAACAACATTCTCTGTAGAGATGTGTGAAATATTTTAATATAATATTTAGTTTGACAAAGATACAAACATTCCCATTAGAATACACCTATTTTTTTTCCAGTTTTCAGTTTAGTTCAGTCACTCAGTCCTGTCTGACTCTTTGTGACCCCATGAATCACAGCTCACCCGGCCTCCCTGTCCATCACCAACTCCCGGAGTTCACTCAAACTCATGTCCATTGAGTCGGTTATGCCATCCAACAATCTCATCCTCTTTCGTCCCCTTCTCCTCCTGCCCTCAATCCCTCCCAGCATCAGGGTCTTTTCCAATGAGTCAACTTTTTGCATGAGGTGGCCAAAGTATTAGAGTTTCAGCTTCAGCATCAGTCCTTCCAATGAACATCCAGAACTGATCTCCTTTAGGATGGACTGGTTGGATCTCCTTGCAGTCCAAGGGACTCTCAAGAGTCTTCTCCAACACCACAGTTCAAAAGCATCAGTTCTTCGGTGCTCAGCTTTCTTCACAGTCCAACTCTCACATCCATATATGACCACTGGGAAAACCATAGCCTTGACTAGATGGACCTTTGTTGGCAAAGTAGTATCTCTGCTTTTAAATATGCTGTTTAGGTTGGTCATAACTTTCCTTCCAAGGAGTAAGCGTCTTTTAATTTCATGGCTGCAATCACCATCTGCAGTGATTTTGGAGCCCCCAAAAATAAAGTCTGACAATGTTTCCACATCTATTTCCCATGAAGTGATGGGACCAGATGCCGTGATTGTCGTTTTCTGAATGGTGAACTTTAAGCCAACTTTTTCAGTTTCCTCTTTCACTTTCAAGAGGCTTTTTAGTTCCTCTTCACTTTCTGCCATAAGGGTGGTATCATCTCCATATCTGAGGTTATTGATATTCCTCCCAGCAATCGTGATTCCAGCTTGTGCTTCTTCCAGCCCAGTGTTTCTCATGATGTACTCTGCATATAAGTTAAACAAGCAGGGTGACAATATACAGCCTTGATTTACTCCTTTTCCTATTTGGAACCAGACTGTTGTTCCATGTCCAGTTCTAACTGTTGGTTCCTAACCTGCATATAGGTTTCTCAAGAGGCAGGTCAGGTGGTCTGGTATTCCCATCTCTTTCAGAATATTCCACAGTTTATTGTGATCCATGCAATAAACTTCAGTTTTACTGAGATATAATTGACATTGTATAAGCACTGTATAATTTTAAGGTGTACAATATAATGACTTGAATTATGTACATCATGAAACGATTACCATGATAGTTTAGTGAACATCCATCATATGTATGTGTGTGTGTGTGCGTGCATGCACGCGCACGCATGCGTATACATTTATAGGACATTAAATTAGTGGAAGAAAATAATTATTGTCCTTGTAATTGAAGAGAACTCTTAGGATTTACTCTAACAACTCATTTATAATGTATTTCAATGTTATCTTTATTGCAAGTATATTACATCTCTAGTACTTATTTATCTTGTAACTGGAAGTTACTACATTTGACCACCTTCATCCAATTTTCCCCGCAGTCCTAACCCCACACCTCTGGCAACCACAAATCTGATCTCTTTTACTATGAGTTTATTTTTTAAGTATAAGTGATCTATAATACAGTTAGTTCCTGGTACACAAAATGATCACCATTATGAGTCTAGATGTCTTCAGTCAAAATTACAAAGATATTACATAATTATTGACTGCATTTCCCACATTGTATGTATAATGCCTGTGACTTATTTTGCAACTTAAAGTTTGTACCTCTTAATCCCCCTCACTTATTTCTCTCCCCCTGCCATTCCCTTCTCTCCTGGCAACAAGCTGCTTGCTCTGTGTATCTATGATTCTATATCTGTTTGGTTATGTTTGTTAATTTGTTTTGATTTTTAGACTATACCAATTTTAAGTGATGGTAACTTTTTGAATAAGGAGGAGAGTGTATTTTTGATTTGTAAAAGTAGACCTTCTTGATGACAGAAGTATGATAATGGCATTATCCTTTAAACAGATCTCCTCAGTGTGTATAGTAAAACATGTGCAAATATGTTTATCTTAATAGGAAGTCATGTTGGATATTGACTCAGGTGCATTCATTTACAAAAAATTTAAAATGAATTTTTACATTATAGGACATCATTGAAAAGAAGAGCTTCATTACACAGAAACTTTATTTAATCATATTTTTAATTTTGCATAAGTACAGGGTTTTTTTCACTTACAAACTTGCCGTGTCTGTATATATATATATATGCTACTCAAATGAAATATCAGGAAAAAAAATATATATACATTTTACCGTAACCTTGTTAGAGAAAAAAAGTGCTTTTTAGTTAGTAAGTTTCCTTTTGTCTCTGCAGTTAACCTTCATAGGTTTAAGCCTGATTTCAATAAGAAATCAGGATGATTATATCTGAAATTCAAACATCAAGTTATTTGAACTCATGCAAGCTATTAACCTAGAAAAAAATAGTTGAACATTTCTCTAAAAAATACTCTAAATTAAAATGGCACTCCAGGGAATTCCTTGGCAGTCCAGTGGTTAGGACTTGGTGCTTTTACTATCAAGGGCCCAGGTTTGATCCCTGGTCAGGCAACTGAGATCCTGCAAGCCATACCACATGGGCAAATAAATAAATATCAGAAATAAAAATGGTACTCCAAATACATGAAGGAAAAATCAAATAACACACACATATAAAGTTGACTTTTATAACAAGATTAAAATTGACCATTAATGTAAAGTACAAATTATAGAAATAACCAAGGGATGAAAAATCTGCAGCCCATGACTGTATCTTGCTCTTTACTCCATTTAACAGCCTGTGAAAATTTAAATCAAATTCTACAACTAATAGGACATTCAGCCGTACAAAGTTATACTGTAGCAATACAGTTCTGCTTCAATTTAGTGTTAAAAGAAGCTTTCATGTAACAGAAGGGAAGTCTTTAATTGTAATAAAACTATCTCATGTAAAATCCACCCAAAATAACTATTTCAACAAATATTTTAAAAGACTTACTAAATGAACATAAGTAAAAGAGAATATGCACATTTATATATGTACATATAGAAAGACTAATATTATGCACATGTGTTAATTTAAAGAAGGAGATGAATAAATGTGAAGAAAAACAGATTTATGTATAAGGCAGAAGAGAGAATATAATGAGTACAGAACAATGAAGTCCCTAGATTTCATCTTTTCTTTATCAGCCTCAAAATATACAATTAACTGTATAAAAAGAAAAAAGAAAGAAAGAAAATATTTCTTCATTGACGTGCTTTTAAGATTTAAGTTAAAGGCTGTGACTGCCATCCACTAGTCGGGTCATTAATTTATCTAAATCTGTCCAGACCTGACTACAGTGTTTCTCATTATATGTCTCTGAATTCATTATCATTTGCAAAGATCTGAAAGCTTTGTCACTGTTTTTTTTTTTTTTTAATACTGAGGCTAAACCGACTGCTGATTGACTATTATTGGTGTTATTTTTGGTAATCCATAGGTCAACATAACCATCTTCATACGCAAATAAATTTTAAAATTATATTTGTCTTTTTTTGTATAAGTCATAAAACACTAAAGATCATGTGTTACATAAAACCCTGGGCACTTCAGGTGGGTAGACATTTGGCTTTCAAGATTTCACTTCAAAATTTATTTGAGAAAATACAACTAACCCTAGTGCAAAGTTGTATTGCTCAGGAATATCTTGCTCTCCAACTCATGCCAAAGAGCAAGTACTTCATTTCCGTTTGTGTTGTCTGCTTTTTGCACTCAAAATACTGAAACGCTTTTCCATTAGCTGGGCTGATGGACATTAACATTTCTGAATTTTTGTTGTTCCTGTTTTTGTCGAGACATTTTTATCTCTTTTCTAATTTTTTCTAAGTCCTCTCTGCATTTTTTGTTTGCTCAGGTTTTCATTTTATTGCTTCACTGCCACCTCTTCAGAGCCCTCTGTCCCACCAGAAGTTTCACTGCAGTTTTACATAACCACAGTGACTCTTCCTGTCTCTTTTGGATGCCTGGACTTTTGAGGAAGAGACTGAACTTTGTTCCATAAATATTCCTCAAAAATCCTCCACCTGCATGCAGTATATATCCAGACTTCATTTAACATTTTTCTAAATTCTCTTTCTGCCTTTAGTCCATTAATTTTGTAATATAACTTTTATATGAAACAAATGCTTCTAGGCACACTGAAAACTAAAAGAATGAATAAAGTACTCACATATCCTCTAATTTTCCATGGGTCTAATGTTAACATTGAGACCATTTCAATTTCTGTTAAGTCTGTAACTTATTTTTATTATATGTACAGTATGAATATTTGAGTTTTGAAAAACTGAAAAATAGATAGGGGATGCACTAAATGCCTCAGGGCAGCCCATATTAGATAATTCAGTTCATTAGATGCCAGCAATTCTCAGCCTTCATTGTGTTTAAAATACAGCAATTTCTTTTGATGGATCATAATTCTTTTTAAAATACAATCCCCATATATGATCATTAATGACACATCAGCAAGCTAAGTTCCAAATTAAATCTATCTCAAATTGTTTTCTCTGTCAAGGATAGTTAATCTGCTGTTTTAAAAAGATAAAGGTAACAAAAAAATTGAGAAAAAATGGATTTTTCTTTCTTCATGGTGGTACTTAAAAAAATACTTAGTCAGAGTAGGTGAAGTGAAGTGAGTAAACTGCTGAAGTCCAAACTAACTATAATTTTACCTTAGTTCAAAGGACAAAAATCATACAATTTGGAGAGGAGAAAAGTTAACACTCTAAATTGTCAAGCAACTTCTAAACTAGATCAATTGCCTTCATAATATTCTCAGAACAAAATGTTCTCTAAGAGCAGATCTGATATGAAGAGCCAAAAAATGGAAAACATTCACTATCAATTTACTGCAGTCACCCATAAACTATTACAAGAACATTATGTATTGGGGTTCAAGCCAGCAAGCTATTAAAGCAGACTGCTCTGGTGTCTTTTCATTTTACTTTAATGCTACCGAAGCATTAATAAGTCCTTGGAGAACTGCAGTTATATTGAAACAGTCTTATCATGTAATCAATTTTTCAAATAATCCAAGTCTCTTAAGGTGAGCTCTATTTCTTTTCTGTTTCTTATTGGTCAATGTCATTCTACCTTCACAAATGCCATCATCATTTTCGTCTGTCTGGTCTCAGTCATGCTTTCATCTTGGAAATACATCAATCTAAATAGTGCTAATTGCCATAGTTAATGAGTGCCAAGACATTGAGCACCCTTGGCCCCATTGCCACTTTCAGTGCTTCTGCTCCTGTAGAGATCAAAGAACAAAGGATAGAAAGAATCATCTTCAAAAAATAAGAAGATGCCACATACACACTTTTTTTGGTCTGTTTGTTTGTTTAAAAATTTTGATTGAGGGCATAAATAATTCTGCTAAAATTGCTTTCCTTTATAGTCCCTGGTTAATTTTAACTTGTTAAAAATTTTCTAACTTAATTTTTTCTTATTTAAAGGATAGTAATGATACTTTGTCAAAACATGATTAACCCAATGATCTAATGCTTTTAATTCACTATTCACTGTTTTCCCTTGGTGACATAAATTCCAGGCAATTGAGGCATCTGTCAATCTATTGCACTAATGGAAAATATTAGTGCATATAAACTTCCTGCAAAATAAGAAGTCTCAGTAACTTTCATGGGTAAAATCAGTAATGATTCCGTGTGTAATTGAAATTGTAGGAGAAAAGAAAACTAGGCATAAGAAGGTTTAAATTTGGAAAAAGTTACTAAAATATAAATCTCAACCAACTAGATATTTCATACAAGTACAAAATTAACCACAATTTAGTAGCATTGTTGTTTAGTCACTAAGTCGTGTCCAACTCTTTACCTGAAAGTAAATATTTATGTAATTATTTATTATGTGTTTGTGTATGAGTATCTATGTGTGTGTGTGTTCTATAAATATACATATCTATCTCAATTAAGCTGTATTCATGAGCCATGCTTCTTTCCATCACCATTGAATCTCCAAATTCCACCACAATTCCTATAACACAGCATTTCCTCAACATATATCTGTATATGTAGGTGATAATATGAGTACAATAATAAAAAATTTAAAAATTTTAAATCCTAAATATAAAAGAAATCCTGGGAAATCATTAGTGATCACATATTTCCTCAATGGGTAGTTCAATTTACATCTCTCTGCGATAGCTTATTATTCTTTTTCTTGGTCTGCTGCAATGAAGATTGTCATCTTAAGTATTAATTTATACTGTAAATTTGTCTTGAAAAGATTTACTGCCAATTCAGTCCAAAATAACTTTGTCAACCCTATCATGCAGTAATAAAACAGTATGTTTCTTTAGTTGTGTGCAAATCATACCTTATTTTTACCTCATACTGCTTATCTTAATTAGCAGATCTAGAATACTCCTGTTTTATGTTTCTTATATAACTCTCTCATGTAATTGGTCACATTCCAATCAAACTTACATTAAAATAATAAGCAATGATTTCTATTTGCAATAGTTTATAGGTCACTTGAGACTCATCACACAGCAGGTTAACAAACATAGCTCTAGTTAAACTTCTCCCCATTCCTTCTATGTTATCTTTTTCATGAAAGGACTACAAGAAGTGATAATGTTAAAACAGTCAACAATTTTTGTTGAAATTCTTTCCTCAGATACTTATCAAGTGACGACACCTTTATAAGTTCATAAGTAAGGTCATACAGTAAAGAGCTAGTTTGTTATGTCTTGTTCTGTTTTGTTTCACCAGACTTCTTGACAAAACGCTTAAGCCAATGTTTTAAGGAGAAATGTTTTAACACTCAAATGAAAAACAAAAATTAAAAAGCCAAAAATAAAGACACTGAGAAATATTCTTTGATAAACAGATACTTAATTTTAGAGCCACCTCTCAAAGCTAACATGAGACTATAGGCTCCATGAGAGTGCTTTTTTGGTTCACTGAAATATTTGTAGTACCTAGGAAACTATGTGATTCACAGCAAAACCTCTATAAATATTTATTGAATTGATTTGCATACATACTTTAATGACAAAAATACAACAGACCAGGGCTAAATGAGGCAAGCAGTTTGAAACTGTAAATGCTCTGTGTTCCTTTACCTTTCTGGGTATTCTGATTAGACAAAGTCATAAAATAGGATACAGATGAATCAGGGTGTTAATTTAAAGAAAGAATACAAAGAGAATTTCTCTAGAATAACTATTTTCAGGACCAAGAAAGAACTTTAAAAACTGTATCTGATATAGTGGCATTTTTATGAATGAAATTTTATACTGGATTTAATTTAAAATAATTGAGTTTGGATGTGCTTTACTGACCACTTACTGATATTGAAACTATGTGATGGACACTTAGGAACTCATTATATCATACTCTCTTCTTTTGTGTAGATTTAAGATTTTCCATAATAATTTTAATGAGAATATATACATATACATTACATATTTTATCATTTACAAAATAAAACTTTAAAAGTTTGGAGGTTTCTGACAGCTTTCTCACCTCCTCACCCCCAAAATATTGATGGCAATAATTAATGAATAGAAAGGACACAAGTTTCTTCCATAATTTTAGAAAACTGGAAGCCAAGAAAAGAGAGACAACAGATATAGCTCCTAATTTGCAACATTCTCTCCCATCTGAAATAGTTTTTTAAAAAACTGAATGAACATAATCCTGTAACAAACTTCATTAATAGCCCCCAAATTAGCAAAACATTTACAAAGAAGTGTGATAACCTTAAGATTGGAGTAGGGGTGTTTAAAAAAAAAGACAAGACTAGAAAGCCCTTCAAACTTTCTTAGCTTGGAAAGTTAAATGGTCAATGCTTATTACTTTGTTTTTTCTCTACTAGGAGGGAAAGTAGGGGGAAAAAATGGAAAAAAGTCATGTTAGTTTCTTAAAACTAATTACCTTTAGTGATAAACAGGCACTTAATACAATGAAAAGCAAAAGAGAAGAAGAAAGAATACACAGTCCTCAGAAGGCAGAGGAGTCAGAAGGGAAGAGCCACATGAATAGGCACAAACATAGTCCCTAGTTGCCAGTTCTAAACTATCATGGGGTAAATGTTTGTGCCCCCCTCCCCCCACCAAATTCATAGTTGAAATCCTCACACCCAGTATGGTGATATTAGAACAGGGGGCTTTGGAAGGTAACTTGATTTTGAGGGTAGAGCTCTCATGAATGGGATAAGGCCAGAGAGCTAGGAAGCTCTCCCCAACCCTCCGTGTGATGATATAAAGAGACGTGAATTGCTTGAAACCTGGAAGACAGTACTCACCAGAACCTGAGCATGCTGACACCATGATCTCAGACTTTCAGCCTCCAAATTTCCTTGTTGATAAGCCATTACATTTATAGTATTTTTGTTATAGAAGCCTGAGTTGACATAGTCTAATGATCTTATAGCAAAACCTAACAATTTTTAACTAATTTGTCCACACTGCCTGAAAAAGTATGAGAAAGTACGGTTGGGAGAATTGGGGAATAGGAGAATCTAAGCAACTGCTGCTTGACTGCAAAAGCAAAATTTTAGTTTTCAAACAAAAGCACAGAAAATATTCAGTAAGTTTGGATTCAGGTGGGGTGTGAAGAACATCAGGGAACTTTTACCCACACAGTTTTCAAGCATACAGATTAAGAGCTATATAGTAATTTCTACATTTCCTATTGTGAAAGTCATTGACTCAGTCCAACTCTTTCCAACCCATGGACTATAAGACCATAGCATTCTCCAGGCCAGAATACTGGAATGGGTAGCTGTTCCCTTCTCCAGAGGATATTCCCAACCCAGGGATTGAACCCAGGTCTCTCTCCCACATTGCAAGCAGATTCTTTACCAGCTGAGCCACCAGGAAAGTATTTCATATTAAATGAAACAATTCTGTTAAAATAGTATAGGAAATGTGTGTAGCATGAAAAAAAAATGCATATTTGAGGAATGCATTCCAGGAGAAAAATCTAAGTCAAGTAACAAACAAAAAAAGTGAAGAAGAAAAAATACAAATAACCCAACAGAAAAATGATCAAAGGAAATGGAAACATGCCTCAAAGAAAAAATATATAAATGTCCTAGAAACTTTTGAAAAGATATTCAAGGAGGAAAAAGAAATATACAGGGACAGGAAGAAGAACAAGCCTACAAAGGAATCTTAAGAGAGGCCAGAGAGAACCAAGAGAAAACCAAAAACCAATGAGAAGACAGAATTTCCAAAGAAAGAAGCTGTCAAAAATGTTAAGAACATCAAAGATACAAAATAAGGTCAAGACTGAATATATCCTATTGAATTTGATAATTTTATGATATTTTATCTCTCAGAATAATTTAAATTACACTTTATGGACAGAAGTCAGTTTTCAGTGAACTGTAGAAGCAATGAGAAGTGAAGAATTAAAAATTCCTTCCTGAAGTTTTTAATGGAGAGAAGAAGAAATGAGAAGTGGTAACAGCAAATCTTTAAAAAAAGGATTGTCTTTCTGTGTTGTGTTTGCTTATTTTTTGCATATTTGATGGAAGATGTTTACACAAGTTTATATACTAAGAAGAAAGGCTGACAATATAGTTGAAAAAAGGGGTAAGTAGTAGTACACAAAGCAAGTGTTAATAAGTGTTTACTCAACAGCTGATTGTGCACTGGCAAAGTCCTAAAGGATGAAAGTGTGATGGCATTCAGAACACAGTACAATTTATTTAAAACACTCTCTAATTTTCTTTTCTTTTTATCTTCTTGTTTTAATTTTGGAAAATGGTATCCCCACATTCTTCAAAATTAGTAGGCATTATTTGGTAAATTAAATGATGAAACATTGGAAAAATATCGTAAGAAGTTGTAGCCATACATGGTAAAAAGTGGGTGTTAGTCACTCAGTCATGTCCAACTCTTTGTGACGCCATGGACTATAGATGCCAGGCTCCTCTGGCCATGGAATTCTCCAGGAAAAAATATTGGAGTGGGTAGACATTCCCATCTTCAGGGGATCTTCCCAACCCAGGGGTCAAACCTGGAGCCCTTGCATTGCAGGTGAATTCTTCACTATCTGAGCCACCAGGGAAGCCCAGCCATACATACAGATGACCAAAAAGCACATGAAAAGATACTCAAGATCAATAATTACTAGAGAAAGGGAAACCGAAACTACAATAAGGTATTACCTCACACCAGTCACAATCAAAAAATCTATAAACAATAAATCTGGAGAGGGTGTGAAAAAAAGTAAACCCTCCTACACAGTTGGTTGGAATGTAAATTGGCACTGACACCATGGAGAACAGTATGTACATGTGCTCAGGTGCTCGGCAGTGTCAGACTCTTTGCAGCCCCATGGACTGTAGCCTACCAGGCTACTGTGTCCATGGAATTTTCTAAGCAAGAATACTAGAGTGGGTTGTCATTTCCTTCCCCAGGGGATGTTTCCTGCCCAAGAATAGCATCCATGTCTTTTGCATCTCCTGCACTGGCAGGCAGATTCTTTACCACTCTGCAACCTGGGAAGCCCAGAGAACAGTATGGAGGTTCCTTAAAAAACTCAAAATAGACTACCATATGGCCCAACAATCCCACTGCTGGTGTTTCCCAGAGAAACACCATAATTTGAAAAGATATGTGTACACCATTGTTCATTGGTGTACTAATTACAGCACTAATTACAATAGTCAGGACTTGGAAGCAACCTAATGCCCATCAACAGAGGAATGGATAAAGAAGATGTGGTGCATATATACAATGGGATATTACTCAGCTGTAAAAAGGAACACAATAATGCCATTTACAGCAACATGGATGGATACAGAATCTGTCATACTGAGTGAAGTTAGCCAGACACAGAAAGGTAAATATTCTATGACATGCTTATATGTGGAATCTAAAAAATGGCACAAATGAAGTTATTTAAAAAATAGAAGTAGAGTCATAGATACAGAAAACAAACTTATGGCTACCAGAGGATAAGGGGGGAAGGGATAAACCGTGAGATTAGGATTGACATATACACACTGCCATATATAAAACAGATAAATAATAAGAACCTACTGTATAGCACAGGGAACTCTATTCAATACTCTGGAATGGCCTATATGGGAAAATAATCTAAAAATGAGTGGATATATATGTATATGTATGGTGTCACTAGTGGTAAAGAACCTGCCTACCAATCCAGGAGACATAGAGATGCAAATTCAATCCCTAAGTCAGGAAGATCCCCTAGAGGAAAGGGCAATCTGCTCCAGTATTCTTACCTGGAGAATTCCATGGACAGAGTAGCCTGGTGGGCTACAGTCCATAGGGTCACACAGAGTCAGGCACACATAACTGATTCACTTTGCTGTATACCTGAAACTAATACAACACTGTAAATCAAATACACTCCAATCAAATTTTAAAAATAAAAAATGATGTAGTCATAAATTACATTTTACTCAATTTATCAATAAAATTGATGTGTTTTTCAGAGGAATCAAGAAAAAAATTAATTTGTCAGAATTTTGGACTGATTATGATGTGAATACAGTGACTGAAATAACAGAATTGGCACAATAAAAAAATGCAAACAAATATAGATGGAACTATTCTGCAGAAAACTTTTCAGTATTTTTATTTTCATTATTAAATTTACTAACAATCTGAAAGTCTGAAACAAAAATATCACTATACTAATTCAGTCTGACAGAGCGTGGTCCACTGGAGAAGGGAATGGCAAGCCACTTCACTATTCTAGCCTTGAGAACCCCATGAACAGTATGAAAAGGCAAAATGATAGGATACCAAAAGAGGAACTCACCAGGTCGGTAGGTGCCCAATATGCTACTGGAGACCAGTGGAGAAATAACTCCAGAAAGAATGAAGGGATGGAGCCAAAGGAAAACCAATACACAGTTGTGGATGTGACTGGTGATAGAAGCAAGATCCGATGCTGTAAAGAGCAATATTGCATAGGAACCTGGAATGTCAGGTCCATGAATCAAGGCAAATTGGAAGTGGTCAAACAAGAGATGGCAAGGGTGAACATCGACATTCTAGGAATCAGTGAACTAAAATGGACTGGAATGGGTGAATTTAACTCAGATGACCATTACATCTACTACTGTGGGCAGGAATCCCTCAGAAGAGATGGAGTAGCCATCATGGTCAGCAGAAGAGTCCGAAATGCAGTACTTGGATGCAATCTCAAAAACGACAGAATGATCTCTGTTTGTCTCCAAGGCAAACCATTCAATATCACAGTTATCCAAGTCTATGTCCCAACCAGCAACATTGAAAAAGCTGAAGCTGAATGGTTTTATGAAGACCTACAAGACATTTTAAACTAACAGCCAAAAAAGATGTCCTTTCCATTATAGGGGACTGGAATGCAAAAGTGCAAAAGTAGGAAGTCAAGAAACACCTGGAGTAACAGGCAAATTTGGCCTTGGAATGTGGAATGAAGCATGGCACAGACTAATAGAGTTTTGCCAAGAAAATGCACTGGTCATAGCAAACACCCTCTTCCAACAACACAAGAGAAGACTCTCAACACCAAAATCAGATTGATTATATTCTTTGCAGCCAAAGATGGAAAAGCTCTATACAGTCAACAAAAGCAAGACCAGGAGCTGACTGTGGCTCAGATCATGAACTCCTTATTGCCAAATTCAGACTTAAATTGAAGAAAGTAGGGAAAACCGCTAGATCATTCAGATATGACCTAAATCAAATCCCTTATGATTATACAGTGGAAGTGAGAAATAGATTTAAGGGCCTGGATCTGATAGTAGACTGCCTGATGAACTATGGAGTGAGGTTCGTGACATTGTACAGGAGACAGGGATCAAGACCATCCCCATGGAAAAGAAATGCAAAAAAGCAAAATGGCTGTCTGGGGAGGCCCTACAAATAGCTGTGAAAAGAAGAGAGGCAAAAAGCAAAGGAGAAAAGGAAAGAATAAGCATCTGAATGCAGAGTTCCAAAGAAGAGCAAGAAGAGATAAGAATGCCTTCTTCAGTGATCAATGCAAAGAAATAGAGGAAAACAACGGAATGTGAAAGACTAGAGATCTCTTCAAGAAAATTAGAGATACCAAGGGAACATTTCATGCAAAGATGGGCTCGATAAAGGACAGAAATGGTATGGACCTAACAGAAGCAAAAGATATTAAGAAGAGGTGGCAAGAATACACGGAAGAACTGTACAAAAAAGATCTTCACGACCCAGATAATCATGATTGCGTGCCAGACATCTTGGAAAGTGAAGTCAGGTGGGCCTTGGAAAGCATCACTACGAACAAAGCCAGTGGAGGTGATGGAATTCCAGTTGAGCTGTTTCAAATCCTGAAAGATGATGCTGTGAAAGTGTTACACTCAATATGCCAGCAAATTTGGAAAAGTCAGCAGTGGCCACAGGACTGGAAAAGGTCAGTTTTCATTCTGATCCCAAAGAAAGGCAATGCCAAAGAATGCTCAAACTACCGCACAATTGCACTCATCTCACATGCTAGTAAAGTAATGCCCAAAATTGTCCAAGCCAGGCTTCAGCAATACGTGAACCATGAACTCCCTGATGTTCAAGCTGGTTTTAGAAAAGGCAGAGGAACCTGAGATCAAATTGCCAACATCCGCTGGATCATGGAAAAGGCAAGAGAGTTCCAGAAAAACATCTATTTCTGCTTTATTGACTATGCCAAAGCCTTTGACTGTGTGGATCACAATAAACTGTGGAAAATTCTGAAAGAGATGGGAATACCAGACCACCTGACCTGCCTCTTGAGAAATCTGTATGCAGGTCAGGAAGCAACAGTTAGAATTGGACATGAAACAACAGACTGGTTCCAAATAGGAAAAGGAGTATATCAAGGCTGTATATTGTCACCCTGCTTTTTTAACTTATATGCAGAGTACATCATGAGAAACGCTGGACTGGAAGAAACACAAGCTGGAATCAAGACTGCCGGGACAAATATCAATAACCTCAGATATGCAGATGACACCACCTTTATGGCAGAAAGTGAAGAGGAGCTAAAAAGCCTCTTGATGAAAGTGAAAGAGGAGAGCGAAAAAGTTGGCTTAAAGCTCAACATTCAGAAAACGAAGATCATGGCATCCTGTCCCATCACTTCATGGGAAATAGATGGGGAAACAGTGGAAAGAGTGTCAGACTTTATTTTTTGGGCTCCAAAATCACCTCAGATGGTGATTGCAGCCATGAAATTAAAAGACGCTTACTCCTTGGAAGGAAAGTTATGACCAACCTAGATAGCATATTCAAAAGCAGAGACATTACTTTGCCGACTAAGGTCGGTCTAGTCAAGGCTATGGTTTTTCCTGTGGTCATGTATGGATGTGAGAGTTGGACTGTGAAGAAGGCTGAGTGCCGAAGAATTGATGCTTTTGAACTGTGGTGTTGGAGAAGACTCTTGAGAGTCCCTTGGACTGAAAGGAGATCCAACCAGTCCATTCTGAAGGAGATCAGCCCTGGGACTTCTTTGGAAGGAATGATGCTGAAGCTGAAACTCCAGTACTTTGGCCACCTCATGAGAAGAGGTGACTCATTGGAAAAGACTCTGATGCTGGGAGGGGTTGGGGGCAAGAGGAGAAGGGGACGACAGAGGATGAGATGGCTGGATGGCATCATGGACTCGATGGATGTGAGTCTGAGTGAACTCCAGGAGATGGTGATGAACAGGGAGGCCTGGTGTGCTGCGATTCATGGGGTCGCAAAGAGTCGGACATGACTGAGCGACTGAACTGAACTGAATTCAGGAAAATATTACCTTAAAAGAGTTTCTAAATAAAAAGATATAGCAAAAATAGGTTAAACTGAAGAAATTTTAAATTAATATAAGGTTATAAATCATGAAAATTTAATAAGAGAATCTTGGAATGTATTAATGCATAAAACTCTAACTAAACATTAATGTCAGAGAAGGCAGTGGCACCCCACTCCAGTACTCTTGCCTGGAAAATCCCCTGGACAGAGGAGCCTGGTAGGCTACAGTCCATGGGGTCGCGAAGAGTTGGACACGACTGAACGACTTCACTTTCACTTTTCACTTTCATGCATTGGAGAAGGAAATGGCAACCCACTCCAGTGTTCTTGTCTGGAGAATCCCAGGGATGTGGAAGCCTGGTGGGCTGCCGTCTATGGGGGTTGCACAGAGTCGGACATGACTGAAGTGACTTAGCAGCAGCAGCAAACATTAATGTCAGGCTATTAAAACAGATTAAAAATTAGATGGATTTTCTGAAAAGATAGTTCCTTGAGCCTGGTAATCTCCAAACACTGCTTCTTGGACCACTTGTTGAAGGATCTGTAAAGGAGGCTCAGGTTTCAAGGGGTTGATGCGAATAGATAGGGTTTAAAGTGTGCTTCAGTTCAGTGACACTATAATTTATGGTTCTGTTAGATATTTGCTAAAACACAAAGCCACAATACATTTCAGGGTGACCTATTAGGAAGATAACATGTTCTGAACAAGGAATAATATTCAAAGGAAATAAAAGAAGAGCCATCATGTTACATATTCCAAACTTTGCTAAAAGATAACAAAACTACCCACAGTATTAAAGAATAAAATATACATTAACAAAAGGATAAATTTTATGGCTATATTTAATCAATATGAGAATATTTTATGGTGGAGAATATATGTATATATGTAGGTATACATTTAACTGTATATTCTTCTAGCAAGTTATTTACTGGATGCCTACAGTGTTGGACATTGTACAAGAGTAGCAAATAAAATGAAATATTTCTGACTTCACAGAGATTTCAGGGTTATATGAGAAGAGAGGAGGATATATAGTGAACAAACAAAAAGAAAACAGTTAATTACAAATTAAGAAGATTCTTTAACAATCACTAATAAAGATCCAGGCAAGGGGGAAAACATGAATGTTTCAAAAAAGTGATATTTTAGGATGAAATGCATCCAATGATGCAGAAAGTCAGGGCAGGGAATAGCATGTGGGAAAACTCCAAAGAATAAAAGCACTTGACATTGGCTAGAAACAGAAAGGACATCAGTGTGGCTAAAATGTAAGTTATGAGACTAAGATGTAAGAGGAGGTTAGAGAGAAATCGAGACATACACCTTACAGAATTGTACTCTAAGTGAAATGAGAAGTCACTGAAGCATACTTCTTGGACATAATCCAAGAACAAACCTGTTTCTCAAGCAGAATGGATTGCAAACCACAAGACAGTTAGTGAGGAGACCAGTTAGTGGACTAACCCAATGGTTCAGGATAAAGATCATGGGTAACCTCTCCTAAGAAGGCAGCAGTGGAAATGAAGAGAAGTGGACAGAGATTTATAATTAGGTCCTGAGTCACCTTAGTTCTTACCTACATACTTTGGGCCTTAATTTCATATTCTATAAATTTGAGTTTATACAATGCTAGAGATCTTCAGAGCATTATGTGAGACAAGATTAGCGCCTGATATAAGGGAAGTTGCAGTAAATCTCAGTACCTTAAGAATACTTATTAAAAGATAATATTCACTCCAAGTTCATACTGGTGATAGCAACTAAATATCCAGTAAGATATGAACATTTTGCCTTTCCAACATATATAATTTCTGAAGAAACAATGTAAAATGTTTAGGTTTTTATTTATAAAATATTTGGGGTTATATAACAATTGCTGTTTTTCAGTTATCAGTTGTGTACAAAAGTTATACAGATATTAATCCAACACCCAACTTATTGCAACAGAAAGTAAAGCAAAAGATAAATTTTCTATTTCAATTAGTTTCGATCACATTGTAACAAATATTTTAAAAACCTACTAATTTGAAAGTGAAGAATTAAAAACAAATTCTTCATAATAAAATCCCTCTCCCTAGACATGGGCTTATTGGCTGGAATGCAGTGACTGCTCACTTTCCTTTTTTGTCTTTGCTTCTCCTCCATCAACACACACACACAAGCGCATACACAGACACACAGACACACACACACACAACATTTAGCAATCTTGTTTTGCATTTGGAAAGAAATATAATTAGCTGACATGATAGAAGAGGAATAAGGAAACATGTTGCATGGGCTCTATATAATTGAATGCTCTTCAAATTCTTTAAACAGAAATTTTAGTACCATGGAGATCCTTAAAATGAAGACAGATAAATGTAACCAATTATAGCCAAATATCTCTTATCAAAAATTTAGAGATCTTCCACGAAAATGATAAATAAAAATCTCACTTTCAAATTATAAATGTGTCCCTCAATTCAAAATATATGATACCCTTTAACATAGAGCAAGAGAAAAACTGCCTGTGTTCAGTGTGAGAATACACAGAATCTTCATCTCTGAACAAAGAAAGAAATGGCACCCAAGGAAGTGGACCATGGCAAATGAAAGAGCCTCTTGTGTCCATGTATAAAACTGAAAAAAGAAAAAGATACAAACCCCAAGGCCTATTACACTACACAGAACCTTGGTTTCCAAGACTTGGTGCCAAATCTTGCAGTCTAAATCCCCAAATAGCTATCTTGTAAAAAAAAAAAAAAAGATAATAATCTGTATACCATAAAAAGAAAAGAAAAAGGAAGGAAGGAAGGGATGTGAGGAGAAAACGAGGGAGGAAGAAGAAAGAGTAAGACTCTTGATCACAGAATAGTTCTGTATACTAGCATGTTCAGTCCTGCATACATGAATTATAAATAAGGCAATGTTTCAGTCATTTTCAATAATGGTGATTCTGGATATATAGATAGCCCTTCACACTCTTTTCAAGACTAACCCAAAACTGGGTAAACTCTAATATGGATTCTCAACAATTCCTTTCTCTTTATACTTCTTTCTTTCCTTTCCAGTTTTCATTCTCTTACATTTCCTTTTCTTACCTCCAACCTTTATACTTTTCCCTCCTTTCTCCTTTGTCTCTCTTCCTTTCCTAATTTTACATTACACTGCTAATGGATGGGGTGGGTCTGGAACGAAGCTATTGGTGCCTACAAGCTCAATCCTTCAGTCGTGTCTGACTCTGGGAGGATAATGGACTGTAGACCTCCAGGTTCTTCTGTGCATAGGATTCTCTAGGCAAGAATACTGAAGTGCATTGCCATGCCCTCCTCCAGGGGATCTTCCCGACCCAGAGATTAAAACCCCAATCTCTTGCATCTCCTGCCTCGCAGGCAGATTCTTTGCAACTGAGCCACCAAGGAAGCCCTGGAATGATGCTAGAATAAAACAAATACTCTTTCCAATCAGAACATTACGAAACAGTACCTCCAAGCATTGCTAGTTTAATCATGAAAGTTCAGATAGGATTTTAATGATGATTCCAAGTTATATCTCCTTTCAAGATCAACACTAAAAGACTATTCATCTAAAAATAAAAATGGGGTTTCCCTGATGGCTCAGACTATAAAGAATTTGCCTTCAATGCAGGAGATCAGGGTTCGATCCCTGCATCAGGAAAATTCCCTGAAGAATGGAATGGCTACGCATTCCAGTATTCTTGCCTGGAGAATTCCATGGGCAGAGGAGATTGGTAGTCTACAAACAGTCCATGGGGACACAAACAGTTGGACACAACTGAGCAACTTTCACATTTTATCAAATCATGTTTAAGAAAGCTAGACATTTACATTTGTTGTCTATGTGAAATAAAATATTTTCTGCTCTGCATTCTACCAGTACACAAGCCTTTTCCCAATGCAAATTTCTGAGCCCAGGTGAAACAAAGCCAGCTATTTGGAAGCTATCAGCTACTTCCTCCCTGGTAAGTGCTGAGGAACTGAAGAGGCAGCCATTTGCCACATTCTCTTATGGTAAACAAGGAATACCATCTCTTGTGGTAAACAAGGAATTAGTATGTGAAAGATAAAGTAAGCAGCATTGGCCCCAGATAGCTAGATGCATATGAGAGAAATTATTTCCGCAAGCCCAGACACTTGCATTTTCCAGTACTTAGAAGATCACTAAATCTCTACATGTGAGAGATTTAGTTTTCTCTTAATTAACAGTAATCTTTTAATATTCAGATTACCTGCCCCTTGCTGCAAACTTGTATATAGCCTGACTCCTCCCCCGCCTCCTTGGAGTCAGCTCTCAGGGTCACCTGAAATACTGTCTCCATGGCTCGAGTTGTAGCACTCCCACTGAATAAAACCTAGTTTTCAACTTTTTGGATGAACGTTTTAGTCGACATCTACATCCTATTTTCCAACTATGCTACACAGTATAATTTGTAGTACATAAAAAACTTCTGTAGTTCTTCACCTCTTGCAGGACTAGATCAGAGATCTGCTGCTGGCATAAGGCAAAATTGGTCAAGGCAAAAAAAGCATAATGATAGTGTTTGTCTTCAGATTCTCCCCCTTTCTTCTTTGTAATTACCCTGACCTCCCAGATTCCCCTTGTTTCCTTTAGCCAGTCAATAAATATTTACTGAATCCTAATTACTTTGCTAGAAACTGTGGCATTTGCTATTGATAAAGACGTGAAATAGGCCTTCTCTGACAAAGGTAAGTTTACAACCTAAGTGGAGAGACAGGAATGTAACTCCAGTATGTTTTGATAAGGCCCTTAATGGAAGTAAGAACAGACTGCAATCCCCATTACATAAATGAGTCTTCTCCTTTATTCCTTGGATTTTCCCTATACTTAGAACCTCACTATCCTTCTCAATACAATTGCAGTTCAGTTTAGTTCAGTTCAGTTCAGTTCAGTTGCTCAGTTGTGTTCGACTCTATGTGACCCCATGGATTGCAGCATGCCAGGATTCCCTGTCTAGTCACCAATTCCCAGAGTTTACTCAAACTCATGTCCATTGAGTAGGTGATACCATCCAACCATCTCATTCTCCACCTTCCCTTCTCCTCCTGCCTTCAATCTTTCCCAGCGTCAGGGTCTTTTCCAATGAGTCAGTTCTTCACGTCAAGTGGCCAAAGTATTGGAGTTTCAGCTTCAGCATCAGTCCTTCCAATGAATATTCAGGACTAATTTCCTTTAGGATGGACTGGTTGGATCTCCTTGCAGACCAAGGGACTCTCAAGAGTCTTCTCTAACACCACAGTTCAAAAGCATCAATTCTTCAGCGCTCAGCTTTCTTTATAGTCCAACTCTCACATCCATACACGGCTACTGGAAAAACCATAGCTTTGACTAGATGGACTTTTGTTGGCTAAGTAATGTCTCTGCTTTTTAATATGCTGTCCAGGTTGTTCAAAGCTTTTCTTCTGAGGAGCGAGCGTCTTTTAATTTCATGGCTGCAGTCACCATCTGCAGTGATTTTGGAGCCCCCCAAAATTAAGTCTGTCACTGTTTCCATTGTTACCTGTTGGTTAATCCTATTTTTCCCCTCAAGACACACCTCCTGGATAGGTAGCTTGGGAAAACAGTCTCACAAATTGTCACACTGAGTATTAAAAGAGTAAAGCATGTACACCACACCTTCTTTGCATATTGATAGGTCATTCCATTTGAAAAGAACTGGTGCTAATGTTGAGAATTTCAACTTTAGTTGTTGTATAGTTGTTAGGGGAAGCACACCGACTGAAACTGCACACTCTGGCCAGGCACCATAGTAACCATTTGCATGAGTTGTTTAACAACAAGAGGTCCTGGTAAGGAACACATAGCTAATAAGCCACCACCAACCAGAAGAGTTCAGGAAAGGTTAAAAGGAGACACCACATGTCCAACCACCTCCCAGAATCCTTCTTGCTGGCATCCATCTTGGCTGAACAAGGTGTGCACCACCAGGAAGGACTCTGAGCCAGAATGACTGGCTAAAGACAACCCGGAAATTAATCCCATCACCATAAAACCTGAGACTTCAAGCCACATGGCAGAGCAGTTCTCCTGGGTCCCCTTACGTTATTGCTCTCTACTTGGGTGCCCTTTCCCAATACCATCTCTTGCTTTGTCAGCACATGTGTCTCCTCGGACAATTCATTTTCTAGCGTTAGACAAGAGCCAAGTTTCAGGCCCTGGAAGGGGTCCCCCTTCCTGCAACATAGTAAGCTGTTATGAAAGAAATCTTAGGAAGAACTTCTTTATACACTACAATCCAAGAGCAAGGGTAACCTATTCCACATAAAATAAGCCTTTCTATGCCTTGACATTATTATTATTAAACAAAACAACACACTACATACTTATGCACTTAGCAAATACAACCAAATCTAATTATTACTGTTAATAGTAGTGGTAGTAGTAGTTACTGTTAGTAACTGGTGTTACTAAAATAGGGACTATATTGATTTAAAATTATTAAAGTTTGCCTTAATGCTTGACATTATTACGAAGGTTTACCTCAGATACAAAAAATAGCACAAGATAGTCTTCTAATTGGAAAAGAATGATATTTACAATAATAGGAATAAAATAAAATCATACATATTTAAATATATCAAGAAAATGATTCATGGAATCACATAATGAAAAGTGTACCTATTGAGGAAAACAGAGATTATTTAATATAATGTGTTTAGGAAAACATAATTTAATATCTCTGGAATAAGGTTTTCTCCCCTATAAAATGAAGGGTTTAAATCAGAATAAACTCTGTTTGCTCCTAGGCTTGATACATATATGAATCATTTGCATAAATATTTTTTGATTCTCCTGTGACATAAAAGTTTACAGATTCCACAATATCATAATGGAGTTACATAAATAATTGAAACCTCTTTTATATTTGTATCCCCAATGCTAACAATGCCTAACCTAAAATAAGTGGCTTAATAAAATTTAAAGTGGATAAACTGAAGATTGTATAATCAGAAAAATGCATCAAGGAATGTTGCAAAGTTGGGGATATACCCAAATATATGAAGACTTTTAGTAATAGAACCAGAAGATCCCAAATAAGTATTTTTACAGATTTCAAGTCTCAGTGGGAAGCTTAAGAAATAACTAATGTTTAGTTTGGGGGTCAAGGCAGCAAATTTAAAAATGGAGAAAACTCAAGTTAAATAAGATCCATTTTGACGAAGCCTATTCATAAAGATTCTCCTTCATCCACTTTCTGCATGTTTACTGTACTGTGCTTACTGGCCATCTATCCCAAATTACTTCTTGGTAGTTCGAAATCATACTATCTATAATATATAAATGCCACACTTGCTTCAATTATACAAATCCCAGATTTCATCTCACTGAACTTTTCTGAAATTTAATTGTTCTTCACCTAATATCTTTTGAACTCAATTTCCTCATGTTTCCATGGATAACCAGATAGACTCAATGCATGCTGTATTTTCATTTATTTATTTCCAACCTACTATCATTTCCTTTTACTTGAGGCCATTTCCACTTGTATACTTAATTTTTATATCTCCCTTAAATCTCTGAGACTTTGCTCTATCAATTATCACTTCTCTTTCCTTACCTTCAATGAATTCTTTATGGACTCTTTATTTTTCAGAACATGTAAATAACCTTGATTCTAATGCAAATCCCCTTGACCTAGTGTCTCCCTTTAACGATATTTCTTCCTTCTTTTCTCACTTCTGGTCACTGATTACATAAACAAGAAATTTAAAGAATTTGCTTTTCAGTATAAAAATATACATTGGATTTTATTAGAAAAGTATAGGAAATAAAAAGCAAAAATAACAAGAGCAAAAAAAAAAAAAAAAACCCTCCAAACCAAAACAAGAATAATAAAAAATGCCTATTGTCAAATACACACATTTATTTACAGATGTTATTTATAGTCACATATAACTAAAATGTACCCTTTGCCTAAAGTTTCAATCCAGCTTTTCCACTTAACAAATCTATGTGTCAATTCTCCCCCAAAACAATTCATAAATGTAAAGCAACTTCTATCAGAAGTCCAATAAAATTGAAGTCTGGGCAGGTTTGAGGGGTGAGAGGGCAGTTACTAAATTATTCTAAAGTTCTTACGGAAGATTAACTGAATAAGAATAGTCAATATTCTTATAAAATGAAAAAGAATAAAAGGGAACTCTCATTAACAGGTTTAAACTATATTGTAAAAGCCACAATGGTTAAAATAGTCCAAGTAAAGAATACAGAAACCAAAAGAACAGGAGAGAAAAAACAGAAAGGCTGGAAATGGAATAGAAAGGCATGAAACAAACCCATTTGTAAATTAAGTATTTAGCATATGATAAATAATGTATTTTGAATCAACGGGGGAAAACATAGATTTTTCAATTGATGGTGCTGGGACAACTGGTTAAATATTTAGAACAGAGTAAATTTAGAGCCTATCTCACCCTGTATATCAAAATAAAATTCCAGATGGTTTAAGGAGTTATATGTAAACAATGAAACCATAAGAGAACCAGAAGCAAATATCGGAGAATTTTTAATCTAAGTTAGAGAAGGTCTTTCTAAGCATAAGCGCAAAGGCAGAAGTCATAAGAAAAATATAAAAGATTTTTTTAAATAGTTGATTTTTACATATAAAGAATAAAAAGTTCTATATAGCAAAAACAAATATTAAAAGGCAAAAAATAAATTCTTAAGAAAACTATTTGCAACATGTGACAGAATACGTTGTAACAATTTTTTAAAGTCCTGTGAATAATTAAATTTGAGAAAAGACGATTAGTGTATGCTATTAAATGAAAAAATGTTACAAAACAGCATGTATGTTACAATGCTAATTTCATAACATCTATACTTATTTGGGGATAATGACTTCCCACACACACCGTTTTGATAATCTCCTTGCTTTTACTCACATAGTTGTCTCTGACCCAAGAAACAATCCCTCCCTCGTATAGTCATCTCCTTTTCATTTTTCAAGGATCATTTCTCATATCTCTACAGATATCAAGAAGTTTTCCCAGGCTGCAATAGTTTCCTTCTTTTGTTTGCCCACAGCATACTGTTGCACACCATCAAGTTAGTATCATGTAATATTACTATCTATCTCTGTGTGCATATATCATTTCACTCCTATGAGTAAAGTTCCAAGAGAAAGGACTACATTTTGCTTCTCTCTTATTCCCAGTGCCTACTGCTATATCTATAAATGTACAACACATTCAAAAAGTATAAGTTTGAAATACTGTTGAAAACTCTTTTAATCAGGATTATTCAAAAATAGAGCTAATGTCAACTGGGAATTGAACAGTATAAGAAGGATCAAACAGTATAAGGCTGAAAGAAAGAAAGAAACAAACAAAAAAACACAGCTACTTAATGAGAATTCATTCTGTCCTTCTTGCCAAGAGAGACCAGAAGCTTCCTTCAGGATAGAACTCAGTGATTTACCCTAGAGTACCCCCAGATCATATTGATTTTTTTTTAAAAAATCTAGAAACACACTTATAGACTGTGTCCCACAATTTATCATTTAAAGTTTATTTTTATTTAATTATTTCTTACTTGTGAATATCTTATCTTTCAACAGACTTTGAGTTCTGTTACAAGAAGAGGCCAATGCCCTATTCTAGTTAGATATTATATATTTGGCGAAATAGCTAAACAATTGAATAAACTTTTAACATGTACATATTGTATTCATAGCTTTAAATAATTTTCTATGCTTTTATATATGTGCATGCATGCTAAGTCACTTCAGTTGTATCCAGCTGTGCAACACTGCAGCCCACCAGGCTCCACTGTCCATGGAATTCTCCAGGTAAAAGTACTGGAGTGTGTTGCCATGCCCTCCTCCACGGGATCTTTCCGACCCAGGGATCAGGGCAAAGCAACTCCAGTTTCCTTCCAAAATGGTAGCTATATACAGGGTAATACAGAAATACTTATACTTTCTGAATAAACTTGATATAATCTAATCAAAAGAACACCTTTATCTGTGTTATCCCAGCTGTGGTAGGCCATAAATCTTTCCAATTTTTGGTGAAGGTAACATTGCCTCACTTACTAGTAAGAGTATATGAGGATATTGAAATGAGCTCGTCATGTCTGACTCTTTGCGACCCCATGGACTGTAGCCTACCAGGCTCCTCTGTCCTTGGGATTTTCCAAGCAATAGTACTGGAGTGGATTGCCATCTCCTTCTCCAGGGGATCTTCCCGACCCAGGGATCGAACCCAGGTCTCCCGCATTGTAGACAGACGCTTTACCGTCTAAGCCACCAGGGAAGTCCCCAATAATAGGTCACGTTGAGCTAAATCATGACAGGAGGTACAAGTAAGATTTTTTTTCAGTTAAAATATTTTTCTGTCAGATAAAACATGTTTTGGATATTAGTATTGATGATGTCCAAAAATACACAGTACTATATACCGCTAATGCCAATTTACTACAACATTGCTTGACATATTCCAAAGTTTTCCCCAATGATCTACTGACCTACAGACTAAAAATAAAATCATTATATTTCAGTTATTTAATGCCAAGGAAGAAAGTCATCTTTTTCTCCTTCTCATGTCTTTGTTTCACAAAACTATTATCATCAGGACATGGAAACAACTAAAATCAAAAAATTATATGGTATAGCTAATTGAAAAAATGCTTTTGCTGCACACAAAAATTGACACTAAGTGCTGTATTAGCAGGAAATCAGTGATTTTCAATTGACATTGCACAGGAAATCATTTAGTGTCAATTGATATTAAATGGGCAAAATTGTACTGAATTAGTACAAAATGATTTGGTAGAACGAAATGTGCTTCCATTAGGTGACTTGATATTAAGTGGACTCAAATGTAATAAGTTTTAGAGGTCACTAGTCAACAAAAATTAGGGCATGCTATCCAACCCTGAATACATCAGACTGGTTGCTTTTAACATATTTATCAAAAGATAAGTTAGTGTCACACTATCAGGACAAAATTGTCTCTCTCGTAGCTTTCAAGAAAAGTGGGAAAATTCAAATTGTTTAAATGAGCTAAGTTAACCAGTGGTAAGAGTCATGACTTCTTGGGCTTACTTGGTGGTCTTACTCCTTCTAAAAATATATTTTATGTAATTTTTCATGTGAAATAAAAGGAAAAATAATAGTATCTATTTTACTTAATAAGGTCCAGATAGAGTCCTTTCTATAAAATCTCCTTGACAGTAAGCACACAATAAATTATTGGTTGAATGAGTGATATCATTAGATTTTATGCAGAAATCACTATATAGGTCTATAAAGAAACCTGTGATTGTTTTTTAAACCTAAGTTATGAGAAAAGAATAGTAAGTATGTAGATGCAGGAGAAATAGGGAAAGAAAAGAAGCAGAAGGAGATAAGTTATACAATAACTACAAAAAGAAAAATTGCACAAATATTTTAGATATTCGCTGGTGATAGAAATGGAGATGTTTGATGCATTAAAAACTATAAAAACCACTTGCTATTAGTCATACAAAAACAATTATGGGGTAAAAGACAAATACATAATATTCCGGAACAGTCCAAACAATCCTGAAAAAAAGAAGAACAAAGCTAGAGGACTCGTATCTCCTAATTTCAAAGCCTACTAAAAAGTCATAGTATTCAAAACAGTGCAGTAGGGCATAAAAAAAGACATATGCAATCTTAAAACAGACTGTTGCTGCTGCTGCTTTAAGTCACTACTCTGTGCGACCCCGTAGACGGCACCCCACCAGGCTCCCCCTTCCCTGGGATTCTCCAGACAAGAACACTGGAGTGGGTTGCCATTTCCTTCTCCAATGCATGAAAGTGAAAAGTGAAAGGGAAGTCGCTCAGTCATGTCTGACTCTTCACGACCCCATGGACTGCAGCCTACCAGGCTCCTCCGTCCTTGGGATTTTCCAGGCATGAGTACAGGAGTGGGTTACCATTGCTTGCTCCTAAAACAGACTAGAGTTCAGAAATAAACTCTCACATATTATGGTCACATGATTTTCAATAAGAGTGCTAAGACCATTCAATGGAAAAGGTAGTCTTTTCAACTGCTAGGAAAACTGAATATCCTTATACAAAAGAATGAATTGGACCCTTACCTAACACCATTTACAAAAATAACTCAAAATAGATCCATGACCTAAATACAAGTCTTAAAACTATAAAACTCTTAGAAGAAAACTGCAAAAAAGCTTCACAACATTGAATTTCACAATGATTTCTTGGATATGACACCAAAGGCACAGGCAACAAAGGAAAAAGTAGACAAATTGGTCTTCATAATTTTTTTAAATCTCTGCATTAAAAGATACTATCAACAGCATAAAACAGGAATGCATAGGAGTAAATATTTGCAAATCATATATCTGATAAGGGATTTACATCAGAATATATAAAGAACACCTGAAACTCAATAACAACAGATAAACAACCTGATTTGAAAGTAGGCAAAAGTCTTGAATAGACATTTCTCAAAAGAAGATATACAAATGGCCAACTAACATATGAAAAGATGCTCAACATCATTAATTATCAGGGAAATGCAGATCGAAACTACAATAATATACTATTATTGCATACTCTTTAGGATGACTACTATTAAACACACACACACACACACACAAAAAAAAAAAAAACCTTCCAGAAAATAACAAGTGTTGACAGGATCTGGAGAAAATAGAATCCTTGTACACAATTAGTAGGACTATAAAATATTACAACCATTGTGGAAAACCACAAGGAAGTCCCTCCAAAAGTTAAAAATAGAACTATCATATGATCCAGCAATTCCATTTCTGTGTATATACTAAAAAAACTGAAAATCGGGTCTCAAAAATGTATTTGTACACCAATGTTCATAACAGCATTATTCACAATAAGTAAAACACAGAAGAAACCCAAGTGTCCATGGATGGATGAATAAATAAGCAAAAGGTAGTATGTACATATAGTACAATATTATTCAACCCTAGAAAGGAGAGAAATTATCACATATGGATGTGTCTTGAGGATATTTATTATAAGCGAATAAGCCAAACAACAGTAGACAAACACTGCATGATTCCATTTATTTGAGGTGCTTAGAGAAGTCTAAATCACAGAGAAAGAAAATAGAATGATGGTTTCCAGGAATGCTGGGGGAAAAGGAGAATGTGGAGTTATTGTTTAATCCGTACAGTTTTAATTTTTCAAAATCGAGAGTTCTGAAGTTGGGTGGTAGTGATGGTTGCACAACAATATAAATGCCACTCAGAAATGGTTACAAAGGTAAATAGTATGTTATGTGAATTCTACCACATTAAAAATAAAACAGGTAAAAATGGTAAAAAAAAAGCTGGTAACTTTTTACTTGCTCTTACCCCTCCAAAAAAGAACAAATAAAAAATTAGTGGGGAAATCACATTGGCAGGCACTGGGCTGAAGAAATAGTATGACTTTCTTTTTTCTAATTTGGTCAGAGATTGCAAAAATAATCCTTTGAAAGCACTCTAATCCCTCAGAGAACTTATCATGCATGCACAAACTGTAAACCAAGAATATTCCCTAAGATTAGCGGGAAGCAATCCAAAATAAAACTCAGTTTCATCACTAAAAGGATGAAACTAGTTTTACAATGAAGTGAAAGCTACATTCAGGACAACCTATAAGATACAGGGAAGTTACTAATCCAAATGGATGATACAGAGAAATTTAATGGGATAATGATATACAGTTATGATAATTATTATTTATTGACAATTATGATTATTTAATGACAAGCACATTATTCAGCATTCTTCATAAAATATCACAATTCATTCTTAACAATCTGATGAGGTCCACCTAGTTTAGAAATAAATTCGTGAGATCAAGAAAACTGACCAAAGCCACAAACACAGAGTATAGTAGTCCTTAAACCTACATTTACCTAAAGTCATGAATCTTAACTAGGTAAGCAGGACTTTCAAAACTGAGACATAGCTGGTAGTTTAAAACAAAAATACTCTTATAAGCTAAACTATTCTAAAAAAACATTTGGTGCTGTGACACATAGGAGCTAGCACACTTGGGGCAGAAGTATGAAAATACTGGATGACAATCAGGGGTGCGAAGGAGTTTTAAGCAGTGATTTATAGGAGATTAGTATAAAATATACAACTGTACTTAGGTGTGACTATTCCTTTCAGTCTTGTTTTGAGTGCTGTTTTAAAATAAAAGTAGCCATTAGAAATATTTATCCTTTGTCATTTTAACTTTTAAACAGTGCAAATGAGTTGAAAACCATAATTAAATAACTCAGTTATCCTAACTATAGAAAATTCATCTATATTCAAACAACAAAGTTTCAACAGCTACCACTACCATCTACATAGTCACACATTACTAAGTTTTAGTTAAATGTATAAAAAAGAAATAAGCAACTTCTTAGGACTAAACTTACAATCTAAAGCCTACATAGGGTGGTAAATGTCACAGGTTCAAAGACTTACAAGAAAAATCTATATAAGTTTTAAGGGAGGATCTTGAAACAAGTTTATTTCAAAGCTATGTTTTTTCCAGTAGTCATGTATGGATGTGAGAGTTGCGCTATAAAGAAAGCTGAGTGCTGAAGAATTGATGCTTTTGAACTGTGGTGTTGGAGAAGACTCTTGAGAGTCCCTTGGACAGCAAGGAGATCCAACCAGTCCATCCTAAAGGAAATCAGTCCTGAATATTCACTGGAAGGACTGATACTGAAGCTAAAACTCCAGTACTTTGGCTGCCTGATGCGAAGAACTGACTCTTTGGAAAAGACCCTGATGCTGGGAAAGATTGAAGGCAGGAGGAGAAGGGGATGGCAGAGGATGAGACGGTTGAATGGCATCACCGACTGGAAGGACATGAGTTTGAGTAAACTCCGGGAGTTGGTGATGGACAGGGAGGCCTGGGGTGCTGCAGTCCATGGGGTCACCAAAAGCCAGACACGACTGAGAGACTGAACTGAACTGAACCAATACATATCAATCCAAAGTGAATTTGTGAATAGAGCAAAGCAAGTATTCACAAACCTAGTTAACAATCTTTGATGACAAAGATTACTCCTAGGGTGCATAATAACACCATAAAACACGAAAAGAGCAAATACAACACGAGAAGAAAACTGACTTAGCCTAACAGCTTTAAAATCTAAAAAGAAAGTTAAAAATTACAAACAGATGGAAGCACAATTAATCACATCAGTAAATACACTGCATGTAACTAATAAATTCCTAAGTATTCAAGAATGTGAAAAGTGAAAATAACATGCATTACTTGTTGAATGGACTAAAGTCATTCCTAGAAAGTTTTCTCGATATATATATATAAATATATATATATAAATATATATATTTTGCTATATAAGTCATGGTGGTGGTGGTGGTTTAGTCGCTCAGCATGTCCGACTCTTGTGACCCCATGGACTGTAGCCTGCCAGGCTCCTCTGTCCATGGGATTCTCCAGGCAAGAATACTGGAGTGGGCTGCCATTTCCTTCTCCAGGGGATCTTTCTGACCCAGGAATCGAACCCAGGTCTCCTGCACTGCAGGCAGATTCTTTACCAACTGAGCTATGAGGGAAGCCATATTTTCCTGGAATTTTTGTTATAAAATTGAAGGTATACTTTCCTGAAACAAGTTTATCTCTAAATATAAAGAATGCCTCCAACCTTAGAGAAATCACAAATTTTTTTTAAAACTATATAACTTTTATAAATCATTAACATTGTGTTATATTCAACAGAAATGCTAAAAAGATTGAAATTTAAATTACACTGTAGTTCTAAAAACTACTAAATACTTTGATTAATATGTCTGCAATATGAAAATGGCAAAATCTAAAAGTTTAGCATTATCATAATATTTTCAAGTTTCTAACCAGTGCAATGTGTTTTAATTTAATTCACACAATTTTCACCCTTTTAGTCAACTTTTTCTCCTTCTTTACTGAAGATTACTTTACTTCTTCTCCAATATTATTATTAGATAATATCTCACTGACCTGTTACTGGATGTTTAGATAGAAAGAGATAGTATTTCCAAGAAGGTCAATATGAGTCAACTGTGTGATATAGACATTTTAAAAAATCAGATTAAATCTTAAACTGTTCTAACAGATTAACAGCATCTAGAATGAGAGAGATAGTAGTCCCCCTCTTGTCAGCAATGATCAGATGACATGATCAATATTGTGATAAAGAGTGACCCAGAACTACTGTAATATTCTAAGAAAGGGAACAAAAATGGTACAAGAATAGAATAATAACGGAAAAGAAACAGTTGAAAGAATCAAGCGAATTGATGCTACTACTTATGGGATTGGGGAATAATTAGTGTAAGAAAGGTTTCAAATATTTGAAAACTTTATATTAGATTTACTCTGCATGGTCTCAAGGGATATACTAAAATAATGGGTAGGAAATACTAGATACAGATTTCAACACAAAGTAAATAAGAACTTCCTAATAACAGAATTGCTCGCACATAACATATCCTGCCTGAAATATTAGTGAGAATATGAACACTGGAGGTGTTTGTTCACAAAGTTCGGAGTTGGACCAGATTACCCAGAAGAGCAATTTTACCATATGATTCAATGATTCTTCTCAAAACTAAAAACTGAAATAGTCAATATTCAATCTACTAAGTCATGGATGTTTTTCTGATGGCTTCTGAAATCTGCAGTTATCAATCTACTACTGTCTGATTTTTATTAGCAAAATGTTAAAAAGTTGTTCTATTTCCCTATAATAGGTAGTTTATACAATGACGATTGCTTTCAAATGCTGTTCTTGATTTTTTTACTTCAAGTAGTGTGGTCTGACAAAGTGCTAAATGACTCCAGGACTGAATCATTCAATCATTCATTCAACAAATAACTATTCAGAGCCTGATAGTGCCAAAGACTGCAAAGTGGCAGACAAAAAGAGAGAAAAAGATAGGGCCTCTGCTTATAATCTGTTGGAGTAAGTATAACAGTCACACACAAAAATTGTCATTTTATGTTAAGTCTTATTCCAGAAGCATGGGCTCTGAAAGCATAGTGAAATGATGGTTAACTTTCCCAGGAATAACAAGCAAGACTTCACAGAGAAGTTGATATTTGAGCTAGAATTTTTTTTTTAAATACCACAATTTCACTAGGTAATTAGTTAAGGGAAGAGAATGACATTTTAGGCAGAGGAAGCATGATGTGATCTGAGGCATGGGAGTACACCATGTGTTCAGGAGAAATGGCAAAAAATTGGTAAGGCTAAGTGTAAGAGGCTAAGTGAGGAGATACTGAAAATAAGATGAAGTATTTTGTGGTTAAATACAAGGACTTGTGTCTACCTTCAGAACAAAACGATGATGCTTCCAGGTAGAACGGTGTCATGATCAGATTTGCATTTTAAAAAATTTATGAGCAACAGTGTGAGAAATTCATTTCTTTCAAATATCAGTTTTTTCTTTGAAACATACTTCAAGGGGAGTTGAATCCTTCAAATACTGGCATCAACAAGGGTAAGTTAATAGGCACCAGATGGCAGAATAGAGTGCCCAATTCTTTATAATATCAGTTATTATTTCTGAGCCTCTATTTTTGACTTAAATAATTTCTTTACTCAAATTCCATTAAAAGAATGAATTATATTTGGACTGATACAAAGTAGATTGCTAGAAAGGAAATGCATGCATATGAGCTTAGACACTCAGTCATGTCCAACTCTTTGTGACCCTATGGACTATAGCCCACCAGGCTCCTCTGTCCAGGGGATACTCCAGGCAAAAATACTGGAGTGGGTCCTCAATTCCTTCTCCAGGGGATCTTTCTGACCCAGGGATGAAATCCACTTCTCTGTGTCTCCTGCATCTGGCAGGAGGATGCTTTACCACTAACCCACCTGGAAGCCCTTTTAGAGAGTTAAAGACCATGCTGATGCATAAAAGGGAAAGGCATTTAACTTAAAGAGAATAAAATATCTAGATCAAATTAAAAATGCAACCTTGAGTTCACTGGGCTTTTTAATTTCTCTTGCAGAAGTTGCCATTTATTTTGACCGACTCTTTGCGACCCCATGGACTGTAGCCTACCAGGCTCCTCTGTCCGTGGGATTTTCCAGGCAATAGTACTGGAGTGGATTGCCATTTCCATCTCCAAGGGATCTTCCCAACCCAGGGATTGAACCCAGGTCTCCCGCATTGTAGACAGACGCTTTACCATCTGAGCCACCAGGGAAGTCCTAAATAAATGTATATACCCCCTAAAATTTGTAAAGGCATTTTGTATCCAACATCTCTCATCTCTTTCTTGATACTCATCATGCCTAAACCAACAAACATTACTATTCTTGTTTTAGCAGGAATGAAACTGAGGCTCACATAAATTAGATTACAAGCTCAGTTTATGTTACAGTTAATAAATGATAGTGCCAAAACCAAACTTCTAGTTTCTGATTATAAGTCCAGTCCTTGGTTCACTTTGTCATGTTTCACAACTGAAAACAGTTGTAAAACTAGGACAAAGTTAAGGTAAGGAGATGACATAATCAAATGACTAGGCAATTCTGTGGAAAATGCCTTGAAATTTTTAAAGCACACAAATACTGTGTGGCCAAGATGACACCGTAGAAAGACTCTGCGTTCACCTCCTCACACAGGCACATCAAAATAAAACTACTTAAAGAGTAACTATCTATGAGAAAAACTTGAAGAGGAGTGGACAGGGTTTTCGATAACTAAAGATGTGAAGAAGGAACCACAGAAGAGTAGATTAGGCAGAAAGGCAGAATAATCTAAACCTACATCCTCCAGTAGGAGACCCACAAATAGGAGGATAGTCACAGTTGCAAAGGTAATCCCCAAGGAACAAGGGTTCTGGGATCCACATTAGGCTCTCTGGCCTGGGGGTTTTGCACTGAGGCCCCAGAATGTCCGACTGTCAGCAGAGCTTGTATACAGGAAAGCGTGAGGGCTGTATAAAACAGAGACTCTGCTCTTCAATGGTGCATGCAAAATCTCACACACCAGTTCCAGTACAAAGGCAGCAATATGAGTGCAGCCTAGGTCAGAATGACTTGCTGATACTGGAGAGTCTCCCAGAGAGGAGGAGGCAGCTGGGACTCCCTGTGAGGACATGGACACTGTTGACAGCCATTTTGGGGAGCCCTTTCTACCATGAAGACACTGGCGCTGGCAAGTGTTATTTTGGAGTGTTTCCTTTAGCTTATTAGTGCAGAGGGCTTATCTGCCCACCAGCAAGCTGCCACCAATCCTGGGCCCCCTGGCTCTATAGCCAGCCACCCTGGAACCTGGAACCCACCCACCAGTAGGCTGGCACCAGCCCCAGAGCCAGATGTGCTGAGCCCAGGCCATGTCCACTAGCAGACTAGCATTAGTCCTGACCCAGTGAAACCCCACAGCCAGCACACTGGGACCCAGCCTCACCTACCACTGGGCTAGCAGCCCACAGCAGGTGGGAAGACATGGCAGGCAACTGGATTGGGGACCACACTGCCTTCCAGTACTTCCACAGTAATTGATCCCACCACACACACAACAAAAGGCTGATGAAGGCCACACAGAGGGCATTCCTAGAGCATATAGCTCTGGTGACCAGAGAGGAATGTGTTACTCTGCCCCTTGTAGCACAAGGCCACATCTACAATACCACAGAAATATAACTTACTTAATACCTGGAACTAACACGGAGAATTAAACAAAATGAGCAGATAGAAGAATATATTCCAAATGAAGGAACAAAATTCCAGTAGAACTAAGTACAGATAAACAATGAACCTGATAAAATTTCAAGGTAATGAACATAAAGACGCTCATGAACTCAGGAGAAAGAATGGCTGAACAGTTTTTCACTGTAGAGTATGTTAGCTATGGGTTTGTTAATATATGACCTTTATTATGTTAAGGTATGTTCCCTCTATTCCCACTTTCAGGAGAGTTCTTATCATAAATGAATGTTGAATTTGGTTAAAAGTTTTTTTCTATATCTATTAAGATGGTCATATGGTTTTTATTTTTCAGTTTCTTAATGTAATATATCATACTGATTCATTTGCAGATATGGAAAAATTCTTGCATGCCTGGAGTAAATCCCACTTGTTTGTGATGTATGATTCTTTTAATGTATTGCTTTTTGGTTTGCTGATATTTTGTTGAAGATTTTCACATGTATATTCATCTGTGATACTGGCCTGTGTGATATCTTTGCCTTGTTTTGGTATCAGGTTGATGCTGGTCTCATAGAATGATTTCAGAAGTGTTCCTTCATCTGCATTTTTGGAATATTTCGAGGACAGGTGTTAACACTTCTCTAAATGTTTGGATGCCAACTCTCACCATTTATTCAACATAATTTTGGAAGTCCAAACTACAGCAACTAGAGAAGCAAAAGAAATCCAAATTGGAATAAGGAATAAGTAAAACTGTCACGGTTCACAGATGACATGACTCTATATATAGACGATCTTAAGGACACCACCAAAAAATTGTCATACTAGACCTTATCAGTGAATTTAGTGAACCTGCATTTGGTAAATCTAACATACAGAAATCTGTCACACTTATATACACTAACAACAAACTATCAGAAAGAGAAATTATATCATCTTATCCAGAAGAATAAAAATACCTTGGAATAAACTTATTGAAGGAGGTAAAGGAGAAGTACTCAGGAAACTAAAAGACACTGATGAAAGAAATTGAAGATGACACAGATGGAAAGATATGTCATGTTCTTGGATTGAAAGAATCAATATCACTAAAATGAACATACAACCCAAGGCAACCTACAGATTCAATGTAACCCCCATCAAAATACCAATGGTATTTTTCACAGAATCAGAATAAATAATTTTAAAATTGTGTGGAAATATCAAAGACTCCAAAAAGCCAAAGCACTCTTGAGAAAGAAGAACAGAGTTGGAGGAATCATACTCCTTGACTTAAGATGATACTACAAGGCTGAAATAATCAAAACAGTATGGCACCAGCACAAAACAGGTTATGAAACAGAACAGAGAACCCATAAATGCACCCAGGCTTATATGGTCAATTAAGCTATGAAAAAGGAGAGAAGAATATACAATATGGAAAAGCAATCTCTTAAAATAATAATGTGGGAAAACTGGACAGTTACATGCAAAATAAACAAACTGAACTACTTTCTCAGGCCACATATAAAAATAAATTCAAATCGGATGAAAGACTTAAAGGTAAGACCTACAATCACAAAATTCTTAGAGGAAAATAGGCAGTATTCACTTGACATCAGTTAGCAATATTTTTTTGGAAATATCTCTTCTGGAAAGGGAAACCAAAGTAAAAATAAATAAGTGGAACTACATCAATCCAAAAAGCTTTTGCACAGTGAAGGAAACAGGAAGCTTACTTAATGGGAGAGAATATTTGCAAATGGGAGAGAATATTTGCAAATGATATAGCTGATAAAAGGTTAACATCCAAAATATACCAAGAATTCGAATAACTCAACAACGACAAAAACATGATTGAAAAATGGGCAGAGAACCTGAATGTTTTCCAAAGAAGACATATGGATGCCAAAAGACATGTGAAAATATGCTCAACATCACTAGTCACAAGGGAAATGCAAACCAAAGCCACAATAAGATATGACCTCATACCGGTCAGAATGGTTATTATCAAAAAGACAACAAATGACAAATATTGGCAAGGATGTGGAGGAAAGGAAGTCTTTGTGCACTGCAGGTAGGGATGGAAACTAGTATAGCTAATATGGAAAACAGTATATGGGGGCTCCATGAAAATTTTAAAATAGAACTACCATGCGATCTAGTAATTCCACTTCAGGGTATTTTTCTGAAGAAAACAAAAACACTAATTTGAAAAGATATAAGCAATCCTATGTTTGGAGAAGCATTATTAACAATAGTTGAGATATGGAAGCAACCTAAATGACACCAATAGATGAATGGATAAAGAAGACGTGGGGTATATCTATAGGTGTATAATAAAGAAAGATAGAAAATAAATGTTTTTATTGTTTAGTCGCTATATCCAACTCTTTGTGACCCCATGGACTATAGCTTGCCAGGCTCCTCTGTCTGTGGAGTTTCCAGGCAAGAATATGGGAGTGTGTTGCCATTTCCTTCTCCATGGGATCTTTACAACTCAGGGATCAAACCTGCATCTCCTGCATTGGCAGGTGGATTCTTTATCGCTGAGCCACCAGTGAAGCCCAAAAGGAACATTAGCCATTAAAAAGACCAAAATCTTTCCACTTGCAAAAACAGGGATGGACCTAGAGGGTATTATGCTGAGTGAAATATCAGACAGAGAAAGACAAATACCAAATGACTGCACTTATACGTAGAATCTAAAAAACAGAACAATAAGTAAACATAACAAAGCATAAACAGACTCACATGTACAGAGAAGGCAGTGGTTACTAGAATGCAGAGGGATGGGGGGAGGTGAGTAAAATAGGTGAGGGGAATTAAGAGGTACAGATTTCTAGTTATATAATAAATTAGTCACAGAGATCTAATGTACAACATCAGGAATATTGTCAATAATATTGACTTTCTATAGTGACAGATGATAGCTAGATTGGTCAATCATATATAAAAATACCCAATTACTAAAAGTTGTATACCTGAACCAATATAATATTGTAAATCAATCATATGTCAGTGAAAGAAGGGATTAGGTTAGAGACAGGAAGATCTGGGGATGTCAGTGTGCATAGTATGAGAAATAGAAAGGTATGGGGCATAGGGGGCAGATAGAATGGAAGAGCAGAGAAACTCAGATTAGGGGGTGTTAGCAGGGAAGAGAGGGATAAGCTCTTCAAACCAAAATGGGTCCCTGAAAATTAGAATTCAGAAACAGTCAAGGTCAAATCTTAAGTATTTAGTATATTCCACAATATGAATGCTCTTCTAAGATCCCCCACACACTTTTTCCCCATTTACTGTATTTCACCACTTTAACTAGAAGTGTCAAGTTAAGAGAAAACAAGCAAGAGAGAAGTGTAAGTCTAATGTTTCAAAATTATATACATTTTTAAATGGAATTTTTTGAAAGTATCATTTGAAAGTTATTGCTTAATTCTGGGAGTTTTTTCTTCTCATGATTTTTTCTTTCTACATTTTTATTACTTAAAATATATTAAAAAATTACAACATGCTCTTTGTTTCAAGTCAAACAGTATTGAAGTACCAAAACAAAAGAATGAGTGTTCTCACCTCCTTGCAATAACACCCATTAAAATGCAATAGTTTGATGTATCTTTTTACATTATTATAAAATAGCATATATATATAAAAGGATACTCCTTTTTATAAAAATGACAATATGTATTTTACTAACACTGCTGTACTTTCATTCATATATATATATATAACAACATAGTAATGACTAGATGGTATTTCAGGTAATAGATATACAGTTTTCCTGCATCCCATACTCTTCTGATAAATAGTCCAGCTATTTCTAATGTTTTGGAAGTACAAATATTGTCAAAATAAAAATCATTACACTAAATAAATAAGTAAATAAAACATATAAATCTGTTAACTGATTAAATCACAATAGACATTGTCAAGTTTAAAGCATACATAGCATAGTTTTTTGTTGTTAACGTTTAGAGTTATGAAAAATACTGGCTGCTTTTAATCTATACGAGTCAGTTTCCTCATCCCTAAAATGGGCAGCATGATTACACTGTGTGGATATTGTGACAACTGAATGAAATAATGCTTGTCAGGAGCTTAGAACAGTGACAAGGTATGCACTAAAACATTTGTTGCTGTTGTTGCAATTAGACCTCTCACTGTTCTACATGCGAAGAGCTTAGAGAGGAAATGGGTGTGCCTGGAATAAGAAGGAAGAATACTCTTTCAACAACCTCAGCAAGCAATGTGCTACATCAGAAAAACAGGGAAAAAGGCAGCAAATCACATTCGGGCTTCCTCTTGTATTACTCTCACTGAAGTATCCTTATGTCACACACAAGACTGACTACAGAAAGCTCTGTAGTATCCAACTTTCAACCTCCCGTAAGAACTTATCAATTCCATTCATGAAGTTAATCATATTTAACTTCAATTTTCCTATATCAAATTCTAACCAACTATAAAAAATGTAGCATATGATCTTATCTATATATACATACAAATGTATATAAATATACATACAGACATATTATATATAATACTAAAATAGCCAGGTGATTTTTCTTATATCAATTTTTGTAATTTTTTTGATGTATTAAACAATAGGGCTATTTTCACTTGAATTAAATAAAGTTTTTATCTATTAAAAAACACAAAGATGGATGGACCTTGAGTATATTATGGTGACTGAAATAAGTCAGATGAAAACAAACACAGCATAGTTTCAAACAGAAACAGGCTCACAGATACAGAAAACTGTTGGTTGCCAGAGGAAGGGGTGGGGACAATGGGTGAAATAGATGAACAGGATTAAAGGGTACAAACTTCTAGCTATAAAATAAGTCACAGGGATGCAATGTACAACATAGGAAATACTGTCAACAATATTGTTATAACTGTATAGTGACAGATGGTAACTAGACTTATTGTGGTGACTGCTTTGTAATGTATAAAAATATTGAATTACTATGCTGTGCACCTGAAACTAGTATAATATTGTATGTCAATGATAACTCAATAAAAAAAAATCAAAAAGAGTATTGAGAAAATACACTTTTCTAAAACTACATTTATACAGAAGAAATTTGTCCATTTGCAAAAATTAAAATTTGCAATTTTAATTGCAGTAATGACTTTACGATTTCTTAAATTAAAAGGAAAAAAAAACTGGCAAGCAACTAAATGTGATCAATTCAGTCAAACTCAGAGGGCTTCATATTCTCTAGGAGATCACTAATAGGGAAAAGCCTTATAACAGGTAAAGAAAAACTAAGTAAAACAGGAAGGAGATATGAGTATAGGATTTAGCCCTCCCTTTCAGAAAATTAGGAAAAAAAATTCAGGTCAGTGATATTTCTTTCTCTCTGCCACTTTCATATTTTCTCCTTAAACTCAAATTCTGATCTGAATCTTTTTCTTTACTCTTTCTTTTCATATTGTAAAATTCTAAGACTGTTTCTCAAAACTACTGACTTTTGCTAGATCACTTGGTGAGGGCTCAATAAATGTAGACCACCAATTTCAGTCGAAATAATGCTACCATTTTCAGTCTTTCATCAGCATATCTTTATCTGGCTCAATGAGGAGTTGTTTGAGCCATAGATCAACTAAAGCAAATTTTTAATTTTTTTAACTGAACAGAGAATCATAATTTACAATTATAGGTCTTTGGGGTTAGCAGCAAGTTAGAGGTGGTTCTGTCAGGCAGCTCTGGGCTACTTATAATAACTGTTAAGCCCAAAGTTATGGTGATTCTCTTCGAGAACTACCTTCAGGATGTGTCCGGTGCTGCATCAATAATTATTCAAACCTCAAAGGCTGAAGGTTTCAACTTGGATTATTAATTCATCCAGTGGCATATTAAAAGTGTAGCATCAATCCTTTGCCCTCAAAATGAAAAAGAAGACAGCAAATGTTGAGTAAGGGTTTCACTCTCAGTAATCATGGGGCCATTTGCATCAGAGATGCTATTTTGAAGAAATTCTGTTTTATTATCTCAACTAAAATTCATGTTAACCTTAAATTAAGAACTTAAGGCTACTTAAGAACTAACATGTACAACTTGACTATGCTATTTGCAATTACTGAAATAGTCTTTAGCATTGTAAGCATTATGAAGAAATATTTCTTTCATGCCTCATTCATATTTGCCAATATAGGTTATGAACTAGATTTTAAGAGAAACCATTTTAATATATAACAAAATCCCACCTTGCTATGGGCAAGACTGTACTCCATACTGTAACAATGACAATTTTCCAGTCAACATCATAGCTTGGAAAATAATTATTAAAACAAATACAAATCTCTATTGCAGAATATGGGGTTTTAGTGATAACAGAAGAAAAAACAAGTATGCTTCCCTTAGATATTCTTGGCACAACTGCCAAGAGCTGATGTAGACCCTCCAACTTAAAATTTAATTATTTGCTAGCACATATATTAGATGGTATCTATTTTTCTAAATTGTATTAATATGTTGATATATTTCAAAATGAGGCTTCCCAGGTGGCTCAGTGGGCAATGCAGGAGGCATGGGTTTGATCCCTGGGTCGGGAAGATCCTCTGGAAGAGGGCACAAGAATCCACTCCAGTATTCTTGCCTGGAGAATCCCATGGACAGAGGAGCCTGGGCAGACTACAATCCATGGGGTCCCAAAGAGTCAGAAACAGCTAAAGTGAGTTAGCACGCATAATCCAAAATGAAACAATGTGATTTGATAAAGTACTTTTATGAATATTTTCTTCTACTTTTGCTTTAAACATATTTGTCACAAACTTCAAGGTTGATTTACCAGTTTTAAAGCAACCCTGTGAGTTATTTGTTTTTCTTTGAGGAGTACAACTCTGAATTAAGCCTTTGTAGTTTTTATCTTTTCACACTTGGCAGCAAAAGTCATCAAGTTGTACCAGAAAGTGTTATAAATGACAAAAAGCTTCAATAGCTTCCTTTGATTATTTGACAAAATTTGAGAAAAGACAACATTAGGAACTAGTTGGAGAAAGAACTATTGGTATTTATCATTGGGCTTTTCTACCTGTACTGTTTAAAATACTTGTACGAAATCATCACAAGTGCATATTCACTTTTCTCAGCTTTTAGTAAACATAAGGTCTATATTGCTCCAGAATACTCACTATGTGTATTAGTGATATATGTACTAATTATATATATATATACATATATATGCAATATTATTATGAATTATTTAGTTAAAAATTTCACCAATACCTTTACATTTCAATGAATTTATTTTCCTCTACTAATACATTTTTGTGAATTGGGAATATAATAGAAAAGTAACAACAAACATCTGCAGGTTATATAAAACATATCAGCTAAGACATATCAATATTGTATCCTATTAACTTATTATTGATTGAGATAAACTATCTTTGTAAAACATGCAAACTGTAAATACACAGTCTGTGAAAATATAATGTCTTATCTTGTGAAATGATAGTAAAATTAATGTGAATAAAATTACTATTTTTTATTTGTTTTATTGATTTATTTGTCTGTACTGGATCTTAGTTGTGGTATGTGGGATCTAATTCTCTGATCAGGGATCAAACCCAGATCCCTGGCATTAGGAGCATGGCGTCTTAACCATTGGACCACCAGGGAAGTTCCCTGAACAAAATTATTTCACTGGGTTTTTTTTTCTCTAAAACTACAAAAATTTATGAGCCTTCTGACAAACTGCCAGGTCCACAAGCAACAAATTAGGAAAATATTGTTATAAAGGCTAAAACCCAAAAGTCTGAGTTGGGATAGATGATGCAGATAAGATAATTAACTACTACATACTAGAATTACTTGAAGTAGTTGAGAAACTTTCAAAAAAAGCAACCCATTCACATCATAAACAATCTTCCTTGCCATCATCTGTGACTGAGAAGCATGCTTCATCTAAACACCTTGTTATGAAACACTGTAAAATAAAACATGGGCCAGTCAATAGATTTCTTGAGTAATAAAACTCAGATACACAGTCCAGTCTGTATAAATGTGGCCTTCCTTTGTATAAAATGGCATTCATGGCATCTAAAAAGGATCTTCCCCTGAGTAATAATTCAAACAAATAAGCAAAACAGAACACCACACTGTAGATGTGATTTCAGTAGATCTGATTTCTCAGTGTTTGTTTTATTTTTACAGCAAGCTCATGCATGCATGTGGCACTTAAAGATACAAATTCTTATGTAAATTCTCACCTTCTAATGACCGTACACTTCAGTCACAGTACCATGACTTCTTTAAACATTTTGCAAAATGAAAGACCTAGGAGAATATGGGAGTAGAACCAAGAAAAATGAAAACTGTAAATATGCAATGCAGGTTCTTTCAAATTAGGTCTTTCCTTCTTCCATGGTCTCAACTTTCATGAAGTCTTCATTTTTTCTCTTGCAGTATTGGTATAATATCTGAAGTGGTAATAACTTTTTGTACTTATTAAAGGTATACTATAAGAGGTTCTGCTTTTGTGAACACCAGACATTTTTGCCCCCAAAACAAATGTTCTATAGGTTAGATGGTTAACAAATACAACCTGGAGAAGCTACCTCCTTCTCTTTCCCCTGGTGAGTTTTCTTCTCCTACACATAATAGCTCAGTTGGTAAAGAACCCACCTGCAATGCAGGAAACCCCAAGTCAATTCCTGGGTTGGGAAGATTCCCTGGAGAAGGGATAGGCTATCCACTCAAGTATCCTTGAGCTTCCCTTGTGGCTCAGCTGTTGAAGAATCTGCCTGCAATGTGGGAGACCTGGGTTTGATCCCTGGGTTGGAAAGATCCTCTGGAGTCAGGAAAGGCTACCCACTCCAGTACTCTGGCCTGGAGAATTCCATAGACTATAGTCCATGGGGTCACAAAGAGTCAGAAACAACTGAGCGACTTCACTTTCATACATATTACAACCAAAATTAACTTAGGTAACAAAAATGGACTTAAGAGTATAAACTGCAACTTTTTTCTCTAGTTATTAAATTCTGAGTGTTTATTATTTACTTAATTATTCATTAGTTATTTAATAATTCATGTGGTTGGAATTATTATATTTTACAGGAAACAGAAACACAAAGAATCTGAGGCTGTATCAGAACGTTGTTACAATGTTCTCAATAAAAACAAATTATGATTTAGTTGATGATGAACAACTTGCTCCCATATATGTTTACCCTATACATGGTGGAACTGAGTGTTAACAATGCTTGTCTCCTATGCAACTACCTGGAATTGTGGTAACTCCCTGATCCCAGAGGCAGTATGATCATAAAGCTGGTATAAACAAAAAAAAAATAACATTAATAGCTGAAAAATGTTTCTATATCAAGTGCCAACTCTCTTTTTATTTGAAGAACATCTATATACACAGGAAAATATATTATTTCTATTTCAATCCAATTAGCCTTTTATTCCTGAATTAATTTGGCTAAGACAAAAAAGTTGCCATACATGCTTGTGCAACATCTCATTTAAAGACCATCTCAAGGCTTGCTTATTTAATATGGTTTAAAACCTATGCCAAAGTCAGGGACTTGGGTTCATCTGATTTATATTGATAAATCATAATGATAATTATAATAATATCCCAACAGAAGTGTCTGTCATTTCAGGTAAGATAAATAATCTTGGCTTAATTAAAACAAATGTTGAGATGATTATTACTGTGTACATTTCAAAGCAACTATAAGCTTCACAAAATGAATCAAATTCACAGTTGCTACTCTCACAGAGCTTATATATTAAGGACTACTATGAAAGGTCAACCATTATTCTTCGCTCACACATGCAGAAAGCAAAATCAATGATCTGCCCTTTGTTTATAAAGTTGTGATACTTTTGAATTTTTATTTTCATTTTAATTGATTATTTCTTAAATAACTGTTTCAAAATAGTAATTTTTGGATGATCTACAAGAGTATTAGAGACTAAAAAGGCATTTATAAAAATCCATGCATTTTCTAGCTTGTGTGTGTGTGTGTGCTCAGGTCGCTCAGTTATGTCCAACTCTTTGCAACCCTATGAACTGTAGTCCGCCAGGCTCCTCTGTCCGTGGAATTTTCTAGCCAAGAATGCCAGAGTGGGTTGCCATATTTCGCTCCAGGGGATCTTCCCAAACCAGGGATCGAACCTGCATCTCTTGTGTCTCCTAAATTGGCAGGCGGATTCTTTACCACTAGCACCAGTGGGAAGCATTTTCTAGCTTACCAAAACAAATTCTTTTTTCACAAGTACACACACTCTTACCTGCAAACTTCAGCCATATTGAAGGGTCTACACACTCATGAACCTCTCACAGACTCTTTTCTTTTTTTAAACCTCCAGGATTTTGGACAAGCTATTTTCAGTTTCTATAATATCCTTAAAACTTCTACCTTTGAGTAACTTTTTCAATGTGATATTAGCCATCCTATTCTACAGGAAGTCTTCCCTGGCTTGGGTTAGGTGCCCTCCTATCTACCTCCATACCTCTCTGAGGTAGCATGTTTCCATAGTAACTATAGTATAGTAATGAAAACGTCCAAAGACTTGCCAGTCTCTAAACCACATGCTCTTTGAGGACAGAGAGTATTTGGTGATTGCTGTTTTATCTCTAGCACCTAGACAAATCGGAGATATTGACAAAACAGTATATTTCAGAATATAAGGTAAGCTGTTTCCTCAATATTACTTTTCAGAAGAAAGGCTCCGTTTATGGAACACACTCCCAATTACTTATTTTAAACAACACAGTACTATTTTAAAAAGATGTATTATCTAAAAATAACTGTATTCATTATTGGTTTTGAATGGTCTTATAGGTCATTCTGATAAAACAGCTTAAAATAAAGGCAAAATTTTAATACATGGTTACTGTTTATTCTTGGCAATATACTAAAAACTGCAAGTATAAGGTGCCAATGTAAGTAAGGCTTTCAAAGATCACTTAGAAAAGCAGAAAAAGTATATGGTTACATTATAGAGGTGATAAATAAATGCTTAAGGGACAAATGTTAAAAACAATCTCATTCTTCTACAAATGGTATTTGTATCTTATAATGGACTTACAGGTGACAGTATATAATACTTATTAGACTGGATTTAAAACATGCTGTAACTAAAATAATGGGCTTCCCTGGTAGCTCAGTGGTAAAGAATCCATATGACAATTCAGGAAGCACAGGTTCAATCCCTGGGTCAGGAAAATTCCCTGCAGAAGGCAATGGTAACCCACTCCAGTAACAGATAAAATTGAATGCTACAGAAGAGTTTGAAAAAGACACTAATTTTTAAAAATGTATGTTAAAAAATTGAATAAAACTGGCTCATAAAATTAGGGTAATACAGTAATTTAAATATTATGTGGCATTTTAATTATACTTATGTTACTAAACTCTCCTGAAAAGTTTTTTTCCATGATGAAGTGGGGACTCTAGTGACTTACAATTATCTTCTTTAGGGGCATGTACAGAACTTGATAAACATATGATTAAATAAGTGATCAAATGAAGTCAACTCTCTTTCATTTTCTTTTAAAAAACAAAACAAGAAGAAAAAAAAAGAAACCAAACTATTACATTATTAAACACTTTCATGTAAAAACAACTTATAATACATTTTACAAATTAAAATTACTTGGTAATATGTATATTCACAGATTGATCCTCTGCATCTCACATTGGTTTTTGACTTTTATTTCATGTATAATACATGCTATAAAGAGTAAAGCACATTCAATTTCACAAATATATAGGTTAATTGGCATAAAATCTTAAAGAACTTTTCTACAAAATTTTTTATGTATAAATGCCATTTATGATTAAATGTATGATCAATAGGTCAACTGACATGGACATATGACTAGAACACCACTATGCAGTTTCATCTACAGAAAGGAGTAAAAATAAAAGGATGGCAACAAAACGAAAGCTATGATAAAACTCAATTAGAACAACAGAAAGCTAAGAAAGGCCAAGATTATAGAATACTGATTTTTAAATGTTGCTCTATCATTTTCAAGCACTTTTTTCTATTTTAGATATAAACTTTTATCTTAATACTCAAAAATTCCAAATTATTGGTATATAAATTATAAATGACTTAATTGAAATTTCATAATGCTAAAGCTTTAAGCTTAAAAATACCTCAGTCAAATTTTTGGCTGGGCATAGCCATTCAATAATCCATTCAGATCTTTAGATACTAATTCAATAAGTATTGAGATTCTATTTTGAGTATATGTTAGTTTTTAGAATGACAATAAGAAGAATAAAACAGACATAATCCCCTGCTTTTATATAACCAACATCTACTGGAAGCCAGACACTAATTTATAACCATACAAGTGATTACATACCTATTAGTAGAGAGATTTTGGAGGGAAAAAAATGGAATCTATGATAGTATTTGAGAAAAGGATCAGACATACGCTTAAGAACATTCCTTTGCAGAACTGATGTTAAAGCTGAATGTGATGGATGGGTATGAGTTTAGTGGGTGACAAATCAAAGCTGGTAGGGGCTAGGATTAAACTTTAGAGGTTTATTCTTAAACGAATATATAGGCTAGTAAGAGCTGTTAGTTCATTGTTTGAAGACAAATTAATGTTGCTAAAGCAATATCTGAAAGATAGTTTGTTCTGCCAAGTAAGCTAAAAACTACTCTAGTTATGTTGGTCATAATTTCAATGTGCTTCATAAACTCCTTTTTTACATAGGTCAAATTTAAGCAAGTTCTTTTCCAATTATTTTAAATTTGAAATTAGTGATATCTTAGTGTATAACGTTTATTCAGAATTTAATAAACTAAAGCTTTCTAAAGATAGAAGTGCCTGGACCACAGTACTATTTTGTGTACTAAAGAAATATGGAGTTGAAAAGATGAGATTAAAATTATGTTGTACTATTAAATGGGACTTCATCATCTTTCTTTTTTGAAATATTTAACTAGAAGATAAATTTTCCACTTGGAAGAGGCTTGTCAAGCTTTCACTCCTACCACTGACTATCCTATACAAATAAAGAAACAAATGAACAAAAAGACCCACTCAGTTCAATTTTAAAATTCATAAATTTAAATTTTTGTTTTATTATAATTTTTGAAGTATATTTAATTTTTTATTATAAAACCATAAGTCCTTATGGAGAAAATTTAGAAAATGTAAAGAAATGAAATTTTTCAGAATCACATCACTGCAAAACAAGCACTGTAAACATTGTAGAGTTTGAATTTTTAGTTACTACTAATACAATTTCATTAATTGGGTTTTAAATTAAATATTAAAATATTTATAATTAGTCTCTCTGTGGCATCCCTGGTGGCTCAGACAGTAAAGAATCTGCCTGTAATCCAGGAGACCTGTGCTTGATCCCTGAGTTGGAAAGACCCCCTGGAGAAGGGAATGGCCACTGGAGAATCCCATGGACAGAGGAGCCTGGTGGGCTACAGTCCATGGGGTCACAAAGAGTTGGACACCACTGAGCAACTAAGTAAGTAAAATCTACAATAAGGACCAAAATGAATGCTACAAATCTGTCCCTATAATTCTCTCATTTGGAAAGCCACTTTGGCTCTCTTTCTGAAAACAGCTATTTTTCGCTAAATAAATATTATGGGTGCATGTGTGCATGCGTGCTAAGTCACTTCAGTCGTGTTGGACTCTGCCACCCTAAAGACTGTAGCCCGTCAGGTCCCCTTGTCCATGGGATTCTATAGGCAAGAATATGTGTGTGTTAGTCGCTCAGTCCTGTCTGACTCTTTGCGACCCAATGGACTGTAGCCCGCCAGGCTCCTCTGCCCACAGGATTTTCCAGGCAAGAATACTGACTGGAATGGGTTGACATGCCCTCCTCCAGGGGATCTTCCTGACCCAGGGGTCTCTCATTTGGAAAGCCACTTTGCCTCTCTTTTTGAGAACAGCTATTTTTCAACTAAATATTATAGATACAGATAAAGAATTATCAAGCAAAGCCTATGCTGTTTTAATGTGTACTCCAAACAAAAGAAACTTAAATCTAAATCATTTGATCTATCCCTTTGAAAGATGTAGCATTTTGAAGACTATATACCTTCTTTCCATAAATCCAACAGAGACTTTTATTTCTTCATTTTTAGAACTATTTTTTGTTTGTTTTGTTTTTCTTTCAGTTGAACAACTAAGGATGTAGTGGGATTGATTTCAAAAGCTACATAGTATGTTTTTAAGTGTCATCAAATATGAATATTCAAATCACTCAGAATGTAAGATGCTTACACGATATAGTACAGGGTTCAAAGCCTACCACGCCCTTCTGTCTCACTCTGAGAATGATGAACTCACTAATGAGCAAAAGCTCATTTCAGCAAAATACATATTAGATATTCTTTTTTCTTTCAAGGAATGTTAAATTTGTGTAAGTTAAATATGCTTATATTAACATATTTATTCATGAGATTTCACTGCACTTCTTCCTAACTTTCTTACAGTATATATTCATTATATAATTCAGGAATTTCCATATTGAAAATGGAGAATTATATTTGCTCTTTACTTAAATTATCCCAATATCCTCTGAACCAATTCATTACACTTAAATTATGAATCAAACTTATAAGAGATACAGTATGATAACACCCACAAAAATAACTACAAAAAAGATGAAAACAGACTACAAAAGTGTATTATTATCGGATACACCGCATAGTTTTTATTTGGTTTAGCTTATGGTCGGTTTGACACTGTAGTCCCAAAAAAACCCACTATCTTTACCCTAAATTACTAATGATTGTAATTTCAATTAAATCAGGCTTTCATTTCAAGTCTGGAAGTTTCTCACTAATTCCTAATACTGAAGACGGATAATTTAGGTTAGGAAAGATTATGTGAATTGCCCAAGATTTTTGTAGTTATTTGACAGCAGCATTAGAACCCAACTCAACACTACATCATGTTCTGGTTTTAGTCTTTCTAGATTTAGGTTACATAGTTCAAGTGAAAATCATGAAAATAACTTCAAGTTATCCATTATCACGCAAGCAACAGTTACTTGGATAATACAAAATTGGTTGATTTGATATTCTGATCCATACAAAACCTAAAACAAAGAATCAGAAAAGGCTCCTATGTTGGCCCATAGAGGAATTATTAATATCACTACAAGTACCACAGTCTTGTTGAATTTTTTTAGCACTTTACCCTTTTTATGATCAATAATTTTATAATGTTTTATAGGCCCTGGAAAAATATACAAACTGATCATAAGAAATATTAATTACAAGACTTGCTCCAGTTCTCCTACTAGTTCATGCTGAAGGTCTTCAACCTCAAGTCTGAGTTGTTGTAGAAGTCACAATTTTTACAGATAATGATATTTTCCTGAAAACACATAAATATTCCAGAGGCTCCCTGAAATCAGAAACATGTACAAAACACAGGTCCCAGCTTTTTAAATTTCCCTTTCCTATTACTAAAATATAAAGCCACAAAACAATTTTAACTGTCACAAACTTTTGCTACCTCCTTGCATTCTCTCTCTCTCGGATCACTTACCTTGGGAGAAGCCAACTGATCCGTCACAAGGACACTCAAGCATGCCCTATGGAAAGACCCCTGTAATGAAGAACTGAGACTTCCAATCAACAGTCAACAAGAAAGAGACTTCTTGCCAACAGCCACCATGGAAGCAGATGCATTCCAGTTCTCATAAGACTGATACCCAAGCTAACATCTTGATTAAAACCTCATAAGAAATTCTGAATTAGAACCAGTCAGATAAGTAGCTCCCAAAGTTCTGACCCACAGAAACAATAAGACAAAAAAGGTTTGTTGTTTTAAGCCACTAAGCCTGGTGTGATTTGTTATATAACTATAGATAGCTAACACCTACTATAAGAAACTAGGTAAGTTAGCTCTCTGAATCTGCTTTTTCACTGTTAAGAGAAAATAGACGTACTAATAGCTAACCTATGTTATTGTTGTTGCTTAGTCACTAAGTTGTGTCTGATTCTTTTTGACTCAATGGATTGTAGTCTACTAGGCTCCTCTGTCCATGGGATTTCGCACGTAACAATACTGGAGTGGGTTGCCATTTCCTTCTCCAAGGGATCTCCCCAACCCAGGGATTGAACCCAGACCTATAGCACTATTGTAATGATAAAGAAGTTAAAACAGCTTGCATAGCAGATAGTAAAAGCTCAGTAAGTATTATTATTATTTTCTATTAATATTGTTATAAAATATTATCATTAGTAGTCATAGAAGGTTACCACATTTCATAATATTTTGCTTCCTCATGTTTACTTCATTGGCTAATTGGATTAAATTTATACACTAAACTACTGAGAATCAAAACTAATAATAGGAAATGAAATAATAAAAATATTAGAAGAAAATACTAAAATTATTTGCCTAGATAGCATATTCAAAAGCAGAGACACTACTTTGCCAACAAAGGTCAGTCTAGTCAAGGCTATGGTTTTTCCAGTGATCGTGTATGGATGTGAGAGCTGGACTGTAAAGAAAGCTGAGCACCGAAGAATTGATGCTTTTGAACTGTGGTTGTCAGAGAAGACTCTTGA